>NC_135808.1:10517917-11117917 GCF_964213995.1 Mustelus asterias
TGTCCCAGGGTGAGGTGTCCCCTGTCCCAGGGTGAGGTGTCTCTGTCCCAGGGTGAGGTGTCCCCTGTCCCAGGGTGAGGTGTCCCTGTCCCAGGGTGAGGTGTCCCCTGTCCCAGGGTGAGGTGTCTCTGTCCCAGGGTGAGGTGTCTCTGTCCCAGGGTGAGGTGTCCCCTGTCCCAGGGTGAGGTGTCTCTGTCCCAGGGTGAGGTGTCTCTGTCCCAGGGTGAGGTGTCCCTGTCCCAGGGTGAGGTGTCCCCTGTCCCAGGGTGAGGTGTCTCTGTCCCAGGGTGAGGTGTCTCTTTCCCAGGGTGAGGTGTCCCTGTCCCAGGGTGAGGTGTCTCTGTCCCAGGGTGAGGTGCCCCTGTCCCAGGGTGAGGTGTCTCTGTCCCAGGGTGAGGTGTCCCTGTCCCAGGGTGAGGTGTCTCTGTCCCAGGGTGAGGTGTCTCTGTCCCAGGGTGAGGTGTCTCTGTCCCAGGGCGAGGTGCCCCCTGTCCCAGGGTGAGGTGTCTCTGTCCCAGGGTGAGGTGTCCCCTGTCCCAGGGTGAGGTGTCTCTGTCCCAGGGTGAGGTGTCGCTGTCCCAGGGTGAGGTGTCCCCTGTCCCAGGGTGAGGTGTCTCTGTCCCAGGGTGAGGTGTCTCTGTCCCAGGGCGAGTTGCCTCTGTCCCAGGGTGAGGTGTCCCTGTCCCAGGGTGAGGTGTCTCTGTCCCAGGTCGAGGTGCCCCCTGTCCCAGGGTGAGGTGCCTCTGTCCCAGGGGGAGGTGTCTCTGTCCCAACGTGAGGTGTCTCTGTCCCAGGGTGAGGTGTCTCTGTCCCAGGGCGAGGTGCTCCCTGTCCCAGGGTGAGGTGCCCCTGTCCCAGGGTGAGGTGTCTCTGTCCCAGGGTGAGGTGTCCCTGTCCCAGGGTGAGGTGTCTCTGTCCCAGGGTGAGGTGTCTCTGTCCCAGGGTGAGGTGTCCCTGTCCCAGGGTGAGGTGTCTCTGTCCCAGGGTGAGGTGTCTCTGTCCCAGGGTGAGGTGTCTCTGTCCCAGGGTGAGGTGTCCCTGTCCCAGGGTGAGGTGTCTCTGTCCCAGGGGGAGGTGTCTCTGTCCCAGGGTGAGGTGTCCCTGTCCCAGGGTGAGGTGTCTCTGCCCCAGGGTGAGGTGTCTCTGTCCCAGGGTGAGGTGTGTCTGTCCCAGGGTGAGGTGTCTCTGTCCCAGGGTGAAGTGTCCCTGTCCCAGGGTGAGGTGTCTCTGTCCCAGGGTGAGGTGTCTCTGTCCCAGGGTGAGGTGTCCCCTGTCCCAGGGTGAGGTGTCTCTGTCCCAGGGTGAGGTGTCCCCTGTCCCAGGGTGAGGTGTCTCTGTCCCAGGGTGAGGTGTCTCTGTCCCAGGGGGAGGTGTCCCCTGTCCCAGGGTGAGGTGTCTCTGTCCCAGGATGAGGTGTCCCCTGTCCCAGGGTGAGGTGTCTCTGTCCCAGGATGACGTGTCTCTGTCCCAGGGCGAGGTGTCTCTGTCCCAGGGTGAGGTGTCTCTGTCCCAGGGTGAGGTGTCCCCTGTCCCAGGGCGAGGTGTCTCTGTCCCAGGGTGAGGTGTCTCTGTCCCAGGGTGAGGTGTCTCTGTCCCAGGGTGAGGTGTCCCCTGTCCCAGGGTGAGGTGTCTCTGTCCCAGGGTGAGGTGTCTCTGTCCCAGGGTGAGGTGTCTCTGCCCCAGGGTGAGGTGTCTCTGTCCCAGGGTGAGGTGTCTCTGCCCCAGGGTGAGGTGTCTCTGCCCCAGGGTGAGGTGTCTCTGTCCCAGGGTGAAGTGTCTCTGTCCCAGGGTGAGGTGTCTCTGTCCCAGGGTGAGGTGTCCCTGTCCCAGGGTGAGGTGTCTCTGTCCCAGGGTGAGGTGTCTCTGTCCCAGGGTGAAGTGTCTCTGTCCCAGGGTGAGGTGTCTCTGTCCCAGGGTGAGGTGTCTCTGTCCCAGGGTGAGGTGTCTCTGTCCCAGGGTGAAGTGTCTCTGTCCCAGGGTGAGGTGTCTCTGTCCCAGGGTGAGGTGTCCCTGTCCCAGGGTGAGGTGTCTCTGTCCCAGGGTGAGGTGTCTCTGTCCCAGGGTGAAGTGTCTCTGTCCCAGGGTGAGGTGTCTCTGTCCCAGGGTGAGGTGTCTCTGTCCCAGGGTGAGGTGCCGAACGCTCTGTGCCAGGTCGGACAGCGAGGCGTTGCCCCCGGGCAGCCGGTCTCTCCGCCCATTGCACCCCAGTGCTGGGCCAGACAGGAAATTGTGGCCGCAGTTTAACATCACCGGATCCCGGTGAATGTCCCGGCAGGTCGGACAGCTGCAAGTTAACATTCTCCAGCTCCTGGGCAGGACACGCCATTCCAGCTTCCCGCTTTCTCCCTCTCTCTCAGTGTGAATCCAGAGGGAGTGTTCAGTTGGTGCTGGAGGGAGGGAGTGGCTCCCGGTCTGAGCAGAAAGTAAAGTAAAGTTTAAAGTTTCTTTATTAGTCACAAGTAAGGCTTGCAAACACTGCAATGAAGTGTAACGGCGCGAGATAGCAATCTAGTTGCTGCTGCTGTTACACTGAGCTACTCGCAATATGGGATAGCAGCCAACTATCTTCAGGTTAACCAGTTTCTGCTGCCTTCCCTTTTTGATTTGATTTATTATCATCGCATAGAATCTCACAGCGCAGAAGAGGCCCTTCAGCCCATCGAGTCTGTACCGACATGTGTAAAACACCTGACCTCCCACCTAATCCCATTCACCAGCACTTGGCCCAATGCCCTGAATGTGATGATGTGCCAAGTGCTCATCCAGATATTTTTCAAGGATGTGAGGCCTCCCGCCTCCACCACCCTCCCAGGCAGCACATTCCAGACCCTCAACACCTCTACGTATAAAAGCTTTACCTCAAATCCCCCCTAAACCTCCTGCCCCTCACCTTGAACCCATGTCCCCTCGTGACTGACCCTTCAACTAAGGGGAACAGCTGCTCCTTATCCACTCTGTCCATGCAACTCATAATCTTGTTCACCTCAATCAGGTCGCCCCCCTCAGGCTTCTCTGCTCCAACGAAAACAACCCAAGCCTACCCAACCTCTCTTCATAATTTAAATGTTCCATCCCAGGCAGCATCCTGGTGAATCTCCTCTGCACCCCCTCCATGTCTAGAGATACAGTGAAGAGTATTGTTACTTGCACGTTATACAGACAAAACATACCTTTCATCGAGTACATAGGGGAGAAGGAAAGGAGAGGGTGCAGAATGTAGTGTTATAGTCATAGCTAGGGTGTAGAGAAAGATCAACTTAATGTAAGGTAGATTCATTCAAAAATCTGACAGCAGCAGGGAAGAAGCTGTTCTTGGGTCGGTTGGTTCGTGACCTCAGACTTTTGTATCTTTTTCCCGATGGAAGAAGGTGGAAGAGAGAATGTCCGGGGTGCGTGGGGTCCTTGATAATGCTGGCTGCTTTTCCAAGGCAGCGGGATGTGTAGACAGAGTCAATGGATGGGAGGCTGGTTTGTGAGATGGACTGGGCTACATTCACGACCTTTTGCACTTCCTTGCAGTCTTGGGCAGAGCAGGAGCCATACCAAGCTGTGATACAACCAGAAAGAATGGTGCATCTGTAAAATTTGGTGAGAGTCTTCGCTGACATGCCGAATTTCCTTAGTCTTCTGAGAAAGTAGAGGCATTGGTGGGCTTTCTTAACTATAGTGTCAGCATGGGGGGAACCAGGACAGGTTATCCAAAGATTCAGCAGCATAAACCCACCAAGGGGAAGGGAGCCCTCAAATGAAGAGATTTGTAATAAGTTCTCAGCAAAAACAAAAATGCACAAACAACGTTGAACAATTTAAACATTGGGCGGATATAGTTAGGAATTACCCTCCATTGTCTTTTGAGTATCAGGGTTATATGGCGGGCAAGTACAAAATGTTCTGAGTCTCATTTGTTTTCACCTGGGTAGGGGAGGGAATGGGGCTCATGAGCTGAGATGTCACAATTTTAAAATTAGAGACAGCACGGTGGCACAGTGGTTAGCACTGCTGCCTCACAGCGCCAGGGACCCGGGTTCAATTCCAGCCTCGGGTCACTGTCTGTGCGGAGTTTGCACGTTCTCCCCATGTCTGCGTGGGTTTCCTCCGGGTGCTCCAGTTTCCTCCCACACTCCAAAGATGTGCGAGTTAGGTGGAATGGCCATGCTAAATTGCCCCTTAGTGTCCAAAGATCTGCAGGTTAGGGGGATTGGCCATGGTAAATGTGTGGGGTTACAGGGATAGTGTGGGGCCTGGGCCTGTCAGAGGGTCGGTGCAGAGTTAATGGGCCAAATGGCCTCCTTCTGCACAGTGAGGATTCTATCATAATTCTGTGATGGTCTCTCTGTACCACTGAGTTGGGGCTGGGTAAGATGCACTTTCAGATAATGGGCTGAATGGCTTCCTTCTGCACCATAGGGAATCTATGCTTCTAGTGATGGCAAGGGGCAATGTTTCAATTCTCTCTTGTTGGGGAGGGTCATTGTGTGGCTTTGGTGTGGTGTGAATGTTACTGATCACTGATCAGACCAAGCCTGGGTATTGTCCAGGTCTTGCTGCATATGGACATGGACTGTTTCAGTATCTGAGGAGTCACGAATGATGCTGAACATTGTGCAATCATCAGCGAACACCCCCACTTCTGGCCTTATGATGGAGGGACGGTCATTGATGAAGCAGCTGAAGATGGTTGGATCTAGAACACTACCCTGAGGGACTCCTGCAGTGATGCCCTGGAGCTGAGATGTTTGACCTCCAACCACCACGACCATCTTCCTTTGTGCCAGATATGACTTCAACCAGCAGAGAGTTTCCCCTTGATATCCCACTGTTGCACCCCCAGCTTATCAGTTAACCGGTGGCGGGTTGTTTAGGTTAAAAGCCTCCCAACCATTGACTCTGTCTACACTTCCTGCTGCCTTGGAAAAGCAGCCAGCATAATTCAGAACCCCATGCACCCCAGACATTCTCTCTTCCACCTTCTTCCGTCAGGAAAAAGATACAAAAGTCTGAGGTCACATACCAACCGACTCAAGAACAGCTTCTTCCCTGCTGCTGTCAGACCTTTGTATCTATCGACCTCACACTAAGCTGATCTTTCTCTACAACCTAGCTATGACTGTGACACTGCATTCTGCACTCTCTCCTTTCCTTCTCTATGAATGGAATGCTTTGTCCTGTAGATTTTGATTTGATTAGATTTGACTTATTATTGTCACATGTATTAGTATACAGTGAAAAGTATTGTTTCTTGCGCGCCATACAGACAAAGCATACCGTTCATAGAGAAGGAAAGGAGCGGGTGCAGAATGGAGTGTTACAGCTATAGCTAGGGTTTAGAAAAAGAAGGTAGGTCCATTCAAAAGTCTGACAGCAGCAGGGAAGAAGCTGTTCTTGAGTCAGTTGGTACGTGACCTCAGACTTTTGTACCTTTTTCCCGATGGAAGAAGGTGGAAGAGAGAATGTCCGGGGTGCGTGGGGTCTTTAATTATGCTGGCTGCTTTTCCGAGGCAGCGGGAAGTGTAAACAGAGTCAATGGATGGGAGGCTGGTTTGCGTGATGGATTGGGCTACATTGACAACCTTTTGTAGTTCCTTGTGGTCTTGGGCAGAACAGGAGCCATAGCAAGCTGTGATACAACTAGAAAGAATGTTTGCTATGGTGCATGAGTAAGAGTCTCAGGTTTGGAAATTTCTGTCCATTCATGCGGGCAGGAATTTCCCATCCTGCTGCAGTGAATGGAGGTTGTCTGAGCGCCAAGTTCTCCATCCTCACTTGCACCGTTGGTGGGACGTGAATGGCCGGTAAGATCGCGCCCCTCATTTACCAGTGTCGGTTAAAAGTGTCCCCCCCACTCCACCACCTCCTTATGATTGCGCCAGCCCCCCCTCCCACCCCCACCACCCCTTCCCCCCCACCCCCACCCCCATCCAATTGGAGAAACACTCAAGGCAATTCCAGAACCGGAGATAAAAAACCCCATCTAGCCTGGTTGCAGTATCTGGGATTCTGCGGCACAGACTGATTGTGCTGAGCTTTGCACCAAGGGGTGAAACTTTGCACTTTGCCTGTCAGTAAATGACTGGCACGGTGTCTCAGCTGCCAATGTTGAGAATGGGTACGCTGGAATCGAGGGCACAATTCCAAAAGGGGTGTGGAGCAAAGCCGCCCTGAACATGATGATTTCAATGAATACTTGAAATGCCATAGCATACAAGGCTGTGGAAGACGTGTTGGGATTAGAATAGAGAGGTGTTTGACGGCTGGCACAGATGTGGTGGGCCAAAGGGTCTCTTTCTTCTGCAATGAAGTTACTGTGAAAATCCCCTAGACGCCACACTCCTGTTCGGGTACACTGAGGGAGAATTTAGCATGGCCAATGCACCCGAACCAGCACGACTTTTGGACTGTGGGAGGAAACCAGAGCACCCGGAGGAAACCCACACAGACACGGGAAGAACGTGCAGACTCTGCACTGACAGTGACCCAAGCCGGGAATCGAAACCGGGTCCCTGGCACTGTGGGGCAGCATTGCTTGAGTCACTGTCTGTGCGGAGTCTGCACGTTCTCCCTGCGTCAGTGTGGGTTTCCTCCGGGCGCTCCGGTTTCCTCCCACAGTCCGAAAGACGTGCTGGTTAGGGTGCACTGACCATGCTAAGTTCTCCCTCCGTGTGTCCGAACAGGCACCGGAGTGTGGTAACTAGGAGTTGCTTCATTGCAGTATTTATGTGAGCCTACTTGTGACACTAGTAAATGAACTAAAACATATATGTGATATATATATGAGAGAGAGATATGTTTATATGTCATGATGTGTGGACTTACCACAAATGATCAAAGTTTGATTTTTTTTTTCTGCAATCATTTCCTGATTACTCAATGTGCCAAAAGATGCTGATAAGAATTGTTTTGCAGCTATCAACTGGTAGAATGATTCGCAGCATGATGTGACACAAAGATAATTATTTCAGATTCACAATTAATGGCAAATTATTTCTTTCATTTTACTTTCTGCCTCAGAGGTTAGGAATACTGTGACAAGTACCTCATCTCCTGACTCCCTAAAGCCTGTCCACCATCTCCATTCACAAGTCAGGAGTGTGACGGAATACTCCCCACTTGCCTGGATGGATGTGGCTCCAACAACACTCAAGAAACTCGACACCATCCAGGACAAAGCAAGTCACTTGATTGGCACCACATCCACAAACATCCACTCCCTCCACCACCAACGCACAGAGGCAGCCATCTGTACCATCTACAAGGTGCACTGCAAGACTCATTAAAGTTCCTTAGGCAGCACCTTCCAAAACCATGACCGCTACCATCTAGAAGGACAAGGGCAGCAGACACATGGGAACACCACCACCTGGAGGTTCCACTCCAGTCACCCACTGTCCTGACGTGGAAATATATTGGTCGTTCCTTCACTGTCGCTGGGTCAAAATTCTGGAAATCCCTCCCTAATAGCACTGTGGGTGTACCTACATCTCAGGGAGTGCAGCGATTTAAGAAGACCACTCACCACCACCTTCTCAAAGGCAGCAAGATGGGCAATAAATTTGTCTTTCTCTCTTTCTCTGGCTCTCTCTCCTATCTGCTTTCCAGCTGTGATGTTCCTTCAGCAGGTCTCGCCAGTGACGACTACACCTTGTAAAAAATTAATTCAAAAAACTCTGATAAATTGCGATTTGCTTAGGAAAAAATTTTGTTTCTGATATTTGTTATGGGTGGGAGAGAGAGAGAGAGACAGACTGCACTTCTTTACACTGACCAATTATCTATAAGGAGAAGGTTTTCTCTCTATTTCTAAAGTATGCAGTCAGGTCCATGCATCTGACCAACGGGGCTTGGAGCTGAAAACAATGGACCCATTGCCCGCCCAGAAACCGAAAACTCAAAAAGGGTGGTGAGAAAGGAGAAGCGAGCGAGAGAGAGAGAGAGACAGAGGGTGGGACTTTCCGACTGCTCTCGCCCCAAGTCCAAAAACTCCCACCTGAGGACCTAGAATACCTGACACTAAAATGGCGCCCCTACTATCTTCTGCGGGAGTTCACCTCCATTATCCTGATGGCAGTTTACATCCCACCCCAGGTGGATGTGAAGTTCGCGCTGGACGAAATATACACCACGACGAAAAGCCTTGAGACGAAACATTCCGAGGCCTTGTTCATCGTGGCCGGGGACTTCAATCAGGCCAAGCTCAAGAGCGTATTACCAAGTTACCACCAACACGTCTCCTGCTCCACCAGAAGCCCAAACATCCCAGACCACTGCTACACAAATATCAAACATGTCTACCGCTCTATCGCCCACCCACATTTTGGTAAATCAGGCCACAAGGCTGTGTTCCTGCTCCCAGCTTACAAGCAAAAAACTGAAGCGGGAGAATCCATCAAAGAAAATCATGCAGTGTTGGTCTGAGGAATTGGCTGATCTCCTACGGGGCTGCTTGGAGTCAATGGACCAGTAAGTATTTAAAAACTCTGCGACCAGCGTGAACGGGTACGCCACTACAGTAACTGACTTCATTAGTAAGTGTGTAGAAGACTGTGTGCCAAAGAAGCAAATCCGTGTGTTCCCCAGCCGGAAACCATGGATGAACAGGGATATCCACTGCCTGCTGAAATCCAAGTCTGACGTGTTCAAGTCAGGTGACCCTGACCTATACAAGAAAGCCAAATACAATCTAAGGAGATCCATCAAAGCTGCCAAAAGACAGTATTGGACCAAGCTCGAGTCCCAGGCTAGCCACACCGACCCCCGCCGACTATGGTAAGGTCTGCAAGACATAACAGGCTACAAGATGAAGGCATGTAAAATCGCCGGCTCCACCGCACCCCTCCCTGATGAGCTCAATGCATTCTATGCCCGTTTTGAGCAAGAGGTCAGCGAGAGCACGCCCTTCACCCTGGAAACCCTGGATGAACCTGAATCTGGGGTCACCATAGCAGATGTCAGTGCAGCTTTCTCGAAGGTCAACCCACGGAAAGTGACTTGCCCGGATGGGGTACCCGGACGTGCACTCAGATCCGGGGCAGATCAACTGGCGGAGGTATTCACAGACATCTTCAACCTCTCTTTACAACAATCTGAGGTCCCTACCTGCTTCAAGAAGACGACCATCATCCCGGTACCCAAGAAAAACCAAGCAGCGTGCCTTAATGACTATCGGCTGGTGGCTCTGACATCCATCATTATGAAGTGCTTCGAAAGGCTAGTCATGGCACAAATCAATTCCAGATTCCCAGACTACCTGGATCCACTACAGTTCACCTATCGCCGCAACAGGTCCACAGCAGATGCCATCTCCCTGGCCCTGCAAAAGTCTGAGGTCATGTACCAACCGACTCAAGAGCAGCTTCTTCCCTGCTGCTGTCAGACTTTTGAATGGACCTATCTTGCATTAAGTTGATCTTTCTCTACACCCTAGCGATGACTGTAACACTACATTCTGCACTCTCTCCTTTCCTTCTCTATGAACGGTATGCTTTGTCTGTATAGCTTGTAAGAAACAATACTTTTCACTGTATGTTAATACATGTGACAATAATAAATCAAATCAAAACAAATCAAAATCATTATGGAGTGCTTCGAAAGGCTAGTCATGGCATGAATCAATTCCAACCTCCCGGACTACCTGGATCCACTACAGTTTACCTACCGCCGCAACAGGTCCACAGCAGACACCATTTCCCTGGCCCTGCACTCAATCCTAACACCTAGATAACAAGGAAACCTATGTCAGACTCCTATTTGTTGACTACAGCTCAGCCTTCAACACCATTATTCCTACAAAACTCATCTGTAAACTCCGTATCCTGGGCCTCGGCTCCTCCCTCTGCAATTGGATCCTGAACTTCCTAACCCACAGACCACAATCCGTAAGGATAGGCAACAACACCTCCTCCACAATCATCCTCAACACCGGTGCCCCACAAGAATGTGTTCTCAGCCTCCTACTAGACTCCATATGACTGTGTGGCCAAATTCCCCTCCAACTCTATTTTCAAGTTTGCTGACGACACCACTGCAGTGTCTCAAACAATGACGAGACAGAGTACAGGAATGAGATACAGAATCTGGTGAACTGGTGTGGCAACAATAATCTCTCCCTCAATGTCAACAAAACGAAGGAGATTGTCATTGACTTCAGGAAGCATAAAGGAGAACATGCCCCTGTCTACATCAACGGGGACGAAGTAGAAAAGGTCGAGAGCTTCAAGTTTTTAGGTGTCCAGACCACCAACAACCTGCCCTGATCCCCCCATGCTGACACTATAGTTAAGAAAGCCCACCAACACCTCTACTTTCTCAGAAGACTAAGGAAATTTGGCATGTCAGCTACGACTCTCACCAACTTTTACAGATGCACCATAGAAAGCATTCTTTCTGGTTGTATCACAGCTTGGTATGGCTCCTGCACTGCCCAAGACTGCAAGAAACTACAAAAGGTCATAAATATAGCCCAATCCATCACGCTAACCAGCCTCCCATCCATTGACTCTGTCTACACATCCCACTGCCTCGGCAAAGCAGCCAGCATAATTAAGGACCCCACGAACCCCGGACATTCTCTCTTCCACTTTCTTCCATCGGGAAAAAGATACAAAAGTCTGAGGTCACGTACCAACCGACTCAAGAACAGCTTCTTCCCTGCTGCTGTCAGACATTTGAATGGACTTACCTTGCATTAAGTTGATCTTTCTCTACACCCTAGGTATGTCTGTAACACTACATTCTGCACTCTCTCGTGTATAAAATGATGAAGGGGATAGATAGAGTGAACGTTCAAAGACTATTTCCTCGGGTGGATGGAGCTATTACAAGGGGGCATAACTATAGGGTTCGTGGTGGGAGATACAGGACGGATATCAGAGGTAGGTTCTTTACGCAGAGAGTGGTTGGGGTGTGGAATGGACTGCCTGCAGTGATGGTGGAGTCAGACACTTTAGAAACATTTAAGCGGTTATTGGATAGGCACATGGAGCACACCAGGATGATAGGGAGTGGGATAGCTTGATCTTGGTTTCAGATAAAGCTCGGCACAACATCGTGGGCCGAAGGGCCTGTTCTGTGCTGTACTGTTCTATGTTCTATGTTCTATGTTTCCTTCTCTATGAACGGTCTGCTTTCTATAGCACGCAAAAAACAATACTTTTCACTGTATGCTAATACATGTGACAATAATAAATCGAATCAAATCAAGTCAAAGGTTAAAACAAAAACAGATGAGATAAGATAGGGAGAGGTTAAAACGAAAGTTCCCAGTAAGGAAGAAATTTGAGGTGTGCCTTGAATTTTTTTTATAGCAGGGAGGTGCGTCATGATGTATAAAAGATTGGGAACAGCAGGAGGGCATTTCAACAGGTACTTCCTTTCTGATGAAACAGAGAGAGAGAGAGGCAGCCTCAAATCACCTTGCTTCAGGAGGCACACACAGATCAGAGGAGGATGGCCACGAACCTTGACGTAGATCTACGGTGTCCAATCTGCCAGGAGGTTTACCAAGACCCGGTGCTGCTAAGATGCGGCCACAATTTCTGCCGAGGCTGCATGCAGAGGCATGTGGGCTCAGCGGAGAAGACACCCATGTGCCCCTGTTGCCGAAGTAGGTTCAAGATGGACTCTGTGTATCCCAACCGGCAACTGGCCAACGTCATAGCCGGGCTGCGGGACCTTAGTGCGGGTCCGTCAATGCATCCCAGCAACCGGCACTGTGCAAAGCATAAGAAAGAGCTGGAGTTATTCTGTCAGGATGATAAGCAGCCGATTTGTTACATCTGTGCACTGGCTCACAACCACCGAAACCACAACTGCGTCCCGATAGACGAAGCCTATAAGGAATGTAAGGTAATGTCGAGAAATACCAACTACTTTTTGCCTTTGAACAAAATGTATAGCTCTACCAACCTCACAAACCTCCTGTTCTCACACACGTCTCCTCCAGATTGGTGTGGTGGAGGGATTCTCTTGTCTGACCCTTTCAAGGGTGAAAGTCATTGCACAAAGGTCATGCTTTACCCCAAGTTGCCCTGTGTTCTTTTAAATCTGATGTGTTCCCTGAGTGTCCACTCTCCCACCAAATGGGAAGCCCAATCTCTCCATCCTTCGGCGACCAGCTTTGAAAGTGTGCAATTATGATTCCAAGTCTTTAATATATAACAAGATAGGCAGTGGTCCTTGTGATGGTCCCTGGGGAAGCAAACAACTGTATACCTTGCTTTTGTCCCCAGTTGGTGTGCGGGGGTTCAGTTTTGGTCATCACAGGACAAACATCGGGAACTCAGGGCAGCTCTACCCAAAAAGTATCAGGTTGGACAAGTTATTTTTCCACAGAATTGCAATCTGGGATTTGATCCTTGCAAGGCTCAAGGGAGTTGATGTCCTGGTCATCCGTAATCTTTGGTGGAACAGCACTCTCTGGGACAGTAGTTTTAATGTAGCCCTCCCAGTGGAAGCCCATGGATTTAAAGTTACCAAGTTTATTTACTGGTGTCACAAGCAGGCTTACATTCACAATGCAATGAAGTTACTGTGAAAATCTCCTAGTCACCTCACTCCGGCACCTGTTCGGTTACACTGAGGGAGAATTTAGCATGGCCAGTATGTCTTTCGGACTGTGGGAGGAAACCGGAGCACCCGGAGGAAACCCATGCAGACACGGGGAGAAGGTGCAGACTCCACACAGACAGTGACCCAAGCTGGGAATCGAACCCGGGTCCCTGGCGCTGTGAGGCAGCAGTGCTAACCTAGGGTGGAACATTAGGTTATAGTTGAACATTAATTTTAACACGCTCCCTAAAATGACTCTACGCTGACTTCAACACCCGACCCCATCAATTTTGTATTGCGCAGCTCGAGTTAAAATTGGCTACCCCCAGGCTGTGATTACGAAAGGCAGTTCTTAGAAAAAAAATTCGCTGTCGATTCATTCTGTCCTGTGTGTTTCAAAGGGTGTACTGAACCGTTCGATTACAATGCTCCAAAAGGAGGTTACAGACCGTCTGGCGATGCACGCGTCACAAGGGGGAAAGATATCTCGATTATTGGTGAGTCTTTGAACATTATAATTATTCGCTGTACACAGAAAGGTAAACACCCCCCCCCCCCCCCCCCCGCCATTGTGTATCCTGTCTCAGATGCTTTTATTCCAAGGATTAAACTAAAAGTAGAAGTGTGCGTCTGGCATCCACGCTGAGTCCAAAAGTCCACTTCCATTTGACTTTATTAACTGGAGATGGTTGAAGAGCCTGGGAGTGACAGAGTGAGGTGCGGCTCGGGTAAGCGGTGGTTTCAATATTGGCCAAAATTTCCAGCTAACTCTCTTGGGGATGAATTTCAGCCTCCAATGTGACCGCAGTCTGGGGACATACGATTGTCTGAAAGTTACTGATGACTTCACTTGTAGCCGTCCTCACCTTTTTTGTGGATATTATATTCAATCTCTCTGTCTCTCGGTGTAGATCAGAAAAGTTCTTAATTACACCGACGGGAACAAGTTTAGACCAACCCGCCTATATTCGGATGCTGACAAGTTCTGATGTGAGCAGATTCCAGTCATTGTTGAAACCAAAGGCGGGGGCAAAGGTGGGGTCAAATTCCAGCCTCCACCCCATTGTGTGGGTTTTACATTCATAAGAACATAAGAACATAAGAAATAGGAGCAGGAGTAGGCCATCTAGCCCCTCGAGCCTGCCCCGCCATTCAATAAGATCATGGCTGATCTGAAGTGGATCAGTTCCACTTACCCGTCTGATCCCTATAACCCCTAATTCCCTTACCGATCAGGAATCCATCTATCCGTGATTTAAACATATTCAATGAGGTAGCCTCCACCACTTCAGTGGGCAGAGAATTCCAGAGATTCACCACCCTCTGAGAGAAGAAGTTCCTCCTCAACTCTGTCCTAAACTGACCCCCCTTTATTTTGAGGCTGTGCCCTCTAGTTCTAGTTTCCTTTCTAAGTGGAAAGAATCTCTCCATCTCTACCCTATCCAGCCCCTTCATTCCCTTTAGGGAAAAAATCGGACCTCTCAGGGACAAAAGTGGGGACTTATGCTTGGAGCCCAAAGAGGTAGGGGAGATCCTAAATGAATACTTTGCGTCGGTATTCACAAAGGAGAGGGATGTGTTGACTGGGAGTGTCTCGGAGGGGAGTGTTGAACCGTTGGAGAAAATCTCCATTACAAAGGAGGAAGTGTTAGGTTTGTTAGAGAATATAAAGACTGACAAATCCCCAGGGCCTGATGGAATCTATCCAAGGCTGCTCAGGGAGACGAGAGGTGAAATCGTTGGGCCTC
Source organism: Mustelus asterias (assembly GCF_964213995.1). NCBI lineage: Eukaryota > Metazoa > Chordata > Chondrichthyes > Carcharhiniformes > Triakidae > Mustelus > Mustelus asterias. The sequence continues at coordinate 10,532,209 of NC_135808.1, forward strand.
TGACGCAAATCTTTGTCTCGTCACTGGACACAGGTGAGGTCCCAGAGGATTGGAGGATAGCCAATGTGGTCCCGTTATTTAAGAAGGGTAGGAAGGAGAACCCGGGTAATTATAGGCCGGTGAGCTTGACGTCCGTGGTGGGGAAGTTGTTGGAGAAGATTCTTAAAGATAGGATGTATGCGCATTTAGAAAGGAATAAACTCATTAACGATAGTCAACATGGTTTTGTGAGAGGGAGGTCATGCCTCACTAACCTGGTGGTGTTTTTTGAAGAAGTGACCAAAATGGTTGACGAAGGAAGGGCCGTGGATGTTGTCTATATGGACTTTAGTAAAGCGTTTGACAAAGTCCCTCATGGTAGGCTAGTGAAAAAGGTTGGATCCCATGGGATAAAGGGGGAGGTGGCTAGATGGGTGGAGAACTGGCTTGGTCATAGAAGACAGAGGGTGGTAGTGGAAGGGTCTTTTTCCGGCTGGAGGCCTGTGACTAGTGGTGTTCCGCAGGGCTCTGTATTGGGACCTCTGCTGTTTGTGATTTACATAAATGATCTGGAAGAAGGAGTAACTGGGGTGATCAGTAAGTTTGCGGACGACACAAAACTGGCAGGACTTGCAGACAGTGAGGAACATAGTCAGAGGCTACAGAAGGATATAGATAGGCTGGAAATTTGGGCAAGGAAATGGCAGATGGAGTTCAATCCTGATAAATGCGAAGTGATGCATTTTGGTGGGAATAATGTAGGGAGGAGCTACACGATAAATGGAAGAACCATAAAGGGTGTAGAGACGCAGAGGGACCTGGGTGTGCAAGTCCACAGATCTTTGAAGGTGACGTCACAGGTGGAGAAGGTGGTGAAGAAGGCATATGGCATGCTTGCCTTTATAGGACGGGGCATAGAGTATAAAAGTTGGGGTCTGATGTTGCAGATGTATAGAACGTTGGTTCGGCCGCATTTGGAATACTGCGTCCAGTTCTGGTCGCCACACTACCAGAAGGACGTGGAGGCTTTGGAGAGAGTACAGAGGAGGTTTACCAGGATGTTGCCTGGTATGGAGGGGCTTGGTTATGAGGAGAGATTGGGGAAACTGGGGTTGTTCTCCTTGGAAAGACGGAGGATGAGGGGAGACTTAATAGAGGTGTATAAAATTATGAAAGGCATGGATAGGGTGAACGGTGGGAAGCTTTTCCCCGGGTCGGTGGTGACGTTCACGAGGGGTCATAGGTTCAAGGTGAAGGGGGGGAGGTTTAACACAGATATCAGAAGGACATATTTCACACAGAGGGTCGTGGGGGCCTGGAATGTGTTGCCGGGCAAGGTGGTGGAGGCGGACACACTGGGAACGTTTAAGACTTATCTAGACAGCTATATGAACGGAGTGGGAATGGAGGGATACAAAAGTGTGGTCTAGTTTGGACCAGGGAGCGGCGCGGGCTAATTGTTCCTTGTTTCTCGTTTTAAGGCTTAATTCTATGATCATCTTGCTGGTGCCAGTGCAGAGCGAGACTGCGGATAGTTGGGAACCTGTCTCGGGGGCAGGGAATTCATATGGTGTTCGTGGAAGTGGAAATGACTAGGGTTGGGAAGCATTTTCCGATCAGGGCCATTGTGATCTCCTGGACTCGTTTCGATCGCCTCAGGGGGTCGGAGAGGAATTTCCCAGATTTTTCTTTTCCCCATATTGGCCCTGGGGTTTTTCACTCTGGGTTTTCGCCTCTCCCTGGAGATCACATGGTCTGGAATGGGGGGGTGGGGGTGAGTTAATAGGTTGTAATGAACAAAGCATCGTAGCTGTGAGGGACAGCTCGGTGGATAGGATATTGGTATGTAGATAGGCTGGAAAATTGGGCGGGGATCCTGGATTCAGGATTCATTCCTGGACCGGGGAGCGGCGCGGGCTTGGAGGGCCGAAGGGCCTGTTCCTGTGCTGTATTGTTCTTTGTTCTTTTGTTCATTATCTTATAAGTCTCTATAAGATCCCCCCTCAGCCTTCTAAATTCCAACGAATACAAACCCAATCTGCTCAATCTCTCCTCATAATCAACACCCCTCATCTCTGGTATCAACCTGGTGAACCTTCTCTGCACTCCCTCCAAGGCCAATATATCCTTCCACAAATAAGGGGACCAATACTGCACACAATATTCCAGCTGCGGCCTCACCAATGCCCTGTACAGATACAGCAAGACATCTCTGCTTTTATATTCTATCCCCCTTGCGATATAGGCCAACATCCCATTTGCCTTCTTGATCACCTGTTGCACCTGCAGATTGGGTTTTTGCGTCTCATGCACAAGGACCCCCAGGTCCCTCTGCACAGCAGCATGTTGTAATTTCTTTCCATTTAGATAACAATCCAATTTGCTATTATTTCTTCCAAAGTGAATGACCTCGCATTTGTTAACATTATACTCCATCTGCCAGATCCTCGCCCACTCACTCAGCCTGTCCAAATCTCTCTGCAGACCTTCTATGCCCTCCATACGATTCACTTTTCCACTTATCTTTGTGTTGTCTGCAAACTTTGTTACCCTACACTCCTCCAGATCGTCTATATAAATGGTAAATAGTTGAGGCCCCAGTACCGATCCCTGCGGCACGCCACTAGTTACCATCCGCCAACCAGAAATTGGTTTGATTGTCGGCAAATTATAACCAGAAATTGGTTTGATTGTCGGCAAATTATAACTCTTCCTCAGAAATGGGCTGAGAGGTGAGTTTTGTTCTCTCCCAGCCTCTGTTCATTCAAGATCACAGAGAGATAAACGGCACGGAAACGGGCCCTTCAGTCCAGCTTGTCCATGCCAAACCAAGTTTCCGAACCTGAATTGGTCCCACTTGCCGACGTTTGGCCCATATCCCTGTAAACCTTTCCCACCCATGTACCGGTCCAAATGTCTGATAAATATTGTAATTGTATCTGCCTCTACCAACTCCGCTGGCAGCTCATTCCATACACGCCACCACCCTCTGTGTGAAAAAGTTGCCCTTCCGATCCCCTTTAAATCTTTGCCCTCTCCCCTTAAACCTATACCCTCTAGCTTTGGACTCCCCCTACCTCTGAGGAAAAGACCTTGACTATTCACCTTATCTATGCCCCTCATGATTTTATAAACCTGCATAAGGTCACCCCGCCCCCGCCCCCCCCCCCCCCCCCCGCCCCTCTCATCCTCCTACACTCCAGGGGAACATGTTCCAGCCTCTCCTTATAATTCAAACCTTCCAGTCCCGGTAACATCCTTGTCAATCTTTTACACACCCATTCCAGTCTAACAACATTCTTCCCAGAGCAGTTCGATCAGAATTGTACGCAGTACTCCAAATGTAGCCTTACCAATGTTTTGCACAATTGTAACCTATGTCTCAACTCCTGTACTCAACACTTTGACTGAGTGTGCAAGTGTGCCAAATACCCTGTCTACCTGTGACGCCACTTTCAAGGAACTGTGTACCTGCACCCCTCGGTCTCTCTGTTTGACAACACTCCCCAAGGCTCTACCATTGACTGAGTAAGTCCTGCCCTGGTTTGTCTTACCAAAATGCAACACCTCGCATTTATCTGGGTGCTTACAATCCACTTCTTATTCATCACTTTGTGGCACTCCAGTCAGATGTGAGCGGAGATGGTCTTTAGTTGATGAGGTGAATTCTGCAACCATCAAAGGATTCTAGATTTGTCCTGGCATGGTCAGGGTGAAGAAGGATCATTGAAACAGGCTTTACTGCTGCTGAAAAGCTCAAAAAACTGGCAAAAGTGTCTGCGGATGGTCACTTGAGATTACTATTCAGTGAAACAGAGATATGGATTGGAAGCTTTGAGCAACTGTGGATTGGTTACTAAAAGAAATATAATTTTACGAGCATGATAAGTGATAAACATACAAGGGGAATGTCATTTTCTGCTTCTATAGTTAAAATATAAGTTCCTACAAAAAAGAAATGTTTAGTCACTAGTGGATTTTGTTTCGTCATTTGTTACAGTAAAAGTTTTAAAATGTGCGATCTTGTCAGGTCACTCTTTCAGCTAATAACTGGAAGTGCAAATCTCTCTTTTTTCACTCTTAGATTACAATTGTTTTGCAGGATATGACAGAGAATCTGAGAAATGATATAGCAAAACAGTTTGAGGCAATGCATAATTTTCTCGACGAGAGAGAACGTGCAATCATCAAAGAACTTGCAGAGGAAGAAAATCATGTCCTGATACAGCTGGAAGAGAACATGTTGACAATTTCAGGAGATTGTAACATGATACAAGCAATAATACAGGATATCGATGAGGTCATCAACTCAGAAGACTGCCATCAGTTACTGCGGGTGAGTTAGTCTTCCAAGTTTGCAATGGAAATAATTAGACTTCATATTCTTGGAGTTGCAATTTACTAATTATACAATCACAGAATCCCTACAGTGCAGAGGGAGGCCATTCAGCCCACCGACCACAATCCCACCCAGACCCTATCTCCGTAACCCCAGGTATTTACCCTGCCAATCCCCTTGACACGAAAGGTCAATTTAGCATGGCCAATGCGCCTAACCTGCACATCTTTCAGACTTTGGGAGGGGACTGGAGCACCCGGAGGAAACCCACGTGGACACGAGGGAGAACATGCAAACTCCACACAGACAATGACCCAAGCCAGGAATCGAACCCGGGTCCCTGGCGCTGTGAGGCAGCAGTGCTAACCACTGTGCCACCATGCCAGCCTGTTAGAGTCATAGAGGTTTACAGCATGGAAACACGCCCTTTGGTCCAACTTTCCACGCCGCCCAGTTTTTACCACTAAGTTATTCCCAATTTCCCACGTTTGGCCCATACCCCTTGATACCCATTTTACACATGTAACTGTCTAAATGCTTTTTGTTATTGTGCAGTGGTTCAGAAAGATATTAAGTGGCAAAATAACAGTATCTTTTCTTTCTTTCCAGGAATATGTCAGTCTTAAGAAGAGGTATGTACTCTATAAAATGTAGTTTCAAAACTGCTTAATCTGTTATGGATACATTTCTACTTAACTCCTGAGTATCTCCTGTAAAGACACAAGCAGGAATACAGCTGTCATTCCTGGTCCTAGGGTGCTGTAGCTGGGAGAGTGCCCGAAGGATGCAATGGGAACCGCCCAGGAAGGTTCCCATGTAAGGCACACATGACAATTGCCTGGGAAGTGCAAATTTCCCCTGGACAATTGCCCTGTGCTCAGAACCATCTGAAAATAGAGCTTTAAATTGCCTTACAACAATTGTTACCCAGGAAAAGTTTGGAAGAATTAAAATTACTTCTTAGTTCTGAGCAACCAATAACTCACGCCAATCCTAACGAACTCCCCTCACAGTCCCAACCCCAGGGAACTCATCCAATCATCACTGGGACTCGTTAGGCACAGTGGTTTGCATTGCTGCCTCACAGCACCAGGGACCTGGGTTCAATTCCCCGCTTGGGTCACTGTCTGTCCAAACAAATGCTGTGGCTCGCCCAGAGTGAGAGAGTGTGTGGATAACTAAGAGACAGGGGTGACATTAACCTCAGGCTGGGGAAGGTCAATTGGCCATTTTTTAGTGCAGTCCCCTCTGTATTTACTCCCCGTTGAAAGCCAATGTAAATCAGTCCCTTGACCAGATCAAGTTAGCTCTCTCTCTGCTGGGGGTGCGGGGGGGGAGGTTCAAAATGAGTCCTGTGTTAGAAACACAGTGGTTAGCACTGCTGCCTCACAGCACCAGGGACCCTGGGTTTGATTCCTGGCTTGGGTCACCGTCTTGCGGAGTCTGCATGTTCTCCCCGTGTCTGCGTGGGTTTCCTCCGGGTGCTCCGGTTTATAGAAATCATAGAAACCCTACAGTGCAGAAGGAGGCCATTCGGCCCATCGAGTCTGCACCGACCACAATCCCACCCAGGCCCTACCCCCACATATTTTACCCGCTAATCCCTCTAACCTATGCATCCCAGGACTCTAAGGGGCAATTTTTTTAACCTGGCCAATCAACCTAACCCACACATCTTTGGACTGTGGGAGGAAACCGGAGCACCCGGAGGAAACCCACGCAGACACGAGGAGAATGTGCAAACTCCACACAGACAGTGACCCGAGCCGGGAATCGAACCCGGGACCCTGGAGCTGTGAAGCAGCAGTGCTAACCACTGTGCTACCGTGCCGCCCTCCCACAATCCGTTTCCTCCCACAATCAAAAAATCGTGCTGGTTAGGGTGCGTTGGCTGTGCTAAATTCTCCCTCAGTGTTACCCGAACAGGCGCTGGAGTGTGGCGACTAGGGGATTTTCACAGTAACTTCATTACAGTGTTAATGTAAGCTGACTTGTGATTTATAAATAAACTTAAAAATTTTATTGCAGATCCGAAGCAATATATAATGCAGTATTGAATACACCAGTTTTCAAGCTGGGTGTATTTTATAGTCCACTGCAGTATGGAACCTGGAAACAGATGAAGGATATCATCAAAATAGGTTAATTTAACTTGATTTTTTTTGACCTCAGTTATGCTGCTTTATCATATTGGCACAATGCTTCTTAAAGGAACATGTATTTAACCACGAACTGTAGCCATGAACATATGTCTGGCAAATGTAGTATAATGTGGATAAATATGAGGTTATCCACTTCAGTAGCAATAAGAGGAAGGCAGATTATTGCTTGAATGGGTGTAAATTTAGAGAGGTGGATACTCAATGAGACCTCGGTGTCCTCATGCATCAGTCGCTGAGAGTAAGCACGCAGGTACAGCAGGAAGGAAAGAAGGCAAATGGTATGTTGGCCTTCTTAGCGAGAGGGTTTGAGTATAAGGATAGGGATGTTTTGCTGCAATTGTACAGGGCATTGGTGAGGCCACACCTGGAATATTGGGGGTGATTCTCCCATCGCGACCCGCAGGTTTTCTGGCGGGGCCGGTGCGGAGTATCGCGTGTCGGCCATTTTGCGGGATTCGCACATGCGCCGGGAACGCGTGCACGTCTCCCAGAGCCGGAGAACAGTCGCAGTCGAGACCGCGCTGGAAACCAATGGGAAGAGAGGTAAGTTATTTGAATATTTTATAAATTTATTTTAAATATAGTTTGCAGGTGGTTATCGGGCCCGGCTTGCTGGGCCTGGTAGCATCTCCCACCCCGCCAGGAGTACTTCATTCCAGCGGGGTTTACATTAGCTTCCCACGTTTGGGGAACTAGGGGGAGACCTGCCAGAATGAAGGGGGGGCCAGCAGGGGCAGTGGTGCCCCATAGGCATGGGCACCCTGGCAGTGCCAGCCTATTCCCCCATGGCACTGCCCAAGGGGCAAAGTGTGCATGCCCAGGAGGCACCTTGGCACTGCCCACCGGGCATCAGGCAGTGATAAGGGGGCGGGACCTATTGTGGGTGGGGCCTAGGTGCGATTGGTGGGGGTTCCCGCTGCCACTCTGCATGGGGATCAGTCTGGGCTGGAGGGAGGGCAGCGATTGGGGCGGGCTGTGTGTGGGGGGGGGCCTGCCTCCCGGTGGGGGGGGGGTCTGACCCTGGAGGGGATCATCGGGGGGGGGGGGGGTCTGCTGGGATGAGGGGGGTCGCCACTGCTGGGGAGGGGGCTGTGCATCAGGGCGCTCCAGGGCAGTGGCGGAGGCGGGGGGGGGGAGGGGGGGGGGTCAGGGCTGGCCCGGGAATTGGGGGGTCTGTGAGGGGGAGGAGCTGGAGGGGCAGCACTGCAGGGGTCCCGGGCTGGCCAGCAAATGGGAGGTTGACAGTTTGGGGCGACTGCGCATGCGCAGAGTTCTGGAACTACTAAAGTCCGGCGCGGATCGCACCCATCCCAACCCCCGGGTTTTTAATGAGATTCACGATTGGGATCACTACATTGCACAGAGTGCGGAGACTGAGGTCTGAACCTGCACTGAAAAAGCAGTCGCAATCTGGATCAGTTTTCTCACCAATTCAGCACTTTTGGGAGAATCACCCCCAATATTTCTGTCGTTAACAATACAGTAAGAAGTCTCACAACACCAGGTTAAAGTCCAACAGGTTTATTTGGCAACACTCGCTGTCGGAGTCTCGCTCCTTCTTCAGGTGAGTGAGGACTTGTGTTCACAAACAGGGCATATAAAGATACAAACTCAATTACAAGATAATGGTTGGAATGCGAGTCTTTACAGGTAATCAAGTCTTAAAGGTACAGACAGTGTGAGTGGAGAGAGGGTTAAGCACAAGTTAAAGAGATGTGTATTGTCTCCAGCCAGGACAGTTAGTGAGGTTTTGCAAGCCCAGGACGGCCTCAACTGGGATCTTGGGTTCATGTCACACTATCTGTAACCCCCACAACTTGCCTGGGCTTGCAAAATCTCACTAACTGTCCTGGCTGGAGACATTACTCATCTCTTTAACCTGTGCTTAACCCTCTCTCCACTCACATTGCCTGTACCTTTAAGACTTGATTACCTGTAAAGACTCGCATTCCAACCATTATCTTGTAATTGAGTTTGTATCTTTATATGCCCTGTTTGTGAACACAAGTCCTCACTCACCTGAAGAAGGAGCTTGAGACTCCGACAGCTAGTGTTGCCAAATAAACCTGTTGGACTTTAACCTTGTGTTGTGAGTCTTCTTACTGTGTTTACCCCAGTCCAACGCCACATCATGGTTAAAAAATAACCTAAGAGATAGGAGAAGAGTTAAAGCATGTAGCCCCACGTGCCTGCTCTTCCCTTCAATACAAGAATGGTGGATCTTTCGCAGTAGCTTCACGTCCCTACTTCCCGCCCCCTACTCCTCAATCCCTCAATTCCCTGAGGGACCAAAAATCTGCCTACCTTGTCCATAAGTACAATCCACAACAAAGTACCCACAATCTGCTGGGTTCCATGCCATGTTTTCCACACAACTGGAGTTGATGGCAGCTGAAGTTGGAATTCTCCCTGCTCCATGGTTAATACCTCAGATTTTCCCAGCTGCCCTCAGTGCCAGTGCCAGAATCTTAACCTGACTTGCTGTGCGGGAAGCCAGTAAGACTGGTCTCAGGTTAAAGGTCAGTTTTGCGACCAGACCAATATTAGTTGACATTGAGTGCGAGTAAAATTGGACGGAGCGTAAAGCCAACTCCTTATGCACTGCTGACACTTTTCCAATGGCTACGTTGTGCTTAAGGTTCCCCATATTGAATCTTCTCGCAACAAAGGAGGCCAGAAAGCCTATCATATCTGTGCAGGCTCTTTCTGAGAGTAATCTTCCAATCAGTCCCCCTCTTCTTTCCCATAACCGTGCAAATATCTATAATCCAATTCCCTATTGAAAGCTACGATTGAATCTGTTTCTACAACACTTTCAGGCAGATCATGTCACGGCGTCACAGTGGTTAGCACTGCTGCCTCACACCACCAGGGACCCGGTTTCAATTCCAGCCCTGGGTGACTGTGTGGAGTCTGCGCGTTCTCCCCGTGTCTGTGTGGGTTTCCTCCGGGTGAACAAAGAACAAGAACAAAGAACAATACAGCACAGGAACAGACCCTTCGGCCCTCCAAGCCTGCACTGATCATGTGTTCCTAACTAGACCATCCGTTTGTATCCCTCTATTCCCAGTCTGTTCATGTGGCTATCTAGATAAGTCTTAAATGATCCGAGCGTGTCTGCCTCAACCACCTTGCTTGGTAGTGCATTCCAGGCCCCCACCACCCTCTGTGTAAAATACGTCCCCCGCATATCTGTGTTGAACCTTGCCCCCCCTCACCTTGAACTTGTGACCCCTTGTGTTCGTCACCTCCGACCTGGGAAAAAGCTTCCAACTGTTCACCCTATCTATGCCCTTCATAATTTTATAACCTTCTATTAGGTCGCCCCTCAACCTCCGTCTTTCCAGGGAGAACAACCCTAGTTTACTCAATCTCACCTCATAGCTAATACCAGGCAACATCCTGGTAAACCTTTTCTGCACCCTCTCCAAAGCCCCCACGTCCTTCTGGTAGTGTGGCGACCAGAACTGGACGCAGGGCCCGATTTTTAAGAGCGCGGAATCGCGGTAAAGTTGGGCGTCGGGCCTAAATCGCGATCTGCACCTGACTCATGGCAGATCGCGTCTTTAACGAGCCCCGATCCGGGCGCGGGTCTGGCGCGCGCCCAAATCGGCCGGCGCAACGATTTAAATGCATTTGCATGCATTTAAATCGACTTAATGAAGCTCGTGCCCAACTTTACCGACGAATCCGACTTTACCAGGTTGCGGCCCATTTCACGTCGCGCATTAATAAAAGTCCGAATGGGACTTCAGTTCAGCAGGGGAACCGCCGAAGCCAATCCCCCCCGACCATCCTTCGCGGACCCCTCCCCCCCGCAAACCACCCCGGCAGCCCTCCGCGCCCCCCCCCCACCCCTGGCCGGACCCCCCTGGGAGGCACACCCCCGACCTAGCTTGATCGCTGGTCTCCCTCCACCATCCTTCCGATCTGCAGTCCGTCGACAGCCTCCTGCACGTTCCTGGCCTTGCTCTGCCTTTCCCTGGGGGGGCGCGGAATAGAGAAGGGGAGTGACATGTCTGCCCCTGGGGGTGGGGGGTGGGTTGCTGCCAGTCTGCGGCCGATCCCTCCTCCCCACCGGAGGAGGGACCCGCCCCCCCCGCCCTCCCCGAGGGGCAGACACGTCACTCCCCTTCTCCATTCCCCTCCCCCCCCCACCCCCCCAGGGAAAGGCAAAGCAGCACAGACAGCAGAGAGGATGAAAGGAATTCCCTTTGGAGGATAATGTCTAAATCACAGGAACTAAAAACCTGACAGTCCAAAATCTGGGATAATATTTCAAAATGTATATCCCCCCATCCCTGTCCTGTAATATTATGATGTGGAGATGCCGGTGTTGGACTGGGGTGAACACAGTAAGAAGTCTCACAACACCAGGTTAAAGTCCAACAGGTTTATTTGGTAGCAAATACCATAAGCTTTCGAGCACTGCTCTTGATAGCCAAGTTCCGCACACATGAGGACGGCCTAAACTGGGATGTTGGATTTATGTCACATTATTAGTAACCCCCACAGCTTGCCTCCTGGGCTTGCAGAATCTCACTAGCTGTTCTGTCTGGAGACAATACACATCTCTTTAACCTGTGTTTAATGCACCCTCCACCCACATTGTCTGTACATTTAAGACCTGGCTCACATTCTAATCAGTACTCTGCAACTTGATTTTGTGTCTCTGTGCACTGTTTGAGAGCACATTTCCACTCCATCTGACGAAGGAGCAGTGCTCCGAAAGCTTATGGTATTTGCTACCAAATAAACCTGTTGGACTTTAACCTGGTGTTGTGAGACTTCTTACTGTAATATTATCCCAGATTTTGGACTGTCAGGTTTTTAGTTGTTGTGATTATAACGTGGACATTATCCTCCAAAGGGAATTCCTCTCTGCTGTCTGTGCTGCTTTGCCTTTCGCGCCCGGGCGCGCTGCCTGCGGTCCGTTCTGAACTGCGCATGTGCAGTTGGAGCTCTGGCCGCTCCAACAGCACTAAGCCCCGCCCAATAGACCGGCGCCGAAAAAAGGCGTATGGGTGCGCTGGAGCGCGGCTGCCAGGCACGGATCCGTTTGATGACCGAACCCGGCACTTTGTCCCGATTTGGTAAAATCGGCCCCGCAGTATTCCAAATGTGGCCCAACCAACGTTCTATATAACTGCAACATCATATGCCAACTTTTATACTCTATGCCCCGTCCAATAAGGGCAAGCATGCCATATGCCTTCTTCACCACCCTCTCCACCTGTGCTGCCACCTTTAAGGATCTGTGGACTTGCACATCCAGATCCCTCTGTATGTCTATACTCCTGATGGTTCTGCCATTTATTGTATAGCTCCCCCCTGCATTAGATCTACCGAATGCATCACTTCGCATTTATCTGGATTAAATTCCATCTGCCATTTCTCCGCCCAGGGTGCTCCTGTTTTCTCCCGCAGTCCAAAGATGTGTGGGTCAGGTTGATTGGCCATGTTAAATTGCTCCTTAGTGTCACGGGGATTAGCATGGTTAATATGTGAGGCTATGGGGATAGGACCTGGGTGGGATTGTTTATAGGTGCAGGCTTGATGGGCCAAATGGCCTCCTCTTGCACTGTTCTGATTCTATCATTTAGATCAGAAAACTTGCTACATTTAATAATGAAAGCAAAACTCCTCAATGGCTCTTTCACCAATTATCTAAATCCCTCCCCAGCATTTATTGCCCATCCCATGAGAGGGTGGTGATGAGGCACCTTCTTGAATCGTTGCCGTCCATGTGGTGTAGGTACACCCACAGTGCGGTTAGTTCCAGAATTTTGATCCAGCGACAATGAAGGAATGGTGAAAGATTTCCAAGTCAGGATGGTGAGTGGCTTGGAGCGAAACCTCCAGTTGGTGTTCCCATGTATCTGCTGCCCTTATCCTTCTGGATGGTAGCGGTCGTGAGTTTGGAAGGCGATGCCTAAGGAAACTTGGTGCCTTCCTGCAGTGCATCTTGTGGATGGTACACACTGTGTACACACTGTGAGTCAGTAGTGGGTGCAGTTTGGATCAAGTGGGCTGCTTTGTCCTGGACAGTGTAAAACTTTGTGATTGTTACCAATCCTCCTGTCTGCACACAGATTCTGACTATCTACTTTATCAACCACCTCATCATTTTGGACTTCTACTAAGTGTCTTCTGAACCTTCCCTGTTCTAAGGATAACAACCCTACCTTCTCATGTCTCTTTACACAACTATAGTCCCTCATCCTTGGTTTTGTTCCAGCAATTCCCCTGTTGCCCATTCTCTAAGGCCTTGACACCTGAAAATGCCCCATGTTGTGCATTATGAACAAGATGTCAGGCAGAAAGAACTCTTTTCCAAACTTCTGTTCCACTACATTAAGCTAATGAGAATATTAAGCAAAAGAGAATATAATTATCTGATTGTATCTAATTCCCTTACAGTTCCAGCTGCCCTTAGTTTCGATCCAAGGACAGCGAATCCTAAACTCCGTGTGTCAAATTTTGGACAAAGGCTACAGTATTGCGAAGTTCAGTCACAGCGACCGGACACCCCTGAGAGATTCACCAACCACCTCAGTGTCTTTGCTTCCACGGCTTTATCGTCAGGGAGATATTACTGGGAGGTAAATGTCAGCGAAGGTGCTGACTGGATTCTCGGTGTGGCTGCGGGATCTGTCAACAAGAAGGTGTGCGCAGTCACCAGCCCGGATAATGGATATTGGACCATAGGACACAGAAGCGGGGGACAATATTGGGCTTGCGGTCATGAAAAAGTCGCAATCCACCCTGACATTAATGTTGAAATGATTGGCGTTTACCTGGACTACGAAAAAGGACAGTTGTCATTTTATGATGCCGAGGACATGTCACACATTCATACGTTCAAGCATCACTTCCTGGCCAAACTTTACCCGTATTTCAGCATCAGCCCCAATGTGGAGCGTGCAAACCCAAGCTTAATGCTTCTCTATTGAGACCTGTGATCACGGCCCAGATCTCCCACTTCCTGGAGGATCAGACTGTACCCCAGAGGTACCCTAGTAAATGCACTGGGGGCAAGTCCCCATCCAAGAACTACATGGGAACTGTGTTGGAACTTTCAGCTCCAATGGGCGATTACTCTGTAGCAGGAACCCTCTGAAACTCCAAATTAAAGTCAGAGACTTCAGATGTAACTCTCTTGGCAGAATCGTTACCCTGGAAAAAATGAGAAAGATTAGAATCACTTCCAATTCCTGAATAACTACGGTACTAGCCCCCCCCAATCTCCCCGCACTCTCCCCCGTCCCACCACAAGAAAGATCAGCTTAATATATGATAGGTCCATTCAAAAGTCTGATGGCAGCAGGAAAGAAGCTATTCTTGAATCAGTTGGTACGTGACCTCAGACTTTTGTATCTTTTTCCCGATGGAAGAAGGTGGAAGAGAGAATGTCTGGGGTGTGTGGGTTCCTTGATTATGCTGGCTGCTTTTCTGAGGCAGCGGGAAGTGTAGATGGAATCAATGGATGGGAGGCTGGTTTGCGTGATGGATTGGGCTACATTCACGACTCTTTGGCATTTCTTGCAGTCTTGGTCAGAGCAGGAGCCATCCCAACCTGTGATACAACCAGAAAGAATGCTCTTTATGGTGCATCTGTAAAAGTTGGTGAGAGTCGTAGTGGACATGCTGAATTTCTAGCATGGCTAACATGGGTAGGTAATGCGGTTTCTGAATTTGATCACCGCGTTGAGGTGATTCATCTCTCTCCCACTCATCTCACCCTTTCTCTCCTTCCCCTCCACACACGACAGCCAGAATGGACTTAGTAAGAGCTGATGGAGCAGAATTGAAACCCGAGGTACGGATGCAAACACCTGAGATGGAAGTTCTAACACCATTCAAGGCATTTGTCCTGTATTCGCAGATGGTCAAGCAGGACACGCATTACAGAACAGAAGCCAGGGCCAATTTTCTGTGATAGATTTGTAGTGCTACTAGGGAGTGCAGAGACTGGGAAGTATTAGAGAAAAACACCAAGGTGCACTGAGAACTGACAGAAACAGACAGTGTTAGAGTAGGAAATAGTAAGGAGTAAGAGATACTGTTCTCATGTCTAAATTAGGCAGTAAGGGAATCAAGGGTTATGGGGGTGAGGTGGAGTTGAGGGTTATCACATCAGATCAATCATGACCTGATTGAATGGTGGAGCAGACTCGATGGGCCGAATAGCCTATTTCTGCTCCAAATCATATGGTCTTATAGGGTTACTGTGCCTGTATATGAGTGCAGGGTGTGTGGTTAACATTGTTTCTTAAGATTTCCAATGGCTATTGTGAGGACACCAGATCACAAACTTCAAGGTATGTTATGAAATCAGACTAGACCACAACTATTTGCTATTTTGGCATTATGAGGATATGATGTTTCACTCCAGGTGAGATTCTACTGACAAACTAAGAGAGCTTTTATCAAAGCAAACTTTACTTAACAACACAGTTTAACTATAACAAATGAATTAGCTCAACTTTTAACACTTGAACAATACTTAAACATGACAAGATACAATTCTTAACTGCTAACCTATCCCTATGAATTCCAATCAAGCAAAAATGTCCTTTATAGATGTAAATCTCTTGTGATAACTCCCATGGATTTCATGGGGAATCTCTAATTGATCTGTCTATGGGGCTCATTGAATACGAGTTCCCTTGGTAACAGGCAATGGCCTGTCCCTGTGGACCTCATCACCTGAGCCCTTTATAAGGCAGACACCGGAAAGTGTTTTCAGAGCTATTGTCCCATTGGGACTCATGTGAGAACTGCTGTTCTGGTTGGGACTTGTATGTCCTAGAAGGTGATACACTGGAAGGTGAAACCCCAGAAGATGTAATCCCAGAAGATGACAGATTACTTAACTTCCCATGGACCCTATTTTCATTGGAAGGGAGGTTGTTTGCTGCTGTATTAAGAAGTAGAAATAGTAATGCATCATAGTAAATATTATCGATTGCCATGAATTATTTTAATTGTATGACGTATATCTATTGTTGGCATTGATTGTGTCAGCTTGTTGTTTTAATAATTTATCATTGTGGACAATCATTCAAGCTGTTAGCCTTTGTAGAAAAGAGCTGATGCTGGCTATCTAACATGTTAATGGGGCTGTCATGGTTTGTATCGAGATTGACTGTGGCAGTTTGTTTAACACAGATGACAGTTAATGGGGAGTTGGCCACTTTTTCACCTTCTCGGATAAGAAAACAGGCCAATTCTGCTGACCTTTCCATACTCATCTGAAAGGAGCTACCAAATAAATCTATTGGACTTTAACCTGGTGTTGTGAGACTTCTTACTGAGCCTTTTAATAGTAACTCTAAACCATGATTCAGTAGCACCTATTCTGAAGAGGCTGATAAATGGATTGCTGAAATTATAATGTCCTTGAATTGTAATTTCAAATGTGTTTGGATAAATTATTTAAATTAAAAAGAAAGTTGGGACTTATGTATGTACGCCACAGAGTAGTGGCTTTATTTTATGTTTAACTGTAAATAATGTTCCTTTCCGGTCCTGCCTCCTGAGTTATTACGACTCTTTTAAAAATTATTTAGCAAAATATGGGTATACTTGCTTGACTTAGGTTAACAGTCTTGGAGCTTTCAGAACACCTCTGGAGAGACAGAACACTGTTTCTTCTTGCAGGTCCAGGTAGCAACTGTTTTTATTTAAAAATAAAAATGAAACTGTCTTTCCTGCAAGCTCAGCCCCCCTCCATTAATCACGATTCTAACCCTGTCAATCAACCTAATCAAAAACTCACATGATTCTGCATACCTAGTCTAAAATCCCAAGATAACCTTAATGAACAAAAGGTCCATTAACTCTACAAAGTAACACATTCCAAGCTGAAATCAATTAGTAGCCTGCACTCTTAGCATTTGCTACACGTTTATCAGGCAAATCAACTCTTGTGCCTCTTAAAGCAACTCCACCTTAACACAAAATATAGCAAAATAGCAAAGTATCATCACACTATGGAAAATGACAAGGTGAAACCCACTGTAAGAATAAATAAATGGGAAGGGGGTGGGGGGACTTCAGTGGGGGTAAGAATGGATAAATTGGAATGAAAGATTGCCTCGCTGGAATATAACATGGGCTGCCCTTAAAGAGGAGGTTCACTATCACACTCCACATACCGTTTGGTATGTTGTTCTTTGTCTTGCCCCATCATTACTCTCTTTGGTTCGGGAAGATGAATTCTTGTATCCTTAAGTACCTATTGCCTTTTACCCTATGACCCACCTTTATCTCACCCACCCCTTTGCTTCAGACCTATTATATCTCTAATCTACCCCATTCTGATGAAAGGCCACAGACATACAGAATCACACAGCTGTATTGGGACAGAAGGAGGCCATTCAGCCCATTGTGTCTGCACTGGGTCTCCAAATGAGCATTATGATTTAGTGCCATTCCCTTGCCTTTTCCCCCGTACACCTGCACATTGTTTCTATTCAAATAGTCATCTAATATCCTCTTGAATGCCTCGATTGAACTTGCCTCCATCACTCTTCCAAGCAGGTCGCATACGAAGTCTATCACGCAAACCAGCCTCCCATCCAGTGACTCCGTCTATACTTCCAGTTGCCTCAGCAAAGCAGCCAACATAATCAAGGATCCCACGCACCCCGGACATTCTCTCTTCCACCTTCTACCGACGGGAAAATTATATAGAAATCTGAGATCATTTACCAACTGACTCAAGAACAATTTCTTTCCAGCTGCGATCAGACTTTTGAATGGACCTATCTTATATTAAGTTGATCTTTCTCTGCACTCCAGCTGTGGCTGTAACAGTACATTCTGTACCGTCTCATAGAATCATATAATCGACAGTGCAGAAGGTGGCCATTTGGCCCATCGAGCCTGCACCAACAATAATTCCAACCATAACCCCACATACTTACCCCCCTGTTACTAAGGGGCAATTTAGCACGGCCAATCAACCTAACCCGCACATCTTTGGACTGTGGGAGGAAACTGGAGCACCCGAAGGAAACTCACGCAGAAACGGGGAGAATGTGCAGTCACCTGAGATCGGAATTGAACTCAGATCCCTGGCACTGTGAGGCAGCAGTGCTAACCACTGTGCCACCCTCCACCCCTCTCTTTTCCTTCTCTATGAACGGTATGTTTTGTCTGTCCAGCGCGCAAGAAACAACACTTTTCACTGTATCCCAATACACGTGACAATAATAAATCAAATTAAATCAAAGTCTTTTTCCCTCTATCTCTCTCCCTCTCTCTCTCTCCCCGAAAAGAGGTCTCCCTCTCTCTCTCTCACCCTCTATCTCTCTCTCTCTCTCCCTCCCTCTATCTCTATCTCTCCCCCTCTATCTCTCCCCCTCTATCTCTCCCCCTCTATCTCTCCCCCTCTATCTCTCCCCCTCTATCTCTCCCCCTCTATATAGCGATCATAATTCTATCTCCTTCACGATAGCATTGGAAAGAGATAGGATCAGGCAGGCTAGGAAAGTGTTTCTCTGGAGTAAAGGGAAATACAGTGTCATCAGGGAGGAAATTAGACGGGTAAATTGGAAGGAGGCATTCTTGGGGAAAAGTACCGAAGGAAAGTGGAGGATTTTCAAGGAATGTTTGTCTGGAGCTCTGCATGACAACGTTCCGATGAGACAGGGGGGTGTTGGTAGGGTACGGGAACCGTGGTGCACGAAGGTTGTGATGAACCTGGTGAATAAGAAAAGAGAGGCGTACAGAAGGTTCAGAGAGCTAGGAGGTGTTAAGGATTTAGAGGAGTATACGGGATGTAGGAAGGAGCTTAAGAAGGAAATTAGGAGAGCGAGAAGGGGTCATGAGAAGGCCTTGGCCGGTAAGATTAAGGAGAATCCCAAGGCTTTCTACAAATATGTCAAGAGTAAAAGGATGAGATGTGAAGGCATAGGACCCTTAAAAGGTGAAGGGGGAAAAGTTTGTGCGGAACCGTTAGAAATGGCGGAGCTGCTTAATGAATACTTTACCTCGGTATTCACGGTGGAAAGGGATCTGGGTGGTTGTACTGCTGGTTTGCGGTGGACAGAAAGGATCGAGCATGTGGACATAAAGAAAGAGGATGTGTTGGAACTATTGAATGGCATCAAGGTTGGTAAGTCGCCGGGACCGGATGGGATGTACCCCAGGTTACTGTGGGAGGCAAGGGAGGAGATTGCGGAGCCTTTGGCGATGATCTTTGCATCGTCGATGGAGACGGGAGAGGTTCCGGAGGATTGGAGGATTGCAGATGTGGTCCCTATATTCAAGAAAGGGAACAGGGACAGCCCGGGAAATTACCGACCGGTGAGTCTAACCTCAGTGGTTGGTAAGTTGATGGAGAGGATCCTGAGAGACAGGATTTATGATCATCTAGAGAAGTTTAGTATGATCAAAAGTAGTCAGCACGGCTTTGTCAAGGGCAGGTCGTGCCTTACGAGCCTGGTTGAGTTCTTTGAAAATGTGACCAAACACATTGACGAAGGAAGAGCGGTGGATGTGGTCTATATGGACTTCAGCAAGGCGTTCGATAAGGTCCCCCATGCAAGACTTCTTGAGAAAGTGAGAGGGCATGGGATCCAAGGGGCTGTTGCCTTGTGGATCCAGAACTGGCTTGCCTGCAGAAGGCAGAGAGTGGCTGCGGAGGGGTCTTTCTCTGCATGGAGGTCAGTGACCAGTGGAGTGCCCCAGGGATCTGTTCTGGGACCCTTGCTGTTTGTCATTTTCATAAATGACCTGGATGAGGAAGTGGAGGGATGGGTTGGTAAGTTTGCTGACGACACCAAGGTAGGTGGTGTTGTGGATAGTTTGGAGGGATGTCAGAAGTTGCAGCGAGACATAGATAGAATGCAAGACTGGGCAGAGAAGTGGCAGATGGACTTCAACCCGGATAAGTGTGTGGTGATCCATTTTGGCAGATCCAATGGGATGAAGCAGCAGTATAATATGAAGGGTACCATTCTTAGCAGTGTAGAGGATCAGAAGGACCTTGGGGTCCGGGTCCATAGGACTCTTAAATCGGCCTCGCAGGTGGAGGATGCGGTCAAGAAGGCGTACGGCGTACTGGCCCTCATTAATCGAGGGATTGAGTTTAGGAGTCGGGAGATAATGCTGCAGCTTTATAGGACCCTGGTTAGACCCCACTTGGAGTACTGCGCGCAGTTCTGGTCACCTCATTACAGGAAAGATGTTGAAGCCATTGAAAGGGTGCAGAGGAGATTTACAAGGATGTTGCCTGGATTGGGGGGCATGCCTTATGAGGATAGGTTGAGGGAGCTTGGTCTCTTCTCCCTGGAGAGACGAAGGATGAGAGGTGACCTGATAGAGGTTTACAAGATGTTGAGAGGTCTGGATAGGGTAGACTCTCAGAGGCTATTTCCAAGGGCTGAAATGGTTGCTACGAGAGGACACAGGTTTAAGGTGCTGGGGGGTAGGTACAGGGGGGATGTCAGGGGTAAGTTTTTCACTCAGAGGGTGGTGGGTGAGTGGAATCGGCTGACGTCGGTGGTGGTGGAGGCAAACTCGTTGGGGTCTTTTAAGAGACTTCTGGATGAGTACATGGGATTTAATGGGATTGAGGGCTATAGATAGGCCTAGAGGTGGGGATGTGATCGGCGCAACTTGTGGGCCGAAGGGCCTGTTTGTGCTGTGGCTTTTCTATGTTCTATCTCTCCCCCTCTATCTCTCCCCCTCTATCTCTCCCCCTCTATCTCTCCCCCTCTATCTCTCCCCCTCTATCTCTCTTCTTAATTGATCCCTTGGTCCTTCTTTGCTGAATTTTAAACTGCTTCCAATGCTCAGGTCTATTGCTTTTTCTTGTCAATGTGTATGCTTCTTCCTTGAATTTGATACTATCTCTAATTTCCCTTGTCATAGAGATTTACAGCATGGAAACAGGCCCTTTGGCCCAACTTGTCCATGCGGCCCAGTTTTTACCATTAAGCTAGTCCCATTTGGCCCATATCCCTCTATACCCATCTTACCCATGTAACTAAATGCTGTTTAAAAGACAAAATTGTACCCGCTTCTACTACTACCTCTGGCAGTTCCTTCCGGACACTCACCACCCTCTGTGCGATGGTTTGGCCAGTTCCCATGCCACTCTTGCGCCAAACAGGAATAAACAACTTTTGGAATTCACCTATTTGTTCTTTAAATGCCTGCCATTACCTGAATACTTTCCTTCCCTTCAGTAATGTTTCCTAGTCCATCATGGCCAATTCAGTCTTCACACCATTTCAATTAGTGTAACCATTTCAGCAATCTTGTTCTGGTGTAATCTGTTTCCTTCTCTGCCAGAATTGGTGCTTTGTCAGGTTCTCTCCTGCATTCCTTTTCATAGAGTCGTAGAATCGTGGATTCCCTACAGTGCAGATGGAGGCCATTTGGCCCATCAAGTTTGCACCACTCTTGCCCAGGTTTACCCTGCAACCCCATGTGTTTACCCCATTAATCCACCTCACCTATCGCCGGAATCCTACCTGCCAGGAGAGGGCAAGGGGTGGGCAATGGGAAGGTCTATTGACCTCGGGTGGGATTTGTCTGTTTCTTACTGGCTCTAATAGATCTCCGAGTTACTTCCACCTTTTTCATAGTGCTTATGTTTTTTTTAGCTTTGATGTAACTGGGCCACTTCTCATTTAGATTACGGTCACACACTGATAGCACATTTTCTATTTGTTGTTGTTTTCGGTGAAGTTTGTACACCGGCACAGTGGCACAGTGGTTAGCACTGCTGCCTCACAGCGGCAGGGACCGGGGTTCAATTCCTGGCTTGGGTCACTGCACGTTCTCCCTTGTGGCTGCGTGGGTTTCCTCCGGGTGCTCTGGTTTCCTCCCATAGTCTGAAAGACATGCTGGTTAGGTGCATTGGCCATGCTAAATTCTCCCTCAGTGTACCCTAACAGGTGCTGGAGTGTGGCAGCTAGGAGATTTTCACAGTAACTCCAATGCACTGTTAATGTAAGCCTACTTGTGACAATAATTTAAAAATCTTAAAATTTAAGCTAAACTTAAAGATGTGTTGACTGGGGGTGTCTCGGAGGGGAGTTTTGACCCGTTAGAGAAAACCTCCATTACAAGGGAGGAAGTGTTAGGTTTTTTAGGGAATATAAAGACTGACAAATCCCCAGGGCCTGATGGAATCTATCCAAGGCTGCTCAGGGAGACGAGAAATGAAATCTCTGGGCCTCTGATGCAAATCTTTGTCTCGTCACTGGACACAGGTGAGGTCCCAGAGGATTGGAGGATAGCTAATGTGGTCCCGTTATTTAAGAAGGGTAGGAAGGATAACCCGGGTAATTATAGGCCGGTGAGCTTGACGTCCGTGGCAGGGAAGTTGTTGGAGAGGATTCTTAGAGATAGGATGTATGCGCATTTAGAAAGGAATAAACTCATTAACGATAGTCAGCATGATTTTGTGAGAGGGAGGTCATGCCTCACTAACCTGGTGGAGTTTTTTGAAGAAGTGACTAGAATGGTTGACGAGGGAAGGGCCGTGGATGTCGTCTATATGGACTTTAGTAAAGCGTTTGACAAAGTCCCTCATGGTAGGTTGGTGCAAAAGGTTGGATCTCATGCGATAAAGGGGGAGGTGGCTAGATGGGTGGAGAACTGGCTTGGTCACAGAAGGGTGGTAGTGAAAGGGTCTTTTTCCGGCTGGATGCCTGTGACTAGTGGTGTTCCGCAGGGCTCTGTATTGGGACCTCTGCTGTTTGTGATTTATATAAACGATCTGGAAGAAGGTGTAACTGGGGTGATCAGTAAGTTTGCGGACGACACGAAAATGGCTGGACTTGTAGATAGTGAGGAGCATTGTCAGAGGCTACAGAAGGAGATAGGCTGGAAATTTGGGCAAAGAAATGGCAGATGGAGTTCAATCCAGATAAATGCGAAGTGATGCATTTTGGTAGAACTAACGTAGAGGGGAGCTATATGATAAATGGCAGAACTATAAAGGGTGTAGATACGCAGAGGGACCTGGGTGTGCAAGTCCACAGATCCTTGAAGGTGACGTCACAGGTGGAGAAGGTAGTGAATAAGGCATATGGCTTGCTTGCCTTTATAGGACGGGGCATAGAGTATAAAAGTTGGGGTCTGATGTTGCAGTTGTATAGAACGTTGGTTCGGTCGCATTTAGAATACTGCGTCCAGTTCTGGTCGCCACACTACCAGAGGGACGTGGAGGCTTCAGAGAGAGTGCAGAGGAGGTTTACCAGGATGTTGCCTGGTATGGAAGGGCTTAGTTGTGAGGAGAGATTGGGTAAACTGGGGTTGTTCTCACTGGAAAGACGGAGGATGAGGGGTGACCAAATAGAGGTGTATAAAATTATGAAAGGCATAGATAGGGTGAATGGTGGGAAGCTTTTTCCCAAGTTGGTGGTGACGTTCACGAGTGGTCATAGGTTCAAGGTGAGGGGGGGGGTGAGGTTTAACACAGATATCAGAAGGACGTATTTTACACAGAGGGTGGTGGGGGCCTGGAATGCGCTGCCAGGCAAGGTGGTGGAGGCGGACACATTGGGAACATTTAAGACTTATCTAGACAGCCATATGAACGGAGTGGGAATGGAGGGATACAAAAGAATGGTCTAGTTTGGACCAGGGAGCGGCGCGGGCTTGGAGGGCCGAAGGGCCTGTTCCTGTGCTGTATTGTTCTTTGTTCTTATCTCAATTTTCCCATGTTAGCGGGAGGGATCCTGCAGGTCCTTGGGGAATTTAGAAACAAAGGAACTGGAAGCAGGAGTAGGCCATTCATCCCTTCAAGCCTGCTCCGCCATTCATTTTGATCATAGCTGATCATCAAATTCAATATCCTGATCCCACCTTCCCCCATATCCCTTCATCCCTTTAGCCCCTATAGATGCAAATCTCTGCCTTAGTTTTCCAGGTTATTTTTAAATCTGAAACACGGCTGGGTATGTCTTCCTTTTTTTGCAAACTCCAGAATTTTCCGGAGCTGCTGCTGCCAGCGAGGTCAGAGAATTTGGCGCTCAGCCAAGCATCCGTTCACTGGACCAGAGAATCTTGCTGGCGTGAATGGTCAGAAAATTCTGGCCCCGTTCTTTCTTTTAGCTTTTCTTTAGATGTTTTTACATGTTTTTTTTAAGAAAAGAAAAATAGTTCCAAATCTCCCTTACTCACCCGGCCACACTGGAGTTTGGTTTCTTCGATTGCCCCTCAGGGTCTACTGCTAACTCAACAGCTCTCACTGTGTCTACTCACCCAGTAGCGGTATCTCTCTTTTCTAACTGGAATTAGACCGGGAGGCTGTGCCATTGAATCGATTCATAGAAACATAGAAGATAGGAGCAGGAGGAGGCCATTTGGCCCTTCGAGCCTGCTCCGCCATTCATCACAATCATGGCTGATCATCCAACTCAACAGCCTAATCCTGCTTTCTCCCCATACCCTTTGATCCCGTTCCCCCAAGTGCTATATCCAGCCCCCTCTTGAATACTTTCAATGTTTTGGTATCAACTACTTCCTGTGGTAATGAATTCCACAGGCTCACCACTCTTTGGGTGAAGAAATGTCTCCTCACTTCCGTCCTAAATGGTCTACCCTAAATCCTCAGACTGTGACCCCTGGTCTGGACTCCCCCACCATCGGGAACATCCTCCCTGAATCTACCCTGTGCTGTTAGAATCTTATCAGTCTGTATGAAATCCCCCCTCATTCATCTGAACTCCAGCGAAAACAATCCTAACCTAGTCAATGTCTCCTCACACATCAGCCACGCCTACCGGGAATCAGCCTGGTAAACCTTCGCTGCACTCCCTCGAGAGCAAGAACATCCTTCCTCAGAAAAGGAGACCAAAACTGCACATAATACTCTAGGTGTGGCCTCACCAAGGCCTGTATAATTGCAACAACACATCCCTGCTCCTGTACTCAAAATCTCTCGCAATGAAGGCTAACATGCCATTTGCCTTCTTTACCGCCTGCTGCACCTGCCGGCTTACCTTCAGTGACTGGTGCACAAGGACACCTCGGCCCCTCTGCACATTCCCCTCTCCCAATTTGCAGCCATTCAGGTAGTAATCTGCCGCCTTGTTTTTGTTTCCAAAGTGAATAACCTCACATTTATCCAAATTATACTGCAGCTGCCATTGATTTACCCACTCACCCAACCTGTCCAGATCATTCTGAAGGATCTCTGCATCCTCGTCACAGTTCACCCTCCCACCCAACTTGGTATCATCTGCAAACGTTGAGATGTTACATTTTGTTCCCTCATCCAAATCATTAATATATATTGTGAATAGCTGGGGTCCAGCACCGATCCCTGTGGCACCCCACTAGTTACTGCCTGCCAATTTGAAAAGGACCCATTAATTCCTACTCTTTGTTTCCTCTCTGCCGAAGAGTTTTCTATTCATCTCAATACACTTCCCCAATCCCATGCGCTTTAATCTTGCACGATAATCTCTGATGTGGGACTTTGTCAAACACTTTCTGAAAGTCCCAATATACCACATCAACTGGCTCCCCCTTGTCAACTCTACTAGTTACTAATCCTATCTCATCGCCAATATGCAGACGAGAGTACAGAGATACAGAGATGCAGAGTACAGGAGAATCTGGTGAACTGATGCGACGACAATAATCTCTCCCTCAAAAAACTAAGAAGATAGTCATCGACTTCAGGAAGTGTAGAGGAGAACATGCCGCTGTCTACATCAACAGGGACAAAGTAGAAATGGTCGAGAGCTTCAAGTTTTTAAGTGTCCAGTCCCCCATGCCGACACTATAGTTAAGAAAGCCCCACCAACACCTCTACATTCTCAAAAGACAAAGGATATTTGGCATGTCAGCTCCGACTCTCACCAACTTTTACAGATGCACCATAGAAAGCATTCTTTCTGGTTGTGTCACAGCTTGGTCTGGCTCCTGCTCTGCCCAAGACCGCAAGAAACTACAAAAAGTCGTGCACGAAGCCCAAATCATTACGCAAACCAGTCTCCCATCCATTAACTCCGTCTACACTTCCCACCTCCTCAGAAAAGCAGCCAGCATAATTAAGGACCCCACGCACCGCAGACATTCTCTCTTCCACCTTCTTCCGTCGGGAAAAAGATACAAAAGTCTGAGGTCACGTACCAACCGACTCAAGAACAGCTTCTTCCCTGCTGCTGTCAGACCTTTGGATGGACCTACCTCGCATTAAGTTGAGCTTTCTCTACAACCTAGCTATGACTACATTCTGCACTGTCTCATTTCCTTCTCTATGAACGGTATGCTTTGTCTGTATAGCTCACAAGAAACAATACTTTTCACTGTATGTTAATACATGTGACAATAATAAATCAAATCAAATTAAATCAGATGCTGGGAGAGCAGGATATTTACTCAGTTTCCCCATGTACTGTTTACTTAGGATAGAGCTAATGGACTTTTATTTACAAAAAAGGTCCTCTGGGGTTTTTGATTAAAGGAATGGAAGATAAGTTTAGATTGTCATGGTTATGTGATAGTATGGTTAATGGGATGAGCTAGCTATACAGCAGAGGCAAAATTAACTTTTAGTTCTGGCTGGGTTTGTTTAAAGACAGAGGTCTGGAAGCTGCTCTCTCCACAAAATCACTCTGTAAGTTTCAAGGCTGTTTACACCCCTTATAGCAAGTATAGTTATGGTTGCCAACTGTATTTAAAGTGGTTTTTCAGACTATAAGAAGAATGTTGCTTATTTGGAACTGAAACGGTCATAAGTTAGAAAATAAAGTTGTTCCTTTTCATGTTTAAATATTGTTCAAAAAGGTAATAGTTAAGCTGCTTCATTTGTTTGAGTTATAGTTAAACTGTTATTCAGTAAAGTTTGTTTTGCCATAAAAGATCCCTAATTTGTCAGTGGAATTACTCCTGGAGTAAAGCATCCTATCCTCATAACACTCTAAGATCCCTCAATTCAGGTGGCTTACTTCTTCTGTACTGACTTAAAGAGACAGCCACAACAAATCATTAGCTGAATGGCTATAAATTAAGCGAGGGGAATGTGCAGTGGGGCCTGGGTGTCCTTGTATACCAATCGCTGAAGGTAAAGGCGGCAAATGGAATGCTGATCTTCATAGTGAGAGGATTTGAGTACAGGAGCAGGAGTTTCTTGTTGCAGTTATACAGGGCCTTGGTGTGACCACACCTGGAATATTGTGAGCAGTTCTGGTCTCCTTATCTGAGGAAGGATGTTCTTGCTCTAGAGGGAGTGCAGCGAAGGTTTACAGGCTGATTCCTGGGATAGCGGGACTGATGTATGAGGAGAGATTGAGTTTGCTGGAGTTGAGAAGAATGAGGGTTTCTTATAGAAGCCTGCAAAATTCCAACAGGACTAGACAGGGTAGAAGCAGGCAGGATGTTCCCAATGGCGAGGGTGTCCAGAATCAGGGGCCACAATCTGAGGATACAGACATGAGGACAGGGATGAGGAAAAATATCTTCACCCAGAGAGTGGTGAGCCTGTGGAATTCACTACCACAGAAAGTAGTTGAGACCAAAACTTGTCTGATTTCAAAGAGTCATAAAATTCCTACAGTACAGAATGAGGTAATTCAGCCCATCTAGTCTGCACTGGCCCTCCGACAGAGGATCTTTCCCAGACCCACCCCCGCCCTATCGCTGTAGCCTCACTCATTTATCCCACTAATCCCCCTAATCTACACGTTACGGGGACACTATGGGGCAATTTTAACACGGCCAATCCACTTAACCCGCACATCTTTGGATTGTGGGAGAAAACCGGAGCACCCGGAGGAAACCCAGGCAGACACATGGGGAGAATGTGAAAACTCTGCACATTCAGTGACCTGAGGCCAGAATTGAACTCAGGTCCCTGGCGCTGTGAGGCAGCAGTGCTAGCTACTGTGCCATCTGCACGTGGGCGAAGGGGATCAAAGAATATGGGGGAAAGGCAGCATCAGGCTATTGAGTTGGATGATCAGCCGTGATCACAATGAATGGTGGAGCAGGCTTGAAGGGTCGAATGGCCTACTCCTATTTTCTATGTTTCCCCTATGCTTCTGCCCAATATTCAGTACCATTGATTTCAATGGAACTGAATATTAAACAGGGTATATAATGGGTAGTAGATACGATAACACCCACTTCACTATACCCCGCGCAATGAATTTTCACCCTTCAGTAATGCCTACTGTAGGATTGTTTTCGTCTGGTTCCTTTATGATAGAATCCTAGAATGCTTGGCACAGAAGATGACCTTTCAGCCTATTCTGTCGATACTAGCTCATTGCCAGAGCAATTCCCCTATTGCCCCCTAGCCTTGCAAATCTTTCCCCTTCAGATAATGACCTAATTCCCCTCTGCAATCCACAACTGAATTTGCCTCGACCACACACTCAGGCAATGCATTCCACATCCTAACCACTCCGCTACATATTCAGAACAGATTTACCGTCATGCTGTTTCATTTGCCCATCACTTTAAAACGGTGTCCTCTGTTTCTCAACCCTTTTACCAGGGGGAAAAGTTTCTCTCCCTGGCTACTCTGTCCCAATCGTGCATGATTTTGAACACCTCTATCAAATCTCCTCTCACCCCCTCTTCCCTAAGGAGAACAGACACATCTTCTCCAATCCCTCCCCACAACTGAAGTCCCTCAACTCTGAAACCATTTTCACGAATCTATTCGACACCTCTCTCCGATGCCTTCACATTCTTCCTTAAAGTGCGGGGGCTGGAACTGGGTGTGGTGTTCCATTTGGACTACAAGGGGTTGTGAACGAAGCCCAGTCCATCACGCAAACCAGCCTCCCATCCATTGACTCTGTCTACACTTCCCGCTGCCTCGGCAAAGCAGCCAGCATAATCAAGGACCCGACACACCCCAGACATTCTCTCTTACGCCTTCTTCCGTTGGGAAAAAGATACAAAACTCTGAGGTCACGTACCAACCGACTCAAGAACAGCTTCTTCCCTGCTGCTGTCAGACTTTTGAATGGACCTACCTTATATTAAGTTGATCTTTCTCTACACCCTAGCTATGACTGTAACACTACATTCTGCACCCTCTGCTTTTTTTCTCCCCTCTGTACTCTATGAGCGGTATGCTTTGTCTGTATAGCGCGCAAGAAACAATACTTTTCACCGTATCTCAATACATGTGACGATAATAAATCAAATCAAATCAAATCAGCTGAGGCCAGAGCTGGGTATTTTGTACAGGTTTAATGTAACTTCCCTCTTTTCTACTCCAGGCCCTGACTTATAAAGTCCTGGGTCTCATACGCTTTGTTAACCGTGCTCTCTGCAACCGTCAATGATTTGTGCACATGTACATTCAAATCCCCACTGTTCCTGAACTCCCTTTAGAATGGGAGCGGCAGGGTGGCACAGTGGTTAACGTTGCTGCCTCACAGCGCCAGTGACCCGGGTTCGATGCCCGGCTTGGGTGATTCCTGTGTGGAGTTTGCACAGTCTCCCCGTATCTGCGTGGGTTTCCTCCGGGTGCTCCGGTTTCCTCCCACACTCCAAGGATGTGCGGGTTAGATTGATAGGCCATGATAAATTGCCCCTTAGTGTCAGGAGGACTAGCAGGATAAAAACGTGGGGTTAGGGGGACTGCTGTTGGTGCAGGCTTGATGGGCCGAATGGCCTCCTCCTGCACTGAAGGGATTCGATGATTCTACTAATGGTGCCCTTTAACCTTTCCCTGTCCATCCCACTAAAGTCAACCACTCCACTTCGCTTTACATGTACATTTCATTCTTTCTGGAGCATGGTCGATATCGAATCCCGACAGTCTGTACAGCAAAGCGGTTAGAAGGATCGAATCCAGCAGTCTGTATCAAAACAGGCTGCAAACCAAATAGATCTGCATTAAAGGAAGAGTTGTGGTTTTGCTTTAAAGAAAAAATATCCACGAAGCCATTCTAATTTAAGTTTTAGGTTTATAAGCTTATTTTATTAGTGTCACAAGTAGGCTTATATTTACACTGTAATGACGTTACTGTGTGAAGAACATTAAGTAGGGGGCGGCGCAGTGGCACAGTGGTTAGCACTGCTACCTCATGGTGCCAGGGATCAGCGTTCGATTCCCAGCTGGGGCCAGCGTTCGATTCCCAGCTGGGGCCAGCGTTCGATTCCCAGCTGGGGCCAGCATTCGATTCCCAGCTGGGGCCATTGTCTGTGTGGAGTCTGCACGTTCTCTCCGTGTCTGCGTGGGTTTCCTCCCACAGTCCGGAAGACGTACTGGTTAGGGTGCGTTGCCATGCTAAATTCTCCCTCAGTGTTCCCAAACAGGTGCCGGAGTGTGGCGACTAGGAAATTTTCACAGTTAACTTCATTGCAGTGTTAACGTAAGCCTACTTGTGACACAAATAAATAAACTTTAACTATGTTTAAAAAGACCTGGATGAGGAGCTCGACAAAGAATCCAAGTTGGACCTTACACTAGGTCCAACTCAATAATGTGCCTCCTATCAGATATCCCTGATGGTAAACAGAGAATCCCTGAAGAGAGATGTCGACACAGGAGCCACAGTCACAGTAATAGGGGAGAGGTGTTTCGTTACCTTCAAGACGGTCTTTAGCCATTGAGATGATGAGCCAGGAGCCACATTATCTACTTATACAGGAGAGACGCTGAAGACAGTAAGGTCAGCAATAGTTACTGTATCCGACAGAAACCAAACAGTTCAACTACCTGTTCCAGGAATTGAGAGTCACAAGCCCTGCCTAATGGGGCAGGATTGGTTTAAGCGAATAAAATTAGAACGATGGGCTCCGAAAGAATTCCGGCGTTGCCTCGGGTTCAAAGACTTTCCGGCTTTAGCCACTTTTATTAGTTCCAGTTACTTTTAAAAAACCTCAGAGGGCGGGGTTTTCCGGCCGCGTTTCCCCAAAGGAAAGAAATTCCCGCCCGAGGGCAACAGACCTTTCGCATGGACGAAACCTTCCCCCCCACCCCCCCAGCCCAGCCGCTACGATTCCCGTGGCGGGCGGGATGGGGAAACTCCGCCCAGAGTCTTTGCACAATAACGCTTGAAGGTCTCCATCCTGTGAGTTTAATATTTCCAAGAGATCGAAGGCTTTTAATGGCAGCTTTACCCCCAGTTGTTATCACTGCTGCCTCACAGCTCCAGGGATTCCTGGCTTGCGTCACTGTCTGTGTGGGGTCTGCATGTTCTCCCCGTGTCTGCGTGGGTTTCCTCCAGGTGCTCCGGTTTCCTCCCACAGTCCGAAAGACGTGCATTGGCCATGGTAAATTCTCCCTCAGTGTACCCAAACAGGCGTCGGAGTGTGGCGACTAGGGGATTTTCACAGTAACTTCATTGCAGTGTTAATGTAGGCCTACTTGTGACTATAAAATAAACTTTACTTTACCTTACATCTTGTAATCGAAGGCAGGCAGACCCACAGTCAGTGCAAGAACAGCAATAGTTTAAAACAGTTCTAAGCCAATTACTTTATTTAATCATTCCAACGATGTCTGCAAAAAAAGGAAGAACTGTTGTGGTTTTGATTTGATTTGATTTATTATTGTCACATGTATTAACATACAGTGAAAAGTATTGTTTCTTGCGCGCTATATAGACAAAGCATACCATTCATAGAGAAGGAAACGAGAGAGTGCAGACTGTAGTGTTACAGTCATAGATGTAGGTATCATAGTCATAGGTGTAGAGAAAGATCAACTTAACGCGAGGTAAGTCCATTCAAAAGTCTGACAGCAGCAGGGAAGAAGCTGTTCTTGAGTCGGTTGGTACGTGACCTCAGACTTTTGTATCATTTTCCCGATGGAAGAAAGTGGAAGAGAGAATGTCCGGGGTGCGTGGGGTCCTTAATTATGCTGCTGCTTTGCCGAGGCAGCGGGAAGTGTAGACAGAGTCACTGGATG
Organism: Mustelus asterias; assembly: GCF_964213995.1. Taxonomy (NCBI): domain Eukaryota; kingdom Metazoa; phylum Chordata; class Chondrichthyes; order Carcharhiniformes; family Triakidae; genus Mustelus; species Mustelus asterias. The sequence continues at coordinate 10,563,545 of NC_135808.1, forward strand.
GGAGGCTGGTTTGTGTGATGGACTGGGCTTCGTTCACAACACTTTGTAGTTCCTTGTGGTCTTGGGCAGAGCAGGAGCCAGACCAAGCTGTGGTACATGTGAAAAGGATGCTTTCTATGGTGCACCTGTAAAGGTTGGTGGGAGTCGTAGCGGACATGCCAAATTTCCTTTGTCTCCTTTCATTGCTTGAAAGATAAAAGATCCACAAAGCGACTCCAAGTTAAGAATATGAAATGTGATTTTATCTTTAGCGATTCCCCAACACGACAAGTCGCTACAATAAAAGAGGTGGGATTTACGATGGCAGTTGAAGGAGTTTCATTTGGTTGTGAGAGGCAGTGCCAGGTGAAAAGAAAGCCATCAGTTTGCCAGTCATGATCCCCCTGTGTGTGTACAAGTGGGACATGTCCTCACCATTGTAAAATGACACCTGCCCTCCCTCGTAGTCCAAGTAAATGCCGACCTTCTTTGGGTTGACTTGGAGTGCGAGGTGGTCGACCCTCTGCGGGTTTCGTTCCTTCTGCATAAAGAATTCCAGCAGCCATTGCAGCCAGTCGGTGGTGTGGGGACTGATGACCCAGTAGCCGTTCCTGGCGGTCAGATCTCTCAGCTCCTTTCTGTGCACCGACTCTCTTGCGACCCCGAGCATCCACTTGGCTCCCTGCTCCACCTCGACCTCCCAGTAATGTCTCCCTGAGGTAAATCCTCGGGACCCCAGCACACAGATGCGACGCTGGAAGCGACTGGGATAGTCTGGCAGACGCTGCTGCATGTAACCGACCTTCGCCCTGGTCAAGCTTTCGGACAGGATGAGGGTGGGGTGAGCGGAATTGGGGCACAGGTTCAAATGGGTCAACGCTGTAAAGAAACCAGAGGATTAGTGCCGATGAGGTGAACAAGTGAAAGACATTGAAATAAAAACAACATACTGAGGATGTTAGAAATCTGAATAAAACACACAGCAACAGAAAAGGCGGCACAGTGGTTAGCACTGCTGCCTCACAGCTCCACGGACCCTGGTTCGATTCCCGGATTGGGTCACTGTCTGTGTGGAGTCTGTACGTTCTCCCCATGTCTGCATGGGTTTCCACCGGGTGCTCCGGTTTCCTCCCACACTCCAAGGATGTGCGGATTAGGTGCATTGGCCATGTTAAATTGACCATTAGTGTCCCGGATGCAAAGGTGAGAGGGATTAGTGGGTCAAATACGTGGGGTTACAGAGATAGGGGCCTGGGTGGGATTGTTGTCGGTGCAGACTCGATGAGCTGAATGTCCTCCTTCTGTACTGTAGGGATTCTATGAAAATAGTTTTTTTAATCATTCGTGGGACATGGGCATCGCTGGCTGGGCCAGCATTTATTGCTCATCCCTACTTGCCTGAGGGCAGTTAAGAGTCAACTACATTGCTGTGGTTCTGGAGTCACATGTAGGCCAGACCAGGTAAGGGTGGCAGATTTCCTTCCCTAAAGGACATTAGTGATCCAGATGGGTTTTTCCGACAATCGACAATGGTTTCATGGTCATTAGTAGATTCTGAATTCCAGATTTAAAAAAAAATTGAATTCAAATTCCACCATCTGCCGTGGCAGGATCGAACTCAGGTCCCCAGAACATTGGCCGAGTTGCTGGATTAATAGTCCAGCGATATTACCACTAGGCCATCGCCGCCCCGATGCTGGAGATATAGGAATTAGGAGCAGACGAAGGCAAATTCCGTCCTTTGAGCCTGCTCCACCATTCAATCAGATCATGGCTGATCTCTCCCTGGTCTCAAATCCACCTCCCCACCTGTTCCCCATGTCCCAAATATCCTGACCCAAAATTCTGAAGCTCATGTGTTCATAAGTGCGATGGAAGGAATTCTAAATGACCGACAGATAATGGATACAGACTTTGAGCAGCAAACGTGTGTCTACCTGGTTTAATTGACTTTCTCATCTGCTTCCACACGACGTACTGAAAGGGGGCCTCCGAATTCACCAATCAGCGTACTGACAGGAAATTCACATTCTTGTCCAATTTCATCCCTGGATCTTCAGAAATAGGATTATGTGAGAGAGAAAAATCAAATAACAAAACAGGCAAGTACTTACCCACTCAGAATTATTTTCATCTCCTAAAATCAAAAATAGTATTAAATATTAATACAAATATCGAGAGTAGTTTTCGGCTCGATATCAAAGGGTAATATACTGTGTTAACTGATTTTCACTATTTTGACATCCCGCTCTTTTGCCAAAATATATACCAAGTCTGGCATGGGGTGGAGATTCATATCTCTGGTATGTATCTCTACAAGTGATTTTGTATACGCTACGGGGATATTACTGCTGTCCCAGCATAACATCGATAAGTCAGGAGTGTGATGGAATATTCCCCACTTGCCTGGATGAGTGCAGCTCCAACAACACTCAAGAAGCTCGACATCATCCAGGACAAAGCAGCCCCACTTGATCAGTAACCTCTAACACCTAGAAGGACAAGGCCAGCAGACCCATGGGAACACAACCACGTCCAAGCCACACAGCATTGTGGAACTTGTGGCCACACAAGTAGACAGGGTGGTAAAGAAGGCCTATGGCATGTTTGCCTTTATTGGTCGGGGCATTAGTACAAGAATCAGCATGTCTTGTTGCAGATTTATAAAACTTTGGTTGGGCCGCACTTAGGGTACGGCGTTCATTTCTGGTCGCCACATCACAGGAAGGATGTAGAGGCTTTGGAGAGGGTGCAGAAGAGGTTTACCAGGATGCTGCCTGGATTAGAGGGAATGAGCTACAAGGAGAGGCTGGAGTAACTAGGGCTGTTTTCTCTGGAGCGGCGGAGGCTGAGGGGAGAGCTGATGGAAGGCTATAAAATGATAAGAAATACAGATAGAGTTTGACAGTCAGAATCTTTTCCCCAGAGTTGAAATGTCTAAAACCAGGGTGTGTGCACTTAAGGTGAGGGGGAAAGTGGTTGGTGTCTGGAATGTGATGTCAGTGGATGGTGGTGGTGCACCCAGAGGAAATAAAAGTTTAGTTTATGTATTAATGTGGCAAGTAGGCTTACATTAACACTGCAATGAAGTTACTGTGGAAATCACTGAGTCGCCACACTCCAGCGCCTGTTCGGGTACACTGAGGGAGAATTTAGCACGGCCAATGCACCCTAACCAGCACATCTTTCAGACTGTGGGAGGAAACCGGAGCACCCGGAGGAAACCCATGCAGACACGAGGAGAATGTGCAGACTCCACACAGACAGTGTCCCAAGCCGGGAATCGAACCCAGGTCGCTGGAGCTGTGAGGCAGCAGTGCTAACCACTGGGCCACTGAAGCAAGCTGGACAGTTAGTGGCTTCCATTGTAAAGGAAGATGAGACCCACCTTGATGTGTCCAGTGCTGGGGGTGAGATGGCCAGTGTTAGTGTGGCTTGGCTTGGCACTCCGCCTCTGGCCACTCTCTGCTGCTCTGCTGGCCAGGGTCAAGGAGCGGACGGTGGCCACGATGTTGGCCACCTGCCGGTTGGGTCTCAGCACCTTCCCCGGGGACAGGAGCCGGCACTCCGGGCAGGAGCAGTGACCGTCCGCCCAGAAGAGGGAAATGCAGCCTCGGCAGAAGACATGTCCACACTCCAGGGAGACAGGCTCCTGCAGGAAGTCCAGGCAGATGGAGCAGGACACATCCTTACTCAGATTCTCCAACTGTTTGCCCAGCTCCATCTCAATCCCTCTGCTGTCCCACTTCCTCAAGCTTTCTTACTTTCACTTTGCTCAGGAGGGCGGCACCGCGATAATTGGTGTTCACCAAGGATTAAAGGTTATGTACAGCAGCCTCTGTATACGTGCAGCCTCTGTGTGTATATTATGTATCATATATATATACCCTGAGCCAGCCTTTGTGTATGTGTTAAATACATAGCCATCCTCTGTATACTATGTTATATATTATGTATATTATATATACTCTGAGCCAGTCTGTGTGTATATTATATATACACTCTGAGCCAGTCTGTGTGTATATTATATATACACTCTGAGCCAGTCTGTGTGTATATTATATATACACTCTGAGCCAGTCTGTGTGTATATTATATATACACTCTGAGCCAGTCTGTGTGTACATTATATATACATTCTGAGCCAGTCTGTGTGTATATTATATATATACTCTGAGCCAGTCTGTGTATATTATATATATACTCTGAGCCAGTCTGTGTATATTATATATATACTCTGAGCCAGTCTGTGTGTATATTATATATATATACTCTGAGCCAGTCTGTGTATATTATATATATACTCTGAGCCAGTCTGTGTGTATATTATATATACATTCTGAGCCAGTCTGTGTGTATATTATATATATACTCTGAGCCAGTCTGTGTATATTATATATATACTCTGAGCCAGTCTGTGTGTATATTATATATATACTCTGAGCCAGTCTGTGTATATTATATATATACTCTGAGCCAGTCTGTGTGTACATTATATATATACTCTGAGCCAGTCTGTGTGTATATTATATATACATTCTGAGCCAGTCTGTGTGTATATTATATATATACTCTGAGCCAGTCTGTGTGTATATTATATATACACTCTGAGCCAGTCTGTGTGTATATTATATATACACTCTGAGCCAGTCTGTGTGTATATTATATATACACTCTGAGCCAGTCTGTGTGTACATTATATATATACTCTGAGCCAGTCTGTGTGTATATTATATATACATTCTGAGCCAGTCTGTGTGTATATTATATATACATTCTGAGCCAGTCTGTGTATATTATATATACACTCTGAGCCAGTCTGTGTGTATATTATATATACACTCTGAGCCAGTCTGTGTATATTATATATACACTCTGAGCCAGTCTGTGTGTATATTATATATATACTCTGAGCCAGTCTGTGTGTATATTATATATACATTCTGAGCCAGTCTGTGTGTACATTATATATATACTCTGAGCCAGTCTGTGTGTATATTATATATATACTCTGAGCCAGTCTGTGTATATTATATATATACTCTGAGCCAGTCTGTGTGTATATTATATATACACTCTGAGCCAGTCTGTGTGTATATTATATATATACTCTGAGCCAGTCTGTGTGTATATTATATATACTCTGAGCCAGTCTGTGTGTATATTATATATACTCTGAGCCAGTCTGTGTGTATATTATATATACATTCTGAGCCAGTCTGTGTATATTATATATACACTCTGAGCCAGTCTGTGTGTATATTATATATACACTCTGAGCCAGTCTGTGTGTATATTATATATACTCTGAGCCAGTCTGTGTGTATATTATATATATACTCTGAGCCAGTCTGTGTGTATATTACATATACCCTGAGTTTCTGGCTGTGGGGAGGTGACTGGCTTGTGGCTGGGCAGGGATATGTGTGGATGGAGGAATGGCAGGGTGTGTGTGGGTTGGGGGGAATGTGCATAATTATGTTTCTCTGGGGTTAACACACTCTCAAAACCATCAGGTTCAGAGTAAACATCCGTGGTTCCATGTGAGTCGGGTACCCTTTTCTGAGCTGTTCACTTGAAACCCGTCCCGTGACCCCACAATTTTCTCCAGAACCAACCTCGAAGATGGAGAATGGATTTGTTTCCTTAACTGACATTCTGCGGAAGCCTCCAGTGATGACAATGTTTTCTTAAATGACCTCCTATCGATCAATCAATCAATCCATAAATCCCACAAGACCGTTCCAAGAGGTCGATCCGATGTACTTTGTTCATCTTCCTCTGCCATTTTAATGTGACGCCATTTGGGTCTGTTTTTCCCTCTGGTGCACTGATTCCATCACCAGTCCTGAGTTGAGATTAGCCCAGGAGACTGTGTCAAAGGCAGATAGAGCCATAGAGTCATAGAGGTTTACAGCGTGGAAACAGGCCCTTCGGCCCAACTTGTACCAGTGTACCAGTGATGGTGTATCCCTTTACAGGCCCAGCTTGGTCCTTCTCCAGTGTCTTCTCTTGGACTTGTACTGATCTTGTAGCCGGTTTTCATGTGGATCCACTGTGGAATCGGCCGGTTCTGCTTCATCTTCTTAGCGAGGAATCGCTTCATCCTGAAGGTTTTGGGGAATGGCATGGCCGCACATCCACTCCGGCAGGAGGGATTCGTTCCTCCGGTGGGGAGGAAGGATCGTCCGCAGAATGGCGGCGGACCCCCCTGCCCCCTCCCTCCCTACCGATCAGCCACAGACTGGCAGCGGACCTCCCCGCCGACCAGAGGATGATCTGGTTCCCACCACCTCCCCCCTCTCACCTCCCCCGACCACAAGATGATCTGGGTCCCATCCCCCCCCCCCCCCAAACCAGAGGATGATCTGGGTCCCACCACCTCCCTCTCCTCCCCCACCACCCCCCCACATCCTCCACCCCCTCCCTCCACCCCTCCCCCCCCCCGACCAGAGAATGATCTGGGTCCCCCCCCCGCCCCAGAGGAGGAGCTGGGTCAGAGAGCCGTTGCAGTGTCTGACCCCGCTCTTCGGAAGCCGCAGCAACGACTTCAGACTTTTATTTTGCAGGTCGGTAACAGCGCGGACGCGCAACGGGCCAGAAGACGGTAAAGTGGGATTTGGCGGTAGGGTTGGGCATGCGGTTCATTAAGCCGATTTAAATGTATGCAAATGCGCTTAAATCGTCAGGCCGCCCGATTCGGGCGTGGGCCGGACCCGCGCTCGAATCGGGTGTTGGTAAAGCCGTGATCTGCTCGGAATCGGGTGCAGCTCGCGGTATAGGCCCGACGCCCAACTTTACCACGACGGGCGCCAAGTTTTGGTAAAATCGGGCCCTACGTATTGATCCAATAGAATGAAAATACTGAACAACCTGAGCCATGTCATCACGATACCTCATGGGATATCCCAATATATCACCCCTAAGCCTTATGAATTGTCCTTTAGTCTCTTAGTCAGGCATCATGGGCCCTACTCTAGCTTTTTGATTCTAAGTGCTGGACAGACTTGAAACTGGGAGTGTTTCAGATCCGACTTTTAGACCCGGTCTCAGGTGCCCCCATAAGCATTCTGGCTGCAAAAAATCTTAGTGATTCTGAATCGCGCTGCAGAAGCCTGTGGGCGGGGCTTAACGTGCCCCAAAACCTGCAGCTCTGATCGGGCCCCCAACTGCGCATGCGCAGAAAATAAAATTATAGAATGCGTCCCCCCGCCACATCGCTCCTGGGCCGGATAATGCCTCCCCTGGCTTCACAGACATTACCCCACCCCCACAACATTACTGACCCCCTTATCCCCCCACCCCTCCACCACCCAGACCAATTGCAGCCCCATCTCCCCCTTCCCCCCACTGATCTCAGGCAGAGTGGCAGCGGACCCCCCTTCCCCACCCCTCAGTCTCCTCTGCTTCCACACTTCCCGCTGCCTCGGCGAAGCAGCCAGCATAATTAAGGACCCCTTGCACCCCGGATATTCTCTCTTCCACCTTCTTCCGTCAGAAAAATAAGTCTGGGGTCACATACCAACCGACTCGAGAACAGCTTCTTCCTTATTGCCGTCAGACTTTTGAATGGACCTACCTTGCATTAAGTTGATCTTTCTCTACACCCCAGCTACAACCATAACACTCCATTCTGCTCTCTCTCCTTTCCTTCTCTATGAACGGTATGCTTTGTCTGTATAGCACGCAAGAAACAATACTTTTCACTGTATACGAATACATGCGACAATAATAAATCAGATCAAACCTACCTCATCAACACCCCATCTGAGTTCTACCTGATCCTGTGGATTTCTGGAATTCTGCGGCACAGACTGATTTTGCTAGGCTCAGCACCAAGGGGTGAAGCTTTGCACTTTGCCGATTGGTTAACGTGGCACGGTGACTCAGCTGTCGATGTTAATAATGGGTATGCTGGAACTGAGGGCACAATTCCAAAAGAAGTGCCGGAGCAAAGTCACCCGGGCGGAATGCGATGATTGAAGAAACCTTTCAATGAACGCCTAAAACGCCATAGCATACAAGGCTGCGGAACATGTGTTGGAATTAGAATAGATCGGTGCTTGACGGCTTGCACAGACACGGTGGGCAGAAGGGTCTCTTTCTTCTGTAAAACTCTAAGACTTGCTGAAGATGGCAGAGCAAGTGGTTCCTAAAGCATTTGGGATCCTGGGCTTTATAAAGAGATGCTCTCGAGTATGAAATCAAAGAAGTTATGATGAATAAATGCCAAATTCTCTGACCTTGCTGGAGCGGGAGAGTCGTGTGAATAACTGGTAACATCGCGCCCTAAGGGCCGAATGGCTCCCTTCTGTCCCGTAACCATCTAACTGTCTGATTTTATGACTCTATGCATCCGTGTTGAGAAGATACACATTCCACAGCAAGAAGTTAAATCCCTAATCTGGTGCCCCTGCATTTAAAATGAAAAAATCCCAAGAGATTTCACACAGAAGGGGACGTATGGTATCAAAATGAGCCCTGGCTTGGCACGGTAGCACAGTGGTTAGCACTGCTGCCTCACAGCGCCAGGGGCCCAGGTTCGATTCCTGGCTTGGGTCACTGTCTGGGTGGAGTCTGCACGTTCTCCCTGTGTCTGCGTGGGTTTCCTCCCGGGTGCCCCGGTTTCCTCCCACAGTCTGAAAGACCTGGTTAGGTGGATTGGCCGTGCTAAATTCTCCCTTAGTGTATTCACACAGGCGCTGGTGTGTGGCGACTAGGGGAATTTCACTGTAACTTCATTGCAGTGTTAATGGAAGCCTTACTTGTGACTAATAAATGAACTTTACTTTACATTTTTCTTGGCTAGGGCGTGGAACAGTATGCGGGAATCTAGCCAGCTCATGTTACATTGGCTCGTTATTTCTAGAATGTTGTTGCTATGATGGGAATGTTTATCTGCCCAAGCAAGGTTTTTCCCTCTGGCATTGTTTCTCCGAACAAACACTGCGTCTCGCCCAGAGTGAGAGAGTGTGTGGATAATCAAAGACAGTAAGAAGTCTCACAACACCAGGTTAAAGTCCAGCAGGTTTATTTGGTAGCACAAGCCGCTAGCTTTCGGAGTGCTGTGCTCTGAAAGCTAGTGGCATGTGCTACCAAATAAACCTGTTGGACTTTAAAATGGTGTTCTGAGACTTCTTACTGTGTTTACCCCAGTCCAACGCCGGCATCTCCACATCATGATAATCAAAGAGACAGGGGTGATATCAACCTAACGCTAGGGGAAGGCCAATTGAAAGCATAGGGATAAAATAGGTCCAATGTAAATCAGTCCTTTGACCAGATCAAGTCAGCTCTCTCTGCTGGGGGGGACGGGGGGGAGGTGCAGGGGAGGCTAAATTGTCCCTTCGTGTTAGGGGGATTAAGAGGGTAAATACATGGGGTTACAGGGTGATGCGCGATTAAATCACTCGGGAGGCTGGATCGTACCTGGGAAATAAAGGCTTTTATTAGCAATAAGAATGGAGCTTACTGCTTAACAATACAATCCCAGACTAAAGGGTCACCCAGCAGTGCAGTGACCTTTATACTCCTACAGGTAGGCGGAGCCAACCGGAGTGTACCACAGAACAATACCAACAGGTAGAACACCACAACCCTAACCCCAACAGTGACAACAGTAACATATGTACAAGTACCCATAGTGCTAACCATCTATGATTCAGTACCCATAGTGGTAACCATCTATGGTTCACCACATTCACCCCTCCTTTAAAACAAAGGCCGGTGGGGCAAAAAAAACAGTACGAACTGTCCATATATTCACAAGTTCAGTCGTATCGGAGGGCCGCACCGTCTCTGCGACCTCCTCAACACTGGCGGTAGCGCCGATTCTGGTGACCATGATGACCCTCTCTCCAAGGCGGTGTCCAGTGACTCCTCCAGTTCCTCACGGACGGGTGGACCACGAGGTGGCGACAATCTCCTGGACTCAGGAACGCCCCGAGGTGGCGACAATCTCCTGGACTCAGGAACGCCCCGAGGTGGCGACAATCTCCTGGACTCAGGCAAGCTGTACACGGGAGTAAAAGGATTAAGTGGTGGTCCCGATACTGCCCGCGCCGTGTCAGGAGGGGAGATAAAGGGCAAGGGGTCCCTAACCAGGGGTGCGGGAGCGATGGGGGTTTCCAGGTCCCCTGCAGGCACCAGATCTCGAATAGAGATCAAGGGCGGCACGGTGGCACAGTGGTTAGCACTGCTGCTTCACAGCTCCAGGGTCCCGGGTTCGATTCCCGGCTCGGGTCACTGTCTGTGTGGAGTTTGCACATTCTCCTCGTGTCTGCGTGGGTTTCCTCCGGGTGCTCCGATTTTCTCCCACAGTCCAAAGATGTGCAGGTTAGGTTGATTGGCCAGGTTAAAAATTGCCCCTTAGAGTCCTGAGATGTGTAGGTTAGAGGGATTAGCGGGTAAATATGTGGGGGTAGGGCCTGGGTGGGATTGTGGTCGGTGCAGACTCGATGGGCCGAATGGCCTCCTTCTGCACTGTAGGGTTTCTATGATTTCTATGAGAGACCGTGTCCTCTCGCCCGTCAGGATATGCTACATAGGCATATTGAGGGTTGGCGTGGAGGAGATGGACCTGTTCAACCAAAGGGTCGGACTTGCGGGTCCTAACATGCCGCCACAGGAGGACAGGTCCTGAGTACATCAACCAAGACGGCAGTGAGGTCCCAGAGGAAGACTTCCTAGGGAAGGTAAACATCCGCTCATGTGGGGTAGCGTTGGTTGCCGTACACAGGAGGGACCGGATTGAATGGAGCGCATCAGAAAGTACCTCTTGCCAACGGGAGACTGGAAGACCCTTAGACCTCAACGCCAGTAAGACAGCCTTCCAGACTGTAGCGTTTTCTCTTTCGACCTGCCCGTTACCCCTGGGGTTGTAACTCGTAGTCCTACTTGAGGCAATCCCTTTTGAGAGCAGGTATTGCCTCAAGTCGTCACTCATAAACGACGAACCCCTATCACTGTGGATATAACTGGGGTAACCAAACAGGGTGAAAAGATCCTGCAATGCTTTGATAACCGTGGCAGCGGTCATGTCTGAACAGGGAATGGCAAAAGGGAATCGGGAGTACTTGTCAACCACGTTGAGGAAGTACACATTCCGATCTGTTGAAGGAAGGGGCCCTTGAAATCAACACTCAGTCTTTCAAAAGGGCGAGTGGCTTTAATGAGGTGTGCCCTGTCAGGTCGGTAGAAGTGCGGCTTGCATTCAGCACATACCTGGCAGCTTCGAGTTATCGACCTGACATCCTCTACGGAGTAGGGCAGATTCCGGGCCTTTACAAAATGGAAGAGCCGAGTGATCCCCGGATGGCAGAGATCATTGTGGAGGGCCTGTAGCCGGTCCTCCTGCACACTGGCACATGTTCCACGCGACAGGGCATCTGAGGGCTCATTGAGCTTCCCCGGACGGTACATGATATCATAGTTGTAGGGGGAGAGTTCGATTCTCCACCTCAAGATTTTATCATTTTTGATTTTACCCCTTAACGTGTTGTTGATCATGAATGCCACGGACTGCTGGTCCGTGAGCAGGGTGAATCGTTTTCCAGCCAAGTAATAGCGCCAATGCCGGACGGCCTCCACAATGGCCTGAGCCTCTTTTTCCACAGCGGAGTGCCGAATTTCAGGGCCTTGGAGGGTGCGAGAGAAAAAGGCGACGGGCCTGCCCGCCTGGTTAAGTGTGGCGGCCAGGGCGAAATCAGATGCATCACTCTCCACCTGGAAGGGGATGGACTCATCGACAGCGTGCATCGTGGCTTTCGCGATGTCAGCTTTTATCCCTTCAAAGGCTAAGCGAGCCTCTGCTGCCAGGGGAAAAGAGGTAGACTTTATGAGCGGATGGGCTTTGTCCGCATAATTGGGAACCCACTGTGCGTAATACGAAAAGAAGCCTAAGCATCTTCTCAGTGCTTTGATGCTAGTGGGTAGGGGAATTCAAGGAGGGGACGCATACGGTCTGGATCAGGGCCAAGGACCCCGTTTTCCACCACGTATCCGAGAATTGCTCGGCGGCGCTTGCTGAATACACACTTCTCCCTGTTATAGGTCAGATTCAGGTGAGACGCAGTGCGTAAAAACTTTAGGAGGTTGGCATCGTGGTCCTGCTGGTCATGGCCGCAGATAGTGACGTTGTCCAGGTACGGGAAGGTAGCCCGTAGCCCGTTTTGGTCCACCATTCGGTCCATTGCACGGTGGAAGACCGAGACCCCATTCGTGACGCCAAAGGGGACCCTTAAGAAGTGGTAGAGACGGCCATCCGCCTCAAAGGCCGTATATTTTCGGTCCTCTGGGCGAATGGGGAGCTGGTGATAGGCTGACTTCAAGTCAATAGAGGAGAACACCCGGTACTGCGCAATCTGGTTGACCATGTCAGATATGCACGGGAGAGGGTACGCATCCAGCTGCGTGTACCTATTAATGGTCTGACTATAGTCTATGACCATCCGGGGCTTGTCTCCAGTTTTAACCACCACGACTTGTGCTCTCCATGGGCTAGTGCTAGGTTGAATGATCCCTTCCCTGAGGAGCCGCTGAACCTCAGATCGAATAAAGATCCGATCCTCAGCGCTGTAACGCCTGCTCTTAGTTGCGATGGGCTTGCAGCCTGGCACGAGATTCTCAAATAAAGATGGCGGGGTGATTCTGAGTGTCGAGAGACTGCACGTGGAGCGCGTTGGGCAATTTGGAGGCTGCTGTTCTCCCACTGAAAGTGGAGGGAGTGGCCCATCATACTGCAGGGTCACACTCCTTAGGCGGACCATAAAGTCTAGTCCCAGGAGTATCGGAGCGCAAAGGTGCGGTAACACGAGGAACCTGAAGTTCTCATAAACTGTGCCCCGCACCATTAGGTTTACCACGCAGCTCCCAAGAACGGTAACAGACCGGGACCTCGCGCCATAGAAATTGTCTGTCTGACAGTCTGTACTCGGAGACCGTACCGTTTCACGGTGTCAGGATGAATGAAACTCTCCGTGCTCCCGCTGTCAAACAGACAATGTATCAGGCGTCCGTTTACCTCTATGTCCATCATGGACTTGTCGAGTCTGTGAGGCTTGGCCTGGCCCAGGATGATTGACGCCACCATTGAATCTTGAGTGCAACTGCAGGCAGCTGAGATGGCCGATGGTGATGACCCCTGCTGGTCGTCTGTGGTTGGTGTCGACCAAAATGGCTGCGCCCATGGATCGCACATGGTCGATGGCGTTGAAAGTGGCGGCACTCGCAGGTCGCATGTGTCTTGCGTCGTCGTCCTCAGGAATGGCGGCGCTCGTGAATCGCACGTGGTGGAAGACCTCGACGAAGCTGGAGACGAGGAGACAGATCCTGGAGAGTCACACGCCGCACTGCTCGGCTTCAAAGGTGGTTTAGCTCGGCACACTTTAGCATAGTGCCCTTTCTTCCCACACACGGAGCAAAATACCGTTCTGGCCAGACATCGCTGACGAGGGTGCTTCACCAATCCACAGAAATAGCACCGCGAACTGCCGCTGCCGTCAGATCCGAGGTTGAAAGCACGATCGCGCAGTTCCTAGGAGCCGCTGGGTAGAGTTGAGTCGGTGGCTGTACTTGCCACGATGTTCCCACGTGGTCGGTGGGGTAAGTTTCAAGACTTCTGGAGGCCGTTTCCATCGCATCAGCCAATTCCACCGTCTTAGCTAGGTCTAAGTTACCTTGCTCTAGCAGCCGCAGGCGAATATAGGATGAGCCGATTCCTGCCACGAACGCACCTCGGATCAAATCGTTAGTATACTGGGTCGCCGACACTGGCTTGCAATTGCAGTCTCTGGCTAGCTGCTGAAGTTCGCGCAGGTACTGTCCCGTCGTTTCGCCGGGCTGCCGCCGTCGAGTGGCTAGTAGGTGCCGAGCATGAATCTCGTTTGGCGGTTTGTTGTACAGTTTCTAAAGTAGTTCGATGGCCCCGTTGTAGTCTTGGGCATCGCGGATTGTTGCATACACAGTGTCGCTTACCCTTGCGTGGAGGACCCGCAATCTATCGGCGCGTTTTGAATGGCTGTTGAGGCGTCGATATAATCTTGGAAACACTTCAACCAATGGTCGAAAGTGTTCGACGCTCCAGCTGCACGCGGATCTAAGGTAAGCCGATCGGGTTTTAACATTTGCTCCATGGTTTTTTTTTTCAACCAAAATTGTTACTAATAAAATTGATGCGCGATTAAATCATTCGGGAGGCTGGATCTTACCCAGGAAATAAAGGCTTTTATTAGTAACAAGAATGGAGCTTACTGCTTAACAATACAATCCCAGACTAAAGGGTCGCCAGGCAGTGCAGTGACCTGTATACTCCTACAGGTAGGCGGAGCCAACCGGAGTTTACCACAGAACAATACCAACAGGTAGAACACCCCAACCCTAACCCCAACAGTGACAACGGTAACATATGTACAAGTACCCATAGTGCTAACCATCTATGGTTCAGTACCCATAGTGGTAACCATCTATGGTTCACCACACAGGGTAAGGATGGGATTGTTGTCAGTGCTGGCTCAATGCGCCTAATAGCCTCTTTCTGCACTGCGGGATTCTATGAATGACGGTCAGGGGTTGTGTCGGGGGGAGACTGTGGACCTGAAAGAAGACTACGAGGTTGGCAGGATGGTGGGTAGGGAATACCTTGGTGGAATGGGGAAAGGGAGTGTGAGTCAATGGGATCAGGAGGGAGATCATGCATCATGAGGAAGGTGTGTGGGCAGATACAGGGAGGAGAGAATTTGAGCAGTTTAACTTGGGGAAAGCGGGTTGTGGCAGTCCTTTTCCTCTCGGCCTACACGCATTGCTGGAAAGGCTGTTACCTGTTAGATTTAGACCTATCTCTGCTCCCTTTAGCTGCTGGGTTTCCTGAATCCTTGAATACCCAGATGGCAACAAGAGCTGAGGCAAGAACAGGTTAATTAATCCCATTCCCCAGTACTGCTAAAACCAGCCATGGGCACGTCCAAGGCAGGCTGGAATTTCTCTCACAATTGAAATTAAAGTTTGTTCATTAGTGTCACAAGTAGGCTTACATTAACACTGCAATTAAGTTACCGTGAAAATCCCCTAGTCGCCACACTCCGGTGCCTGTTCGGGTACACTGAGGAAAATTTAGCATGGCCAATGCAGCTAACCAGCACATCTTTCAGATGGTGGGAGGAAACCGGAGCTCCCGGAGGAAACCCACGCAGATACGGGGAGAATGTGCGGACTCCGCACAGACAGTGACCCGAGGCCGGAATTGAACCCGGGTCCCTGGCGCTGTGAGGCAGCAGTGCTAACCACTGTGTCACAATAACGTCACAAACTTCCCATCTGTGTTGTCTGGTCCATAATCTCTCTCTCTCCCTCTCTGATCTGCTCTCCAGCTGTGGCGTTCCTTCAGGCCTTCCCAACATCCATCAGACTCTCAACTTGTCCACCATGAGAAAAAAACTGCAAAACAGCTCCTGCCCTGAAAGACTGATGTGATTTCTACCCGACCCCTGTTCCCAGCATGAATATCAGGACCTATGAGCTACTCAACATTTTGAAATTATGTTTATTTTTAAGTAGAAAGAAAGTAGGCTTGACATTATATTGTACCTTTCACCACCACAGCAAAAAGCACTGAATTACTTGAAGTATAGTATTCTCAGAAAGTTAACATCTTCTAGAATAATATACACATACTACATTGGGGCGGCAGAGTGGTTATCACTGCTGCCTCACAGCGCCAGGGACATGGGTTCGATTCCCAGCTTAGCTCACTGTCTGTGCAGAGTCTGCACATTCTCCCCGTGTCTGCGTGGGTTTCCCCCGGGTGCTCTGGTTTCCTCCCACAGTCTGAAAGACGTGCTGGTTAGGTGCATTGGCGATGCTAAATTTTCCTCAGTGTACCCGAATAGGAGCCATAGTGGGGAACTGGGTGATTTTCACAGTAACTTCATTGCATTGTTAAAGTAAGTCTACTTGTGACACTAATAAATAAACTGAAACATATATGTCATATATATATAAGAGAGAGATATGTGTATCTATGATGTGGGCATTTACCGTAACTATTTTTTTTCTGCAATCATTTCCTGATTACTCAATGTGCCCAAAGATGCTGATAAGAATTGTTTTGGAGCTATCATCTGACGGAATGATTCGCAGCATGATGTGACACAAAGGTAATTATTTCAGATTCACAATTAAGGGCAAGTTATTTCCTTCATTTTACTTTCTGCCTCAGAGGCTAGGAATACTGCGGTGAGTAACTCACCTCCTGACTCCCTAAAGCCTGTCCACCATCTACAAGACACAAATCAGGAGTGTGATGGAACTCTCCCCACTTGCCTGGATGGGTGCGGCTCCATCAACACTCAAGAAGCTCGACACCATCCAGGACAAAGCAGCCCCGCTTGATTCCCATAGTGAGTGGGAGGGGAAAATTCTGCCCAGGAGAGGTTAAAACAAAACCAGAGGAGATAAGACAGGGAGAGGTTAAAAAAAAATCCCAGTAAGAAGACAGAAAATTTGAGGTGTGCCTTGAATTCTTTTATAGCAGGGAGGTGCGTCTTGATGTATAAAAGGTTGGGAACCGCTGGAGGGCATTTCAACAGGTACTTCCTTTCTGAAGAGACAGAGAGAGAGAGGCAGCCTCAAATCACCTTGCTTGAGGAGGCACACACAGATCAGAGGAGGATGGCCACGAACCTGGACATAGATCTACGGTGTCCCATCTGCCTGGAGGTTTACCAAGACCCGGTGCTGCTAAGATGCGGCCACAATTTCTGCCGAGGCTGCATGCAGAGGCATGTGGACTCAGCGGAGGAGACACCCATGTGCCCCTGTTGCCGAGATGGGTTCGAGGAGGACTCCTTGTATCCCAACTGGCAACTGTCCAACATTATAGCCGGGCTGCGGGACCTCGGCACGGGTCCGTCGATGGAGCCCGGTAACCTGCACTGTGCAAAGCATAAGAAAGAGCTGGAGTTATTCTGTAAGGATGATAAGCAGCCGATTTGTTACATCTGTGCACTGGCTCACAACCACCGAAACCACAACTGCGTCCCGATAGATGATGCCTATATGGAATGTAAGGTAATGTCGAGAAATACCAACTTCTTTTTCACTTAAAGCAAAACATGTTTAATTTGATTTGAGTTACAGATAGGATGAAGAGAAAGATCAGTTTAATATATGATGTTGATTTGATTTGAGTAGATTTATTATTGACACCTGTATTAGTATACAGTGAAAAATATTGTCTCTCGCGTACTATATAGACAAAGCATACCGTTCATAGAGAAGGAAAGGAGAGGGTGCAGAATGTAGAGTTATAGTCATAGCTAGGGTGCAGAGAAAGATCAACTTAATATAAAGTAGGTGCATTCAAAAGTCTGACAGCAGCAGGGAAGAAGCTGTTCTTGAGTCGGTTGGTACGTGACCTCAGAATTTTATATCTTTTCCCCGACGGAAGAAGGTGGAAGCGAGAATGTCCGGGGTTCGTGGAGTCCTTGATTATGCTGGCTGCTTTTCCAAGGCAGCGGCAGAGTCAATGGATGGTTTGCGTGATGGACTGGGCTACTTTTATAGTTCCTTGTAGTCTTGGGCAGAGTAGGGGCCATACCAAGCTGTGATACAATCAGAAAGAATGCTTTCTATGGCACATCTGTAAAAGTTGGTGAGAGTCGTAGCTGACATGCCAAATTTCCTTCCCTTCCTGAGAAAGTAGAGGCGTTTGGTGGGCTTTCTTAACTAGAGTGTCAGCATGGAGGGACCAGGACAGGTTGTTGGTGATCTGGACACCTAGAAACCTGAAGCCCTCAACCATTTCCGCTTCATCCCCGTTGATGTAGACAGGGGCATGTCCTGCACTATGCTTCCTGAAGTTGATGACTATCTCCTTCAAAACATATAGATCCACTAATCTCACACACGTTCTGTACAGACTGTCTCCTCCGGATGTAATGATATAGATGTGTTGATGGAGTCAGCAGGAAAGTGACACATTTGGTGAAACCCTGATATAGATGAGCTAATGCATTTAGAGAGGTCAAACAGTAAAAGGCAACACATAGTAAAAGGATACTGAGAGGTGTAGGTAAAATGAGAGATCTTGGCGTACAAGTACACAGGCCCCTAAAGGTAGCAGTACAGGTAGACAAGGTGCTAAAGAAGGCATATGGTATGGCCTTCTTCATTGGCAGAGATTAGAATACAAAAATAGGGATGTAATGTGGAATTGTGTAAAACACTCGTGAGGCCACAACTGGAGTATTGTGTGTAGTTCTGGTCACCGCATTACAGGAAGGATGTAACTGATCTGGAGAGAGTGCAGAGGAGGTTTACAAGAACATTGCTGGAAAAGTGTAGCTATGAGGAGAGCTTGGGTAAGTTGAGGTTGTTTTCCTTGGAACAGAAAAGTGGTGACGTGACTGAGGTGTACACAACTGTGAGGGGTAGGGCAGGAGTGGACAGGAAGAACCTGTTTCCCTTGGCAGAGAGTTCAAGAATCAGCATCGATTCAAGATAAGTGGCAGTAGGTGTACATAGAACATAGAACAGTACAGCACAGCACAGGCCCTTCGGCCCACAATGTTGTGCCGAGCTTTATCTGAAACCAAGATCAAGCTATCCCACTCCCTATCATCCTGGTGTGCTCCATGTGCCTATCCAATAACCGCTTAAACGTTCCTAATTCAAGGGGAAAGGAGGAAAAACTTTTTTTACACAGAGGAAGGTGGGTGTCTGGAATGCACTGACTGAGTTGGCGGGGGAGGCAAAACCCAAAACTCTTTTAAAAAGTACCTGGATCTGCACCTTAATAGATTACAATAGAATAGAATCCCTAAAGTGTGGAAGGAGTCCATTTGGCCCAGTGAGTCTGGACCAACAACAATCCCACACAGGCCCTATCCCTGTGACCCCACATATTTACCCTGCTAACCCCCCTGTTGCTAAGAAGCAATTTATCATGGCCAATCCACCTAACCCACGCATTTTTGGATCGTGGGATGAAACTGGAGCACCCGGAGGAAACCCACGCAGACACGGGGAGAATGTGCAGACTCCACACAGACAGTGACCCAAGCCGGGAATTGAACTCGGGTCCCTGGCGCTGTGAGGCAGCAGTGCTAACCACTGTGCCACCGTGCCGCCCCTCGTGCCACCGTGCTGGTGTTTTTGGATTGACATGGACAAGATGGACCAAATGGCCTCCTTCTGTGCTGTAACGAATAATTATGAAATTAAAGTTTTTTTATTAGTCACAAGTAAGGCTTACATTAATACTGCAATGAAGTTGCTGTGAAATTCCCCTAGTCACCACACTCTGGCGCCTGTTCAGGTCAATGCACCCTAACCAGCACTTCTTTCAGAGTGTGGGAGACCGGAGCACCCGGAGGAAACCCATGCAGACACGGGGAGAATGTGCAGACTCCTCACAGACAGTGACCCAAGCCGGGAATTGAACCCGGGTTCCTGGCGCTGTGAGGCAGCAGTGCTAACCACTGTGCCACCGCGTGCCGCGGAGAATATGTCAATTCATTCTATCCTGTGTGTTTCAAAGGGTGTACTGAACCATTCGATTACAATGCTCCAAAAGGAGGTTACAGACCGTATGGCGATGCACGTGTCACAAGGGGAAAAGATATCTCGTCTATTGGTGAGTCTTTGAACATTGTATTTATTCGCTGTACACAGCAAAGTAAATATCCCCCCATTGTGTATCCTGTCTCTGACATGTTTATTCCAAAGATTAAACAAAAAGTAGAAATATGCATTTGGCAGCAACTTAAATCAGTTGCCAAGTTCCTAGTTCCATGTGTATTAAATGGAGATGATTGAGGTGTCTGGGAGTGAGAGAGAGAGAGGTGTGTGGCTAGCAGAAAAGGTCGAAGGCTAGGAATCCTGCAGTGAATATCTCACCTGCTGACTCCCCAAAGCCTTTCCACCATCTACAAGGCACAAGTCAGGAGTGTGATGGAATATTCCCCACTCCCCTGGGGCTCCAACAACAGTCTAGAAGCTCAACACCATCCAGGACAAAGCAGCCCACTTGATTGGCACCCCATCCACAAACATCCATTCCCTCCACACCAACGCTCAGTAGCAGCAGTGTGTCCCATCTACAAGATGCACTGCAGGAACTCACTAAAGATCCTTAGACAGCACCTTCTAAACCCACAATCACTTCCATCCAGAAGGACAAGGGCAACAGATACCTGGTACACCACCACCTGGAGGTTCCCCTCCAACTCACTCACCATCCCGACTTGGAAATTTATCGGCTGTTCCTTCACCGTCACTGGGTCAAAATCCTGGAAATCCCCCCCTAACAGCACTGTGGGTATATCTACACCACAGGGACTGCAGCGATTCAAGGAGGCAGCTCACCACCACCTTCTCAAGGGCAACTAGGGATGGGCAATAAATGCTGGCCTAACCAGTAACACCCTCATCCGTAAATGATTTTTTCAAAAAAGCTGGGGTAAGCGGTGGATTCAATATTGGCCAAAATTCCAAGCTAACACTCTGGGGGTGAATTTGAACTTCCAGTGAGACCCCAATTTGGGGAAGGACAGATTGACTGATAGTTACGCATTGTGATGTCTTCCTGTGTGTGTAATGGGCTGTCATTGTCTGTTCTGGGGATATTACAGCATCAAAGAATCACACAGTGCAGAAGAGGACAAGCGAGAAACACCTAACCTGCCTGGACGGAGAGCTAAGTGTTGCTCCCACTTGGCCTCTAATCACTCAAGGTGCTCACATTGTCCACTTTCTGATTCAGCACACTTCCATTTTGTCAGAGCTCTCACAAGTAACTGCCAAAATATGCACAGGTGGCACAGTGGTGAGCACTGCTGCCTCACAGCGCCAGGGACCCGGGGTTCGATTCCTGGCTTGGATCACCGTCTGTGCGGAGTTTGCACATTCTCCCCGTGTCTGCGTGGGTTTCCTCCGGGTGCTCCGGTTTCCACCCACAGTCCGAAAGACGTGCTGGTTAGGGTGCATTGGTCATGCTAAATTCTCCCTCAGTGTACCCGAACAGGCTCCGGAGTGTGGCGACTGGGGGATTTTCATATTAACTTCACTGCAGTGTTAATGTAAACTTACTCGTGACACTAATTAATAAATAAATAAACAAACCTTCTTGTAGGATAATGTGGAAAGCCTGAGGGAAGACATAGCAGGTCAGTTTGAGGCCATGCGTAATTTTCTCAATGAGAAACAACGCACGATAATACAAAGGATTGATGATGAAGAAAGTCGAGTTCTAAGACAGCTGGAAGAGAACATGTTGCAGATTTCAAGAGATTGTGACACCATGGAAGAAGTGATCCATGATATCGGTGAAATTGTAGATTTGGGAGACAAGTATCAGCTACTGCGGGTGAGTTCGTCCTCAGGTTTTGCAATTCAAATCATTTGACTTCCCGGTTGGGGACTGATATTCCACAAATTATGCAGCACTTCCGAAATAAATTAGGTGGTTTATTAATAGCTTTTTTTTCTTTCTCAGGAATATAGCAGCCTGAAACAGAGGTATGTATACCACATGTGTTTGGGGATCTCATAAAACTTATAAAATTCTAACAGGCTTAGATAGGGTAGATTCAGAAAGAATGTTCCCGATGGTGGGGGGAGTCCAGAACTAGGGGGCCATAGTTTGAGGATAAGGGGTAAACCTTTTAGAACTGAGGTGAGGAGAAATTTCTTCACCCAGAGGGTAGTGAATGTGTGGAATTCACTACAACAGAAAGTAGCTGAGGCCAAAACGTTGTGTAATTTCAAGAAGAAATTAGATATAGCTCTTGGGGCTAAAGGGATCAAGGGATATGGGAGGAAAATGCAGTCCAATCAAACCCGGGTCCCTGGTGCTGTGAGGATGGAAGAATCGAGAACCAGAGGACCCAGGTTTAAGGTAGACACAGTGGACGGCACGATGGCACGGTGGCCAGAACTGCTGCCTCACAGCGCCAAGGACCCGGGTTTGATTCCCGGCTTGGGTCACTGTCTGTGTGGAGTCTGCACTGTTCTCCCCCGTGTCTGCGTGGGTTTCCTCTGGGTGCTCCGGTTTCCTCCCACAGTCCGAAAGAAGCTGGACCCTAAAACTAAAGGGCAAACTCTACACCTAGTTTGTTTAAAGTTTAATTATTAGTGTCACAAGTAGGCTTACATTAACACTGCAATTAAGTTACTGTGAAAATTCTCACAGTCCAAAGATGTGCTGGTTGGGTGCATTGGCCATGCTAAATTCTCCCTCAGTGTACCCGAACAGGCACCTGTGTGTGGCGACAAGGGAATCATTGAATCCCTACAGTGCAGAAGGAGGCCATTCAGCCCATCAAGTCTACATCGAACACAATTCCACCCAGGCCCTATTCCCATAACCTCATTTATTTACCCTGCTAATCCCCTGACTCGAGGGTCAATTTAGCATGGCCAATCCACCTAACGGGCACATCTTTGGACAGTGGGAATTTTCACAATAACTTCATTGCAGTGTTAATGTAACACTACTTGTGACACTAATAAACAAACTAGGTGCAGAGTTTGCCCTTTAATTTTAAGGTTCAACTTATCAAATTCTTCAGTGAAGGAAAGTAAAGTTTTAGTAAGGAAACAATGATCCTACTGCTCTACCTTTCCAAAGAAGCCAATTCTGTAATTTTTGTATGTTGCAGATCTGAATCAATTTATGATCCAGTATTAAATAAACCAATTTTCAACATGGATGAATTGCATGGTCCACTACAGTATGGAGCTTGGAAACAGATGAAGAATATCATCAGACTAGGTTAATTTAACGTTATAATTTTTCTTTGCCTGGACTATGGTGCTTTAGTATCTTGCTGCAAATCTTGGAAAGGTACATGCTTGTAAATTTAACTTTGTCTTCACTCATTCAGAACACAGGAAATATGAGCAGGAGTGGACCATATCACCCTGTGAGCCATACAAGACTGATCTGCAGCCGCGACTGCATTTTCCTGTCCACACCCCCACTCCCTCCTCCCCATGACCCCATATCCCTTGATTCTCTGGAGAACCAATGATCTGAGCCTTAAAGACACTCAGTAACTGAGCATCCACACCTTCTGGATTGCACACCAAGTTTCCTCTTTTCTTTTATGTCAATCGAAGTCAATGGAAGCTAAAGAACGAAATTCACCAACCTCGCTCGTGGCTTGGATTTTTCAGTCCCGCAGCTGTAAATGGAGATTTGGCTGAGCACCAAATTCCCCGTTCTTGCTAGTCCCCTCGCAAAAAACACCAGGATTCCATTTCCCTTGAGAGGGTGAACTACTGCAATCCAGAGAGTGACCGGAAGGGTACACCCACTGTGCTGCTGGGAAGAGCGTTCCAGGACTTTGACCCAATGATGGTGATGGGGCAGTGAAGGGTTGGCAATATACTTCCAAGTCAGGATGGTTCATGGCTTGGGGGGGAACTTGCAAGTGGTGGCATCTCCATATATCTCCTGCCCTCGTGCTTCTAGGTGGCAGAGGTCACGTGTTTGGAAGGTGCTGTTGAAGGAGCCTCAGTGAGTTGCTGCAGTGCATCCTGTAGATAGTACACACTGCTGCCATCATGCATTGGTGACAGACTAGGTTTGATCAAATGGGCTGCTTTGTCCTGAATGGTGTCAAGCTTCTATATTGCAACCAATCCCCCTTATAATTTTAAACCTCCACTAGATCTATTCTGAACCTTCTCTAGGGACAACAGAGGGCAGGAATCATAGCGGGTTGACCACGGGCGGGATTTTCCAGTCTTGGGGTGAGCATGGCCAGAAAATCCCACCCATAGAATCCCGACAGTGCAGAAGAGGCCATTCAGCCCATCGAGACTGCACCGACTCTTTGACAGAGTATCTCACCCAGGCCTTAACTCTCGCTCCATCCCCATAACCCCACACATTTCCCCTGGCCAATCCATATAACCTACACACCTTGAGACACTAAGGGGCAATTTAGCATGGCCAATCTACCTAACCCGCACATCTTTGGACTGTGGGAGGAAACCGGAGCACCTGGGGGAAACCCACGGAGACACGGGGAGAATGTGCAAACTCCACACAAACAGTTACCCACGGCCAGAATTGAACCCAGGTCCCTGGCGCTGTGAGGCAGCAGTGCTAACCACTGTGCCACCGTGCCGCCCACGTATAACTGTGGTCTTTCATCTCCGATATCGTGATGACAAATACCTCATTGCAATCTGTCCCAGTTCTTGAAATAAAAAACAACCTGCCCTATGTTGCGTAGTATGAACACGTTTGACAGGCAGAAAGAACTCTTTTCCAAACCTCTGTTCTGCTACATTAAGCTAATGAGAATATTAAACAAAAGAAAATATAATTATCTTCTCCCAGAATGCACCATTGAAGTCCCTCAGCCGCCTCTACCGGATGCTCTAACTCCTGTTTATCACCGGAGGTGATCTTCCGCTTCCCACTTCTTAGTAGAAGTTGCTGGGCCGACTTCTCCCAGAATGCACCAGTGAAGTCCCTCAACTGCCTCTACAAAAAACATCTACTCAGAAGTGGGAAGCGGAAGATCTGGTGACAAGGAGCGGTAAGCCCGAAACACGGCATTAGTGTTTCCCTCCCCCTTCCTCTAACCAAAAAAAAGGCCACTGTGAGAAGGTAAACGTGAAGGTAAGGGTTTTATAAATGTTCTTAAATAATTTAATTGGTGCTAGAAATGTCAGTCAGTGGGGTTAAGTGCTGTACCTGTGAGATGTGGGAGATCCGTGACGCTTCCAACGTCTCGGACGGCTACATCTGCAGGAAGTGCACGCTATTGCAGCTCGTTACAGACCACATGGATCGGTTGGAGCAGCAATTGGATGCACCTAGGAGCATGAAGGTGGCGGAAAGCATCATAGATAGGAGCTTTAGAGACATGGTCACACCAAAGGTGCAGGCAGATAGATGGGTAACCGCTAAAAGGGGCAGGCAGTCAGTGCAGGAATCCCCTGTGGCCATCCCCTCCTCTAACAAGTATACCGCTTTGGATACTGTTGGGGGAGATGGCCTATCGGGGTTAACAGCAGCAGCAGCCAAAGCAGTGGCACCACGGCTGGCTCTGTTGTTAAGCAGGGAGGGACAAAGAGCACTAGAGCAATAGTTATAGGGGACTCTATAATTAGAGGTGCAGATAGGTGCTTCTGTGGATGTGAAAGAGACTCCAGGATGGTATGTTGCCTCCCTGGTGCCAGAGTGCAGGATGTCTCTGAACGGGCAGTAAGCATTCTGAAGGGAGAGGGTGAACAGCCAGAGATTGTGGTACATATTGGTACGAACGACATTGGGAGGAAGAGTGATGAGGTCCTGCAGCAGCAGTTTAGGGAGTTAAGTGGAAAGTTAAAAAGCTGGACCTCTGGGGTTGTAATCTCAGGATTACTCCCTGTGCCACGTGCTAGTGAGGCTAGGAATAGGAAGATAGTGCAGCTCAACACGTGGCTAAACAGCTGGTGTAGGAGGGAGGGTTTCAGATATCTGGACCATTGGGGTCTCTTCCAGGGCAGATGGGACCTGTACAAGAAGGACGGGTTGCATCTAAACTGGAAGGGCATAGATATTCTGGCCGGGAGGTTTGCTAGTGTCACACGGGAGGATTTAAACAAATTTGGCAGGTAGCTGGGAACCAAAGCAAAGCTGAATTAGCTGAAGGGGAACTAGAGAGCAGGGCCAGTAAGACTCAGCGAAAGAGCAGGCAGGGTGGGGTTGCTAATCAAAGAAGTCTGGTGGACTGAAGTGCATTTGTTTCAATGCGAGAAGTGTAACAGGTAAGGCAGATGAACTTAGAGCTTGGATTACTACTTGGATCTACGATGTTGTTGCCATTACAGAGACTTGGTTAAGGGAAGGACAGGATTGGCAGCTTAACATTCCAGGATACAGATGTTTCAGGGGGGATAGAGGGGGATGTAAAAGGGGGAGTTGCACTCCTGGTTAAGGAGAATAGCACAGCTGTACTGTGGGAGGACACCTCGGAGGGCTCATACAGTGAAGCAATATTGGTAGAGGTCAGGAATAGGAAGGATGTTGTCATAATGTTGGGGGTTTACTATAGACCACCCAACAGCCAGCAGGAGATTGACGAACAGATATATAGGCAGATTTTGGCAAGGTGTAAAAGTAACAGGGTTGTTGTGGTGGGAGATTTTAACTTCTCCTAAATTGACTCAGACTCATTTAGTGCTAGAGGTGTGGATGGGGCAGAGATTGTTAGGAGCATCCAGGAGAGCTTCTTGAAACAGTATGTAGATAGTCCAACTAGGGAAGGGGCCGTACTGGACCTGGTATTGGAGAATGAGCCCAGCCAGGTGGTCGATGTTTCAGTCAGGGAGCAGTTCGGGAACAGTGACCACAATTCAGTAAGCTTTAAGGTACTGATGGATAAAGATAAGTGTAGTCCTCAAGTTAAGGTGCTAAACTGGAGGAAGGCTAATTACAACAATATTAGGCAAGAACTGAAGAATGTAAATTGGGGGCAGATGTTTGAGGGCAAATCAACATCTGACATGTGGGAGGCTTTCGAGTGTAAGTTGATAAGGATTCAGGACCGGCACATTCCTGTAAGGATGAAGGATAAGTATGACAAGTTTTGAGAACCTTGGATAATGAGAGATATTGTGAGCCTAGTCAAAGAGAAAAAGCAAGCATTTGTCAAAGCTGGGAGGCTGGGAACACACGAAGCAAGTATGGAATACAAGGAAAGTAGAAAGCAACTTAAGCAAGGAGGAAGGAGGGCTAAAGGGGTCACGAAAAATCATTGGCCAGCAGGATTAAGGAAATTCCCAAGGCTTTTTATACATATATAAAGAGCAAGAGGGTAGCCAGGGAGAGGGTTGGCCCACTCAAGGACAAGGGAATCTATGCATGGAGCCAGAGGAAATGGGCGAGGTATTACATGAGTACTTTGTGTCAGTATTCACCAAAGAGAAGGACTTGGTGGATGATGAATCTGGGAAAGGATGTGTAGATAGTTTGTCATGTTGAGATCAAAAAGGAGGAGGTATTGGGGTTCTTAAGAAACATTAAGGTAGACAAATCCCCAGGGCCTGCTGGGATATACCCAAAATACTGATAGAGGCAAGGGAGGAAATTGCTGGGGCCTTGAGAGAAATCCTTGTATCCTCACTGGCTACAGGGGAGGTCCCAGAGGATTGGAAAATAGCCAATGTTGTTCCTTTGTTTAAGAAGGGTAGCAAGAATAATCCAGGTAATTACAGGCTAGTGAGTGGTGGGGAAATTATTGGAAAGGATTCTCCGAGACAGGATTTACCCCCACTTGGAAATAAGTGGACGTATTAGCGAGAGGCAATATGGTTTTGTGAAGGGGAGGTCGTGCCTCACTAACTTGATTGAGTTTTTCGAGGAAGTGATAAAGATGATTGATGAGGGTAAGGCAGCGGATGTTGCTACATGAACTTCAGTAAGGCCCTCATGGTCCCTCATGGCAGACTGGTGCAGAAGGTGAAGTCGCATGGGATCAGAGATGAGCTGGCAAAGTGGATACAGAACTGGCTTGATCAAAGAAGACAGGGTGTAGCAGTGGAAGGGTGCATTTCTGATTGGAGGGCTGTGACAAGTGGCGTTCCTCAGGGAGCAGTGCTGGGACCTTTGCTGTTTGTAATATATATCAATGATTTGGAGGAAAATGTACCTGGATTGATTAGTAAGTTTGCGGATGACACAAAGGTTGGTGGATTTGCGGATAGCGATCAGGAACATCAGAGGATACAGTAGGATATAGACCAGTTGGAGGCTTGGGTGGAGAGATGGCAGATGGAGTTTAATCCGGAAAAATGTGAGGTAATGCATTTTGGAAGGTCTAATACAGTTAGGAAATATACAATAAATGGCAGAACCCTTAAGAGTATTGATCGGCAAAGGGATCTGGGTGTACAGGTACACAAGTCACTGAAAGTGGCAACGCAGGTGGAGAAGGTATAGTTAAGAAGGCATACGGCATGCTTACCTTCATTGGCCGGGGCATTGAGTTTAAAAATTGGCAAGTCATGTTGCAGCCTTGTAGAACCTTAGTTAGGCCGCACTTGGAATATAGTGTTCAATTCTGGTCGCTACACTACCAGAAAGATGTAGAGGCTTTGGAGAGGGTACAGAAAAGATTTACCAGGATGTTGCCTCATATGGAAGGCATCAGCTATGAGGAGAAGTTGGAGAAACTTGGTTTGTTCTCACTGGAACAACGGAGGTTGAGGGGTGACCTGATAGAAGTCTACAAGATTATGAGGGGCGTGGACAGAGTGGATAGTCACAAGCTTTTTCCCAGGGTGGAAGAGTCAATTACTGGGGGGCATAGGTTTAAGGTGCGAGGGGCAAGGTTTAAAGGAGATGTACGAGGCAGGTTTTTTACACAGAGGGTGGTGGTGCCTGGAACTCACTGCTGGGGGAGGTAATGGAAGCAGAAACGATGGTGAGTTTTAAGGGGCATCTTGACAAGTACATGAATAGGATGGGAATAGAGGGATATGGTCCCCAGAAGGGTAGGGGGTTTTAGATCAGTTGGGCAGCATGGTCGGTGCAGGCTTGGAGGGCCGAAGGGCCTGTTCCTGTGCTGTAATTTTCTTTGTTGTACCTGATTGTATCTAATTCCCTTACAGTTCCAGCTGCCCTTCGTTTCGATCCAAGGACAGCGAATCCTAAACTCCGTGTGTCAAATCTTGGACAAAGGCTACAGTATTGTGAAGTTCAGCCACAGCGACCGGACACCCCTGAGAGATTCACCAACCACCTCAGTGTCTTTGCTTCCACGGCTTTATCGTCAGGGAGATATTACTGGGAGGTAAATGTCAGCGAAGGTGCTGACTGGATTCTCGGTGTGGCTGCGGGATCTGTCAACAAGAAGGTGTGCGCAGTCACCAGCCCGGATAATGGATATTGGACCATAGGACACAGAAGCGGGGGACAATATTGGGCTTACGACAATGAGAGAGTTGTAATCAACCCTGATTTGAACGTTGAAATGATTGGCGTTTACCTGGACTACGAGAAAGGACAGTTGTCATTTTATGATGCCGAGGACATGTCACACATTCATACGTTCAACCACCATTTCACAGATAAACTTTACCCGTACTTTAGCGTCAGTCCCAATGTGGAGTGTGCAAACCCAAGCTTAGAGCTTTCCCACTGTGATCACGGCTCAGGTCTCCCACTCTCTGGAGGATCAGACCGTGCCCCAGAGGTACCCTGGTAGATGCGATCAGAGACCCCCAACACCCTCTGGGCAGTGACCTTGCACCTGGAACCCTCTGAAACTCCAATTTAGAGTCAGATACGTCAGATGGTTCCAACTCTCTTCGGCGAATAGTTACCCAGAAAAGGTTAGAAAGACTAAATTCACTTTTAACTCCGAGGTAACTAGATCACTGGACTTCCCCCTTCCTCCCACGACCAAGACCTGGTCAAAGGGACTCTTGGGCTATGAACAAAGACATTGATGCATTTATCAATATTGTCACTGGTAAGTCATGTAAAAATGAACTGTAAATTGAGAGCTAATTTGTAAATAAGTTTTTTTGATATTGATTTGATTTATTATTGTCACATATTAATATACAGTGAAAACTACTGTTTCTTGTGCGCTATACAGACAAAACATACTGTACAAATGGAAGGAAATGAGAGAGTGCAGGATGTAATGTCACAGTCATAGCTAGGGTGTAGAGAAAGATCAACTTAATGCGAGGTGGATCCATTCAAAAGTCTGACAGCAGCAGGGAAGAAGCTGTTCTTGAGTCCGTTGGTACGTGACCTCAGATTTTTGTATCTTTTTCCCGACGGAAGAAGGTGGAAGAGAGAATGTCCGGGGTGCGTGGGGTCCTTAATTATGCTGGCTACTTTTCCCGAGGCAGCGGGAAGTGTAGACGGAGTCAATGGATGGGAGGCTGGTTTGAGTGATGGACTGGGCTTCCATTCATTACCCTTTGCAGTTGCCAGATTTAATAATTCGCCATCCTGAACAGACTGGGGAAGGTTAATTGCCTGTTATCTTTGTGTCTTATTGACTCAATCACCAGACAAAACTACTTTCTTTTGTCAGTTGCGCATCCATATATTACTTTGGGAACAAATGGGGCCTGGGTAAGGTTCTCTTTGGGAGAGTCAGTGCAGACTCAAAGAACAATACAGCACAGGAACAGGCCCTTCGGCCCACCAAGCCTGTGCCGAAACAGGTTTCTATCCCTTTGTTCTCCCCACAATAATGGGCCCGGTTTTAACATTAAGTTTTCGGGTGCGAAAACTTGGTAAAGTCGGGCATGAGGCGAGTAGCGCGATCTGCGCCCGCCTCCATGCCCCAGGACCAAGGCCCAAAAATGGACGTGATCGGGACCGCACCTGAAATGGCACGACGGCCATTTGCATGCATTTAAATTGACTGAATGGGCTGCACGCCCAACTTTACCAACACTTCCCCCTTTACCACCGCATTCGCCCATCCTGAATCGGCGCAAAACAGACATGCTCCATAAAAGTCCGATTTGGTGCTCCATCAGTGAGGGTTCATAAGGAGGTCAGTGTGTGCTGTCCGACGGCTCTCTGCTACTCACGGGTGTCCTTTCGTTGCAGCCATTTTCTTTCTCGGGTCGGTGGCGGCTCTGCGAATGTGTTGGGGGGGGAGGGGTGGGGGGGTGGGGGGCTGTTGCTCAGCAGGGCGTCCAATGTCCGATTTGCAGCACGAACCCGGGTCTCAGCAATGACCTCGGGTCTTGTGGTGCTGCTGGGTCCTAGTGCACTCAGCTTTCTTCCAGCTGAAGGATGTGCACAAAGCCCTTGAAAATTGCACTGCTGCAGCCTCTCAACTTTCCCAGGAGCTGTGATTGTGGGGAGCATGTGGTTGTGGGAATTGAGGGGGGCTGTGATTGTGGGAAGCATAGGGGAAGGAGGGTTCAGAGCACCCGGCAGTTCTGTCCATGAGTGTCATTTGATCAGATGTCGGACACCGTTTGCCTCCAGTGTCTCCACCTCCGAAAGGAGACAGTTTGACACCTGTGCCACCTGCTGCAGGATCTGACACCTAGAGGCAGGGGGTGGCACCCACTCTCGGTAGCTGTCAAATTGACGGCCGCTCTGAACTTCTATGCGACTGGCTCCTTCCAGAGCCCGAGCGGAGATGTCTGGCATCTCGCAGTCAGCTGTGCACACCTGTGTTCATCAGGTTCCTGGAGCCCTGTGTGCCCGGGCTGGGCAGTACATCAGATTTACCCTGCCAGGACCATCAGGAAGCCCGGGTTCGCAGCCATTGCGGGGATGCCTAACGTCCAGGGGGCCATCGACTGCACCCACGTCGCCCTCAAGGCCCTGCTACAGAATCCATGAAGATTCATCAACAGAAAGGGGTTCCACTCCCTGAATGTTCAACTAGTGTGTGACCATAGTATGAACATTATGCATGTCTGCGCGAGATACCCAGGCAGTGTGCATGACAGCTTCATTGTCAGGAGCTCGGACATCCCGGAGGCATTCGAGGAGGACCCAGAAAGTGCTAGAGAAACTAAAAGGTCTGAAAATTGATAAATCTCCGGGCCCAGATGGGCTACATCCTAGAGTTCTAAAGGAGATAGCTGAAGAAATAGTGGAGGCGTTAGTTATGATCTTTCAAAAGTCACTGGAGTCAGGGAAAGTCCCAGAGGATTGGAAAATCGCTGTTGTAACCCCACTGTTCAAGAAGGGAACAAGAAAAAAGATGGAAAATTATAGGCCAATTAGCCTAACCTCAGTTGTTGGCAAAATTCTAGAATCCATCGTTAAGGATGAGATTTCTAAATTCTTGGAAGTGCAGGGTCGGATTAAGACAAGTCAGCATGGATTTAGTAAGGGGAGGTCGTGCCTGACAAACCTGTTAGAGTTCTTTGAAGAGATAACAAATAGGTTAGACCAAGGAGAGCCAATGGATGTTATCTATCTTGACTTCCAAAAGGCCTTTGACAAGGTGCCTCACGGGAGACTGCTGAGTAAAATAAGGGCCCATGGTATTCGAGGCAAGGTACTAACATGGATTGACGATTGGCTGTCAGACAGAAGGCAGAGAGTTGGGATAAAAGGTTCTTTCTCAGAATGGCAACCGGTGACAAGTGGTGTCCCGCAGGGTTCAGTGTTGGGGCCACAGCTGTTCTCTTTATATATTAACGATCTAGATGACGGGACTGGGAGCATTCTGGCCAAGTTTGCCGATGATACAAAGATAGGTGGAGGGGCAGGTAGTATTGAGGAGGTGGGGAGGCTGCAGAAAGATTTAGACAGTTTAGGAGAGTGGTCCAAGAAGTGGCTGATGAAATTCAACGTGGGCAAGTGCGAGGTCGTACACTTTGGAAAAAAGAATAGAGGCATGGACTATTTTCTAAACGGTGACAAAATTCATAATGCTAAAGTGCAAAGGGACTTGGGAGTCCTAGTCCAGGATTCTCTAAAGGTAAACTTGCAGGTTGAGTCCGTAATTAGGAAAGCAAATGTAATGTTGTCATTTATCTCAAGAGGCTTGGAATACAAAAGCAGGGCTGTACTTCTGAGGCTTTATAAAGCACTGGTTAGGCCCCATTTGGAGTACTGTGAGCAATTTTGGGCCCCACACCTCAGGAAGGACATACTGGCACTGGAGCGGGTCCAGCGGAGATTCACACGGATGATCCCAGGAATGGTAGGCCTGACATACGATGAACGTCTGAGGATCGTGGGATTATATTCATTGGAGTTTAGGAGGTTGAGGGGAGATCTGATAGAAACTTACAAGATAATGAACGGCTTAGATAGGATGGACGTAGGGAAGTTGTTTCCATTAACAGGGGAGACTAGGACGCGGGGGCACAGCCTTAGAATAAAAGGGAGTCACTTTAGAACAGAGATGAGGAGAAATTTCTTCAGCCAGAGAGTGGTGGGTCTGTGGAATTCATTGCCACAGAGGGCTGTGGAGGCCGAGACGTTGAGCGTCTTCAAGACAGAAATTGATAAATTCTTGATTTCTCGAGGAATTAAGGGCTATGGGGAGAGAGCGGGTAAATGGAGTTGAAATCAACCATGATTGAATGGTGGAGTGGACTCGATGGGCCGAATGGCCTTACTTCCGCTCCTATGTCTTATGGTCTTATGGTCTTATGGTGATATGGGTTACCCGCTTCGGACACGGCTGATGAAGCCTGTGCAGAGGCCTGTGTCTGAGGCGGAGACCCACTACAATGAGGCCCATGTAGCCACCCGCGCAACAGTAGAGGAGTGCATTGGACTCCTCAAGATGCGATTCTGGTGCCTGGGCCGATCCGGAGGGGCCCTCCAGTACAGTCCCCTGATCTCCTCCCGCATTGTGGTGGTGTGCTGTGCCTTGCACAACCCTGGCACAGCAGAGAGGTGACCTCTTGGAGGAGGAGGAGGACTTGGAGGATGATCAGCCGCGCGTCGCTGGGGAGGATGACCAGCAGGAGGAGGAGGAAGAGGAGGAAGAGCACATCTTGGAACACCAGCCAGGTATTGGAGGGCTGGCAGTTCAGATGAGGCATGCGAGGGAGGCAAGGGAGGCCCTGATCACCAGGCGGTTCAGTCGCTCGGGGTTTGTGGGTTCCATCTCCCCCCCCAAAATTCTCTCCTGCAACATTGTCACACCAGAGAGGTGGGCCTGGGTACTCTGTGGCAGGCAGGAGGGTGATACTGACTCGCTAAACACCATTATGAAGGTGCCTGGTCCAGCTAGCCTGACTCCTACCTGAGCTCCGCATGCATGCTGGCACCTGGGCGCACGCCTGTGTAGTGGGTAAGGGGTGTGAAACCCCCATACAGGACCCTGGGATGGGTGGGGTGGGCGAGGGGAGGGAATCACTCATGGGTTCTGGGGAACCAATGGCTTCCTTTTCTCAGTGACACAGCATTGAGGGACCTCGCCAACTGGCATCAACATGAAGCATCGCTCTGGCGATCATCATTGGAAGAGGATTCCTGTTCGAGAAAAATCTGAGACAAATGAGTCACAGGTGGGTGGTTAAAAAAACATCTAATTGCAATAAAGGTGTTTAAATAAGACATTCTAACATAAAAACTTGTGAACATAATACGTTAAGGTGCTTAAATATCTTTCTAATTAGTGCAGCCCTTCACCCGTGCCATCTCAGTGCAACTACAACTTCCTAACCTTATGTGGCCTACCACTACATCTCAGTGACTCCCCAGAATGTACATCGGAGGTGGAGGGGGCCAGCTGCCTACCTCTCCCCGTGGCCTGTGATGCACGTGTCGGGCGTCCTCTGGAGGCCCTGGACCTTGAGGACCCTGGCCGGCTTCCAGGTGTTTGGGATGTTTTCATGACATCCTCTTCATCCCGCTGCCCCTGAGGTGCCCCGGTGTCAGGAAGGGGGGAGTCAGAAGGTGTAGCCACAACCTCAGTCTCCTGGCTGGAAGACCCCGGCATGGGCTCGAGCCCTTCCTCCTCCCTTGGGGTTCCTGTGGGCCCCTGGGTCACTCCATGGGACGGCGGTGCTTCTGCACTGAGCTCCAGAAGCTCTGGCGTCACCTGGCACTGCCAGTCCTGGAGGACTACCCGCGTCCTACCAATAGCCCTCTGCGATGGCCACTTGAAATTTAACAACACCAGGTTAAAGTCCAACAGGTTTATTTGGTAGCAAATGCCACTAGCTTTCGGAGCGCTGCCCCTTCGTCAGGTGGAGTGGAGAAATGCATTTAACCTGGTGTTGTTAAACTTCTTACTGTGTTTACCCCAGTCCAATGCCGGCATCTCCACATCATGGCCACTTGAGTCAGGGCCACCTCTCAATGGCAGCAGCAAATGCCCTCTGAGACCTGGCCACAGTCTGCAAAGCCCTCAGCCGTGGCCCTCTGAGATTGGGCCACGTTCTCAAGAGTTGCTGCCATAGCCGCTGTGTCTCAGCACTGTCCCACCTGGGTCTCCTGCAAGCTCTCGAGGCTCTCAGACATAGGCTGCAGAACCTCGAGAATCCTGTTCAGTTCCTCAGCTGTGGCCTGCTGTGACTCGGCCATCGCTTGGAGCCTGCCACCCATGGTGAGGATCCCCTGCCCCAGGCTTTCCACTGCAGACGCCATCCTTGCAGTGTTGGCCTGGGGAGCACACAAGACAGGAAATATCTGGTCCACCTGAAAGGTCTGGGACTCCTCCCAACAGCCTGGCAGTCGGTCCAGTGTGTCCGTCAGCTCCTCCCGTATTCCCTGGCTCTGTTGCTGTAACTCCAGCAGCTGAGGGAGAAGCCCAGCATGTAGCCTGGGGCCAGCTGAATCCTCGCCTCCGGCAGGCCCCCACATGCCAGAGGCCTCAGGCGTTCCCTCCTCCTCCACATCAGCAGATGTGTCGTGCGCACCAGAGAGTGACCCAGAAGCCTCAACACTAACTGGACCCACCGACGTGTCAGTTTCTGCGATGGTGAGTTGTGAGGTAGAAGCTGACCGATAAACGGTGCCACCCTCGGAGGTCCCTTCACCCATATCCTCCGAGGACTTGTCCGAGCTGTCTGGACCAGGATGGGTGCTGTGCAG
Source organism: Mustelus asterias (assembly GCF_964213995.1). Classification (NCBI taxonomy): domain Eukaryota; kingdom Metazoa; phylum Chordata; class Chondrichthyes; order Carcharhiniformes; family Triakidae; genus Mustelus; species Mustelus asterias. The sequence goes on from NC_135808.1 coordinate 10,599,021, forward strand.
GGGCCTGTAGTCCAGAAGGCCCTGGTCGTCCGGATCTGTCCCTACAACACAGGACACAAGGTTAAGTGCAAGGGAGGGAGAGGAATCCGGGATGCAGGACACATTTCTCCATTGAACATGGGACAAAGCACCATGAAAATTACAAGACAGGAACAGGCTCTTCGGCCCTCCAAGCCTGTAGCGACCCATCTGATTTGTAACCCCCTACCCTTCCGGGGACCATATGCCTCTATTCCCATCCCATTCACAAAGCTGTAATGATGCCCCTTAAAGGTCACTATCGTATCTGCGTCCGCGACCTCCCCCGGCAGCAAGTTCCAGGCACCCACTACCCTCTCTGCAAATAAACATGCCTCGTACATCTCCTTTACACCTTGCCCCTCACACCCGAAACTCATGCCCCCGAGAAGTTGCCTCAAAGTGAGTGGAGGAATGACAGGTGCTCACGTCTGGACGGCAGCCTGACCATGCTGACAGCCCACATCTCCCCTTCCCTTGAGAGCTCCAGCACCCGCTCCTCAAAGGGGGTGAGGATCCCGGGGGTCTGGCTCACCACCCCCTGTCTTTGCCCTCTCATGTTATGATCGGTCTTCTCCTGTGGAGCCAAAAGGAGCCATGAAGGAAATGATGGCGTGACTCCTGCAGAGTATCAGGTAGTGGCCCTTAGAGGGCAAGTGGAGTGGGGCTTTTGGGGGGGATAGGAAGGAGGTGCTTGGGGGTCAGGAGCTGGAACCATGCAGGGTGCTGGGGATGGGAGAATCTGGGGGAGATTTGGGGGAAAATGCAAGAAGGGGTTGATCCCTTGCTGTACGGATGAGATCATGGACCTTTCTCCAGCACTGCTTTGCGGCTCGGGGGTGCCACTGCCCTGGCACTGACTGAAGTGGCGACTGTCTCCCAGGCTGCATTTCTATCAGCCCCCTGGATCTGTGTCCTCCTGGGGGGAAGAGGGTGTCCCACCTCGCCTCTGGCCTACCCAGCAGCCTCTCCAGATCGCCCTCAGTAAATTGGGGGGCTGGCCGTACACACATTTTGTGCAGGAATGCCTGCCTGCCTGTCCATTCTTGAGTTTTTAATGGAGCTGCCCCTCGTTAGGGCAGATCAGCTGCAGGTGGCTTGGCAGAACATTCCAACAAGTTCCATGCAGTTTGCTTATTAGCATTGAGGGGAAGGCAAGTGAGCACTTGTAGGTGCTGCTGGGGAGGGGGGCGGAGGGGGGGAGGGGTGGATCAGTGCCTCAGTGACTGGGGACAGGGGAGAGAGAGAGGGAGGTGTCACACAGCCATCGGAGTCCGGAGGAGGTGGGGGCCTTGTGCGGGAGTGTCTGGGGTGGGGGTGAGGGGGATCACCCTGCTTGATATCTGTAGGGTGGAGGGTGGATCTCTTTGCCTGAGATCGGTGGGGGGAAGGGGAGGAACCTGTGATCAGTCTGGGTGGGGGGTGGGGGGAATAAGGGGGTCAGTAATATTGTTGGGGTGGGGCAGTGTCTTTGGGGGCCACGGGGAGGCATTATCAGGCCCGGCAGTGATGTGGCAGGGGAGCGTTATTCTATCATTTTTTTCTGCACATGCGCAGTTGGAGGTGCCGATCGGAGCTGCAGATTTTCGGGAGCATTAGGCCCCGCCCACAGGCTTCTGCAGTGCGATTTGGAATCGCTGATATTTTCTCAGGCAGGGTGTGTATGGGGGTGCCTGAGAACGGGTGTAAAAGTCGGATCTGAAACACTCCCAGTTTCAAGCCTGCCCAGCACTTAGAACCAAAATAGGGCCCAATGTGCCAATCAAGATAGGCCTTGAACGTTGCTAATGTGCCTGTTTCCACCACCTCCATTGTCAGCGTGTTCCAGGCACCCACCGCTCTCTGTGTCAAAAACTTCCCCCACACATCTCCCTTAAACTTTCCCCCTCTCACCTGGAACCTGTGCCCCCTTGTAATTGACATTTCCACCCTGGGAAAAAGCCTCTGACTATCCTGTCTGTGCCTCTCATAATTTTTGTAAACCTCTATCAGGTCTCCCCTCAGCCTCCGCTTTTCCAGGGAAAACAATCCGAGTTTATCCAACCTCTCCTCATATCCTCCAGACCAGGCAGGAACCTTCTCTGCATTCTCTCCAAAGCATCCACATCCTTCTGGTAATGTGGCGACCAGAACTGCACGCAATACTCCAAATGTAGCCTAACTAAAGTTTATGTAGCTGCAACATAACTTGCCAACTTTTATACTCGATGCCCTGGCCGATGAGGGCAAGCTTGCTGTATGCTTGCTTGATCACCTTATCCACCTGCCACTTTCAGGGATCTGTGGACCTGTTAACGTCAATTGTTGTAAAGTTGTGTTTGTGAAGTGTGGTTCCTGTAAAAGCTGGTTTTGTGTCAGTGCTGGGATGTTTAAAATGCAGGTACACAGGGCACACAGATTGCAACATTTGTAACCAGGACCAAGCATCAGGGTTGCCTTGGTAACAGGCTTTTGAATTTTGACAGCCTATCAGTTTAAAGAAGACACTCAGCTATCAAGAACCAATCAAATTTGAATTTGCTGTTGTTGACAACATTAGACCAATCCTGGTATAAGGAAGTTGATTAGGTCATCAGAGTTGTAAAGAGGAACTCAACTGCCTGCCTGCAGTTCAACTGAAGGGCTGCCACCTCTTAGGGCGACACGGTAGCACGGTGGTTAGCACTGCTGCCTCATCGCGCCCAGGGACCTGAGTTTGATTCCTGACTTGGGTCACCGTCTGTGCGGAGTCTGCACGTTCTCCCCCATGTCTTTCCTCCGGGTGCTCCGGTTTCCTCCGGGTGCTCCGGTTTCCTCCCACAGTCCAAAGATGTGCGGGTTAGGTGGATTGGCCATGCTAAATAGCCCCTTAGTGTCAGGAGGACTATCTAGGGTAAATGCATGAGGTTATGGGGGTAGGGCCTGGATAGGATTGTGGTTGGTGCAGATTTAATGGGCCAAATGGCCTCCTTCAGCACTGTAGGATTCTATGAACACCTAAAGAGGGAAGAGCGGTTCTCTGCCAGCTAAAAACATATCCCTTAAGAGAACTCTCCATCTATCGAACAAAAGGGTACCCAATCAGAAAGAGCTTACAGACAGCGGAATCACCAGAAGAACTCCAAAGGTTTTTCCAAAGCCACAAAACTAGTTTGTATATTTTTTGAGAGTGACTAAATTATTCTTATTATTTTTTGGTAATGAATGATCCTTGTATTTATTTGAACAGCATTCCAGTAGCATCTTACTTTAATTGAAATATTATTTGTTTAATTAAAGTTCCCGATTGGTTAAATAAATAACTTGTTAATTGTTCACTTAAAGTGAGTGTCAGGTCTTTCTGTTAATCAACCTCTAAACATTAATGAAGAACAGTTCACAACTTCTCAAACACTTTTAACAGATTACGAAGCGAGGTATTCCTCTTTGGGGAATTCAGTGTGGCTTCTCACAAAGGGATCAACCTTAGCAACACAATGCTCCGAAGGGTTCTGCCATTTACTGTATAATTTGCACCTGGATGGACCGAATGGCCTCCTTCTGCACTGTAGGGATTCTATGACATCCTGCTGCTGACACAAAGCAATGCCACATATCAACGCTTGTCGTTCCACATTTCATTTAGTCTCTTTAGAATCAAACTGTGTGACAGGCTTTCCATTGCCATTTGTAATGAATGCAAGCAATCAAGGGTGCATTAATCTCATTGCTACAGAGGGTTGTGGAGGCCAGGTCATTGAGTGTCTTTAAGACAGAGATAGATAGGCTCCTGTTTGGTAAGGGGATCAAGGGTTGCAAGGGGAAGGCAGGAGAATGGGGATGAGAATCAAATCAGCCATAGAACATAGAACAGTACAGCACAGAACAGGCCCTTCGGCCCACAATGTTGTACCGAGCTTTATCTGAAACCAAGATCAAGCTATCCCACTCCCTGTCATCCTGGTGTGCTCCATGTGCCTATCCAATAACCGCTTAAATGTTCCTAAAGTGTCTGACTCCACTATCACTGCAGGCAGTCCATTCCACACCCCAACCACTCTCTGCGTAAAGAACCTGCCTCTGATATCCTTCCTATATCTCCCACCACGAACCCTATAGTTATGCCCCCTTGTAATAGCTCCATCCACCCGAGGAAATAGTCTTTGAACGTTCACTCTATCTATCCCCTTCATCATCTTATAAACCTCTATTAAGTCTCCCCTCAGCCTCCTCCGCTCCAGAGAGAACAGCCCTAGCTCCCTCAACCTTTCCTCATAAGACCTACCCTCCAAACCAGGCAGCATCCTAGTAAATCTCCTCTGCACTCTTTCCAGCGCTTCCACATCCTTCTTATAGTGAGGTGACCAGAACTGCACACAATATTCCAAATGTGGTCTCACCAAGGTCCTGTACAGTTGCAGCATAACCCCACGGCTCTTAAACTCCAACCCCCTGTTAATAAAAGCTAACACACTATAGGCCTTCTTCACAGCTCTATCCACTTGAGTGGCAACCTTTAGAGATCTGTGGATATGGACCCCAAGATCTCTCTGTTCCTCCACAGTCTTCAGAACCCTACCTTTGACCCTGTAATCCACATTTAAATTAGTCCTACCAAAATGAATCACCTCACATTTGTCAGGGTTAAACTCCATTTGCCATTTTTCAGCCCAGCTTTGCATCCTATCTATGTCTCTTTGCAGCCTACAACAGCCCTCCACCTCATCCACTACTCCACCAATCTTGGTGTCATCAGCAAATTTACTGATCCACCCTTCAGCCCCCCCCTCTAAGTCATTAATAAAAATCACAAAGAGCAGAGGACCAAGCACTTATCCCTGTGGCACTCCGCTAGCAACCTGCCTCCAATCGGAAAATTTTCCATCCACCACCACCCTCTGCCTTCGATCAGACAGCCAGTTACCTTTCCAATCGGCCAACTTTCCCTCTCTCCCACACCTCCTCACTTTCATCATAAGCCGACCATGGGGGACCTTATCAAACGCCTTACTAAAATCCATGTATATGACATCAACTGCCCTACCTTCATCAACATACTTAGTTACCTCCTCAAAAAGCCATGATTGAATGGTGGAGCAGACTCGATGGGACGAATGGCCTAATTCTGCTCCTATATCTTATGGCCTATCTCATTCTGAGGTGAGGTTCCTTTTACCTGAATTCACCAAGTGGGAAAAAGCATGGTGGGATACTGGATTGAATTTGGATTTGTTATGCACAGTGAAGATGGTCTGCCTCTGGGGTTGAAAATGGCTGCCGCCCTCACAGCAATGGATGGCAGAGATGGTTTTCTTTTACTGGAGGCCACCAGCCAGGCCAATCAGAGGGCTGACGGCTCGACAGCTATGGCAGCACCACTGGTGGTGGTGTGATAGCGTGGTCCCTTTAAGGTGGGGGGGGGGGGCGATTCCTGAGGGCCACATGATCGATACAGAGCCTATGGAGAGGCAGCATGGGAAAGACGAGCCAATCGGGAGCAAGGGCATGTATCCCGGGTCAGGGAGGAACTTCAGCTGGAGTCAGGGAGGAGTATTGCAGTTCTGTAGACCATCACTTGTACATATATAAATATTTTTGATAATAAACCCTTCATAACAAGGATACAATGAGTCGCCTTCGAATAGTTACACTGGCGATGAGGAAAAACCTTTGTTAGGTGTTTCAATATTGCAATGTGCAGTGAGAGGGAGAGGAGAGTGAGTGTCAAAACTTCAAGAAGCAAGATACATACGCCACATAAAAATGTGGAGAGATTGAGACATTTAACCCAGAAGTGGAAAACTGGAGGCAATACATCAAAAGGCTGCGTTTTTTTTTGTAGCTAATGAGATCACAGCAGAGGAAAAATGTAAGGTGATACAACTCACAGACTGTAGCCCACAAACTTACAGCCCAGTGAGGAGTCTAACATTGCCTGACACTCCAGACACAAAATCCTTTGACCAGGACCTAGAAAGGGTGCAGAAAAGATTTACTAGGATGTTACCAGGATTTGATGGATTGAGTTATAAGGAGAGGTTGGATAGACTGGGACTTTTTTCTCTGGCGTGTAGGAGGCTGAGGGGTGATCTTATAGAGGTCTATAAAATAATGAGGGGCACAGGTCTGCTAGATAGTCAATATCTTTTTCCAAAGGTAGGGGAGTCTAAAACTAGAGGGCATAGGTTTAAGGTGAGAGGGGAGTGATACAAAAGGGTCCAGAAGTGGCACAGTAGTTAGCATTGCCATCTCACAGCTCCAGGGACCCGGGTTCAATTCCCGGCTTGGGTCACTACCTGTGTGGAGTTTGCACTTTCTCCCCGTGTCTGCGTGAGTTTCCTCCGGGTGCTCCGGTTTCCTCCCACAGTCTGAAAGACCTGCCGGTGAGGTGCATTGGCCATGCTAAATTCTCCCTCAGAGTAACTGAACAGGTGCCGGAGTGTGGTAACTGGGGGATTTTCACAGTAACTTCATTGCAATGTTAATGTAAGCCTACTTGTGACTATTAAATAAACTTTACTTTACCTTACATCTTGTAATCAAAGACAGGCAGACGTACAAGAACAGCAACACTTGAATACAGTTGGAAGTCAATTATTTTATTTAATCATTCCAATGACACCTCTCAACAAAGGAAGAGCTGTTGTGTTTTTGATCTGATTTTTGATTTGATTTATTATTGTCACATGTATTTGGATACAGTGAAAAGTATTGTTTCTTGTGCGCTATACAGACAAAGCATACCGTTCATTCAGAAAGAGAGGAGGGAGTGCAGAATGTAGTGTTATAGCCATTGCTAGGCTGCAGAGAAAGGTCAACTTAGTGCGAGGTAGGTCCATTCAAAAGTCTGATGGCAGCAGGGAAGAAGCTGTTCTTGAGTTGGTTGGAACGTGACCTCAGACTTTTGTATCTTTTTCCCGATGGAAGAAGCTGGAAGAGAGAATGTCCGGGGTGCGTGGGGTCCTTAATTATGCTGGCTGCTTTTCCAAGGCAGCGGGAAGTGTAGACAGAGTCACTGGATGAGAGGCTGGTTTGCGTGATGGATTGGGCTACGTTCACAACCCATTGTAGTTCCTTGCGGTCTTGGGCAGAGCAGGAGCCATATCAAGCTGTGATACATGTGGAATGGATGCTTTCTATGGTGCATCTGTAAAGGTTGGTGGGAGTCGTAGTGGACATGCCAAATTTCCTTAGTCTCCTTTCATTGCTTGAAAGATAAAAGATCCACAAAGCGACTCCAAGTTAAGAATATGAAATGTGATTTGATCTTTAGAGATTCCCCAACACGACAAGTCGCTACAATAAAAGAGGTGGGATTTACGATGACAGTTGAAGGAGTTTCATTTGGTTGTGAGAGGCAGTGCCAGGTGAAAAGAAAGCCATCAGTTTGCCAGTCATGATCCCCCTGTGTGTGTACAAGTGGGACATGTCCTCACCATTGTAAAATGACACCTGCCCTCCCTCGTAGTCCAAGTAAATGCCGACCTTCTTTGGGTTGACTTGGAGTGCGAGGTGGTCGACCCTCTGCGGGTTTCGTTCCTTCTGCGCAAAGAATTCCAGCAGCCATTGCAGCCAGTCGGTGGTGTGGGGACTGATGACCCAGTAGCCGTTCCTGGCGGTCAGATCTCTCAGCTCCTTTCTGTGCACCGACTCTCTTGCGACCCCGAGCGTCCACTTGGCTCCCTGCTCCACCTCGACCTCCCAGTAATGTCTCCCTGAGGTAAATCCTCGGGACCCCAGCACACAGATGCGACGCTGGAAGCGACTGGGATAGTCTGGCAGACGCTGCTGCATGTAACCGACCTTCGCCCTGGTCAAGCTTTCGGACAGGATGAGGCTGGGGTGAGCGGAATTGGGGCACAGGTTCAAATGGGTCAACGCTGTAAAGAAACCAGAGGATTAGTGCCGATGAGGTGAACAAGTGAAAGACATTGAAATAAAAACAACATACTGAGGATGTTAGAAATCTGAATAAAACACACAGCAACAGAAAAGGCAGCACAGTGGCACAGTGGTTAGCACTGCTGCCTCACAGCTCCAGGGACCCGGGTTCAATTCCCGGATTGGGTCACTGTCTGTGTGGAGTCTGTACGTTCTCCCCATGTCTGCGTGGGTTTCCTCTGGGTGCTCCGGTTTCCTCACACATTCCAAGGATGAGTAAGTTAGGTGCATTGGCCACACTAAATTGCCCTTCAGTGTCCCGGGATGTATAGGTTAGAGGGATTAGCAGGGCAAATACGTGAGGTTACAGAGATAGGGGCCTGGGTGGGATTGTTGTCAATGCAGACTTGATGGGCTGAATGGCCTCCTTCTGTACTGTCGGGATTCGATGAAAGTATTTTTTAATTCATTCGTGGGACATGGGCATTGCTGGCGAGGTCAGCATTTATTGCCCATCCCTAGTTGCCCGAGGGCAGTTAAGAGTCAACTACATTGCTGTCGTTCTGGACTCACATGCAAGCCAGACCAGATAAGGACGGCAGATTTCCTTCCCTAAAGGGCATTAGTGAACCAGATGGTTTTTTCCGACAATGGTCTCATGGTCATTAGTAGACTCCTAATTCCAGATTTTAAAAAAAAATTGAATTCAAATTCCACCATGGTGGGATTTGAACTCAGGTCCCCAGAACATTAGCCGAGTTGCTGGATTAATAGTCTAGCGATAATACCGCTAGGCCATTGCCTCCCCGATGCTGGAAACTTAGGAATTAGGAGCAGATGAAGGCAAATGCCGCCCTTTGAGCCTGCTCCGCCATTCAATCAGATCATGGCTGATCTCTCCCTGGTCCCAAATCCACCTCCCCACCTGTTCCCCATATCCCAAATATCCTGACCCAAAATTCTGAAGCGCATGTGTTCATAAGTGCGATGGAAGAAATTCTAAATGACCGACAGATAATGGATACAGACTTTGAGCAGCAAACGTGTGTCTACCTGGTTTAATTGACTTTCTCATCTGCTTCCACACGACGTACTGAAGGGGGCCTCCGAATTCACCAATCAGCGTACTGACAGGAAATTCACATTCTTGTCCAATTTCATCCCTGGATCTTCAGAAATAGGAGTAATAATTAGGGATCGGCTGTACACAACTCTGAGAGTGTGAGAGAGAAAAATCAAATAACAAAACAGGCAAGTACTTACCCACTCAGAATTATTTTCATCTCCTAAAATCAAAAATAGTATTAAATATTAATACAAATATCGAGAGTAGTTTTCGGCTCCATATCAAAGGGTAATATACTGTGTTAACTGATTTTCACTATTTTGACGTCTCGCTCTTTTGCCAAAATATATACCAAGTCTGGCACGGGGTGGAGATTCACATCTCTGGTATGTACCTCTACAAGTGATTTTGTATACGCTACGGGGATATTACTGCTGTCCCAGCATAACATCGATAAGTCAGGAGTGTGATGGAATACTCTCCACTTGCCTGGACGAGTGCAGCTCCAACAACACTCAAGAAGCTCGACATCATCCAGGACAAAGCAGCCCCGCTTGATCAGTAACCTCTAACACCTAGAAGGACAAGGCCAGCAGACCCATGGGAACACAACCACGTCCAAGCCACACAGCATTGTGGAACTTGTGGCCACACAAGTAGACAAGATGGTAAAGAAGGCCTATGGCATGTTTGCCTTTATTGGTCGGGGCATTAGTACAAGAATCAACATGTCTTGTTGCAGATTTATAAACCTTTGGTTGGGCCGCACTTAGGGTACGGCGTTCATTTCTGGTCACTACATTACAGGAAGGATGTAGAGGCTTTGGAGAGGGTGCAGAAGAGGTTTACCAGGATGCTGCCTGGATTAGAGGGAATGAGCTACAAGGAGAGGCTGGACAAACTAGGGCTGTTTTCTCTGGACCGGCGGAGGCTGAGGGGAGACCTGATAAAAGTCTATAAAGTTATGAGAGGCAAAGATAGAGTTTGACAGTCCGAATCATTTTCCCAAGAGTTGAAATGTCTAAAACTAGGGGGCGTGCACTTAAGGTGAGGGGGAAAGTTGAAAGGAGATGTGAGGGGCAAGTTTTTTACACAGAGAGTGGTTGGTGCCTGGAATGCGATGCCAGCGGATGGTGGTGGAGCACCCAGAGGAAAAAGAAGTTTAGTTGATGTATTAGTGTGCCACACTCCAGTGCCTGTTCGGGTACACTGAGGTAGAATTTAGCATTGTCAATGCACCCTAACCAGCACGTCTTTCGGACTGTGGGAGGAAACCGGAGCTCCGGTTTAGCTTAGTTTAAGCATTAGTATCACAAGAAGGCGTAAATTAACACTGCAATGAAGTTACTGTGAAAATCCCCAGGAGAAACCCATGCAGACACGGGGAGAACATGCAGACTCTGCACAGTCACCTGAGACTGGAATTGAACCCAAGTCCCTGGCACTGTGAGGCGGCAGTGCTAATCACTGTGCTACCGTGCTGGCCTTGACTAGTAGGAGTGTTGCCATAGGGTCATACGGCACAGAAGCAGGCCATTCGGCCCACCATGTCTATGCTGACCATTAATTACCAATCTACACTAATCCCATATACCAGCACTTGGGTCCATAGCCTATTATGCTTTGGCGATCTCAAGTGCTCGTCCAGATGCTTCTTATAATGGTTGGAAGATCAGGCGTAAGTGGTTCACTGAGTACCTGCAGAACATTCCACATCAGTTGCTTGAAGGAAGGGTTCACTTCAGTTGTAGCTCCATTGGCTGTCCCCTGCTTGGGAAATAATTCTTGTTCTCTCTGGGTGAGTCTTCTTCTCATCTCCCGTTCTTCTTCATTAAGAATTCGGTGCAACTCAGCAAATTCACCTTCAAAATGTTCTGTCAGCTTCTGTACCTTTTCCTGCAAAGATAATAACACAGCATTCAACTCTCCTGGGCGGCACAGTGGCACAGTGGTTAGCACTGTTGCCTCACAGTGCCAGGGACCCGGGTTCGATTTCTAGCTTGGGTCACTGTCTGTGCAGAGTCTGCATGCTCTCCCCCCTCCCGCGCCCCCCACCTCCCCATGTCTGTATGAATAAGACTGAATATATTTAATACAGGCCAAATATTTCATCACGAGTTATAGAAAATGCTTAATCACATATTAATTGAACTATCAATTATCAACATCAAAAAGGGGAGGGGATGGCTTCATGGTATTATCGCTAGACTATTAATCCAGAAACTCAGCTAATGTTCTGGGGACCCGGGTTCAAATCCCGCCATGGAAGGTGGTGGAATTAAGAATCTACTGATGACCATGAAACCATTGTCAGGAAAAACCTATCTGGTTCACGAATGTCCTTTAGGGAAGGAAATCTGCAGTCCTTACCTGGCCTGGCCGACATGTGACTCCAGAGCCCCAGCAATGTGGGGTTGACTCTCAACTGCCCTTGGGCAACTAGGGATGGGCAATAAATGCTGGCCCAGCCAGTCACGCCCATGTCCCACGAGTGAATAAAAAGATACTCTGGACACAGAGGGAGCGCACGGCTCTCACAGTCAATATTGGGTGCAATCATTCCACTTGCCCTTTCTTTAAGTGTGTATCACGTCAGTCACACCAATAGGTAAATACCACGCAGATGGAAATGAGCAGAATGTGGTAATCCTGTGCGTGGGCAACAATTAACAAAATGTCTTGGTGGCCGCACTCAGAATCCAGATGAACTGCGTGTGGCCCCCAGTTGCGCAACACTGCTTTGGGGAGTCAGGAGGTGAGTTACTCACTGCAGGATTCCTAGCCTTTGACCTGCTCTGGAAGCCACAATATTTATATGGCTAGTTCAGTTCAATTTCTGGTCAATGGTAACTCTTAAACCTTCTACTTCCCTCCTGACTGGATAGATAAATTTGCCTTATGAGTTGTTGCCCATGACCCCTCCCTCGTCCCGCCAAAACAAACCCTTTACAAAATTAGCCTACAACTGGGCAACAATCCATGACATGAGGACTATTTAATTAATTATTTGAAACCATCCAGGACAAAGCAGCCCCTCTTGATTGCTACCCCTTCTACAAACATTCAATCCCTCCACCACGGACGCACAGTGGCAGCCGTGTGTACCATCGACACTGCAGGAACCCACCAAGGTTCCTCGGGCAGCACCTTCCAAACACACGACCACTACTGAAAGGAGAAGGGGCAGCAGTTACTTGGGAACACCCATTCCTGGCTTGCGGGGGGTCGGGGGGAGCGCAGGGTGGCACAGTATTCAGCATTGCTGCCTCACAGCGCCAGGGACCTGGGTTCGATTCCTGGCTTGGGTCACTGTCTCTGTGGAGTCTGCACGTTCTCCCCCCCCCAACCCCCGCGCTGTCTACATAGGTTTCCCCCGGGCGCTCCGGTTTCCTCCCAAGTCCGAAAGACGTGCTGGTTAGGAGTATTAGCCATGCTAAATTCTCCCTCAGTCTACCCGAACAGTGTGGCGACTCGGGGATTTTCACAATAACTTCATTGTAGCGTTAATGTGAGCCGACTTGTGACACAAATAAATAAACTTTATATCGGCTGTTCCTTCACTGTTGCTGGGTCAAAATCCTGGAAATCCCTCCCTAACAGCACGGTGGGTGTACCTACAACTCAGGAATTGCAGCGGCTCAAGGAGGCAGCTCACCACCACCTTCTCAAGGGGCAATTAGGGATGGGCAATAAATGCTGGGCGAGCCAGTGATGCCCCCATCCCAAAAACGATTTTTATTACAGAAATATATAAAGTAAAACATGTATTTATTAGTCAGAAGTAGGCTTACATTAACATTGCAATGAAATTACTGTGAAAATTCCCAAGTCGCCACACTCTGGCACCTGTTCAGGGAACACTGAGGGAGAATTTAGTGCAACCAATGCACCGAACCAGCATGTCTTTCGGATTGTGGGAGGAAACCCACGCAGACACGGGGAGAATGTGCAGACTCCGCACAGACAGTGACCCAAGCCTGGAATTGAACCCAGGTCCCTGGAGCTGTGAGGCAGCAGTGCTAACCACTGGGCCACTAAAGCAAACTGGACAGTTAGTGGCTTGCATTGTAAAGGAAGATGAGACCCACCTTGATGTGTCCAGTGCTGGGGGTGAGATGGCCAGTGTTAGTGTGTCTTGGCTTGGCACTCCGCCTCTGGCCACTCTCTGCTGCTCTGCTGGCCAGGGTCAAGGAGCGGACGGTGGCCACGATGTTGGCCACCTGCCGGTTGGGTCTCAGCACCTTCCCCGGGGACAGGAGCCGGCACTCCGGGCAGGAGCAGTGACCGTCCGCCCAGAAGAGGGAAATGCAGCCTCGGCAGAAGACATGTCCACACTCCAGGGAGACAGGCTCCTGCAGGAAGTCCAGGCAGATGGAGCAGGACACATCCTTACTCAGATTCTCCAACTGTTTGCCCAGCTCCATCTCAATCCCTCTGCTGTCCTACTTCCTCAAGCTTTCTTACTTTCACTTTGCTCAGGAGGGCGGCACCGCGATAATTGGTGTTCACCAAGGATTAAAGGTTATGTACAGCAGCCTCTGTATACGTGCAGCCTCTGTGTGTATATTATATATCATATATATATACCCTGAGCCAGCCTTTGTGTATGTGTTAAATACATAGCCATCCTCTGTATACTATGTTATATATTATGTACAGATATATACACCCTGAGCCAGTCTGTGTGTATATTATACATATATATATATTAGACCTTGACCAAACACCAGTGAAGACAATGTTATCTTAACTGATCTCCTATCGATCAATCAATCCATCAATCCCACAAGACCGTTCCAAGAGGTCGATCCGATGTACTTTGTTCGTCTTCCTCTGCCATTTTAATGTGACGCCCTTTGGGTCTGTTTTTCCCTCTGGGGTGCACTGATTCCATCACCAGTCCTGAGTTGAGATTAGCCGAGGAGACTGTGTCAAAGGCAAATGGTGAAATTTGAATTCAATTTTGAAAGGACCTACCTCACATTAAGTTGACTTTTCTCAACACCCTAACTATGACTGTTACACTACGTTCTGCACTCTCTCCTTTCCTTCTCTATGAATGGGATGCTTTGTCCTGTATAACGCGCAAGAAACAATACTTTTCACTGTATGCTAATAATAAATCAAATCAAATCAAATCAAATCTGAAATTAAGACCATGAAACTATTATTGATTTTTGTAAAAATCCATCTGGTTCACTAATCTCCCTTGAGGGAAGGAAATCTGCCATCCTTATCTGGTCTGGCCTACATGTGACTCCAGAGCCACAGCAATGAGGTTGACTCTTAAATGCCCTCAGGGATGAGCAATAAATGCTGGCCAGCTCGTGACAACACCTCCCATTAATGAATAAAAAGCAATGAGGGCAGCATGGTGGCACAGTGGTCAGGACTGCTGCCTCACAGTGCCAGGGACCGGGTTCGATTCTGCCCTCGGGTCACTGTATGCGTTGAGTTTGCACCTTCTCTCCGTGTCTGTGTGGGTTTCCTGCGGGTTCTCCGGTTTCCACCCACAGTCCAAAGATGTGTGGGTTAGATTGATTGGCCATGCTAAATTGACCCTATCGCCAGGGGGATTAGCAGGGTAAATGCGTGGGGTTACAGGAATAGAGCCAGGGTGAGATTGTGGTCGGTACAGACTCGATGGGCTGAATGGCCTCCTTCTGTACTGTAGGGATTCTGTTAATGTGGTGATCTGAAACACAGTTAGAACTTGTTTTACATATTGTTTGTACTTTGCACGTCCACCAACCCAATCATAAGGCAAATAGTTGTGGGGTCTAAGGTTAACTGGCCTGTTGCAACCAGAGCTGTAATATGTGTATATCACACTGGCGAGCTTACCTCAGTGATCTCTGTTTTTAAGAAAAAGCCCCGATGAGGACTACCTGTCTTTCAGGGAAGGGACATTAAACAGAAACTTGGCAGTAAGTTTGCAGATGACACCAAGATTGGTGGCATAGTGGACAGTGAAGAAGGTTATCTAGGATTGCAATGGGATCTTGATCAATTGGGCCAGTGAGCTGACGAATGGCAGATGGAGTTTAATTTAGATAAATGCGAAGTGATGCATTTTGGTAGATCGAACCAGGACAGGACTTACTCAGTTAATGGTAGGGCGTTGGGAAGAGTTATAGAACAACGAGATCCAGAAGTACAAGTTCATAGCTCCTTGAAAGTGGAGTCACAAGTGGACAGAGTGGTGAAGAAGGTATTCAGCGTGCTTGGTTTCATTGGTCAGAATATTGAATACAGGAGTTTGGATGTCTTGTTGAAGTTGTACAAGACATTGGTAAGGCCACACTTGGAATACTGTGTACAGTTCTGGTCACCCTATTGTAGAAAGGATATTATTAAACTAGAAAGAATGCAGAAACGATTAACTAGGATGCTACCAGGACTTGATGGTTTGGGTTATAAGGAGAGGTTGGATAGACTAGGATTTTTTTCCCTGGAGCGTAGGAGGCTTAGGGGTGATCTTATAGAGGTCTATAAAATAATGAGAGGCATAGATCAGCTAGATCACCAATATCTTTTCCCAAAGGTAGGGGAATCTGAAACTAGAGGGCATAGGTTTAAGGTGAGAGGGGAGAGATACAAAAGTGTCCAGAGGGGCAATTTTTTCACACTGAGGGTGGTGAGTGTCTGGAACAAGCTGCCAGAGGTAGTAGTAGAGCCAGGTACAATTTTGTCTTTTAAAAAGCGTTTAGACAGTCACATGAGTAAGATGGCTGTCGAGGGATATGGGCCAAACACGGGCAATTGGGACTAGCTTAGTCATTAAAAAGGCGGCATGGACAAGTTGGGCTGAAGGGAATATTTCCATGCTGTAAACCTCTATGACTCTGTGACTATGACTCGATGTCTGCTTTCTGGATATGAAGCACTGTGTCATGGCTGGCCAGCATTTATTGCCCATCCCAAGTTGCCCGCGCCAATTGAAAGTTGACCACATTGCTGTGGCTCTGGAGTCATATGTAGGCCAGACCAGGTAAGGACGGAAGATTTCCTTCCCTAAAGGACATTAGTGAGCCAGATGGGTTTTTCTGACAATGGTTTCATGGTCATCAGTAGATTCTTAATTCCAGAGTTTCTTTCTTGAATTCAAATTTCACCATCTGCCGTGGCAGGATTCGAACCCGGAACATTAGCTGAGTTCCTGGATTAATAGTCTAGCGATAAGACCACATCCGCACCACCAGCTGCATGAAGAAGTTTCCCCTCGGGTCCCTTTTAAGTCTTTCCCTGCTCACCTTAAACCTATGCCCTCTAGTTTTCAATTCCCCTTCCCTGGGGAAAAGACTATGTGCGTTCATCCTATCTATATCCCTCATGATTTTAAACACCTTAATAAGGTCACCCTTCATTCTCCCACATTCCAAGGAAGAAAGTCCTAGCTTGGCCAACCTCTCCCTATAACACAGGCCCACTGGTCCTGGCAACATCCTCGCAAGTCTTCTTTGCACTCTTTCCAGTTTATCAATGTCTTTCCTATAACAGGGTGACTGAAACTGTACACCATACTCCAAATGTGGCCTCACCAATGACTTGTACAACTGTAACAAAAGCCAGAATTCTACTGCATGGCCCTCCACGGAATGGGAGCGGGCGAGGGGCGGACAATGGAAATGTCTGTTGACCTCGGGTGGAGTTTTCCAGTCTCAGTTGAGCGAGGCCGTAAAATCCTGCCCATAATGCCCCAATTCCTATACTCAAGGGAGGCAAATGGATAATGGCGCTCAGCTAAAACTCTATTCACTGCAGCGGGACTGGAGAATCCCAGCCGCGAACGAGGTCAGAGATTTTCGGCGCTTATGAACTATGGGATTTAATTCATTTACAGGATGTAGATGTTGCGGTCTAGGCCAGCATTTATTGCCCATCCCTAATTTCCCCAGTGCTGATAGGAAAGGAATTCCGGTATTTTGACCCAGTGACAGTGAAGGAACGGCGATATATTTCCAAGTCAGGAAGGTGAGTGGCTTGGAGGGGAACCTCCAGCTGGTGGTGTTCCCACATGTCTGCTGCCCATGTCCGTCTAGATATTAGTGGTTGTGGTTTGGAAGGTGCTGCCTAAGGAGCCTTGGTGAGTTCCTGCAGTGCATTTTGTAGGATGGTACACAAGGCTGATCCTGTGCTCGCGGAGGGTATAAATATTTGTGGCAATTTACAGTAAAGGTCCTTAAGTCAGAAATGCCAAAATTGGGAAACGTACCAACATTGGAATATTGCATACAGTTCTGGTCGCCACACTTCCAGAAGGATGTGGAGGCTTTGGAGAGGGTACAGAAAAGGTTTACTAGGATGTTGCCAGGTATGGAGGGCATTAGCTATGAGGAGAGGTTAAGAACATAAGAACATAAGAAATAGGAGCAGGAATAGGCCATCTAGCCCCTCAAGCCTGCTCCGCCATTCAATAAGATCATGGTTGATCTGATAGTGGGTTCAGTTCCACTTACCCGCCCGCTCCCCATAACCCTTAATTCCCTTAATGGTTAAAAATCTATCTATCTGTGACTTAAACACATTTAACAAGGTCGCCTCTACTGCTTCATTGGGCAGAGAATTTCAAAGATTCAGTACCCTCTGGGAGAAGAAGTTCCTCCTCAACTCTGTTCTAAATTGACTCCCCCGTATTTTGAGGCTATGCCCCCTAGTTCTTGTTTCCATTGTAAGTGGAAATAACCTCGCTGCTTCTACCCTGTCTAGCCCCTTCATTATCTTATATGTCTCTATAAGATCTCCCCTCAACCTTCTAAACTCCAATGAGTACAGGCCCAGACTACTCAATCTCTCCTCATAAGCTAACCCCCTCATCTCCGGAATCAACCTGGTGAACCTTCTCTGTACCCTCTCCAAAGCTAATATATCCTTTCTTAAATAAGGGGACCAAAATTGTACACAGTACTCTAGGTGCGGCCTCACCAGCACCCTGTACAGTTGCAGCATGACCTCCCTGCTTTTATACTCCATCCCTCTCACGATAAAGGCCAACATTCCATTTGCCTTCTTGATTACCTGCTGCACCTGCAAACTGAGTTATTGTGATTCATGCACAAGGACCCCCAGGTCCCTCTGCACAGTAGCATGTTGTAATTTTTCACCGTTTAGATAATAGTCCATTTTACTATTATTCCTTCCAAAGTGGATAACCTCACACTTACCAACGTTATACTCCATCTGCCAGATCCTTGCCCACTCACTTAGCCTATCCAAATCTCTCTGCAGACTCTCTGTGTCCTCCACGCAATTTGCTTTCCCACTCATCTTTGTGTCATCTGCAAACTTTGTTACCCTACACTCGGTCCCCTCCTCCAGATCGTCTATGTATATGGTAAATAGTTGAGGCCCCAGTACCGATCTCTGCAGCACGCCACAAGTCACTGATTGCCAACCGAAAAAGCATCCATTTATCCAACTCTCTGCTTTCTGTTAGATAGCCAATCCTCAATCCGCACTAACACTTTACCCCCAACTCCGTGTACTTTTATCTTATGCAGCAACCTTTTGTAAGGCACCTTATCGAATGCCTTCTGGAAATCTAAATACATCACATCCACCGGTTCCCCTCTGTCAACTGCACTCGTTATATCCTCAAAAAATTCCAGTAAATTAGTCAAACATGACTTTCCCTTCATGAATCCATGCTGCGTCTGCTTGATTGAACCATTCTTTTCCAGGTGTCCTGCTATTTCTTCCTTAATGATAGATTCCAGCATTTTCCCAACTACGGATGTTAAGCTAACCGGCCTGTAGTTACCTGCCTTTTGTCTACCTCCTTTTTTAAACAGTGGTGTTACATTAGCTGTTTTCCAATCAGCTGGCACCTCCCCAGAGTCCAGTGAATTTTGATAAATTACAACTAATGCATTTACTATTACTTCTGCCATTCCTTTTAGTACCCTGGGATGCATTCCATCCGGACCAGGTGACTTGTCTACCTGTCATCCCATTAGCCTACCCAGCACTACCTCTTTAGTAATAGTGATCGTTTTAAGGCCCTCACCCCCTACAGTCCCATGACCATCAATTATTGGTAAGCTATTTGTGTCCTCCACTGTGAAGACCGACATAAAAAACTTGTTTAAGGCCTCGGCCATTTCCTCGTTTCCTATTATTAAATCCCCCTTCTCATCTTCTAAGGGACAAACGTTTACTTTAGCCACTCTTTTCCATTTTATATATTTGTAAAAACTTTCACTATCAGTTTTTACATTTTGTGCTAGTTTACTTTCATAATCTATCTTTTCTTTTTTATTGCTTTCTTAGTAGTTCTTTGTTGTTTTTTAAAGCCTTCCCAATCTTCTAGTTCCCCACTAATTTTGGCCATTCTGTAGGCATTGGTTTTTAATTTAGTTATCCATGGCTGGTTATCCCTTTTCTTACATTCCTTCTTTTTCACTGGAATATATTTTTGCTGAGTACTGAGAAAAATCTCCTTAAAAATCCTCCACTGTTCCTCAACTGTCCCACCAATTAGTCTGCGTTCCCAATCTACATTAGCCAACTCCACCCTCATCCTATTGTAATCCCCCTTGTTCAAGCAGAGGACACTGGTTTGGGACCCTACTTTCTCACCCTCCATCTGTAATAGAAATTCAACCATATTGTGATCACTCATTCCAAGAGGATCCCTCACAAGAAGATCATTAATTTTACCTGTCTCATTACACAGGACCAGATCCAAGATGCTTGCTCCCTCGTAGGTTCTGTAATATACTGTTCGAGGAAACTATCGCGACAGCATTCTAAGAACTCTTCCTCAAGTCCACCGTGTCCGACTTGAGTTGACCAATCAATATGGAGGTTAAAATCCCCCATGATTATTGCTGTTCCGTTTTTGCACACATCCATTATTTGCTTGTTTATAGGCCGAGCCACCTCAAAGTTATTATTTGGGGGCCTATAGACTACGCCCACCAGTGACTTTCCCCCCTTACTATTCCTTATCTCCACCCACAACGATTCCACGTTTTGCTCCTTAGAGCCTATATCGTCTCTCACTACCGCCCTGATGTTATCTTTAATTAACAGAGCTACCCCACCTCCTTTTCCTTCCTGTCTATCCTTCCGAAATGTCTGATACCCCTGGATATTCAGTTCCCAGTCCTGGTCACCCTGCAACCGCGTTTCTGTAATGGCCACTAGATCATACCCATTTGTACTGATTTGTGCCGTCAACTCATTCACTTTGTTTCGAACGCTACGTGCATTCAGGTAAAGTGTCTTTATGTTAGTCTTTCTTACCTGGACCCGATTTGTTAGTGCATTCCTTTATTTGCATGCTCTGTCCCTTCCTGTCACAGACTGGTTATTCTTCCCCAGAACATCTCCTTGCACTGTGTTGACCACCTCCCTTCTCATGCTTGTCACCTTTTTTGCTCTGCCTGAGGTGAGATTCCTGCCACCTTCTATACTCTCTGTTCTATTACGTGGTCTGGAAACTTTACTGAGCTCTCCTGAGCCCTCGGCTCCTTTAACTAGTTGAAAGTCCTCATCATTAACTTGCACTCCTACCCTCTCCTTTACCTTTGATTGTCTAATTCTCCATACAACTGAACTCTCCCCCCCCAAGTGGAGAAACTTGGTTTGTTTTCACTTGAATGTCGGAGGTGGAGGGGGCGACCGTATAGATGTTTAAACAAACATGAGAGGCATAGTTAGAAATGATAGTCTGAGTCCCTTTCCCTGGGTAGAAATAACTAGGGGACATCGGTTTAATGTGAAAAGGGTAAAGTTTAAAGGAGATGTGAGAGGCAAGTTTTTTACACTGAGGGGGGGGGAAGTGCCTGGAATGCACTGCCAGAGAAGGTGGTAGAAGTAGATACAATAACAACATTTAAGAGGCATCTTGACAGACACATAAATAGGCAGGGAGGTACAGACCGTGTAGAGGCAAAAGGTTTTTCGGAAGGCATCATGTGTCAGCACAGGCTTGGTGGGCTGAAGGGCCTGTTCCTGTGCTGTACTGTTCTTTGATTGGATGAAGTAAGGATGGTATAAATCACAAATGATCACATAATAAGTGTAGACGATTGACGACAGTCTTTGGGCAGAATCATCAGTTTATTGGCGATGCGTTCCTATTCTGGCAGATGCTGTGGCAACCAGTACAAAGAACAAAGAACACACGACAGAGTTGCAATTTCACACATCAAGTTCCGTTTCCCCTCCTGCCTGGCTAGCCTTTTGAGGAGAATATTTAAATTTCTGTTACTCATTGCATGGGCGACATGGTGGTACAGTGGGTTGCACTGCTGCCTCACAGCGCCAGGGACCCAGGTTCAATCCCGGCCTCAGAATCATCTGTTGAAAGGATTCAATGAGGCAGAAATAATTCAATTCTTTGAGGGAGCCAAGCGCATGAGTATAACTCAGCAAGCTCGTTTATCATAGAGTCCCCACAGTGCAGAAGGAGGCCATTCGGCCCATCAAGTCTGCACCACCACCAAAGCCCTATCCCTGCAATCCTCTGACACTAAGGGGCAATTTGGCATTTGCCAATTCACCAAATCCGCACATCTTTGGATTGTGGGAGGAAACCCACGCAGACACAGGGAGAACGTGCAGACTCCGCACAGGCAGTGCCCCAAGGGCGGCACGGTAGCACAGTGGTTAGCACTGCTGCTTCACAGCTCCAGGGACCTGGGTTTGATTCCCGGCTTGGGTCACTGTCTGTGTGGAGTTTGCACATTCTCCTCGTGTCTGCGTGGGTTTCCTCCCACAGTCCAAAGATGTGCGGGTTAGGTTGATTGGCCATGCTAAAATTGCCCCTTAGTGTCCTGGGATGCGTAGATTAGAGGGATTAGCGGCTAAAATATATAGGGATATGGGGGTAGGGCCTGGGTGGGATTGTGGTCAGTGCAGACGTGATGGGCCAAATGGCCTCTTTCTGTACTGTAGGGTTTCTATAATTCTATAAGCTGGGAATCGAACCCGGGTCCCTGGCGCTGTGAGGAAGCAGTGCTAACCACTGTGCCGCCCTCGCAATGGGTAACAGAAATCTAAACGTTCTCCTCAAAAGCCTAGCCAGGCAGGAGGAGAGCTTCAATGTGATGCGGCACGGTGGCACAGTGGTTAGCACTGCTGCCTCACAGCGCCAGGGACCCGGGTTTGATTCCCAACCTCGGGTCACTATCTGTGCGGAATCTGCATGTTCTTCCCATGCCTGCGTGGGTTTCCTCCGGGTGCTCCGGTTTCCTCCCACTGTCCCAAAGACATGCTGGTTAGGTGCATCGGCCCTGCTAAATTCTCCCTCAGTGTACCCGAACAAGCGCCGGAGTGTGGCGACTAGGGAATTTCCCCAATAATTTTATTGCAGTGTTAATGTAAACCTACTTGTGACTAATAAATAAATTTTAACGAAGGAATTTTCCCAGTAACTTTATTGCAGTGTTAATGTGAGCCTACTTTTGGCACTAATAAACTTTAAAGTTTAAAACACACACATACAAATACACACACACACACAGGCACACTGAGGGATTTTCCCAGTGACTTCATTGCAGTGTTAATGTAAGCCTACTTGTGAATAAAAAAAACTTTAAACTTGAAAACACACACACATACTCTGAGACTTTCACAGTAACTTCATTGCAGTGTTAATGTGAGCCTGCTTGTGGCACTAATAAATAAACATTAAACTTTAAAACACTCACACCCATGCCCAGACACAAATACACAGGCACACTTGGGGATTTTCACAGTAACTTCATTGCAGTGTTGTGACACTAATAAATAAACCATAAAACTTTTTAAAAAAAATGTTGGTGGCCACAGTATCTACCAGAATAGGAATGCGTGGCCAATGAATAGTTTGGAGGCCAGAGAAGGGGTTCAAGGGGGGGGGGGGGGGGGGAGAGAGAGAAAAACAATTCCTGGGTCATCACTCTTTTAAATATCTGAACTTCCAGGAAGGACCGCCTCCTCCACACTTCCTGATTGAGTGAAACTGAAAGTCGCAATGTTAATGTTGCAATTGTGAATATGGCAATGGCGTCTTTGCAAGTGTTGAAGAACATGAAAGATGAAGTTATCTGCTCCATCTGCCTGGATTTCTACACCGACCCGGTGACCATCGACTGCGGCCACAACTTCTGCCGGCACTGCATCCTGAAGTACTGGGCTCCGCTGCGGGGGAAGGTCAGCTGCCCGCAATGCCGGAGCCAGTTCAGCCAGAGGAACGTCCGCCCCAACCACTTCGTGTCCAACATAGTGGAGAGTGTCAGGAAACTGGGCCTGGGCCAGGTCCAGGAGGGGGAGCCAGGCACAGACTCATTCTGCGGGGAACACGATGAGAAGCTGAAACTCTTCTGCCATCATCACCAGAGAGCCATCTGCGTGGTGTGCTCTGTGTCCCAGGAACACAAGGGCCACACCATCAGCCCCATCAAGGAAGCCACCGGACAGTACAAGGTACCATGCAATCCCTTTTGCAGGGTAGAATGGAGGCTGCTCGGCCCATTGAGTCTGTACCGACCCTTCCGGAAGAGCATCTTTTACCCAGGACCAACCCTGGCGCATTTGGGCAGCCCGGTGGGTTAACACTGCTGCCTCACAGCGCCAGGGACCCCGGTTCAATTCCCGGCCTTGGGTCACTGCCTGTGTGTAGTTTGCTCCCCGTGTCCGCGTGGGTTTCCTCCGGGGTGCTCTGGTTTCCTCCCACACTCCAAAGACCTGCGGGTTAGGTGGATTGGCCATGCTAAATTCTCCCTCGGTGTCCCGGGGATTAGCAGGGTAAATATATGGGGGCTACGGGGATAGGGCCTGGGTGGGATTGTGGCCAGTTCAGGCTCGATGGGCTGAATCGCCTCCTTCTGCACTGAAGGAATTCTATTATTCTATGGTGATTTACGACGTTTAGGTGGATTGGCCATGCTAAATTGTTCATTAGTGTCACGATGTATGATAAATACGAGATAAATATGTGGGGTTATGGGGATAAGGTGGGGGATTGGGACTGGGTAAGACTGTTGGAGAGTTGGTGCAGATTTGATGGGCCGTATGGCCTCCATCTGCACCGTAGAGATTCTGTGATTCAATGGCTAATCCACCTAACCGACATATATTTTTACAAGACGGGGAACATTTAGCATGGCCAATCCACCTAACCCGCAGATCTTTGGACTGTGGGTGTAAACCGGAGCACCCGGAGGAAACCCACGCGGGAGAACATGCAGACTCCACACAGTCACCCGAGGCTGGAATCGAACCTGGGTCCCTGGCACTGAGGCCACAGTGCTAACCGCTGTGCCACCGTGTCATCCCCTTGTTCTCTTTCTCGATGTCTGCATGTTCTTCCCTCGTTGATATCGTTTTGCTTTGCCATTTAAATTGATTAAAAATTAATTAAGTTTACGATGAATAAATCCACAATATAAAAAAAAAGGCTAGTCTCAGGCATGGGTGACCGTGAATCGAATGTCGCAAAAGGCCACCGTTAATGCCCCCTTTTCAGGGAAGGGAAGGAAATCTGTTCTCCTTACCTAGTCTGGCCTACAAGTGACTCCAAACCCACGGTAATGCGGTCACATCTTAACTGCCCCTCTGCAATGGTCTGGAAAGTCACCCCAGTTCAAGGGCAATGAGAGATGGGCAGCAAATGCTGGACTTGCCAGCGATGCCCACTGAAAGAATAAAGAAACTAAAAGGCAAAGAAATAATGTGCATTTGCGTCGCGACTGCAACCTGGTAAACCATCCGGAAGGGATTCACAGGAGTGATTGTCAGACTACGGGTGAGATCCTCCAGCCTCCCAGCCGTGTAGTTCCCTCCCTTGTTTGCTAGTGGCGGGATTCTCTGGTTCCGCCGTTGTCAATGGCAATTCCCACTGACGCCACCCCGTGCCGGCGGGGCCACAGAATCCCGCCAGCCTGAACGGCCGGAGAATTCTGGCCAACATTCAGCAGCAAACCAAATGAGGAGGAGACAGTGGGAGAGTTGGCATGAGGTTTGGCCAAAGGGGTGGGTGAGCATCGCGAGGGAGAGAGAGTGAGGTGGAGAGGAGGAGAGGGATTGCCGTGGTCTTTGGGCGCAACCAGCGATAGTTGGCCGTTGAAAAATTGGGAATGTTCAAGAGGCCAGGATTGGAGCAATTCAGAGATCTGGCAGCAATGTAGGAGTGGAGGAATTACAGACCTTGCCCAAGAAGAAATTAATCTGTACCATATTCAGCTCAAGACAGAAACAAAGCCATTATCTAATTCCCATTATGTATCATGTCATCAGCCAGTCTTTTGGAATATTGTAACACAATCAGTAATTCCATGAATGCTGTTTCTACCTTGCATAATCCTAATACCAAGGACGGACAAGGCGAGGGAATGTATGAATGGCAATTCCCGTTCATGCCAATGGGATTCCCAGTCCCGCCGGCATGGGCTGACGTCAGTGGGAATTGCCATTCATACATTCATATGCCAATTCTGGGAAGCACCAACAATCGGAGGGAACCGGGTGTGCGTGCACACCAGTCCCTTAAGGTAGCAGGACAGTGGTTAACAAGGTGCCTTTATTAGTCAAACTTTGAGAACAGGGAGGTTATGCTGCAAAAGGGCAGCACGGTGGCACAGTGGTTGGCACTGCTGCCTCACAGCACCAGGGACCCGGGTTCGATTCCTGGATTGGGCCACTGTCTGTGTGGAGTCTGCATGTTCTCCCCGTGTCTGTGTGGGTTTCCTCCAGGTGCTCCGGTTTCCTCCCACAGTCTGAAAGACGTGCTGGTTAGGGTGCATTGGCCGTGCTAAATTCTCCCTCAGTGTACCCGAACAGGCGCCGGAGTGTGGCGACTAGGGGATTTTCACAGTAACTTGATTGCAATGTCAATGTAAGCCTACTTGCGACACTAATAAATACATTTTTAACTTTATAACTTGAAACTTTATAAAACATTGGCTAGGCCACAGCTGGAGAATTGTGTGTAGTTCTGGAATCCACATTATAGGAAGGATGCAATAGCACTGGAAAGGGTGCAGAGCCAATTTTTTTATTCATTTGTGGGGTATGGGTGTCGCTGGCTGGCCAGCATTTATTGCTAATCCCTAGTTGCAGAGCACCATTGAGAATCAACCACATTGTTGCAGCCCTGGAGTCACAAGTAGGCCAGACCAGGTAAGGATGGCAGATTTCCTTTCCTAAAGGACATTAGTGAACCAGATGGGTTTTTCCGACAATCGGCAATGATTTCATGGTCATCATTAGATTCTTAATTTCAGATATTTTTTTGTTGAATTCAAATTCCACCATCTCTTGTGGCAGGATTTGAACCCGGGTCCTCAAAACTGGGCTGGAGAGTTTTAGTGATGAAGAGAGATTGGATAGACTGGGGTTGTTTTCCTTGGAGCAGAGGAGACTGAGGGGGACATGGTTGAGACATATAAAATTATGAGGGGTGTAGATCGAGGGGTGTAGATCAGTGACCAGGGGGCGTAGATTTAAGGTAAGGGGCAGGAGCTTTAGAGGGGATGTGAGGAAAAACATTTTTACCCAGAGGATAGTGGAAGTCTGGAACTCACTGCCCGAAAGGGTAGTGGAGGCAGAGACCCTCATAATATTTTAGAAGTATTTAGATGTTCATTGTGTGGCACGGTGGCACAGTAGTTAGCACTGCTACCTCACAGCGCCAAGGATCCGGGTTTGATTCCTGGCTTGGGTCACTGTCTGTGTGGAGCCTGCACATTTTCTCCGTGCCTGCGTGGGTTTCCTCTGGATGCTCCGTTTTCCTCCCACAGTCCGACAGAAGCACTGGTTAGGTGCATTGGCCATGCTAAAATTCTCCCTTACTGTTCCCCAACAGGCACCAGAGTGTGGCTACTAGGGGATTTTCACAGTAACTTCATTGCAGTGTTAATGTAAACCTACTTGTGACACTAATACTTAAAGTGAGGCGCCAAGGCTTGCAAGACTATGGACCAAGTGCTGGAAAATGGGCTGATAATAGTTTGACTGGTAGAGCTGTGATGGGCTGAAGGGCCTTTTTGCTGTGGACCTCTGTGGCTCAAGAGCCTATTCTCTCCACCACACTTTCCATTGCTTCTACGATAGATTGGTTCTCCCTGAATGGTTGCGTTGATATAGGAATGAACCACACAATCGGTGGAAACAGATTGTTTGTGTCTGTCTTTCAAAAACGTTTGGTGATTTCCTGGTGAACTGTCTGCCTTCCAGGAAATGCTGCAAAAAGCAGTGGCTGCACTTCAGAAGCAAATGGACGAGGCATGCAAAAGTCAGAAGGAGGAAGAGACAGATATAAAGACACTGAAGGTAAGCCCTCTCCAAATCCTCCACTCACGCAATGCCTTCTTCAGTACAGGACGGCATTGTCATGTATGTGAATACTGACCCAGAATAGGAAGTTGATGTGATATACGTATGTTGGGGGGGTTTGTGGATGCATACTGCCCCTTTAAGAGAGGATTCTAACAGGGTTAGGCAGGGTCGATTCAGAAAGAATATTCCCAATCCTGGTGGGAGTCCAGGACGAGGGGGTCATAGTTTGAGGATAAGGGGTAAACCTTTTAGGACTGAGGTGAGGAGAAATTTTTTCACCCAGTGAGTGGCGAATGTGTGGAATTCACTACCACAGAAAGTAGTTGAGGCCAAAGCATTGAGTGATTTCATGTGATACAGGAGCAGAGTTAGGCCATTCAGCCCATCGAGTTTCTCAACCCCTTTCTCCTGCCTTTTCCCCATAACATTTAATTCCCTTACCAATCGAGAACCTATCTATCTCTGTCTTAAATACACTCAATGACCTGGCTTCCACAGCCTTCTGTGGCAATGAATTTATGAAAGAATTAGATATAGCTCTTAGGGATCAAGGGATCCTACAAATACATAAAGGCCAAAAGAGAAACTAGGGAGAGAGAAGGGCCTCTTAAGGATCAACAAGGTCACCTATGTGCGGATCCACAAGACATGGGTAAGATCCTAAATGAATATTTCTCATCAGTATTTACTGTTGAGAAAAGCATGGATGTTAGGGAACTTGGGGAACTAAATAGTGATGTCTTGAGGAGTGTACATATTACAGAGAAGGAGGTGCTGGAAGTCTTAAAGTGCATCAAGGTAGATAAATCCCTGGGATCTGATGACGTGTATCCCAGGACATTGTGGGAGGCTAGGGGGGAAATTGCAGGTACCCGAGCAGAGATATTTGAATCATCAATGTCACAGGCGAGGTGCCTGAAGATTGGAGGGTGGCAAATGTTGTGCCTTTGTTTAAAAAGGGCTGCAGAGAAAACCATGGGAACTACAGGCCAGTGAACCTCACATCTGTGGTGGGTAAGTTGTTGGAAGGTATTTTGAGAGACAGGATCTACAGGCATTTAGAGACGCAAGGACTGATTAAGGACAGTCAGCATGGCTTTGTGAGTGGAAAATCATGTCTCACCAACTTGATTGAGTTTTTTGAAGGGGTAACCGAGAAGGTAGATGAGGGCAGTGCAGCTGATGTTGTCTACATGGACTTTAGCAAGGCCTTTGACAAGGTACCACATGGTAGATTGTTGCATAAGGTTAAATCTGACGGGATCCAGGGTGAGGTAGCTAAATGGATACAAAATTGGCTTGATGACAGAAGCCAGAGGGTGGTTGTAGAGAGTTGTTTTTCAAACTGGAGGCCTGTGACCAGCGGTGTGCCTCAGGGATCAGTGCTGGGTCCACTGTTATTTGTCACTTATATTAATGATTTGGATGAGAATATAGGATGCATGGTTAGCAAGTTTGCAGATGACGCCAAGATTGATGGCATAGTGGACAGTGAAGAAGGTTATCTTGGATTGCAATGGGATCTTGATCAATCGGGCCAGTGGGCTGACGAATGGCAGATGGAGTTTAATTTAGACAAATGCAAGGTGATGCATTTTGGTAGATTGAACCAGGGCAGAACTTACTCAGTTAATGGTAGGGTACTGGGGAGAGTTACAGAACAAAGTTTCTTTTGAATCAAAGAATCCCTACAGAAGAAGGCCCTTCGGCCCATTGAGTCTGCAGCGACTACAATCCCACCCAGGCCCTATCCCCGTAACCCTACTTATTTATCCTGCTAATCCCCCTGACACTAATGGTCAATTTAGCATGGCCAATCCATCTAACGGACACATCTTTAGAGTTTGGGAGGAAACCCATGCAGACACGGGGAGAATGTGCAAACTCCACACAGACAGTGACCTGAGTCCGGATTTGAACCCAGGTCCCTGGTGCTGCGAGGCAGCAGTGCTAACCACTGTGCCACCGTGCCGCTTTGTCGAGCTGTGTTTTGCCTGGAAATTTTAGAATGATTGAAGTCTATAGTGGTATTGCATCAAATACCTTTTAAAAGTCTATTCACACACTATCAACCACACACTCCTTATCCAACCTCTCCGTTACCGAGTGACTCAGTCAAGTCAGCCAAACAGGAGTTGGCTCAACTGATTCTGTGGTGACTTTTGTACGTTAACTTGTGCTTGGTTAGCACTGCTGCTTCACAGCTCCAGGGACCTGGGTTTGATTCCCGGCTCGGGTCACTGTCTGTGTGGAGTTTGCACATTCTCCTCGTGTCTGCGTGGGTTTCCTCCGGGTGCTCCGGTTTCCTCCCACAGTCCAAAGATGTGCGGGTTAGGTTGATTGGCCATGCTAAAATTGCCCCTTAGTGTCCTGGGATGCGTAGATTAGAGGGATTAGTGGGTAAAATATGTAGGGATATGGGGGTAGGGCCTGGGTGGGATTGTGGTCGGTGCAGACTCGATGGGCTGAATGGCCTCTTTCTGTACTGTCGGGTTTCTATGATTTCTATGATGAATAACAAGCGCCACCTACCCCAGTCAAATATCTCCAGTTGTTTATCCACCACTCAGTTAGGCTGAGGGAGCTGCGATTGTGGGTTTATCTCTCTCCTCTATTTTTAAACAGGGCTGTAACCTTCATAACTTTTACCCTTCCAATGTCTAAGAACGATTAAAACTATTTATGCGGCGACGCAGTGGCAGGGTGGTTAGCACTGCTGCCTCACAGCGCCAGTGATCCGGGTTCAATTCCGGCCTCGGGTCACTATCTCTGTGCGGAGTCTGCACGTTCTCCCCATGCCTGTGCGGGTTTCTTCTGGTTTTCTCCCACACTCCAAAGATGTGCAGGGTCGATGGATTGGCAGTGACAAATTGCCCCAAGATGTGCAGGTTAGATGGATCGGCAGTGACAAATTGCCCCAAGATGTGCAGGTTAGATGGATCGGCAGTGACAAATTGCCCCAAGATGTGCAGGTTAGATGGATCGGCAGTGACAAATTGCCCCAAGATGTGCAGGTTAGATGGATCGGCAGTGACAAATTGCCCCAAGATGTGTCGGTTGGATGGGTTGGGCATCGTGTGAAGTTACTGGGATAGGGTGGGGAAAGGGCCTGGGTAAGGTGGTACTTTGTCAGAGAGAGCCAGTGCAGACTCGATGGGCTGAATGGCCTCCTTGTGCACTGTAGGGATTCTATGATAACCCAAATACAGTCCTAAAATGACTCCATATAATCCTTCTACAGAACTTTAAAGGGAATAGAAATGTGATGAATTATATACCTGGAGATGGAGGTGGAGTGGGTGGGGTGATGGCAGTGGGACAGAATGGAATGCCCATGATTCTATTTGATTTATTATTGTCACATGCATTAGAGTACAGTGAAAACTATTGTTTCTTACGTGCTATACAGACAAAGCATAGCGTACGTTGAGAAAGGAGAGGGTGCAGAGTGTAGTGTTACAGTCATAGCCAGGATGCAGGGAAAGATCAACTCAATGCGAGGTAAGTCCATTCAAAAGTCTGATGGCAGAAGGGAAGAAGCTGTTCTTGAGTCAGTTGGAACGTGACCTCAGACTTCTTTATCTTTTTCCTGATGGTAGAAGGTGGAAGAGAGAATGTCCGGGTGCGTGGGGTCCTTGATTATGCTGGCTGCTTTTCCAAGGCAGCGGGAAGTGTAGACGGAGTCAATGGATGAGAGGCTGGTTTGCTTGATGGACTGGGCTTCGTTCACGACCCTTTGTAGTTTATTTGTGGTCTTGGGCAGAGCAGGAGCCATACCAAGCTGTGATACAACCAGAAAGAATGCTTTCTATGGTGCATCTGTAAAAGTTGGTGAGAGTCGTAGCGGACGTGTCAAATTTCCTTAGTCTCCTGAGAAAGTAGAGGCGTTGGTGGGCTTTCTTAACTATAGTGTCGGCATGGGGGGAACCAGGGCAGGTTGTTGGTGATCTGGACACCTAAAAACCTGAAGCTCTCGACCCTTTCTACTTCATCCCCATGGGGGAATGATAGTCGGAGCTAAGGAGAAATTGGCAAAGGTGTCATGGAAGTGAGACAAAGGGGCTAATGGTACCATCAGGGACTGACGAGTGTTAATAGTGGCAAAGGTAGGATCGCAGAATAAGAGTTAATGAATCTCTGCTTCAGAAGGAGATTAATTTTCTGGTTGGTGGTCAGACCCACTCTTCCTTATTCTACCTTTCGGCTATTTCTAAATGCCGAAAGGAATTTGGGTTCTCTTTGATGTTGCCCACTAGTCTACTATCAGGAACTCTCTTTTTGCACTTCTGGGGCAGAATTGAATGCCCTCCCTGCATCAGGGGCTGGAGTATTAGTTAGGTGGGAGGATGGCAGCTGGGGACCCCGTTACTCCACTCTACTGCCAATTCAGGCCATGGGGTCGAGGGGGGGGGGGGGGGGGGGGGAGGGGGGAGGGGGGCACGTTAATACCATGAAGGCCTCATGGTGCCCCCACTGGTATTCAGGTGGGGACTTGCCATGCAGGGAGCATGGAAAACAAACCCCTGATGTGCTAACTGAGGGACTTGACCTGAGAATCCCGACAGGAGGCCATTTGGCCCATCGAGCTTGCCTCAACCCTCCTAAAGAGCAGTTTACCCAAGTCCTCTTGCCTTATTCCCATAACCCCACGCATTTGCCATGGCCAATCCACCCAACCCACACATCTTTGTACACTGGTATGCAACTGAACATTGAAGCAGAGGCCCAGGTAACATTTAACTTTGTGGCACAGTGGTTAGCACTGCTGCCTCACAGCGCCAGGGACCCGGGTTCGATTCCGGCCTCGGGTGACTGTCTGTGCAGGTCTGCACATTCTCCCCGTGTCTGCATGGGTTTCCTCCGGGTGCTCCGCTTTCTTTCCGCAGTCCAAAGATATGCGGGTTAGGTGGATTGGCCATGCTAAATTGCCCCTTAGTGTCAGGGGGACTAGCTAGGGTAAATGCATGGGGTTATGGGGATAGGGCCTGGGTGGGATTGTGGTTGATGCAGACTCGATGGACCGAATGGCCTCCTTCTGCACTGTAGGATTCTATGATTTGCATCCCTCCTTAAAACTTCTTTGATTAACCTTTTGAAAATCTGTCCAAATCGCACAGACAAATCTTTATTCCTTAATCATGTCTTGGGGAATGTTACTTGGGTGGTGCTTTTGACCGCGGGTTTTCTCATTCACTTTGACAGCAACAGGCCGAGGGTCTACGGAAAAACATTGCCTCCAAATTCGACCAGTTGCACCAATTTCTCCATCGGGAGCAACAGGAGCTGGAAATAAAACTGGCGCAAAGGAAGAACGTGTTACTGCAAAAAATCCAATTAAACCTGGACGCAATCTCCCAACAAAGTGGCGCTCTCAAACGAGCGATGGCAGAGATGCAGAGGAGACTGACCCTGCAGGAGTGTGAATTTCTACAGGTACTTGGGAAACCATCCACTCTGTAACAAAGCAAACTCATTCTTGTATTAGCTGGGCAACCAGAAGATATATTTTGCAGGAACATCACGGCCAATTTTAGTGGTGTGCAAGTCATCATTGACTGATCGAATCACAGAATCCCTACGGTGCAGAAGGAGGCCATTCGGCCCATCGAACCTGCATCAACTTTCCAACACAGTACCCCACCCAGGCCTTCTCCCACACCCAATTCCCTGTAACCCCACCTATTTACCCAGTAAATCCCCCGAACCTGCACACCTTTGGACACTAAGGAGCAATTTAGCATGGCCAATCCACCTAACCTACACATCTTGGGACACCTAAGGGACAATTTAGCACGGCCAATCCACCTAACCTGCACATTTTTGGACACTAAGGGACAATTTAGCACGGCCAATCCACCTAACCTGCTCAACTTCGGAGTGTGGGAGGAAACCAGAGCACCCGGAGGAAACCCACACCCATCCACCCCCCCACCCCCACCCCACTGTCCCCACCTCATGTCTAAGCCTGATCAGCTTCAGGATACCCCCCAAGCCTCCCGCTAGCCTAAAAGTTGAGGCTGGATGGGGAAAGGCCCATAATTGCAGCATTATGGTCTCTTGGCCTCTTCAGGGTTTCAATAGCTGCAATGGCTCCTCTGAGGCCTTTCCCCCTTCCCCCACCTAAAACCTGCCAGAGGGGGAGTGTGAAATTTAGGCCTGTATCGAATTATAAATGAAATCTTCACATAAGGCCAGCAAAATAGAACTGATTGCTGAAAGAAGTTTGTTTTTCTCTCTCAGTTTAAACTCTAATAAAATTATTCTTATTTTTAGGGCATCAAATCTTTTATTGACAGGTATGTGAGTGTTTCTTCACTATGTTCAGTGTACGTTTTAAAGTTTATTTATTAGTGTCCCAAGTAGGCTGACATTAACACTGCAATGAAGTTACTGTGAAAATCCCCTCGTCGCCACACTCTGGTGCCTGTTCGGGTACACTGAGGGAGAATTTAGCTTGACTGATGCACCTAATCAGCTCGTCTTTCAAACTGTGGGAGGAAACGGGAGCAGCTGGAGGAAACCCACGCAGACACGGGGAGAACGTGCAGGCTCCGCACAGACAGTGACCCGAGGCTGGGAATCAAACCCAGGTCCCTGGCGCTGTGAGGCAGCAGTGCTAACCACTGTGCCTCGATGCCTCCTCCTGTGTCGATGGACGCAGTAACATTCTGAGGCATGCTCATGTCCAATGTATCCGAGCATTGCGATCCATTCTGGCAATCAGAGGCAGGATCATGTGCAGGAATGCAGAATGGGGACATAAGGCCTACTTTCATGGGGATGAGCATCGATGTGCACTGAGGTGGGTCAGAGGTGCCGTATTTCAGATGAAGTCATGAACTGAGGCCCTGTCTACCTTCTCAGGTAGACATCAGAAGAGCAAGGGGGGAGTCCCAGTTGATTTGATTTATTATTGTCGCATGTATTGGGATACAATGAAAAGTATTGTTTCTTGCTATACAAAGCATACCGTTCATAAGTACATAGGGGGGAAGGAAAGGAGCGGGTGCAGAATGTAATGTTACAGTCATAGCTAGGGTGTAAAGAAAGATCAACTTAATATATGGTAGATCCATTCAAAAGTCTGATGGTAGCAGAGAAGAAGCTGTTCTTTAGTCGGTTGATACGTGATCTTAAACTTTTGTATCTTTTTCCCGATTGAAGAAGGTGGAAGAGAGTATGTCCAGGGTGCGTGGGCTCCTTGATTATGCTGGCTGCTTTTCCGAGGCAGTATAGACAGAGTCAGTGGATGGGAGGCTGGTTTGCATGATGGGACTGGGCTACGTTCACAACCTTTTGTAGTTTCTTGCGGTCTTGGACAGAGCAGGAGCCACACCAAGCTGTGATACATCCGGAAAGGATACTTTCTATGGTGCATCTCTGAAAGTTGGTATGCCGAATTTCCTTAGCCTCCTGAGAAAGTAGAGGCGTTGGTGGGCTTTCTTAACTATAGCGCTGGCGTGGATGGAACCAGGACAGGTTACCTTGCCACATTCACCCCTCAATCAAAATTAAAACCCAGAATCTGGAGTTAAAAGTCTAATGATGACCGTGAAACCATTGTCGATTGTCGGAAAAACCCATCTGGTTCACCAATGTCCCTTTAGGGAAGGAAATCTGCCGTCCTTACCCGGTCTGGCCTACATGTGACTCCAGAGCCACAGCAATGTGGTTGACTCTCAGTTGTCCTCTGGGTAATTGGGGACAAACAACAAATGCTGGCCCAGCCAGTGATGCCCAATCTCGTGAATGAATTGAACAGGAATCTGAGCATTATCTCATTGCTGTTTGTAGGATATTGATGTATATATTGTGTACTTTGTACTTCTACAGCAGTGTACAAGTACGGAATTCACTGCAAAGTGCTTCGAGATGTCCCAAAGCTGCAAAAGGCACAACATAAGTGCAAGGTTTTCCCTCCTTTTTCCCGCCCTATCGATCTTTCACCCTTCATTCTGAGTGAGGTAACCACCTTAGTGTGTGAAGCGCCGTAAGAGAGCGATTGGGTAACATGATCTGAGGCTCTGTATCATGTTGTTTTATCCGTGGGTCACCTCTTTGTGTCAGGGTTCTGAAGTTAAGGTGCCTATTCTCAAATCTCGGTGACATTCTCCGTTTCGACCTTTGCTCAGGCCGACAGTGGAATTTGAGAAGCCGGCGAGTGTTTGCACCGACCTGTGCCCTGGTGATTTTAATGGCCCCTTGCAGTACACAGCTTGGAAACGGATGCTCAAACTGATCAATCCAGGTAAGGTTTGTTGCCCGGTAGGGACGGAGAGGGGGGTTACTGAAATATATTTGTTTATCATAGAATCCCCACAGTGCAGAAGAGGCCATTCGGCCCATCGAGTCTACACTGACTCTCTGACAGAATATCTTACCCAGGCCCTCACCCCCTGTAACCCCATGCATTTGCCATGGTCAATCCTCCTAACCTACACATCTTAGAACACTAAGGGGCAATTTAGCATGACCAATCCACCTAATCCCCGTAACCCCACGTATTTACCCTACTAGTCTCCCTGACACTGAGGGGTAATTTAGCATGGCCAATCCACCTAACCTGCACATCTTTGGAATGTGGGAGGAAACCGGAGCACCCGGAGGAAACCCACGCAGACACGGGGAGAACGTGCAAACTCCACACAGACAGTGACCCGAGGCCGGAATCGAACCTGGGTCCCTGGCGCTGTGAGGCAGCAGTGCTAACCACTGTGCCACAAAGTTAAGTGTTAACTGGGCCTCTGCTTCAGTGGGAGTTTTAATATTCAGTTGCATACCCCAGTGAATGGCTCTTTTACGTTTTGGCGTATGGGAAGTGCCTCGGGATCGATCGGGAGTCGCTGGGTCAAAATCCTGGAATTCCCTCCCTCATGTCATTGTGGGTTAACCCACAGCATGTGGACTGCAGCAATTCAAGAAGGCGGCTCACCACCACCTTCTCAAGGGACCTGGGTGGAATTGTTTTCATGGGCGGCACGTGGCACAGTGGTTAGCACTGCTGCCTCAAAGCGCCAGGGACATGGGTTCAATTCCCGGCTTGGGTCACTGTCTGTGTGGAGTTTGCACATTTCCCCCGTGTCCACTTGTGTTTCCTCCGGGTGCTCCGGTTTCCACCCACACTCCAAAGACATGTGGATTAGGTGGATAGGCCATGATAAATTGCCCCTTAGTGTCAGGGGGATTAGCAGGGTAAAACGTGGGGTCATGGGGATAGGGCCTGGGTGGGATGGTGTTTGGTGCAGACTCGATGGGCTGAATGGCCTCCTTCTGCACTGTAGGGAATCTGTAAACTAGGGGTGGGCCATAAATGCTGGCCAGTCAGCAATGCCCATGTCCCACGAATGAATACAAAAAAGAGAAGGTGTGGGGAGACTCGAATGGAGATGTCCAAATTTCTGAAAAGATTTGGGAGGATAAACAAAGGTCAACTGTCTCCACTGATGAAAGGGTTGATGTAAACAGTGAAGAAAGATCAAAGTAGATTGTCAAAGTGATCAAATTGCTCCAATCATAATTTGCACCATTCACTTTGAGATCTCTCACTGCCCAATGCATTGGTTGCAGCCGGACTATTTTCTAAATGGGGAGAGAATTCAGAAATCAGAAGCGCAAAGGGGCTTGGGAGTCCTCATTCAGGATTCTCTTAAGGTTAACTTGCAGGTGGAGTTGGTGGTTAGGAAGGCAAACACAATGTTAGTACTCATTTCGAGAGGATGAGAATACAAAAGCAGGGATGTACTGCTGAGACTTTATAAGGCTCTGGTCAGACCCCATTTAGAATATTGTGAGCAATTCTGGGCCCTAAGGAAGGATGTGCTGGCCTTGGGGAAGATCCAGAAGAGGTTCACGAGAATGATCCCGGGAATGAACAGCTTGACATATGCGGAGCGTTTGAGGACTCGGGTCTGTACTCGATGGAGTTTAGAAGGATGAGGAGGGATTTCATTGAAACTTACAGAATACTGAAAGGCCTGGATAGAGTGGGGAAGATGTTTCCATTCGTAGGAAAGATTCGAATCCGAGGGCACAGCCTCAGAGTAAGACCCTTTAGAACCGAGATGAGGAGGAATTTCTTCAGTCAGAGGGTGGTGAATCTGTGGAATTCATTGTCACAGAGGGCTGTGGAGGCCGGGTCATTGAGTGCAGAGATAGATGGGTTCTTGATTGGTAAGGGGATCAGAGGTTACGGAGAAAAGGCGGGAGAATGGGGTTGAGAAACTTAGCCATGATTGAATAGCAGAGCAGGCTCAATGGGCTGAATGGCCCAATACTGTTCCTACATCTGATGGTCTATTGAACTTACTTCTGTCCTCGGCTCATGTCTGCAAAGAGAGCGCCAAATACTTGTGGGGAACAAGTGTGTCAAATGGCTTATGTCACCCAGACGCTAACATTGCCTCTCCTTCAGTTCCAGCCGCTCTGAACCTCGATGCGAATACGGCGCACCCCAAACTCATCCTGTCCGACAACCAGACCAGCGTCCGACTTGGTGACATCAAGCAGCAGGTCTCCGACAGAGCGGAGCGCTTCACCAACTGGCACATGGTCCTGGCCTGGCAGGGGTTCCAAACCGGCAGGCACCACTGGGAGGTCGAGGTGGGGAAGAACAGCACCTGGGCCGTCGGGGTGGCGCGGAGCTCGGTGCCCCGGAAGAAGGACTTCTCCCCCGAGCCCAAATCCGGCGTCTGGGCTCTGTGGCATCTGAAGGAGGAATACGTCATAATGAAAGTGACTCGCACCCCTCTCCACCTCCCAACCAAACCCCGAAAGCTGGCTGTGTACCTGGACTATGAAGCGGGGCAGGTCTCACTGTACAATGCTGACAATATGTCTCACCTGTACACGTTCACCGACAGGTTCACGGAGAAACTCTACCCCTTCCTCCTCACAGGCTGCGCTGTCGATTGTTTGAAATTTGTCCCCTTACAGATATGAAAACCCTTTCGTTATGAGACCCCCGCAGCGTCTGTAACATGGTGACCCGCAACCTGCTCCACGTGAAGGGAATTCAGGAATATTTCATCTAAACCATCCCTGTGTATTGTGAAATTCTCCCTTTACAAGAATAAGAATTCTGCCTTTGCTTCCCATTTTGACCTCTCTCCCACCCACCTCCCCCCTCCCTCCACATCTTCATCCGTCACCCTCTGATATCAGCTTCTCTGCCGTTTGGCCATTCACCTTCTATTCTCTCTATGGGCTGCCATTAGCAGCCTTTCCCCTTGTTTCTGTGGCTATGACTCATCTTTCATTCCGTCCCCCTGCAGTATAAATATCTCCCATTTTTTACGCCTTTCAGCTTTGACAAAGGGTCATCTGGACTCAAAACGTCAGCTCTTTTCTCTCCTTACAGATGCTGCCAGACCTGCTGAGATTTTCCAGCATTTTCTCTTTTGGTCTCAGATTCCAGTATCCGCAGTAATTTGCTTTTAATAAGAATTCTGCCTTCAGATGCTTCGAGCCCAGGCTCTGCAAATCCCTTCCTGAGCCTTACCTGCCTTTCTCCACTTTTAAAATGCTCTTTAAATGCTTTAACCACATAGACTCTTAATGCTTTGGCTTTCCTATCTTTGCGAACATAAAGCGTGTGTGCCAACTGCGGAATGCAATTATCCTTATAGAATCCCGACAGTGCAGAAGAAGGCCACTCGGCCCATCGAGCCTGTATCGATAACAATCCCAGCCATCCTCATAACCCCACGTATTTACCCTGCTAGTTTCCCCCTGATGCTAAGAGGCAATTTAGCATGGCCAATTCATCAAACTCGCACATCTTTTGGAGTGTGGGAGGAAACCGGAGCACCCGGGGGAAACCCACGCAGACACGAGGAGAATGTGCAAACTTCACACAGGCATTGACCCAAGCTGGGAATTGAACCCGGGTCCCTGGCGCTGTGAGGCAGCAGTGCTAACTGCTGTGCCACCGTGCTGCCAGCTCACCAAGGCTCTTTCCCCTGCACCTTCTAGATCAATGACCCGGATCAAAAGTTAAAGTTTATTTATTAGTCACAAGTAGGCTCACACTGCAATGAAGTTACTGTGAAAATCCCCTAGTCGCCACACTCCGGCGCCTGTTCGGGTACAGTGAGGGAGAATTTGGCACGGCCAATGCACCCCTAACCAGCACGTCTTTCGGACTGTGGGAAGAAACCGGAGCACCCGGAGGAAACCCACGCAGACACGGGGAGAACGTGCAGACTCCGCACAGACAGTGACCCGGGTCAGGAATCAAACCTGGGTCCCTGGCGCTGTGAGGCAGCAGTGCTAACCACTGTGCCAGCGTGCCGCTAGAAGGGCAAGTACAGTAGGCACATGGGAACGCCACCAGCTCCAGGCTCACCACATCTTGAATTGGAACTATATCAGTTCCCTTTCACCGGGTCAAACTCCTGGAACTCTCTCCCCACCAGCAGTGTGTGTGTGGATGTACATCTCGGGGACTGCAGCAGTGCAAGAAGGCAGCTCATCACCACCTTCTCAAGGGCAGTTAGGGATGGTCAAGAAATGCTGGGCTAGCCAGCGATACCCACATCCCAAGAACACATTTTTTAAAAAGAGTAAATAATAATGGTGCTTGTCATTTATACTGTGAGCCAACGGACCTGAGAACTCAGTTTAATTAATCTCGCTCGCCCTTTCACCTCCCGTTCATTGCTTACCATATATATATATAGCCTTCATAGAATTAGAGAATCTTCACAGTGCAGAGGGAGGCCATTCGGCCCATCGAGTCTGCACCGACCACAATCCCACCCAGGCCCTATTCCCGTAACCCCAGTATTTACCCTGCTAATCCCCTTGACACTAAGGGTCAATTTATCATGGCCAATCCGCCTAACCCGTTGACTAATAAACCAGCTCAAAATATCAAAACACTTGCGCATTATTTATGATGAATGGAATTCATGAACTGGAAAAATGCTGAGAGGAGTATGAAAAGACTTGTGCGCAATCCATGGCCAGACAGATCAATATTCTGAAATTGTACCGGGGTCTAGTTGGGCTTGGGGTGAATTTATTACTTCTAATTTTGAGAAGTTTAGAATTAAACTTCAAATTTGAAGTATGTTCTTCGGTGGCACTCTCTCTGTTCACTTGACTTAGTTCTAATTGCTCTTGTTGTTTTGCGACTCAAAATTATTAATTTGGTCATCAATTAAAAACATATTTTAACCTGTTTGGTTGTGATTCATTGATTACTTCCTGGATTCTGTTAGTAAAGAATCGTTCTGTTGGTCTCTCCTGATGCAGAAACAAGGTGTTGTGACACTCTGGCAGTCCAATATAATATCACAGAATACTACAGTGCAGAAGAGGCCCTTCAGCCCATCGAGTCCTCACTGATGCATGAAAGGCCCTGACCTCCCAAGTGGACCCTAGTCCCACTTGCCAGCACTTGGCCCCTAGCCTTGAATGTTCTAACATGCCAAGTGCTCATCCAGGTACTTTTTAAAGGATGTGAGGCAACCCGCCTCCACCACCCTCCCAGGCAGCGCATTCCAGACCCTCAACACCCTCTGAGTACTAAAGTTTTTCCTTAAATTCCCCCCTAAACCTCCCTCGCTTTTAACTTGTCTCCCCTCGTAACTGACCCTTCAAATAAGAGGAACGGCTGCTCCCTATCCATCCTATCCATGCCCCTCATAATCTTGAACACCTCAATCAGGTTGCCCCTCAATCTTGTCTGCTCCAGTGAAAACAATCCAAGCCTATCCAACCTCAAATGTTCCATCCCAGGCAACATCTTGGTGAATCTCCTCCTCCTCCAATGCATTCATGTCCTTCCTATAATGTGGCGACCAGAACTGCACACAGTACTCCAGCTGTGGCCTCACCAAAGTTCTGTACAACTCCATCATGACCTCTGCTTTTGTAATCTATACCCCAATTGATAAAGGCAAGTGTGCCATATGCCATTTTCAGCATCCCATTAACCTGCCTTTCTGCCTTCAGAGATCTATGGACAAACACGCCAAAGTCTCTTTGTCCTTCAGAACTTCCCAGTGTCAGACCTTTCACAGTATACTTCCTTGATCTATAAATTCCTTGAGAGTCGGAAACCAA
Organism: Mustelus asterias; assembly: GCF_964213995.1. Lineage (NCBI taxonomy): Eukaryota > Metazoa > Chordata > Chondrichthyes > Carcharhiniformes > Triakidae > Mustelus > Mustelus asterias. The sequence continues at coordinate 10,640,278 of NC_135808.1, forward strand.
GTGCACCCTTCCAAAACCGCACACAGAATTTCAAAGGGCATTGTACACATTTGCAGTGGAATGCCAGATGATTAACTTTGATTTTGTTTCAGACACTCCATCTTTTCCTTTTGATTTCATTTGAACAGTCGAACGATGAGGGAACGCGGATACTTCACCATGTTCTTGATCTCGGCTCGGAACCTCCGCTGGGTCAAGGCGTAAATGCAAGTGTTTGTGCAGGAGGTGGTGCACACCAGCAGAACCGTCGTTCTGACCGCCAGGTACAGCGAGCTCGAACCTTGGAAAGCGACGGTCTGCGTCACGCCGACGCAGATGTGGATAACGGTGATGGGCGCCGTCAGCACGATGAAGCTGCCGGAGATGCTGAAGAGTAAAATGATGGATGTTCTCCTGTTCCTCAGTTCCGGATCAGTGCCGCTTTGCCCGCCGCTGCCACACTTCAGGGCTCTGCGTGCCCGACTGGCCACTAGGATGTGACGGGCGGTCAGGGAATTCAACAGGAGCAGCAAGGGAATCGGAAGCAAGGTGCTGGCGAGGTTGGTGATCCATTGGTGAGCTGTCCAGGCCGGTGAAGTGAAATACTCGGCGACAGTGCGGCAGCCCCACTGTATGTCGTTAAGAACATAATAGGGCTCGTAACGGAAAGCCATGGGGATATTGATGAGAATATTGAGAAGACACACGGTCGCTATAACCGCCGTGGCAGTTCTGGCATTGCAATACATTGTCTTCAGTTTCTGGCAACAAATTGCCACAAAGCGGTCAAAGGTGAAGGACATGGTGAACCAGGTGGAGAGTTGGATGCTCGTCCCTTGCATGAAGGCGCTGAAACGGCAAGCGTGCGTGTAGTTCAGCAGCGAGGCTGGAAAGTGATGCTTGACGATTTGGCTGACGATGACATTGAAGACCAGCACCATGAGGTCTCCCACTGCCATGGCCGCCATGTAGCGAGTGACTCCTTTGGAGAGGCCACACTTTCCTCGGTGAAGGATCACAACGGTCAACAGGTTCGCTGGAAGGAAAGGCAGAACCGAGACATTAACCCAAACATTCAGCTGAGACGCTCACTAACAGCCCACTGGGGTCCAGGGGATCAGGATCTGGAGACTGATGGAGCCATGGTGGGGTGGTGGCAGTAACCCTAGCCTCGGGAAACATTGTAAGATAGTGAGATCTATTTGTCAACACATTTTCTGACAAGTTAGTTACTGGAATGGAATAGAAACCTAGAGACATAGAAGCATAATAAACCATTCGGCCCTTCGAGCCTGCTCCACCATTCATTTTGATCATGGCCGATCACCAAATTCAACATCCTGATCCCACTTTCCCCCCATATCCCTTGATCCCTTTCTCCCCAAGAGCTATATCTAATTTCTTCTTGAAATCACACAACATTTGGCCTCAACTACTTTCTGTGGTAGCGAATTCCCCAAATTCACCACCCTCTGGGTGAAGACATTTCTCCTCACCTCAGTTCTAAAATGTTCACCCCTTATCCTCAAACTATGAGCCTTAGTTCTGGACTCCCCCACCATTGGGAACATTCTTTCTGGATCCACCCTGTCTATTCCTGTTAGAATTTTATAAGTTTCTATGAGATCCCCTCTCACTCTTCTAAACTCCAGTGAATATAATCCTAACCAACTTAGTCTCTCCTCATGTGACAGGCCTGCCATCCCAGGAATCAGCCTGGTAAACCTTCGCTGTACTCCCTCTATAGTAAGGACATCCTCCCTCAGATAAGAACACCAAAACTCCACACAATACTCCAGGTGTGGCCTCACTAACACCCTGTACAAATGCAGTAAAACATCTCTATCCCTATACTCAAATCCTCTCACTATGAAGGCCAGCATACCATTTGCCTTCTTAACTGCCTGCTCTACCTGCGCGCTTACTTTCAGCGACTGATGCACGAGGACACCAAGGTCTCGCTGAGTATCCACACCTCTCAATTTGCACCCATTCAAACCATAATCTGCCTTCTTATTTTTGCATGGATAACCTCACCGTGATCCACATTATGCTGCATCTGCCATGCACAGGCCCACTCACTCACCCTGTAACAATCTCAGGTGTGGTGTGCAATGGCTGCTCAGTTCAAAATCACCCAACTTGACACTACAGCTAATAGATAACCTCGATCGTTATAAAGGTGTCAGGTGAAAACTTTTGCCATGCACATTTCACTGTGTTAACTTGTTAATAAGATCTCCTTATATGAAATACACAATAAAATACACACTGTGCCTCACTGGGTGGGATGCCCATGCCAGTTTAACACTCCAACCCAATTCAGCAGTGTGACTTTAATGGAGAATACAAAGGGCTGGGGGAGGATAAATTCAGTGTTGGACCCAAATGCCGGGAATTTGTAAACTACTGGATTGGGTTATAGAACATAGAACATAGAACATTACAGCGCAGTACAGGCCCTTCGGCCCTCGATGTTGCGCCGACCAGTGAAACCAATCTAAAGCCCCTCTAATCTACACTATTCCAATATCATCCATATGTTTATCCAATAACCACTTGAACGCTCTCAACGTTGACGAGTCCACCACTGCTGCAGGCAGGGCATTCCACGCCCTTACTACTCTCTGAGTAAAGAACCTACCTCTAACATCTGTCCTATATCTCTCACCCCTCAATTTAAAGCTATGTCCCCTCGTGCTAGCCAACACCATCCGAGGAAAAAGGCTCTCACTATCCACCCTATCTAATCCTCTGATCATCTTGTATGCCTCTATTAAGTCACCTCTTAACCTTCTTCTCTCTAACGAAAACAACCTCAAGCCCCTCAGCTTTTCCTCATATGATTTTCCCACCATACCAGGCAACATCCTGGTAAATCTCCTCTGCACCCTTTCCAACACTTCCACATCTTTCCTATAATACGGCGACCAGAACTGTACGCAATACTCCAAATGCGGCCGCACCAGAGTTTTGTACAGTTGCAGCATGACCTCTTGGCTGCGAAACTCAATCCCTCTACTAATAAAAGCTAACACACCGTACGCCTTCTTAACAACCCTATCAACCTGGGTGCCAACTTTCAGGGATCTATGCACATGGACACCCAGATCCCTCTGTTCATCCACACTACCAAGCATCTTACCATTAGCCCAGTACTCTGTATTCCTGTTACTCCTTCCAAAGTGAATCACCTCACACTTTTCCACATTAAACTCCATTTGCCACCTCTCAGCCCAGCTCTGCAGCTTATCTATGTCCCTCTGTAACCTGCCACTTCCCTCCGCACTGTCTACAACTCCACCGATTTTAGTGTCATCCGCAAATTTACGAATCCATCCTTCCACGCCCTCATCCAAGTCATTGATAAAAATGACAAACAGCAGTGGCCCCAAAACAGATCCTTGCGGTACACCACTAGTAACTGAATTCCAGGATGAATATTTCCCATCAACCACCATCCTTTGTTTTCTTACAGCGAGCCAATTCATGATCCAAACCACTAAATCACCCTCAATCCCATGTGTCCGTATTTTCTGCAAAAGCTTACCATGGGGAACTTTACCAAACGCTTTGCTGAAATCCATATACACCACATCAACCGCTTTACCCTCATCCACCTCTTTGGTTACCTTCTCAAAGAACTCAATAAGGTTTGTGAGGCACGACCTACCCTTCACAAAACCGTGCTGACTATCCCTAATCAAATTATTCCTTTCCAGGTCATTATAAATTCTATCTCTTATAATCCTTTCCAATACTTTGCCCACAACAGAAGTAAGGCTCACCGGTCTATAATTACCAGGGTTGTCCCTACTCCCCTTCTTGAACAAGGGGACAACATTTGCAATCCTCCAGTCTTCTGGCACTGTTCCTGTAGTCAATGACGACACAAAGATCAGAGCCAAAGGCTCTGCAATCTCCTCCCTAGCCTCCCAGAGAATCCTAGGATAAATCCCATCCGGCCCAGGGGACTTATCTATTTTTACCCTTTCCAGAATTGCTAACACCTCCTCCTTATGAACCTCAATCCCATCCAGTCCAACAGCCTGCATCTCAGTACTCCCCTCAACAACACTGTCCCTCTCCAGTGTGAATACCGACGAAAAATATTTATTTAGTGCCTCTCCTATCTCTTCAGACTCCACGCACAACTTCCCACTCCTGTCCTTGAGTGGCCCTAATCTTACCCTAGTCATTCTTTTACTCCTGACATACCTATAGAAAGCTTTAGGGTTTTCCTTGATCCTACCTGCCAAAGACTTCTCATGTCCCCTCCTGGCTCTTCTTAACTCTTTCTTTAGGTCCTTCCTGGCTAACTTGTAACTCTCAAGCGCCCTAACTGAGCCTTCACGTCTCATCTTAACATAATTTTCCTTCTTCCTCTTCACAAGAGATTCAACCTCCTTAGTAAACCACGGTTCCCTCACGTCTGCTTCCTCCCTGCCTGACAGGTACATATTTATCAAGGACGCGTAGTAGCTGTTCCTTGAACAAGTTCCACATTACAATTGTGCCCATCCCCTGCAGTTTCCTTCCCCAACCTATGCCACCTAAATCTCGCCTAATCGCATCATAATTTCCTTTCCCCCAGCTATAACTCTTGCCCTTTGGTATATACCTATCCTTTTCCATTGCTAAATAAACGTAATCGAATTGTGGTCACTGTCACCAAAGTGCTCACCTACCTCCAAATCTAACACCTGGCCTGGTTCATTACCCAGTACCAAATCCAATGTGGCCTCGCCTCTTGTTGGTCTATCTACATACTGCGTCAGGAAGCCTTCCTGCACACACTGGACAAAAAGCGACCCCTCTAAAGTACTCGAACTATATTTGTAAAGTTAAAGTCCCCCAGTACAACTACCCTGTTACTTTCGCTCCTATCCAGAATCATCTTTGCAATCTTTTCCTCTACATCTCTGGAATTTTTCGGAGGTCTATAAAAAACTCCCAACAGTGTGACCTCTCCTTTCCTGTTTCTAACCTCAGCCCATACTACCTCAGTAGACGAGTCCTCATCAAATGTCCTTTCTGCCACCGTAATACTGTCCTTGACTAACAATGCCACACCTCCCCCTCTTTTACCACCTTCCCTGCACTTACTGAAACATCTAAACCCCAGAACCTGCAACAACCATTCCTGTCCCTGCTCTATCCATGTCTCCGAGATGGCCACAACATCGAAATCCCAGGTACCAACCCATGCTGCAAGCTCACCCACCTTATTCCGGATGCTCCTGGCATTGAAGTATACACACGTCAAACCGCCTTCCTGCCTGCCAGTACCCTCCTGCGACTCTGAAACCTCATACATGACCTCACGAGTCTCAACCTCCTGTACACCGGAGCTACAATTCAGGTACCCACCCCCCTGCTGAATTAGTTTAATTCGTATAAATGTAGGGCCAGCATTTGCTGCCAATTCCTAATTGCCCTTAAACTGAGTGGCTTGCTGGGGCCATTTTCAAGAGATATTTAACAGCCAACCACATTGCTGTAGATCTGGAGTCACAGGTAGGCCAGACTAGGTAAGGACAGCAGATTTCCCTCCCTATTTCATCTTATTGATTCAAGCAGCTTAACCCCCTCCCAGTGCAAATAGAAACAGTGGGAATATATTAGGATAAGGAGTGGCAGATTTAAGTTAGGTTCATTTTATTTATTAGTCACAAGTAGGCTTACATTAACACTGCAATGAAGTTACTATGGAAATCCTCTAGTAGCCACACTCCAGCGCCTGTTCAGGTACATAGAAGACCATAGATCATAGTAACCCTACAGTGCAGAAAGAGGCCATTTGGCCCATCGAGTCTGCACCGACCACAATCCCAACCAGGCCCTACCCCCATATCCCTACATATTTACCCGCTAATCCCTCTAACCTACGCATCTCAGGACACTAAGGGGCAATTTTTAGCATAGCCAATCAACCTAACCCGCACATCTTTGGACTGTGGGAGGAAACCGGAGCACCCGGAGGAAACCCACGCAGACACGAGGAGAATGTGCAAACTCCACACAGACAGTGACCCAAGCCGGGAATCGAACCCAGGTCCTTGGAGCTGTGAAGCAGCAGTGCTAACCACTGTGCTACTGTGCCGCCCGTGCCGTACACTGAGGGAGAATTTTAGCATGGCCAATGCACCTAACCAGCCACATCTTCCGGACTGTGGGAGGAAACCGGAGCAACCGGAGGAAACCCACACAGACACGGGGCAGAATGTGCAAACTCCACACAGACAGTGACCCAAACCGGGAATCGAACCCGGGTCCCTGGTGCTGTGAGGCAGCAGTGCTAACCACTGTGCCACCGTGCTGCCCCAGAGACATCAGAGATATTAAATCAGAGATATAGAGAAATTAATTCTCTCAGAGGGTCATGAGTCTGTGGAGTTCCCTAACCTAGAGTGTGGTGGATGCTGGGACATTGAGTAAACTTAAAGGAGAGGTGAACAAATTTTTAATTAGCAATGGGTTGAAGGGTCATTGTGAATAGGCAGGAAAGTGGAGTTGAGGCCGAGATGAGATCAGCCATGATTGTACTGCATGGAGAAGCAGATTTGATGGGCTGAATGGCCTGCTCCTGCTCCTAGTTTTTATGCTTCGTAGGATTTAAGTGAGTTTAGTTGAGCGTTAATCAAAGGGGTTCTTATGTTTTTAATGTGAAAGTCTATTGTGGGGTCAGTGATTTGGGATTGGGATCTCAGAGGGTGGCACGGTGGTTAGCACTGCTGCCTCACAGCGGCAGGGACCTGGGTTCGATTCCCGGCTCGGGTCGCTGTCTGTGCTGAGTATGCACATTCTCCCCGTGTCTGCGTGGGTTTCCTTCGGGTGCTCCGGTTTCCTCCCACAATCCGAAAGATGTGCTGGTTAGGCGGATTGGCCGTGATAAATTGCCATTTAGTGTCGGGGGACTAGCGAGGGTAAATGCGCGGGGTTACGGAGATAGGGCCTGGGTGGGATTGTGGTAGGTGCAAGCTTGATGGGCCGAAAGACCTCCTTCTGCACTGTAGATTCTATGATTCTCCTGAATGATGCAACTGGACAATTTTTCTTGCTCATGGAAGTCAACATAAAAATGCCAACAATCTTATAAGTGAACATTGCTAAAATTAGAAAATCTAACACGCCACATTGCCACGTTAATCGTAAGGCACTGCGTTAAAATGAAACAACACCAGTTCCTGGTTAACATTTCATGTGTTAAATGGGGGGGGGAAATGAAGAAAGTCAACATAAAAGAAAGGATAAAATCGAATTACTGCGGATGCTGGAATACAAAAGCAGAAAATGCTGGAAAATCTCAACAGGTCTGACAGTGTGTAGAGCCAACATTTCGAGCCTGGGTGACCCTTCGTCAGAGCTCTTGGTTTTGCGTAGGGCCTCAGTGGATGTCGGTGGGAAGGGACTGGACAAGCGGGTACAGAATGGGGTCAAGGTAGGAAGAAGTGAGTTCAGTGGGGTCGGAACAGGTTGACAAGGTGGGCCTACCTGAGCAGGCCTGGTTGTGGATTTTGGGAAGGAGGAAGATTGGGAGACTATGAGGTTGGAGGCTGTGGAGGGAAGATCTCTGGAGGAGACAAGGGTCATTAACAGTCCTGGAAACAGTGGCTTGATGTTCAGTGGTGGGGTTGTGGTCAAGGGGGAGGTAGGAGGAAGTGCCCGAGAGCTGGCGCTCGGCGAGGTAGAGGTCCATACGCCAGTCACCAACAGCACAACCCTTGTCGGTGGGTTTGATGACAAGGTCAGGGTTGGACCTGAGAGAGCGAAGTGCAGCAAGGAGACAAGTTAGAGAGGGTGAGAGGAGCAGAGAAATTGAGACGGCCGATGCCACGCCAACAGTTCTCGATGAAAGGATCAAGAACAGGTGTTGTTTTTGCATAGGGCATCAGAGGAATTGCGAATGTAGGTGGCACAGTGTTTAGCACTTCTGCCTCACAGCGCCAGGGACCTGGGTTCAATTCCCGGCTTGGGTCACTGCGTGGAGTTTCCACATTCTGAGCGAGTCTGAGAAACAAGTGCTGCGGTTTCCTCCCTCATTCTGAAAGACGTGCTGGTTCGGTGCATTGACTCAAACAGGCGCCGGAGTGTGGCGACTGTGGGATTTTCACAGTAACTTCATTGCAGTGTTAATGTAAGCTGACTCGTGATACGAACAAATAAACTTTAAAAACTTTAAAACTGTAAAATTTTAGAAAAGAATAGTAAAGATAGGAAGAAATGAGTTTCGTGGGACAGGAACACACTAAAATGGAGGGTGCCATTCTGAAAGGTGTCTAGAAGCTTTGGGATTCGGGGATACATATCCACTAATAGTTGAAAGTGGTAGGGTAGGTGGAGAAAATGAGTGAAAGGACATAGGGTGTCCTGAAGGTTATAGACACAGCCACAGGGTACAAAGCAAGGGAGTTACAGTGAACCTTTCCAAAACGTTCTATCCAGTTGTGGGCACCAGCCTTTATCACAGATTTGATTACAGAGGGTGCAGTAAAAATTTAGCAGATTCTTTCCTGGGGGTGAGAGGTTTCAGATTGGATAGATTGGAGCGTCTGCAACTCTTCTCCTTACGAGAGGAAAGTTGAGAAGAGATTGGACACATTTGTTCAAGAGCAGGAGGATCTGGGCAATGGAGGGAGGGAGGATACTTATCTGTTCCTGTTTGCAGAAAAGCTGGAGGACCCGGAGGGTGGGAAACCAAGGTCAGGAGAGTGGTGATTGATTTCTGGCACAGAGACAGAAGGAGACAGAACAAAGCAAGCACATTGTCACCCTGGTTTGCGGTTACTTACCAGGGACACCGATGATGACCAGGATGGGGTAGAAAATTTCTATCGGAAACGCGTGGCGCCCCATTCTCTGTTAAACTCAGCAACAGCCCCAACCACAGAGCTGATTTATAGACTGATTAATCCCCCAGTGAGGGTGTGATCACACAGCAGGTATCTTTAGACACACTCTTCCCGACAAACAAGCTGGAATCTCTCTTCATTAATCACCAATTAAGATGAGCTCTCCAATCCCCGGGGAATTGGAAACGGCAGCTCAGGTTTGACAGATTCTCCCCTCTGAGGCTCTTCCAGCTCTGCTGAAGCTTCCTGTCACCGCCTCTGCATTGATGGCACATTGAGTGCCACTGGATCCGAGAGGCAGATGTTTAGACCACCAGCTTTCACCATCCTGATGTTGTCCCACCTCCGCCCCTCTGGCAGCCAGTGCACCAGATGCTGAAAGCTGTCACACTCTGGTCTAAGGTCCACATTCGGAACAATTATTCCTGGACATGTTCCTGTTCTCTCTGCCTGCCCAGAACATCATTCCATCCTCAGCGTTCTGTCTGTATCACTGCTCCAGCTCTGAAATCCCAGCTGATCTCCTTCCCTTCCACCCTGAGCAGACTTTTCCCCTCCATCCCATCTCCACTGGCAGCGTTGCCTGGACTCAGTGGCTCCTGATTGTGGAAGCTGCTCTCGGAACCTTTCCATCTTATCCTGGCTCCTTTCCCTTTCAGACTTTCCCCATCACACACCATCCAGATCAAGCCTTTTTCCAATAGGATAGGATAGGAATGCCCATTCTTTGCCTTGGCATCTATTGTTATTTGATAAGGTTGGGCTGAAGTTTCTTTGGATGGGCTTTTAAACGTTAAACATGATGCAGAGTGGCACGGTGGCACAGTGGTTAGCACTACTGCCCCACAGCTCCAAGCTCCCGAGTTCAATTCCGGCCTTATCTGTGTGGGTGTCCTCCGGGAGCTCCAGTTTCCTCCAACAGTCCAAAGATGTGCAGGTCAGGTGGTTTGACCATGCTAAATTGTCCCTTAGTATCCAAAGATGTGTAGGATAGGTGGATTGGCCATGCTAAATTGTCCCTTAGTGTCCAAAGGTGTGTAGGTTGGTTGGATTGGCCATGTTAAATTGCCCCTTTGTGTCCCACGATGTGCAGGTTAGGTGGATTGGTCATGCAATATTGATCCTTCCTATCCAATGATGTGCAGGTTAGGTGGAATGGCCATGCTCAATAGCCCCTTAGACAAAAGAATTCAGGTTAGATGGATTGGCCATGCTAAATTGTCCCTTAGTATCCAAAGATGTGTAGGTTTGGTGGATTGGCCATGATAAATTGCCCTTGAATGTCCCAAGATGTGCGGGTTAGGTGGATTAGCCACGCTAAATTACTGCTTAGTGTCAAAGTTATGTAGGTTAGGTAGATTGGCTGTGCTAAATTGCCATTTAGTGTCCAAATATGTACAGGTTAGGTGGATTGACCATGCTAAATAGCTCCTTAGTCCAAAGAATTCAGGTTGCGTGGATTGGCCATGCTGAATGCCTCTCAGTGTCCCAAGATGTGCAGGTTAGGTAGATTGGCCTTGCTAAATTGCCCCTTAGTGTCCCAAGCTGTGCAGGTTAGGTGGATTAGCCATGCTAAATTGCCCCTTAGTGTTCCAAGATGTGCAGGCTAGGTGGATTGGCCATGCTAAATTGCCCCTTTAGTGTCCACAGATGTGTAGGTTAAGTGGATAGGCCATGCTAAATTGTTCCTTATTACCCAATGATGTGTAGGTTAGGTGGATTGGCCATGCTAAATTGCCCCTTTACTCATAGAGTCATAGAGCCAGACAAGTTTACAACATGGAAACAGGCCCTTCGGTCCAACTTTCTATGCCACCCTTTTTTTAAAATCCCAAAGCTCGTCCCAATTGCCCGCATTTGGCCCATATCCCTCTATACCCATCTTACCCATGGAACTGTCTAAATGCTTTTTAAAAGACAAAATTGTACCTGCCTCTACTACTACCTCTGGCAGCTTGTTCCAGACACTCACCACCCTCTGCGTGAAAAAATTGCCCCTCTGGACACTTTTGTATCTCTCCCCTCTCACCATAAACCTATGCCCTCTAGTTTTAGACTCCCCTACCTTTGGGAAAAGATATTGACTATCTAGATGATCTATGCCCCTCATTATTTTATAGACCTCCATAAGATCTCCCCTCAGCCTTCTACGCTCCAGAGAAAAAAGTCCCAGTCTACCCAGCCTCTCCTTATAACTCAAATCATCAAGTCCCAGTGGCATTCTAGTAAATCTTTTCTGCATTCTCTCTAGTTTAATAATATCCTTTCTATAATAGGGTGACCAGAACTGTACACAGTATTCCAAGTATGGCCTTACCAATGTCTTGTACAACTTCAACAAGACGTCCCAACTCCTGTATTCAATGTTCTGACCAATGAAACCAAGCATGCTGAATGACTTCTTCACCACTCTGCATCTTTCAACAAGCTATGTACGTGTACTCCTCGATCTCTTTGTTCTGTAACTCTCCCCAATGCCCTACCATTAACTGAGTAAGTCCTGCCCTGGTTCAATCTACCAAAATGCATCACCTCGCATTTATCTAAATTGAACTCCATCTGCCATTCATCAGCCCACTGGCCCAATTGATCAAGATCCCATTGCAATCCGAGATAACCTTCTTCACTGTCCACTATGCCACCAATCTTGGTGTCATCTGCAAACTTACTAACCATGCCTCCTATATTCTCATCCAAATCATTAATATAAATGACAAATAACAGTGGACCCAGCACTGATCCCTGAGGCACACCGCTGGTCACAGGCCTCCAGTTTGAAAAACAACTCTCTACAACCACCCTCTGGCTTCTGTCAAGAAGCCAATTTTGTATCCATTTAGATACCTCACCCTGGATCCCGTGAGATTTAACCTTATGCAACAACCTACCATGTGGTGTGCAAAAATGTGCCGGTTAGGCGGATTGGCCATGCTAAATTGCCCTCAGTGCCCAAAGATGTAGAGGTTAGGTGGATTAGCCATGCTAAATTGTCCCTTAGTGTCCCAAGATGTGCAGGTTAGGTGTAGTGGCCATGCTAAATTGTCCCTTACTATCCACTGATGTGTGGGTTAGGCGGATTGACCATGCTAAATTTCCACTTAGTGTCAAGATGTGCAGGTTAGGCGGATTGACCATGCTAAATTGTCCCTTAGTGTCCATAGATGTGCAGGTTAGGTGGATTTGCGATGCTAAATCGTCCTTTAGTGTCCCAAGATGTGTAGGTTAGGTGGATTGGCCATGCTAAATTGTCCATTACTGCCCAAGATGTGCAGGTTAAGCGGATTGGCCATGCTAAATTGTCCCTTAGTGTCCCAAGATGTGCTGGTTAGATGAATTGACCATGCTAAATTGTCCCTTAGTGTCCAAAGATGTGTACGTTAGGAGGATTGGCCATGCTAAAGTGTCCCTTACTATCCAATGATGTGTAGGTGAGGTGGATTGGCCATGCTAAGTTATCAGTTACTATGAAATGATGTGTAGGTTAGGTGGATTGGCCATTCTAAATTGCTGCTTAGCTTCTGTCCCAAGATGCGCAGGATAGGTGAATTGGCCATGTTAAATTGCCCCTCAGTGACCCAAGATGTGCAGTTAGGCGGATTGGCCATGTATGGAAGTTACAATGTTCAGACTGAAGTTTCATAGTTTGGAAGTTAAATTGTGCGGAAGTTAAAGTGTTCATGCTTTCTCTGTACAGTAGTGGAAAATATTTATCAGTTACTGACCTTGTAAAGGAGTCAGTCTACTATTTCTTCACTAGCCCCCATACATTTTCCTTTTTCGGCCTTCACCAGAGGGTGAATAAGACCAGAGTTTTTTCCATAACAAATACCAAGGCAAGATATGAGGATATGCTATGCAAATAAAGGATTATCTGAAATCAGTTTTTTATCGAATGAGAATGGGCGAAAGGCCAGGATTTAATTGGCAAATATGTTTGTCAATGAATGATGTGAAAAATCTCTTGTTCCTGATTTGCTGTAAGTGACTATAACTGCTGAGCAGTTTCTCTGTAACCTCAGAACTGCTCCGGCCATCCTGTGTTGGCCGTGGAGAGCTCTCCTTGTGCACAAGTAATTAAAGACCTTGCACTGGATGCATAGTGTCCAGCGCTGTTTGTGTAAGGAGTGAACTGAGGGCCTTTAGATTGCTGTTATCCTAAAGCACTCTCACAGTTTTGGGAGGTTCCGCCAAGATTGCAAACCCCTGGAGTGTCTACAGGAGAAGGAAGCGTGCTACCTCGCTGACCAGGGCTCGGAGTCAGCGACTGCCTGATTTGGGCATTGAGCCAACTTGACCAGGGGAATGCACACGCTGTCATGTGTGGACATTATGTGGAGATGCCGGCGTTGGACTGGGGTAAACACAGTGAGAAGTTTAACAACACCAGGTTAAAGTCCAACAGGTTTATTTGGTAGCAAAAGCCACACAAGCTTTCGGAGCTCTAAGCCCCTTCTTCAGGTGAGTGGGAATTCTGTTCACAAACGGAGCTTATAAAGACACAGACTCAATTTACATGAATAATGTAGTTGTAAGTATTCGCATTCCAACCATTATTCATGTAAATTGAGTTTGTGTCTTTATATGCTCTGTTTGTGAACAGAATTCCCACTCACCTGAAGAAGGGGCTTAGAGCTCCGGAAGCTTGTGTGGCTTTTGCTACCAAATAAACCTGTTGGACTTTAACCTGGTGTTGTTAAACTTCTTATTGTGTGGACATTACCAGGGGAAGCAGGTAGAGGCGGGGGTTCAAGTCTCCCGAGGGTACAGCTAAGGGTTGGGGGTTGGACCCCCAGTATAGGCATTTTATTCCAGGGCTTGAGTCCCCGGAAAACCGCGGTCCCGATTTGATTGATAACCTAATTCCAAATTGATTCAGATCTTTTTGCTGTTATACCCTTTTCTGCCACATGATGGCGCTGAGCCAGATGATCTCGAGCTGCTCGAACCCTCAGTGTTTTAACCCTTTTTTCACCTTTTTCATTCGTCTTGACTGTTTTGTCTGTCGGTTTTTGTCTGTCTGTGTGTAACCGTGTCTCACGCCGGCCAATAGGATGGAACCAATCCCCTCTTTGATCATGGGAAGTTCATTAGGGAAGGCAGATGAGCCTCCTTTCAAGGGAACAGCTGGTGCAGACATGTCAGTGAACTCTGGGCAAGAAAGCGTGAACCACCTTCCAAAATGAGTGAAGGAGAGGAAAGGTATGAGAAATGTGGGGTGGTCTGCATATTCCCAGTGGCGAATGGAGATGCAGAAGTAGTTGGATGAGTCCAGGAAAAGGGGTTTAGAGAATGTTAGAAGGTCTGAGGAGCTGAGGGATTGTAAGGGAGATGTTAAAGCCAAGATCTTGGTCGCACAGCGTCCTCACAAACAAGCACGATGGGGAGGAAGATTGGTCGCCCCCGTATCCTCCTTCATCGATTCACAGTCGAGTCCAGCTGAGGCCACACAAAGCCCCCCACCTCCATATGGGTCGACCCTCGCTGCTGATGTTCCTGACAGTACTATCAGCGGGGATCCCCCCCCCCCCCCCCCCCTTGCAGCTGTGGGCCTCTCAGGATTCGTAGCAGCTGCATCCCCAAGAACCCCCATCTCACCCCGAACCAGATCCCAGGCACTCCCTGCACATCTTGGTGACCCAAGATGTGTAGGTTTGGTGGATTGGTCATGCTTAAGTGTCCCTTACTATCTAATGATGTGTAGGTTAGGTGGATTGACCATGCTAAATTGTCCCTTCATGCCCCAAGATATGCAGGTTAGGTGGATTGGCCACGCTAAATTGCCCCTTCGTGTCAATGTTGTGTAGGTTAGGTGGATTGGTCATGCTAAATTGCCCCTTGTGTCCAAAGCTGTGCTGGTTAGGTGGATTGGCCATGCTCAATTGTCCCTTACTGTCCCAGAATATGCAGGTTAGGTGGATTGGCCATGCTAACTTGCCCCTTTAGTGTCCAAAGATGTGCAGGTTAGTTGGTTTGGCCATGCTAAATAGCTTCTTAGTCTAAGGAATTCAGGTTACATGGATTGGCCATGCTCAATTGCCCCTTAGTGTCCCAAGATGTGCAGGTTAGGTTGATTGGACATGCTAAATTGCCCCTTAGTATCAGAAGATCTGCAGGTTAGGTGCAGGTTAGGTGCAAGATCTGCAGGTTAGGTGATGGCCCATTGGCATTATTGCTCGACTATTAATCCAGAAACCCAGATAATGCTCTGGAGACCTGGGTTTGAATCCCGCCACGGCAGATGGTGGAATTTGAATTCAATAAAAATAAAATCTGGAATTAAGAATCTACTGATGACCATGAAACCATTGTCGATTGTTGGAAAAACCCATCTGGGTCACTAATGTCCTTTAGGGAAGGAAATCTGTTGTCCTTACATAGTCTGGCCTATATGTGACTTCAGAGCCACAGCAATGTGGTTGCCTCTTAACTGCCCTCTGAAATGGCCCAGCAAGTCACTCAGTTGTAACGATCGCTACAAAGTCTCAACAAAGAAATGAAACCGGACGGACCTCCTGGCATCGACCGAGGCACCGGAAAAGACAACGGCAAAACAAGCAGCCCTGTCGACCCTGCAAAGTCCTCCTTACTAACATCTGGGGCCTAGTGCCAAAACTGGGAGAGTTATCTCACAGACTAGTCAAGCAATAGGATCATAGTCATTCTCACAGGATCATACCTTACAGATAAAACCCCAGACACCACCATCCCTGGATATATCCTGTCCCACCGGCAGGACAGAGCCAGCGGAGGTGGGAGCATGGTGATATACAGTCGGGAGGGAATTACCCTGGGAATCCTTAACATTGTCTCCGGACCCCATGAAGTCTCATGGCTTCAGATTAAACATGGGCAAGAAAAGTACCGTCCTCCTTTGGCTGGTGAGTCAGTATTCCTCCATGTTGAACAACACATGGAGGATGCACTGAGGGTGGCAAGGGTGCAAAATGTACTCTGGGTGGGGAATTTCAATGTCCACCACCAAGAGTGGCTTGGTAACAGCACTACTGATCGAGCTGGTCGGGTCCTAAAGGATATAACTGCTAGACTGGGTCTGCAGCAGGTGGTGAAGGAACCAACAAGAGGAAATAACATACTTGACCTCATCCTTACCAATCTGCCGGCTGCAGATACATCTGTCCATGACAGTATCGGTAAGAATGATCACCGCACAGTCCTTGTGGAGACGAAGTCCCGCCATCACATTGAGAATAACCTCCATTGTGTTGTGTGGTTCCATCACCGTGCTAAATGGGACAGACTTCGAACTGACCCAGCAACTCAAGATTGGGCATCCATGAGGCGCTGTGGGCCATTAACAGCAGCGGAATTGTACTCCAGCACAATCTGCAACCTCATGGCCCGGTATATCCCCCACTCAACTATTACCATCAAGCCAGGGGATCAACCCTGGTTCAATGGAGAGTGCAGGAGGGCAAGCCAGGAGCAGCACCAGGCATAGCTAAAAATGAGGTGTCAACCTGGTGAAGCTATCAAACAGGACTACTTGCATGGCAAACGGCAAAAACAGCAAATGATAGACACAGCTAAGCGATCCCACAACCAACGGATCAGATCTAAGCTCTGCAGTCCCTTCACATCCAGTCGAGAATGGTGGTGGACAATTAAACAACTCACTGGAGGAGGAGACTCCACAAATATCCCCATCTCAATGATGGAAGAGCCCAGCACATCAGTGAAAGAGGTAAGGCTGAAGTATTCGCAGCAATCTTCAGCCGGAAGTGCCGAGTGGATGATCCATCTCGGCCTCCTCCAGTGCTCCCCAGCATCTCAGATGCCAGCCTCCAGCCAATTCGATTCACTCCACGTGATATCAAGAAACAGTTGGAGGCACTGGATACTGCAAAGGCAATGGGCCCTGATAACATTCTGGCAATAGTACTGAAGACTTGTGCTCCAGAGCTTGCCGATCCCCGAGCCAAGCTCTTCCAGTACAGTTACAACACTGGCATCGACCCAACAATGTGGAAAATTGCCCAGGTATGTCCTGCACACAAAAAGCAGGACAAATCCAACCTGGCCAATTACCATCCCATTGGCCTACTCTCGATCATCAGTAAAGTGATGAAAGGGCTCAGCAATAACCTGCTCAGTGACGCCAAGTTTGGGTTTTGCCAGGGTCACTCAACTCCTGACCTCATTACAGCCTTGGTTCAAATATGGAGCTGAATCCCAGAGGTGAGGTGAGAGTGAAAACCCTTGACATCAAGGCCGCATTCGACTGAGTGTGGCATCAAGGAGCCCTAACGAAATTGGAATCAATGGGTATCGGGGGGCAAACTCTCCGCTGGTTGGAGTCATACCTGGTACATAGAAAGATGGTTGTGGTTGTGGAGGGTCAGTCATCTCAGCTCCAGGACATCTCTGCAGGAGTCCCTCAGGGTAGTGTCCTAGGCCCAACAATCTTCAGCTGCTTCATCAGTGACCTTCCCTCCATCATAAGGTCAGAAGTGAGGATGTTCGCCGATGATTGCACAATGTTCAGCACCATTCACGACTCCTCAGATACTGAAGCAGTCCATGTTCAAATGCAACAAGATCTGAACAATATCCAGGCTTGGGCTGACAAGTGGCAAGTAACATTCACACCACACAAATGCCAGGCAATGACAATTACCAATAAGAGACACTCTAACCACCGCCCCTTGACATTCAATGGTGTTACCATCACTGAATCCCCTACTGTCAACATCCTTGGGGTTACCATTGACCAGAAACTCAACTGGAGTCTCTACATAAACACTGGCTACAAGAGCAGGTCAGAGGCTAGGAATACCGCGGTGAGTAACTCACCTCCTGACTTCCCAAAGCCTGTTCATCATCTACAAGGCACAAGTCAGGAGTGTGATGGAATATTCCCCACTTGCCTGGATGGGTGCAACTCCAACAACACTCAAGAAGCTCGACACCATCCAGGACAAAGCAGCCCCGCTTGATTGGCACCACATCAACAAACATTCAATCCCTCCAGCACCGACGCTCAGTAGCAGCAGTGTGGACTATCTACAAGATGCACTGCAGCAATTCACCAAAGATCCTTCGACAGCATCTTCCAAACCCACGATCACTTCCATCGAGAAGGACAAGGGCAGCAGATAAATGGGAACACCACCACCTGCAAGTTCCCCTCCAAGCAACTGACCATCGTTATTTGAAGATATATCATCGTTTCTTCGCAATAGCTGGGTCAAAATCCAGGAATTCCCTTCCTAATGGCATTGTGGGTCAACCCACAGAATGTGGACTGCAGCGATTCAAGAAGGCAGCTCACCACCACCTTCTCAAGGGCAACTAGGGATGGGCAATAAATGCTGGCCATCCAGTGACACCCATGTCCCAAGAATTAATTTTTTAAAAAATTGGCCATGCTGAATTGACCCTTAGTGTCCCAAGATGTGCAGGTTAGGTGGATTGGCCATACTAAATTGTCCCTTAGTCCAAACATGTGCAGATTAGGTGGATTGGGCATGTTAAATTACCCATTAGTGTCCAAAGATGGCCAATCTACCTAACCTACACATCATTGAATAGTAAGGGACAATTTAGCATGGCCAATCCTCCTAACCTGCGCATCTTGGGACAATTTAGCATGCCCAACCCACCTAATCTGCACACCTTTGGACTAAAGGACAATTAGGCATGGCCAATCCACCGAACCTACAGGTTAGGTGGGTTGGCCATGCTACATTACCCCTTAGTGTCCAAAGACGTGTAGCTTAGGTGGATTGGCCATGCTAAATTGCCCCTCAGTGTCCCAAATATGCGGGTTAGGTGGATTGGCCATGCTAAATTGCCCCTCAGTGTCCCAAATATGCGGGTTAGGTGGATTGGCCATGCTAAATTGCCACTTAGTCCAAACATGTGCAGATTAGGTGGATTGGGCATGCTAAATTTACCCTTTAGTGTCCAAATATGGCCAGTCTACCTAACCTACACATCATTGGATAGTAAGGGACAATTTAGCATGGCCGATCCTCCTAACCTGCACATTTTGGGATACTAAGGGATAATTTAGCATGGCAAATTCACCTAACCTGCACATCTTGGGACATTAAGGGATAATTTAGCGTGGCCAATCCACCTAACCTGCACATCTTGGGACATTAAGGGAATATTTAGCATGCCCAGTCCACCTAATCTGCAGGTTCGGTGGATTGGCCATGCCAAATTGCCCTTGAGACCAAAGATGTGCAGATTAGGTAAATTGGGCATGCTAAATTTCCCCTTAGTGTCCAAAGATGTTCAGGTTAGGTGGATTGGCCACGCTAAATTTCCCCTTAGTGTCCCAAAATGTGCAGGTTAGGTGGATTGACCACGCTGAATTGTCCCTTAGTATCCAGAGATGTGCAGGTTAGGTGGATTGGCCATGGTAAAGTGTCCCTTACTGTCCAATAATGTGTAGGTTAGGTGGATTGGCCATGCTAAATTGCTCCTTAGTGTCCCAAAATGTGCAGGTTAGGTGGACTGGCCATGCTAAATTGACCCTTCATATCCCAAGATGTGCAGGATAGGTGGATTGGCCATGCCAAATCTTGCCTTACTATCCAATGGTGTGTAGGTTAGGTGGATTGCCCATGCTACATTGACCCTTAGTGTCCCAAGATGTGCAGGATAGGTGGATTGGCCATGCTAAATTGCCCCTGAGTGCCCCAAGATGTGCAGGTTAGATTGATTGGCCATTGTAAATTGCCCCTGAGTGTCCCAAGATGTGCAGGTTAGGTTGATTGGCCATTGTAAATGGCCGGGGTTATGGGGATAGGGCGGGGTGGTGGGCCTGGGTAAATGCTCTTTTGGAGATTCAGTGGAGACCCAATGGACCAAATGTCCTCCTTCAGCAGTGTAAGTGTTCGCTGAAATCACTTCAGAACATGGTTCTTCAACACTAACCAGCTTGGGTTCCCTGAATGATGACCTGACTGTGTCTAATTGTACTGGAACAGAACTGTTACTCTGTGCAATCAGTCATGATTGTAGTTTCCCTTTGTAGTTTCCTGCGGCCTTGGTCAGAGCAGGAGCCATACCAAGCTGTGATACATCCAGAAAGCATGGTGCATCTGTAAAAGTTGCTGAGAGTCGTAGTGGACATGCCGAATTTCCTTAGGCTCCTCAGAAAGTAGAGGCGTTGGTGGGCTTTCTTAACTATAGCTTCAGCATGGGGGGACCAGGACAGGTTGTTGGTGATCTGAACACTTCAGCCTACCCCTCTCCTTCTCACACCTCACTATGTTTTATGTCAGCTGAAACTTTTGAAAGTGTTTCCTGTACCCCAAAGTCCAAGACTATTAATGCACTTTGAGAAAAACAATTATCCAAATATTGGCCAATGGGAAATACCTTCTATTAAATAACTCTTCATTATTACTCTGTTTCCTGCGGCCAATTCCGTATCCTTGCTGCCTCTCTCCATTTTATTCCATGTTTGTTCACCTTGCTGAAGTCTATTATGTGCGGACCTTATCAAATACCATTTAGAAGTCCGTATTCAATTGCTGCTAATTGTCAACGGTTTTCCCTGGGCTAGCCCGTCTAGCTTTCTGGTTGGTGATGGGCCGATTGGCCAGGTAGCCTTCACATTTTTGCCACAAACTTCAACCAGGGTGGGAAAGAGGACCTCGTCCTCCGACCTTGCCCTCGGGTTTTCTGGTCCCGCTGCAGTGAAGGGAGATTGGTACCAATTGATACGTTGGCCAAAATGTCTGCAGTTCTGTGGCCGGAATTCTCTGGCCTGTTCCCGCTCCAGTGCTGCTGCCAGCGGGAAGGGAGAATTTAGCGCACAGCCAAATCTCCCTTCACTGCAGCGGGACAGGAGAATCCCAGCCGCGGGTGAGGTCGGAGAACCCGGCTCTCTGTTTTTCTCTCTCTCCACAGATGCTGTCAGACCTGCTGAGTTTTTTTTGCCAGAGCTTTCTGTTTTTATATAAAGGGGTTGTATAAAGCAACAGAAGATGCCTGAGGGGTGAATCACCACGTGGGCTTCTGTCAGGTCAGAGTCACAGAGGTTTACAGCATGGGAACAGGCCCTTTGGCCCAAGGTGCTTTAGTTTGTGATATTGACGCAGTTTGCAGCATTTGATTGGGTTCATTTCATTTTTTTACAGTATTGCCTGAGGTAATTGCCCAGCAAGCATCAGCTTTCAGGGGGCAACTACCCGCATCCTCGCTTCCCTTGGCACCAATCCTCCATATCACTCATCATAGAAAGTATTCTTTCCGGTTGTGCCACAGCTTGGTGTAGCTCTTGCTCTGCCCAAGACCACAAGGAACTACAAAGGGCCACGAACGTAGCCCAGCCCGTCACGCCAACCAACCTCCCATCCATTGACTCAGTCTACACTTCCTGCTGCCTCGGAAAAGCATAATTAAGGACCCCACACACCCCGGACATTCTCTCTTCCACCTTCTTCCCTTGGGAAAAAGGTACAAAATTCTGAGATCACGCGTCAACCGACTCAAGAACAGCTTCTTCCTTGCTGCCTTCAGACTTTTGAATGGACCTACCTCATACTAAGTTGATCTTTCCCTACACTCTAGCTATGACTGTAACACTATATTCTGCACTCTCTCCTTTCCTTTTCCCCTATGTACTCTATGAACGGTATGCTTTACCTGTATAGTGTGCAGGAAACAATATTTTTCACTGTATACATGTGACAATAATAAATCAAATCAAATCAAAAAGTGAGAAACTGGCTTGTGCAATAGGCAGACAAATGGCAGATGCAATTTAAGGAGAGATGTAGTAAGGAGAAGTGTAGTGGTAACTTCGCTGTACGAATGTTGTAGAGAGCAGTTTAATCTCAAGAGACGCAGGTTCAAATCCCACCACGGCACCTGGTAGAATTGAATTTCAATTGATGAATCTTGAATTGAAAGTTAGTCTCAGTAACAGTGACCACAACAACGCATTGTAGTGAAACCCCATCTGGTTCCCTAATTCCCTTGAGGCAGGAAGTCTGCCCTACATGTGACAAAAGGCAAAAGCAAAATACTGAGGATACTGGAATCTGAAACAAAACAGAAAATGTTGGAAAATCTCAGCACGTCTGTGGGGAGAAAACAGAGCCAACGTTTCAAATCTAGATGACAGTTCATCAGAGCCCTAACGAAGGGTCACCTAGACTCAAAACGTTGGTTCTATTCTCTACCCACAAATGCTGTCAGATCTGCTGACATTTTCCAGCATTTTCTGTTTTTGTGACAAAAGGCAACATCTGTCTTCCGGAGTGACCGAGGAAGGGCAATTGGGAATAGGCATCAAATGTTGTCCACATCTCCTGGAAGAATAGAGAAAGCTTGTGAAGGCCACATTGGGATACAATATCAAGTGGTTACAGAGAGACTTGGCGGTTTCTGTACATGGATTGTTGCTTGTGGTGGAACTGGATCTGAAAGCAGCGGGAAAAGGTTGTGCCGGATCTGGAGATTTATGAAGAAAGGCAAAGATGTGGCAATGAACCTTTACAAAATATCCGCCTCAGCTGGAGTCCGGGGTGGAAATCTGTGCACCCCGTTGCAGGAAGGACGTGAACGCTGCAGTAGAGGGTGCAGGATAGATTCACCAGAGAGTCACAGAATCATAAAATTATACAATCCGACAGTACAGAAGGAGGCTATTCGGCCCATCGAGTCTGCACTGACCACAATCCCAATCAGACCCTATCCCCACAACCCTGTAGAGTCATAGAGGTTTACAGCATGGAAACAGGCCCTTCGGCCCAACTTGTCCATGCCGCCCTTATATTTAACCGCTAAGCTAGTCCCAATTGCCCGCATTTGGCCCATATTCCTTGATACCCATCATACCCATGTAACTGTCTAAATGCTTTTTAAAAGACAAAATTGTACCCGCCTCTACTACTACCTCTGGCAGCTTGTTCCAGACACTCACCACCCTCTGTGTGAAAAAATTGCCCCTCTGGACACTTTTGTATCTCTCCCCTCTCACCTTAAACCTATGCCCTCTAGTTTTAGACTCCCTACCTTTGGGAATCAATGTTAAATATCTAGTTGATCTATGCCCCTCATTATTTTATAGACTTTGATTTGATTTATTATTGTCACATGTATTAGCATTCAGTGAAAAATATTGTTTCTTGCACGTTATACAGACAGAGCATACCGTTCATAGAGAAGGAAAGGAGAAAGTGCAGAATGTAGTGTTACAATCATAGCTGTAGAGAAAGATCAACTTCATGCAAGGTAGGTCCATTCACAAATCTGACGGCAGGAGGGAAGAAGCTGTTCTTGAGTCGGTTGGTACGCGATCTCAGACTTTTGTTTCTTTTTCCTGACAGAAGAAGGTGGAAGAGAGAATGTCCTGGGTGCATGGGATCCTTAATTATACTGGCTGCTTTGCCGAGGCAGCAGGAAGTGTAGACGGAGTCAATGGATGGGAGGCTGGTTTCCGTGATCGATTGGGCTACATTCATGACTTTTTGTAGTTTCTTACGGTCTTGGGCAGAGCAGGAGCCATACCAAGCTGTGATATAGCTAGAAAGAATGCTTTCTATGGTGCATCTGTGAAAGTTGTTGAGAGTCGTAGCTGACATGCCAAATTTCCTTAATCTTCTGAGAAGTTAGAGGGTGCTGGTGGGCTTTCTTAACTATATTGTCGGCATGGGGGAGACCAGGACAGGTTGTTGGTGATCTGAACACCTAAAAACTTGAAACTCTCGACACTTTCCACTTCTTCCCCATTGACATAAACAGGGGCATGTTCCCCTTTACACTTCCTGAAGTCGATGACAATCTCCTTCGTCTTGTTGACACTGAGGGAGAGATTATTGCTGCCGCACCAGTTCACCAGATTCTCTGTCTCATTCCTGCACTCTGTCTTGTCGTTGTTTGAGATCCCACCCACCATGTGGTGTCGTCAGCAAACTTGAAAATTGAATTGGAGGGGAATTTGGCCACACAGTCATAGGTGTATAAGGAGAATAGTAGGGGGCTGAGAACACAGCCTTGTGGGGCACCCGTGTTGAGGATAATTGTGGAGGAGGTGTTGTTGCCTATCCTTACTGATTGTGGTCTGTGAGTTAGGTGTTCAGATCACCAACAACCTGTCCTGGTCCCCCCATGCTGACACTATAGTCAAGAAAGCCCATCAATGCCTCTACATTCTCAGAAGACTAAGGAAATTTGGCATGTCCACTATCACTCTCACCAACCTTTAGAGATGCACCATAGAAAGCATCCTTTCTGGTTGTATCACAGCTTGGTGTGGCTACACCCTAGCTATGACTTTAACACTATATTCTGCACTCAGTCTCCTTTCCTTCACAATGTACGGTATGCTTTGTCTGTATAGTGCGCAAGAAACATTACCTTTCACGACATACTAATACATGTGACAATAATAAATCAAATCAAATCAAAGATTTGAAAGGTGTGTGATGGGGAAAATCTGAAAGGGAAAGGAGCCAGGATAAGATGGAAAGGTTCCGAGAGCAGCTTCCATAATCAGGAGCCACTGAGTCCAGGCAAGGCTGCCAGTGGAGATGGGATGGAGGGGAAAAGACTGCTCAGGGTGGAAGGGAAGGAGATCAGCTGGGATTTCAGAGCTGGAGCAGTGACACAGACAGAACGCTGAGGATGGAATGATGCTCCAGGCAGGCCGAGAACAGGAACATGTCCAGGAATAATTGTTCCGAATGTGGACCTTAGACCAGAGTGTGACAGCTTTCAGCATCTGGTGCACTGGCTGCCAGAGGGGTGGAGGTGGGACAACATCAGGATGGTGAAAGCTGGTGGTCTAAACATCTGCCTCTCGGATCCAGTGGCACTCAATGTGCCATCAATGCAGAGGCGGTGACAGGAAGCTTCAGCAGAGCTGGAAGAGCCTCAGAGGGGAGAATTTGTCAAACCTGAGCTGCCGTTTCCAATTCCCCGGGTTTTGGAGAGCTCATCTTAATTGGTGATTAGTGAAGGGAGATTCCAGCTTGTTTGTCAGGAAGAGTGTGTCTAAAGATACCTGCTGTGTGATCACACCCTCACTGGGGGATTAATCAGTCTATAAATCAGCTCTGTGGTTGGGGCTGTTGTTGAGTTTAACAGAGAATGGGGCGCCACGCGTTTCCGATAGAAATTTTCTACCCCATCCTGGTCATCATCGGTGTCCCTGGTAAGTAACCGCAAACCAGGGCGACAATGCGCTTGCTTTGTTCTGTCTCCTTCTGTCTCTGTGCTGGAGATCGATCACCATTCTCCTGACCTCGGGTGTTCCTCCCCCCCAACCTCGGGTCCTCCAGTCTTCTGCAAACAGGGACAGACAGGTATCCTCCCTCCCTCCTTCACCCAGACCCCTCCTGCTCTTGAATGAATGTATCCAATCTCTTCTCAACCTCCCTCTCGTCAGGTGAAGAGTTGCAGATTCTCCAATCCATCCAGCTAACTGAAACCTCTCGTCCCCAGAAAAGATTTTTACTGCATCCTCTGTAATCAAATCTGTGGGAAAGTCTGATGCCCTCAACTGGACAGAACCTTCTGGAAAGTTTGCTGAAACTCCCTTGCTTTGTACCCTGTGGTTGTGTCTATAACCTCCAGGATATCCTATGTCCTTTCACCCATTTTCTCCACCCACCCCGCCATCTTGGACTATCAGTGGATACGTGTCCCCGGATCCCAAAGCTTCTAGACACCTTTTACAATGGCAGCCTTCATTTTATGTTGACTTTCTTCATTTTACCCCACCATCTAATGCATGAAATGTTAACAAGTAACTGGTGTTGTTTCATTTTAACGCAATGCTATTAACGTGGCAATGTGGCGTGTTAGATTTTGTAATTTTAGTAATGCTCACTTATAAGGTTGTTGCCGTTTTTGTGTTGACTTCACTAAGCTAGAAAAATTGTCCGATTGTGTCACTCAGGAGAGTCCAATCCCATTTCACTGACCCCACAATAGAGTTTCACATCAAAACATAAGAACCCCTTTGATTAACACTCAACTAAACTCACTTATATTATGTGAATCACAAGAACCCGGAGCAGAGTAGGCCACTCAGCTCTCCGAACCTGCTCTGCCATTCCACATGATGTATGAGGAGAGATTGACTCGGTTAGGATTGTTTTCACTGGAGTTCAGACGAATGAGGGGGGATCTCATAGAGACTTACAAAATTCTAACAGGGCAAGACAGGGTAGATGCAGGGAGGATGTTCCCGATGGTGGGGGAGTCCAGAACCAGGGTCACAGTCTGGGGATTCAGGGTAGACCATTTAGGACGGAGGTGACGAGACATTTCTTCACCCAAAGAGTGGTGAGCCTGTGGAATTCATTAGCACAGGAAGTAGTTGACGCCAAAACATTGAATGTATTCAAGAGGCGGCTGGGGAAAGCACTTGGAGCGAATGGGATCAAAGGTTATGGGGAGAAAGCAGGATGAGGCTATTGAGTTGGATGATCAGCCATGATTGTCATAAATGGCGGAGCAGGCTCGAAGGGCCGAATGGCCTCTTCCTGCTCCTACCTTCTATGTTTCTTTGTTTCTATTCAATATGATCATGGCTGTTTTATTGTGTATTTACCATTAAGAGATCTTATTAACAAGTTAGCACAGTGGAAAAAGCATAGTGACGAGGTGGCGAAAGTTTCCAACTAACATGACTATTATGATCGAGGTTATCTATTAGCCGCAGTGTCAAATTGGGTAATATTGATCTGACCAGCATTGTACACCACGTCTGATATTCCCTTCCAATAACTTTCTAGTCAGAAAATGTGTTGACAAAGAGATCTCACTATCTTACACTGTTTCCCGAGGCTAGGGTTACTGCCACCACCCCACCATGACTCCATCAGTCTCCAGATCCTGATCCCCTGGACCCCAGTGGGCTGTTAGTGAGCGTCTCAGCTGAATGTTTGGGTTAATGTCTCAGTTCTGCCTTTCCTTCCAGCGAACCTGTTGACCGTTGTGATCCTTCACCGAGGAAAGTGTGGCCTCTCCAAAGGAGTCACTCGCTACATGGCGGCCATGGCAGTGGGAGACCTCATGGTGCTGGTCTTCAATGTCATCGTCAACGAAATCGTTAAGTATCACTTTCCAGCCTCGCTGCTGAACTATACGCACGCTTGCCGTTTCAGCGCCTTCATGCAAGGGACGAGCATCCAACTCTCCACCTGGTTCACCATGTCCTTCACCTTTGACCGCTTTGTGGCAATTTGTTGCCAGAAATTGAAGACAATTTATTGCAATGCCAGAACTGCCACGGCGGTTATAGCGACCGTGTGTCTTCTCAATATTCTCATCAATATCCCCATGGCTTTCCGTTACGAGCCCTATTATGTTCTTAACGACATACAGTGGGGCTGCCGCACTGTCGCCGAGTATTTCACCTCACCGGCCTGGACAGCTCACCAATGGATCACCAACCTCGCCAGCACCTTGCTTCCGATTCCCTTGCTGCTCCTGTTGAATTCCCTGACCGCCCATCACATCCTAGTGGCCAGTCGGGCACGCAGAGCCCTGAAGTGTGGCAGCGGTGGGCAAAGCGGCACTGATCCGGAACTGAGGAACAGGAGAACATCCATCATTTTACTCTTCAGCATCTCCGGCAGCTTCATCGTGCTGACGGCGCCCATCACCGTTATCCACATCTGCGTCGGCGTGACGCAGACCGTCGCTTTCCGAGGTTCGAGCTCGCTGTACCTGGCGGTCAGAACGACGGTTCTGCTGGTGTGCACCACCTCCTGCACAAACACTTGCATTTACGCCTTGACCCAGCGGAGGTTCCGAGCCGAGATCAAGAACATGGTGAAGTATCCGCGTTCCCTCATCGCCCAACTGTGCAAACATTGAGTCAGGAGCCGTGCTCAATTTGAAAAAATAGATTTGCCAGGATATTAAAGCGCTGGAATAAACTTATATCGGACTCAGGAGACCAGATATGTTTAAAAGTGTAGCTTATGCAGAAAGCAACAACTGACAGAGGCTAATTTGTCCGAATGACCGACATGGAATCAAAGAAACATAGAAGATAGGAGCAGGAGGAGGCCATTCGGCCCTTCGAGCCTGCTCCTCCATTCATCACGGTCATGGCTGATCGTCTAACTCAATAGCCTAATCCTGCTTTCTCCCCATAACCTTTGATCCCATTCACCCCAAGTGCTATATCCAGCCGCCTCTTGAATATATTCAATGTTTTGGCATCAATTATTTACTTTGGTAATGAATTCCAGAGGCTCACCACTCTTTGGGTGAAGAAATGTCCCGTCATCTCCATCCTAAATGATCTACCCTGTATCCTCAGACTGTGACCCCTAGTTCTGGACTCCCCCACAATCAGGAACATCCTTCCTGCATCTACCCTGTCTAGTCCTGTTAGAATTTTATAAGTCTCTATGAGATCCTCCCTCATTCATCTGAACTCCAGTGAAAACAATCCTAACCTAGTCAATCTCTCCTCATACATCAGTCCCGCCAAACCCGGAATCAGCCTGGTAAACCTTCGCTGCTCTACCTTGAGAACAAGAACATCCTTCGTCAGAACAAGGGGACCAAAACTGCACACAAAATTCTCGGTGTGGCCTCACCACGGTCCTGTATGATTGCCACAACACATCCCTGCTCCTGTAGAAAGAAAGAAAGTAACCCTACAGTACAGAAAGAGGCCATTCGGCCCATCGAGTCTGCACCGACCACAATCCCACCCAGGCCCTACCCCTATATCCCTACATATTTACCCACTAATCCCTCCAACCTACGCATCTCAGGACACTAAGGGCAATTTTTAGCATGGCCAGTCAACCTGACCCGCATATCTTTGGACTGTGGGAGGAAACCGGAGCACCCGGAGGAAACCCACGCAGACATGAGGAGAATGTGCAAACTCCACACAGACAGTGACCCAAGCCTGTACTCGAAACCTCACGCAATGACGCCCAACGTACCATTTGCCTTCTTTATCGCCTGCTGCACCTGCATGCTTACCTTCAGCGACTGGTGCACAAGGACACCCAGGACCGTTTTCTGGCGTTGCAATTTTTTTTTACCATATTCATTTTGTCACCGGATACTTGATTTACTTTCCTCTGGGGCTGGGCAAGGCTTTGCGCATGACTAATTCCTCGGCAATTTTAACTGCAGCCTTCCTTGTGATGGTACGCCAGTGATAACGTTAGGAAGGCAGCTCTAGGTTTCTGGAAATAGCCACCATAAAAGAATGGCAACAGACCTGTGAGCTGGAATGATGTGTGAGTGGCACATTGTGGTGTTCTGTTATCTTTGTCCTTCTCTCTGCACGAGAAGTTTCAGGAGATGAGGTTACCGTGTTAAAAATACCTTGTTGTTGCGGGTCATATCCTTAGGATTGTATTTGCAGGTGCCATCGTGTGCCAGCGATGGGGGGAAGTGGGCACTGAGCTGGGGGGCATGGGTCAAGGAAACTGCCCTTTAATTGGGATGTGATTGAGTCTCTTAAGTAATGTTATGGCTACACTCGCGCTGCCCAGTGGTCTGTATTCCACCACAAACACACATGACTTGTGGTCTTTACCTGATGTTGAGGTTTCCAGGGTAGGGGTGAGGTATGGAGGTGAGGGAGGAGGGCATGAGGGTCAGGGAGATGCAGGTGGACATGGTTAGTCCTGCTGCCTCACAGCGCCTGGGACACGGGTTCAATTCCGGCCTTGGGTGCATGTCTATATGGAGCTTGTACGTTCTCCTCGTGTCTGCGTGGATTTCCTTTCGTTCCATAGGTTCATAGAATCCCTATCATACAGAGGGAGGCTATTCAGCCCATTGAGCCTGCACCAACAACAATCCCACCCAGGCCTTATCCCCGTAACCCCACATATTTACCCTGCTAAACGTCTGACAAAAAGGGGAAATTTAGCATTGTCAATCCACCTAACTATCACATCTTTGGACTGCGAGAGCACCTGGAGGAAACCCACACACCCGGCATAGTTTATACACTGTCAATGGTCATTACCTTCTTCGGTGGCTCTTGGAGAAAGATGTTGACGTTTGGATGTTGAATGAAAACATGACATCTGGAGAATGTTTGCAACATTCCAGGGTGGAGATTGGGAATGGCAATGGTTATAAAACACTGGTGGGAGTAGTTTATACACCGTCAACAGTCGTTATACCATTGGATAGAGCATTAAGCAAGAAATCAATGAAGCTTGCAGCAAAGACAATGTGATGTCGCGGGAGGCTGAAATCTTATGATGGATTGGTCAAATGAAATTGGCAAACGTAGGGTAGAATGCTTTCATGACAGCTTCCTGGAGCAATACATTGTGAAACAAATTGGGACTACACTTTGTTAGATCAAATATTACATGATGAGGCAAGGTAACAAGTTTAATTCGTAATTTGATATAAAAGATGCTTTGGAGGAAAGTAGTAATAACGCAACTGAGTTCCATGGGGATGGAAATGGCCGAGAGCTTCAAATCTTTAGGTGTCCAGATCACCAACAACCTTTCCTGGCCTCCCCATGCCAACACTATAGCCCACCAACGCCTCTACTTTCTCAGAAGACTAAGGATATTTGGTATGTCCGCCACGGCACTCACCAACTTTTATAGATGCCCCATAGAAAGCATTCTTTCTGGCTGTATCACAGCTTGGTATGGCTCCTGCTCTGCCCAAGACCACAAGAAACTACAAAAGGTTAGAAATGAAGCCCAGTCCATCACTCAAACCAACCTCCCATCCTCTGGCTACACTTCCTGCTGCCTCGGCAAAACAGCCAGCATAATCAAGGACCCCACGCACCCCGGACATTCTCGTTTCCACCTTCTTCCGTCGGGAAAAAGATACAAAAGCCTGAGGTCCCGTAGCAACCGACTCAAGAACAGCTTCTTCCCTGCTGCCATCAGACCTTTGAATGGACGTACCTTGCACTAAGTTGATCTTTCTCTACACCTTAGCTATGACTGTAACATGACATCCGGCACCCTCTCCTTTCCTTCTCTATGAACGGTATGCTTTGTCTGTATAGCACGCAAGAAACAATACGTTTCACTGTATACTAATACATGTAACAATAATAAGTCAAATCAAATATTAAGCTTGGATATGTTGCACTCGATTGCAAAACAGAATTCTAGAGTATAAGCAAAGCCAATTATATAGATATGTGGAAGAGCTGGATAAAGTTGAGTTGGGAAACAGACTAAATGCTATGGTAGCAAATAAACAGTTGGAAACAATTAAAGACGTGATTTAAAATGTTACAAGACAAAGAAAGGAAATGTTTTGCAGCAACAGGGGTGGCATGGTGGCACAGTGGTTAGCACTGCTGCCTCACAGCGCCAGGGACTCGGGTTCAATCCCCAGCTCGGGTCACTGTCTGTGTGGAGTCTGCACGTTCTCCCCGTGTCTGCATGGGTTTCCTATTGGGTGCTCCGGTTTCCTCCCACAGTCCGAAAGACATGCTGGTTAAATTCTCCCTTAGTGTACCTGAACAGGTGGCAGAGTGTGGCGAAAAGGGGATTTTCACAGTAATTTCATTGTAGTGTTAATGTAAGCGTACTTGTGACACCAATAAATAAACTTTAAGAGCATTTACGAGTTTAAGAAAAAGAGAAAGGTGGCTTGTTTTATTGCTTCGATCATGGGCTTTGGGCATTGCTGCCTTAGCCAGCATTTATTGCCCATCCTGAATTGCCCTTGAGAAGGTGGTGGTGAGCTGCCTTTTCGAAGCGCTGCAGTCCATGAGGTGTAGGTACACCCACAGTGCTGTTAGGGAGGGAATTCCATAATTTTGACCCAGAAACTGTGCAAGAAGAGCGATATATTTCCAAACTAGGATGTGAGTGGCTTGGAGGTGAGCTTCCATGTTCCTACACATCTGTTGTCTTTGTCCGTCTAGGTGGCAGCAGTCCTGGGTTTGGAAGCTGGGGTTGATGTTCCGGGACAGACACGGGAGGAATTACCACTGGGACGGAGGAAATGACAGAGAGATTGAGCAAATAGTTCCTCTTCACTGCAGAATACCCAAATTTCTGGGGAACCAAGACTTACTAAGGGAGAGGAACTTAACGTAATTGATATCCATTGATAAAAAGTATTCGCAAAACTTAATGGACTGCGAGGCATCAAATGCTCCGGGCCTGATGGCCTGATGGTTCTAAAAGAGGCTGTGATCTCTGCAGCGACAGAGATTGTAGATCCACTGGTTCTGATTTCTCCAAGTTCAGGAATCTAGGCCAGTCCCAGCAGCTAGCAAATGATGGAGTGTGGGAGAAAGCAGTGAACTACAGGCCAATTGGCCTGACAACAGTTTGCAGGAAATGGCTGATTTGACTGCGGTTCATGTTCCACTTTCTCATCTGCTCCCGGATTAGTTTTGACTGCCGTGTCAGTCAAGAATCTGGATATTCAATGTCACTGTATCACAGCTTGGTATAGCGCCTCTGCTTTCTCAGAAGACTAAGGAAATTTAGCCTGTCCGCTACAACTCTCACTAACTTTTACAGATGCAACACAGAAAGCATTCTTTCTGGTTGTATCACAGCTTGGTATGGCTCCAGCTCTGCCCAAGACCGCAAGGAACTACAAAGGGTTATGAATGAAGCAAAATCCATCACGCAAACCAGCCTCCCATCCATTGACTCTACACTTTTTGCTGCCTCGGCAAAGCAGCCAGCATAATCAAGGACCCCACGCACCTCGGATATTCTCTCTTCCACGTTCTTCCATCGGGAAAAAGATACAAAAGTCTGAGGTCATATACCAACCGACTCAAGAACAGCTTCTTCTCTGCTGCTGTCAGACTTTTGAATGGACCTACCTCGCATTAAGTTGATCTTTCTCTACACCCTAGCTATGACTGTAACACGACATTGTGCACTCTCTCATTTCCTTCTCTATGAACGGTATGCTTTGTCTGTATAGCGCGCAAGAAACAATACTTTTCATGTGACATGTGACAATAATAAATCAAATCAAATCAAATCAAACTCTGCCTCCCCTGCTCCCTGGGGAAGACAGTTCCACAGATCAAAAAACGCCCTGAATGAAAAAAAAATCATCATCTCCGTATTACATGAGAGACCACCTCTTTTCAAACTGTGTCCCCTTGGACTTGTCTATCTTGCAAGGAAAAACATCCTTTTAGTCTTCACCCTGTCACTGTCCTCAATATGTCCACCTCTCATTCTTCTAAACTCCAATAATAGCAGCAGAACCTCCCTGACCTTTCCTCTTAAGACAACCACTTCAACCCAGGATTCAGTCCAGTGAACCTTCTCAGGACTACATCAAACGCAATGATGTCCTTTCTTTAAAAAGGAGACCAAAACTGTACAGTACTCCAGATGTGGTCTCACCAATGCCCTCTGCAACTGTGCAAAACATTCCTTTTATATTCCATTCCTTGGCACTGTGAGGCAGCAGTCTTTTCACAGAGTGGCACTGCTCCCTCACAGCTTCAAGGACCTGGGTTTCATTCACTGTCCAGGCCATTGTCTGTGTGGAGCCTGCACATTCTCTCTGTGCCTGCGTGGGTTTCCTCCGGGTGCTCCGGTTTCCTCCCACAGTCCAAAGATGTGCAGGTTAGATGGATTGGCCATGCTAAATTTCCCCTTAGGTTAGAGGGAGTAGCTGGATAAATGTGTGGGGTTACGGCGATAGGGCCTGGATGGGATTGTTGTTGGTGCAGATATGTTGGGCCGAATAGGCTCCTTCTGCGCTGTAGGGATTCTATTCTAATATGTAGCAACATTCCATTTCTCTTATTAATTGCTCACTGTACCTACATGCTAACCTTTCCTCATTCATGTACCAGGACACCCAGATCCCTCTGTAGCTCAGAGTTTTGCAATCCCTCTCCATTCAGATAATATGTTATTTTTCTATTCTTCCTGTCAAAGTGGACAAGTTCACTTTTTCCCACAATATTCCTCCATCTGACAAACTATTGTTCAATCACATACCCTCTCTACATCCCCCTTTTGGACTCCTGATGTCCACTTCACAACTTACTTTCCGACCTATCTTTGTGTTATCTGCAAAGTTAGCGACTTTGGTTCTTTCATTCAGATTATTGATGTAGGTTGTACATAGTTGCAACCACACCACTGATCACTGTGGAACTGCACTGATTTCATTTTGCTGACCCAAAATTGACTCGCTTATGTCCATTTTCTGTTTTTTGCTAGCTAACCAATCCTGCATCCATGCTAATATCTTGCCCCCTACAACAAGAGTTCTTGTTTAGTGAAGTCACCTTTGACGTATCACCTTATCAAACGCCTCCTGGAACTTCAAGTACACCACATCCACAGGTTCCCCTTTGTCCATGTTGTAGTGGGGATTTTTCATTTAAAAAGCGGCCAATGTCTAATAACTTAGACTAGTTAAAAATTTGCAAAAGGCAACGTCTCTGTTCAAAACATGTGACAAAATTTATTTTAGAGCACAAAACTCATACAAGACAAACAAGACATGAACATATGACCATTCAGAGGCCTCCAGAGGATCAGACAGTGTAGGTACAGGGCTGTGAAACCTCTCCGAAGATCTGAGGCACTCAGCCAAAATACAGAACAATTATACCTTTCATTCAATTTAATTTGGTGTTAACATGTCAGTCCAGTTTTTGACAAAGTATCTCAGTCAATTGCAATATGCCACTCGACATCACGATATTCCATAAAAGCAAATTACTGCTGATTACTGCATAAAAACTGGATAAAATCCATTATCTCCAACACCATCACCGATCTCACTTCCTCCGGATGCCTTCCCCCCCACAGCTTCCAACCTCATAATTTCCCAACCCCGGACAGCCCGCTTCTACCTTCTTCCCAAAATCCACAAGAAGGACTGTCCTGGTAGGCCCATTGTGTCAGCATGCTCCTGCCCCACTCAACTTATTCCCTCTTACCTTGACTCCACCCTCACTCCCCTGGTCCATTCCCTCCCCTCCTACATCCGGGATTCCCCTGATGCCCTGCGTCATATTCGCAGGCCGTAACCGCCTCCTATTCACCATGGATGTGGGGCAATCTCTCTACACCTTCAACCCACATCAGGACGGCCTGAGAGCTCTTTGCTTCTTTCTTGAGAGGCCTTAACAATTCCCATCCACCACCACTCTCCTCCGCCTGGCTGAAATCGTTCTATCTCTCAACAACTTCTCCTTTAACTCATCCCACTTTCTCCAAATCAAAGGAGTAGCAATGGTACCCGCTTGGGTCCTAGCTACGCTTGTCTTTTTATGGGGTAGGTGGAACATTCCTTGTTCCAAGCCTACCTGGGTCCCCTCCCACAACTCCTTTACTGGTACATTGATGACTATTTTGATGCCGCTTCATGCTCTCGTCCAGACCTCAAAAAATTCATCAACTTCGCTTCCAGTTTCCACCCCGCCATCACCTTCACCTGGCCCATCTCAGACACTTCCCTTCCCTTTCTTGACCTTTCTGTCTCCATTTCCGGCAATAGACTATCTACCAATATCCACTACAGGCCCACTGACTCCCACAGCTATCTGGGCTACAGCTCTTCACACCCCACATCCTGTAAGGACTCCATCCCTTTCTCTCAGCTCCTTCACCTCCGATGATGCCACTTTCCAAAGTGGTGCTTCTAATATGTGCTCCTTTTTCCTCAACCGTGGATTCCCATCCACAGTTGTCAACAGGGACCTCAACAGCGTGCAGTCCATCTCCCACACCATGACCCTCAGCCCCTCCCTTCGCACCCAGAACAAGGATAGAGACCCCCTTGTTCTCACACTTCACCCCACCAGCCTCCGCATGCAAAGCATAATCCTCCGCCATTTTTCCCAACTCCAGCGTGATACCACCAGCAAACACATCTTCCCCTCACTCCCTCGGTCAGCAGAGACCGTTTCCTCTGGGATAACCTAGTCCACTCCTTCACTATAATCAAAACCTCTCCCGTCACTCATGGCACCTTCCCATGCAATCCCAGAAGATGTAACACTTGTCCTTTTACCTCTTCTATGTTCACCATCCAAGGTCCAAAACATTAATTCCAGGTTGAGCAGCGTTTCTCTTGCATCTCTTTCAATTTGGTCTATTGCATTTGCTGCTCCCAATGTGGTCTCCTCTATATCGGAGAGACCAAGCGTAGACTGGGTGCACAATCAGGACCCTGACCTTCCGGTTACTTGCCATTTTAACACAGGATCCTGCTCCCATGCCCACATGTCTATCCTTGGCCTGCTGCAGTGTTCCAGTGAAGCTCAACACAAACTGGAGGAACAGCATCTCATCTTCCAGCTCGGCACTTTACAGCCTTCCGGTCTCAACATCGAATTCAACAACTTCAGGCGATTTGCTCTCCCCCAACTCGACCCCTCTATTTTCATTCTATTTTATTTAATTTTTTACTGTTCTCTATGGCCTTATATTTCCTTTATGGCCTTTCTTCATTTTTCTTCCCACACTTTTCCTCTACTTTACGCCCCTTCCCTCTCCTTTTCTCCCCCTTTGCTTCTCCTTTTCTAAATCTTATCTCTGTCCCATCCATTTTCCTCCCCCCCTCCCCCGACATCTTCATTTTAGCTTCTCTGCAGTTTGGCCATTCACACCCTTTATTCTCTCTGTGGGCTGCCATTAACTGGTTTCCCTGGTTTCTGTGGCTATGATTCATCTTTCATTCCCTCCCCCTGCAGTATAAATATAGAACATAGAACATTACAGTGCAGTACAGGCCCTTCGGCCCTCGATGTTGCGCCGAGCAGTGAAACCAATCTAAAGCCCCTCTAATCTACACTATTCCAATATCATCCATATGTTTATCCAATAACCATTTGAATGCTCTTAATGTTGACGAGTCCACCACTGCTGCAGGCAGG
Source organism: Mustelus asterias (assembly GCF_964213995.1). Lineage (NCBI taxonomy): Eukaryota > Metazoa > Chordata > Chondrichthyes > Carcharhiniformes > Triakidae > Mustelus > Mustelus asterias. The sequence continues at coordinate 10,676,908 of NC_135808.1, forward strand.
GCATTCCACTTATCTCCTATTATATCTCCCATTTTCTACGCCTTTCAGCTTTGACAAAGGGCCATCTGGATACAAAACGTCAGCTCTTTTCTCTCCTTACAGATGCTGCCAGACCTGCTGAGATTTTCCAGCATTTTCTCTTTTGGATAATGATATTTCATTTGTCCATTTAATCCCAGACATCTTCCCACTTTGGCTAAACCCACCTCCTGGTTGCTATGTAGTTCAGGATGCTTTCCATAACTGAACCTTTCCCACAGACACATCGCCAAGACAGAGAGATCTGCGTCTCCCTGGGCCCGAGAAAGACACTTTCTTATCTCTGGACAATGTATGCCACTATAATGCTGCAACATTGACTTGAAGCTTCTAATGCTTATTTCTGCTGACTAATGGATTCCCAACTCTGAACTGTTGACCTTACCATTACATTTTGCAGCATCCGCACTTCTGACTGAGACAAACAAAATATTTCATACATTAAAATACATTCAATACTTTAATATATACTTTAAAATCATCTTTAGCTGTTTTAATGCTGTTATTGCATTCACATATGAGCAAACTGTCAACATTAACAGGTTATAAATGAATCATTTAACCCCTTCTAGCTATCCTGTCACTAAAAAGACTACATCTGTCTGTGAACCTAACTAGCTGATTTAAAATTCCCTTCCACACATGTTACTTGTTACTTCCTCAAAGAACCGGGGCGGCACGGTAGCCCAGTGGTTAGCACTGCTGCTTTACAGCTCCAGGGACCTGAGTTCGATTCCCGGCTTGGGTCACTGTCTGTGTGGAGTTTGCACATTCTCCTCGTGTCTGTGTGGGTTTCCTCTGGGTGCTCCGGTTTCCTCCCACAGTCCAAAGATGTGCGGGTTAGGTTGATTGGCCATGCTAAAATTGCCCCTTAGTGTTCAGAGATGTGTAAATTAGAGGGATTAGTGGGTAAAATATATGGGGGTAGGGCCTGGGTGGGATTGTGGTCGGTGCAGACTCGATGGGCCGAATGGCCTCTTTCTGCACTGTAGGGTTTCTATGATTCAACTCGAATAAATTAATCAAATATGATTAACCATCCACAATACCATGTTGACTCTGCCTGATTGCATTAAGATTTTCCAAGTGCCTGCTATAATCTCATTGATAATAGAATCCAGCATTCCCATAAGACGGATGTTAACCTAACTGGCCAATAGCTTACTGCTTTTTGACTCCCTCCTTTCTTGAATATTTGCAATTTTCCAATCGGATGGACCTTTTCAGAAACGAGGGAAATTTGAAAAATTGAAACCAATGCGTCCACTATTTCAGCAGTCACTCACTTCAAGATGGCGGCACGGTAGCACAGTGGTTAGCACTGCTTCTTCACAGCTCCAGGGTCCCGGGTTCGATTCCCGGCTCGGGTCACTGTCTGTGTGGAGTTTGCACATTCTCCTCGTGTCTGCGTGGGTTTCCTCCGGGTGCTCCGGTTTCCTCCCACAGTTCAAAGATGTGCAGGTTAGGCTGATTGGCCAGGTAAAAAAATTGCTCCTGAGAGTCCTGGGATGTGTAGGTTAGAGGGATTAGCGGGTAAAATATGTGGGGGTAGGGCCTGGGTGGGATTGTGGTCGGTGCAGACTCGATGGGCCGAATGGCCTCCTTCTGCACTGTAGGGTTTCTATGATTCTATGAAGACCCTAAGATGAAATTCATAAGGAGCTGGGAACATGTTAGTTAATAATTCTAATTGCAATTCACGTATCCTTTTCCTTGTCATTATAATTGTTCTAAGTATCTCCCTCCCTTTCACCTCAGAATTTTTGTTGGGAGTGTTATTTGCATCCTTAAAGGTGAATATAGATGCAAAATATCTTAATTCACCATTTCCTTATTTTCCATTATTACTTTGTAACCCTCACTCTCTGGAGGACTAACACTTAGCTCCGTTATTCTGTTCCTCTTCATTCTCCTTTAATTATATCTCAAGCTATCCTTCTCTCATACTCTAATTATTTCCTCCTTATTATTCTTTTCTTTAACCTTGATGCTGCTTATATTCCATCTAATATTGTGAGCTGTCAGTAATCTTGGCAAAATTTCATGCTTTTTCTTTCAATTACAAGGATGTTGCCTGGATTGAGTGGCATGCCTTATGAGGACGAGGGAGCTCGGTCTTTTCTCCATGGAGAGACGTAGGATGAGAGGAGACCTAATAGAGGTATGCAAAATGTTGAGAGGCATAGATCGGGTGGACTCTCAGAGGCTTTTTCCCAGGGTGGAAATGGCTGCTACGAGAGGACACAGGTTTAAGGTGCTGGGGGGTAGGTGCAGGGGAAATGTGAGGGGGAAGTTTTTCACACAGAGGGTGGTGGGTGAGTGGAATCGGCTGCTGTCAGTGGTGGTGGAGGCAAACTCAATAGGGTCTTTTAAGAGACTCCTGGATGAGTACATGGGACTTAATAGGATGGAGGGTTATAGGTAGGCCTAAAAGGTAGTGCAATGTTCGGCACAACTTGTGGGGCCGAAGGGCCTGTTTTGTGCTGTAGTTTTTCTATGTTTCTATTTGACATGATATTTAACTTCTTTAGTTAGTCATGAATAGTGTGCCTTCCCCTAGAGTCTTTCTTTATCTCTGGAATGTATCATTTCTGAGTGTTATGAAATATCTCCTTAAATGTCTACTGGTGAACCTGTAATGACCTATCCCCTAACCTAATTTCCCAGTTCATTTTTGCCTGCTCAGAGTGCATACCCTCTTAATTGGCCTTATTTCAGTTCAAGCCACCTCTTCTCTCCCTCAAACTGAATGTAAAGTTCAATCATGTTATGATCACTGTTACCGAGAAGCCCCACTATTAGGAGGTAATTAATAATCCTGTCGTGTTGCACATTAACAGATTCATAATAGCCTGATCTATGGTTGCTTAGAATATGCTGCTCTAAGCAACTGTCCACAAACACTCTCTGAACGGTTGCGACATGGTGGGGCACTGGTTAGCACTGCTACGTCACAGCGCCAGGTGACCCGAGTTCAATTCTGGCCTCGGGTCACTGTCTTTGTGGAGTTTGCACATTCTCCTCGTGTCTGCATGGGTTTTCTCTGTTGCTCTGGTTTCCTCCCACAGTCCAAAGATGTGTGCGCTATGTTGATTGGCCATTCTAAATTGACCCTTAGTGTCAAGGGATTAGCGTGGTAAATATGTGGGTTATGGGGATAGGATCTAGATGGGATTGTTGACGCTGCAGGTGCGATGGGCTGAATGGCCTCCTGCTGCACTGTAGGATTCTATGATTTTATGCTTCTATAATTCTATGATTCTAGAACCAAAGCAGCTTGGAGTCTATTACAGTTAAAAGGTTGGAGCCATATTGATGTAAGGGGTGAGCAGATTTAATGGTAAGACCCTAAAACAGGAGGTGGGCTTACTGAACTGAATAACTGGGAACACGGTATCTCCACTAAATGTTTCCTTTTTGACATTAACGTTATTTTTCAAAGTTTACTTATTAGTGTCACAAGTAGGCTTACATTAACACTGCAATGATGCTACGGTGAAAATCCCCTAGTCGCCACACTCCAGTACCTGTTCGGGTACACTGAGGGACAATTTAGCACGGCCAAAGCACGTAACCAGCACGTCTTTCAGACTGTGGGAGGAAACCGGAGCACCTGGAGGAAACCCACGCAGACACGGGGAGAATGTGTAGGCTCCGCACAGACAGTGACCCAAGCTGGGAATCAAACGCAGGCACTGTGAAGCAGCCGTGCTAACCACTGTGCCACCATGCCACCCTGAGCTAAATTATTTTAAAAGCAATCAGTGAATCCTCAAAGGCCATGTTGTCACGGAGAGGGGCGGATGTTATGAAACTTCTCTGGTTTCAGTTTATCTGTGTGTTGGCTGGAGAGGTGTTGGTTGCCGTTTGGACCTCATGTTGTTGCAGATCACAGAGAAACCCTGGAAACATTTACAGCTCAGTGCAGCAGCAAGACTGGAGTTGGGAGACACCTGGGACAATACGAGCTTAGTGAAACTAGTGATTTGTGAAAAAGAGCTGGAATTGTGCCAATAGTTTGAGGTGGGAGTGCATTTTTGTGAATCTCAGAGAGCACAGGCCCAGGAGAAGCAATTGAACCATCGGAAGGCTGAGACTGTCCGAGTCCGAGTGCCTTATGTGGGAATTTAGAGTCTCAGGGGGGATTCTCCGGCCTCCCAGCCACGTGTTTCCCACTGGAGGGAGGTGGCACATAATTTGCTGGCGGCAGGATTCTCTGGTCCCGCCATTGTCAATGGGAAATCCCATTGATCTCACCCCATACCGGCGGGAAACCTGCGGCCTTGGGTGCATTGCCGGCAGGACCGGAGAATTCCGCAGACGAGAATGGCCGGAGAATTCTGGCCTAAATCTTCAAAGATTATGAATTGAAACCTGTCCTGAGAGGGAACGAGATTTAGTGACTCGCACTGGTGACTGATATCTGGGTGGGTTGCTGAGAAATCCATGGAATCTATCTTAGTTGCATCTGCCATTTAATGTGCAGTGTGGTGTTCTTGACCACCACTTCCCTGCTAATTCGCATGGACCTCATGTTAAATCTGAGTATTGGAGTATAATTTAGATATTATAGATTGTTTGACTTTGCTGACTTTGTCGAGTGAATTTTACATTGTTGCTTTCACACCGTTGTTTATTTTCTTAGCGGGTAACTAGCATTTCAAACTTTTGTCTACTCTCAGCACAACCTTACTGGTCACTAACGGGATGGTAAGAAAATCGAGTCTAGAGTTCTTTCATGGACAGACTCGATGCAAAAAAAGAGCAACTGATCTGCACACAGCCAGTACCGAGCGGGAGAGTCAAGTCAATGCCTGTCCCATTCGAAATACAGTCAGTAACAGAATACTGAAAGACCTGGATAGAGTGGATGTGGAGAAGATCTTTCTATTCGTTGGAGAGATTAAGATTCGAGGGCACAGGCTCAGAGTAAAGGGACGACCCTTTAGTACCGAGATGAGGGGGAATTTCTTCAGCCAGAGGATGGTGAACCTGTGGAATTCATTCCCACAGAAGGTTGTGTGGAGGCTGGGTCATGGAGTTTATCTAAGACAGAGAGAGATAGGTTCTTGATTGGTAAGGGGATGAAAGGTTATGAAAGAATGTGGGATTGAGAAACTTATCAGCCACTCGATGGACCGAATGGCCTAATTCAGATCCTTGAGGTCTTCTGATCTAAAAGGCCATTGGATTTGGAGGAATACCGAGAGAACGTAATTCTCAAAAGCACCCTGATGGTGTAGAGACCCTGTGATGAGCAGCAGTCTAAAAGCCAAGGGAATAGTGAACACGCGACTCTCCACATTACTATTGCTGGTGATGAAATTATCCCCTGATCTGAAAATCATTTCATTAATGATGTTTGCTGGATTGTCTGTGTCGCCGCTGGCAGCTGTTAGGTAACTTCACCGAGCCATTGGTTCAGGTATAAATCTGTGTGCTGCTTCCAATGCATTACGCACAGCGCCAGTTGGAGGCTTGCTCTCGGGAAGTTTCAATAATCTCCGTGTAAAATGGGAACAACCAAATCTGTCGACATCACTGTGATTGGTTATCCAATTCTTGTCATTATCAGTATCCCTGGTGAGTAACAGGAAACAACTATTTATTTTAGAAAGCCCTGGTTTCGATGTGTTGTCGTTTTCTTCCCCCTTGCTGTCTGTTGCTGCCTCCACGTTGACCATCGCTGCTCCAGTTTCTGGTGACAGTGTAGGCAAAAATATAATTGTACTTTTCGTCATTTGCATGAATCTGTAGATGTGAGACAGAGTTTTGACAGGATGTTGTGATTCACAGTGGACACTGATATCTGGGTGGGTTGAGGAGAAATCCATGGACTCTGTCTTAGTCTAATCTACCATTTAAAGTGCAGTGTGGTGAGCTTGACCACAGTTTGCCTGTTAACTCACATGTACCTCATGTTTTTATGTTAATTGTGTTAATGAGCTGGGACGGTGGAGTAATGTTTAGCACTGCTGCCTCACAGCGCCAGCAACTCGGGTTCAATTCACAGCTTGGGTCACTGTCTGTGTGCAGTTTGCACATTCTCCCCGGTGTCTGTGTGGCTTTCCTCTGGGTGCTCTGGTTTCCTTCCATAGTCTGAAAGATGTGCGGGTGAGGTGCATTGGTTAAGCGCTGGTAAAGTGTATTGGCCATGTTAAATTCTCCATCGGTGAAGCCAAACGGCCGCTGGAGTGTGGCGACTCGGGGAGTAATTTCTTTCCAATTTCTTACAGCTAACCTGATGGCGATTGTGGTCCTGTCCCGGGGAAGGTGCGGCCTCTCCAAAGGGATCACCTGTTATATGATCACCATGGCGATAGCCGATCTCCTGGTCTGCATTTTTAACGTCAACCTGGATATCTTTCGCTCCCATTTCCCGTATTCATTCCTGATCTACACCAGTGTGTGCCGTGTTACTACCATCATGCAAGTATCCAGCGTCCAATTCTCCGTCTGGTCCACAACATTATTTACTCTTGACCGTTTCGTAGCCATTTGTTGTCCAAAACTAAAATTAAAATACTGCACCAGGAGAACTGCCACTGTGATTCCCGCGGCCGTGAGTGTACTCAGTTTTGTCATGAATATTCCAGTCTATTTCCGTTATGAGCCCTACTCTGTTGTTGCCAATGTGCAGTGGGGCTGCCGCACAGTGAAAGGATACATTTCTTCACCAGCATGGATAGCTTACAAGTGGATCGCTAATCTCTCAGTCCCATTATTTCCATTCCCCTTGTTGCTGCTGTTGAATATTCTCACTGTCCGGCACATCTTGGTGGCCAGTAGGTCTCGCAGGGCCCTGAAGGCTCACGGCCCTGGGGAGGCCAGCAGTGACCCCGTGCTGAAGAGCAGAAGAATGACTATCGTCCTGCTCTTCACTGTCTCCGGGAGCTTTATGGTTCTGTGGATGCCAATCGTAATACTTCACCTCCTCTTCGACTTCACTGAGACGTCTGCCTTGAAAGGTGCAAGCTCGCTTCTCTTGACAATGAGAATCACACTCCTGATGATGTATTCCAGCACCTGTACGAACACATGCATTTATATATTGACCCAGAGGAGGTTCCGGGAAGAGATTCTGAACATGGTGAAATATCCATTAATTCTCCTGTTAAAATTCCTTAAGTAATTTAAGAATATTGAAAGGCTTGGATAAAGTGGACGTGGGGAAGATGTTTCCAGGATTAGGAGAGATTGGAGAGGACACAGCCTCAGAGTAAAGAAACGGCCTTTTAGAAATGTAATGAGGAGGAATTTCGTCAGCCTGAGGTTGGTGAAACTGTGGAATTCATTGCCACAGAGAGATATGGAGGCCAAGTCATTGAGTGTATTTAAGACAGAGATTGATAAGTTCTTGATGGATAAGGGGATCAAAGGTCACGGGGAAAAGGTGGGAAAATGAGGTTAAGAAATATATCAGCCATGATTGAAAGGCAGAGCACACTTGATGGGTCAAATTACCTAATTCTGCTCCTTTGTCTTATTGTCCTAAGCATTGGAAGGTGGAGATGAAGGGTGGGGGAACTAGATGTTGTTTGAAATCTCAATTGGACCTCAGCAAGTGACCAGTAGATTGAGGCAAGTCTCGCTGCTCATGGCTTCTCAATCTTTCAGAAATCAATGTTTTTTTTATAGCTGAAAGTGTCTGGACTAATATTGTTGTTCTTGACACATGGGGTTACCATTGACCAGAAACACAACTTGACTCACCATATAATGACATTTGGCTCCAAGGGCAGGTCAGAGTCTCCGAATATTGCAGCGAGTAACTCACCTCCCGACCCCCCAAAGCCTGTCCACCATCTACAAGGCACAAGTCAGGAGTGTGATGGAATACTCCCCACTTGCCTGGATGAGTGCAGCTCCAGCAACACTCAAAAGGCTCAGCACCATCCAGGACAAAGCAGCCCCGCTTGATACCATTCTGCAAAAGCAGCCTATTTGATTGACACCACATCGACAAATATCCATTCCTCCACCACAGACACACTTTGGCAACAGCGTCCATTATCTACAAGATGCACTCAGGAATTCACCAAAGATCCTTAGACAGCACCTTCCAAACCCATGTCTATTTCCTTCTAGAAGGACAAGGGCAGCAGATACATTGAGACACTACCACCTGCAAGTTCCCCTCCAAGCCACTTACTGACCTGACTTGGAAATATATCGCCGTTCCTTCGCAGTTGCTGGATCAAAATCCTGGAATTCCCTCCCGAACAGCAATGTGGGTCAACCCACAGCACATGGACTGCAAGTGATTCAACAAGATGGCTCACCATCACCACCTTCTCAAGGGCAACTAGGAATGGGCAATAAATGCTAGCCAGCCAGCGACGCCCATTTTCTTTTTATTCATTTGTGGGACATGGGTGTTCATGCATTGACCATGCTGAATTCTCCAGGGTGCGGCCAATAGGGGATTTTCACAGTAACTTCATTGCAATGCAAATGTAAGTCTACTTGTGACACTAATAAATAAGCTTAAAAAAATAGTTTCAGTGAATAAAGTACACATACTCGATCAGAGTTAACGTGGATGTTTTATTTGGAATCGAATCGCAAGGCTTTCCTGGAAGGAGAAATGTGTCCGTGTGAGAAAGCAGCAATCCAGCCTCTTCAGCTGTTTCACAACTGCTGGGGGGGACCCGATGTTAATTTTAACTTTCGGCTGTGTCAGAGAGCTGGCCTCCAAATCCAATTACCTTCCCCATCAACAGAGAGAAAAATCAGTCACCGTGGGTGGCCAATTCCATACCCGGTGTACAGCTTCACCGAGAGTTGAAGTGAACCCACGTCCCCAATGTTGAAGTCTTCTCCATTGACTTGAACATCCTGTCAATCCCAGTCCTGGTGTTAGCCACTTAGCTCAGGTGGCTGGCCGGCTGGTTAGTAATGCAGAGAGCTGCCAATAGCGCGGGTTCAATTCTTGTACCCGCTTACGTTATCCTTGAAGATCCCACCTTGCCCCTTGCCTGAGGTGTGGTGACCCTCAGGTTAAATCACAACCAGTCACCTCTTCCCCACAAATGGGAGAGCAGCCGATGGTCACCTGGGACTCTGGCGATGTTACTTTATAGTGTGGCACCCAGAACTGCAGACAATTCTCCAGCTGAGGTCTAACTAGTATCTGGGGGGACAGGAGAGGTCTCAATTTAACGTGTCCTCTTAAAGATAGCGCCGGTGAATGTGCAGAACCCCCTCAATGGAGTTACAACCTTCATCATTCACATCAAGTCTTGGCCTGGGGCTGGAACCCACCACATTCTGACCAGGAGCTGAGGGGATTTGCTCTGCCAGCGTGGGGTTTTAATTTTGGTAAATTAGTGGCAAGTTTACAAGTGAGGGATTTGGAGAAAATTCAGGAAGAATATCCCAGGAGACGAAGGAAATTTCTCATGTCTGCTACGATTCTCACCAACTTTTACAGATGCACCATAGAAAGCATCCTTTCGTGATGTATGACTCATGCTCTGACCAAGACCGCAAGAAACTACAGAGTTGTGAACGAAGTCCAGTCCATCACGCAAACCAGCCTCCCATCCACTGACTATTCCTAAACTTCCCACGGCCTCGGAAAAACAGCCAGAATGATTAAGGACCCCATGCTGCCCGGACATATTCTCTTCCACCTTCTTCCGTCGGGAGAAAGATACAAATGTCTGAGGTCACGGACCAACTGACACAAGAAGAGCTTCTATCCTGCTGCCATCAGACATTTGTGTGGACCTACAATATATTAAGTTGATCTTTTAAATCACACTCATATGACTGCACTCTCTCCTTTCCTCCTCCCCTGTGTAAGGTATGCATTGTCTGTATAGCACGCAAGAAACAATACTTTGCACTGGGTGGGATATTACGGCTTTGTTTGCCACAAAACCGGAAAATCCCACCCAGTCAATGGATCTTTCAATGGCCTGCCCCTCGCCCGCTCCGATTCCCGTGAGGTTCGGGCTGGCAAGATTCTGGCATCTGTATCCCAATACGTGTGACATTAGGAAGTCAAATCAAATCAACATCAAATCAAACTGGGTCTATCCTCTGACTCTATGGCCCACTGCGAGCACTACATGCCTCTTAACTGCTTGAATGATTTCCTAGAGTCATAAAGTCATAGTCATAGAGGTTTACAGCATGGAAACAGGCCCTTCAGCCCAACTTGTCCATGCTGCCCTTCTTTTTAAACCCCTAAGCTAATCCCAATTGCCCGCATTTGGCCCATATCCCTCTATACCCATCTTACCCATGTCACTATCTAAATGCTTTTTAAAAGACAAAATTGTACCCGCCTCTACTACTACCTCTGGCAGCTTGTTCCAGACACTCACCACCCTCTGTGTGAAAAAGTTGCCCCTCTGGACACTTTTGTATCTCTCCCCTCTCAACTTAAACCTATGCCCTCTAGTTTAGACTCTCCTATCTTTGGGAAAAGATATTGACTATCTAGCTGATCTATGCCCCTCATTATTTTATAGACCTCTATAAGGATACCCCTCAGCCTCCTACGCTCCAGAGAAAAACATCCCAGTCCATCCAACCTCTCCTTATAACTCAAACCATCAAGTCCCGGTAGCATCCTAGTAAATCCTTTCTGCACTCTTTCTAGTTTAATAATATCCTTTCTATAATAGGGTGACCAGAACTGTACACAGTATTCCAAGTGTGGCCTTACCAATGTCTTGTACAGCCTCAACAAGACATCCCAACTCCTGTATTCAATGTTCTGACCGATGAAACCAAGCATGCCAAATGCCTTCTTCACCACTCTGTCCACCTGTGACTCCACTTTCAAGGAGCTATGAACATGTCCCCCTAGATCTCTTTGTTCTGTAAATCTCCCCAATGCCCTACCATTAACTGAGTAAGTCCTGCCCTAGTTCAATCTACCAAAATGCATCACCTCGCATTTGTCTAAATTAAACTCCATCTGCCAGTCATCAGCTCACTGGCCCAATTGATCAAGATCCCGTTGCAATCAGAGATACCTTTCTTCACTGTCCACTCTGCCTCCAATCTTGGTGTCATCTGCAAACTTACTAACCATGCCTCCTATATTCTCATCCAAATCATTCATATAAATGACAAATAACAGTGGATTCAGCACTGATCCCTGAGGCACACTGCTGGTCACAGGCCTCCAGTTTAAAAAACAACTCTCTCCAACCATTTGCTTCTGTCATCCAGCCAATTTTATATTCATTTAGATACCTCACCCTGGATCCTGTGAGATTCAACCTTATGCAACAACCTATCATTTCCTGCACCATGGTGTCCTGGTCAATTATCCATTGGTGAATAAACCCAAGGCTGAGAGAGACAGATTCCTGGATCTTTAGAGAGTCAGTGGATATTGGGGAATGAGATGGGAAGTAGAGTAGAGGAAGGAGATCATGCTGATTGTATTGAGTGGTGGAGCAGCAGGCTGGTGGGGGCCGTATGGTCTAATCCTGCTCCTATTTCTTATGATCTGATGCTGTCATGTTCTCCGATTACTTTCAAGACAACAACAATATTATTCAGTTGATTCTGACCACTACGTTGGGAGATTTGCAATAATGTATTAAGACTCACTCTGTTGAATCTGTCACTACAGAAACCCATTGGGACAAACGGATAACAATGGCCTGAGTTTTTCACCTGTTGGGCAGTCAATGGGTCCAGAAGTGACCACGAAGCCAACAAGTGTGAAACTGGCTCTGTGTGAGGCTGATTGCTGCCGGGCAGGGCAGGGAGAGGGGGGGGGGGGGGGGTGCTGAGAAAAGGGAGGGTGCGGCCTGGCCATTCCAGTGAGCTCCATGTTGCAAAGTTGCAGTTTGGTGTTTGTGAAATTGTAAACAAATTGTGAAATGCTCGGGGGAAAAGCATTGCATGGTCCCGATAAAAGGCAGCACTTTTTCAGTGCTTCGAGAATCAACAAAATGCAAGTTCATAGAGAACCCAAACTGAAACATTTGTATCGAAAGACCAAGCAGCAGTGTTACCAAGACAGCAGGTTTTTGAATTTAGCCAATCAATTTGAATCAGGCACTTAGCTGTCAAGACCGATTCAATTTAAATTTGATGATTTTATCAACCTAGGACCAATCCTATTGTGGGAATTATTGATATGTTATCACGGGTATAAAAGAAGGGAACAAAGGGACAAAGAAGAGTGAGCAACTGGCACCTGCCAGAGTTGACAAATCTCAGCTCAACTCGAGATCGAGAGAGAATCGGTGGCTCGCATAGATTCATCTGTGACTTCGATAAAGCACCATCGAGATAGCAAAGGGACCAAAGAAGAAAGAAGTTCCAGGCAGAAGAATCAACAGAGAAGGCCCAGAATATTACAGAAGATGCCAAACCTGGTTGTAATTTTGTGAGTGACTAAATTCTATTTTGTTAATGAGTGGAAATTGTACTTATCTGAACAGCAAACCATTAGAATCTTGTTTATTTGGGAACAGCTAAGAGTTAGAAAGGATTTATTAGTTTTGTTAAGAGTTTAGTTAAATTGTTCACTGGAGTTCAGTAAATAAATTGTGACCTGTTGATTTCAGAGAGATTCAGGGATTTATTTTGATATAAGCAAGAGACGTTGCTGAAGAGAAGGTCGTACCACCTCACACACTTTTTATAGGTTACAGGGCAAGATATCCTCTTTGGATCTTTGGGTATTAATTCTCAGAGGGGGGATCCACCTTTGCTTCTTAACATCCCTCAGGGGGACAGACACAGCAGAGCTGTCTCAGGGAGCTCCTGACCCATTGAAAAAATAGCAACTGAAAAATTATATCTGGGCAGCATGTGTGATGATAGTGTCATATTCTTGTTGATGTAGTGGGAACTTGTGTATGGAGTCAGTAGAGATAGGAGAGGTGATGAATGAATACTTTTCTTCAGTGTTCACCAAGGAAAGGGGCCATGTTTTTGAGGAAGAGAAGGTGTCACAGGCTAATCGGCTGGAGGAAGTAGATGTTCGGAAGGAGGATGTACTAGCAATTTTGAATAAACTGAAGGTCGATAAGTCCCCTGGGCCTGATTAAATATATCCTAGGATTCTTTGGGAGGCAAGGGATGAGATTGCAGAGCCTTTGGCTATGATCTTTGGGTCCTCACTGTCCATGGGGATGGTGCCAGAGGACTGGAGAGTGGCGAATGTTTTTCCTCTGTTTAAGAAAGGGAATAGAAATGACCCTGGTAATTATAAGCCGGTTAGTCTTACTTCGGTGGTTGGTAAGTTGATGGAAAAGGTCCTTAGGGATGGGATTTATGACCATTTAGAAAGATGCGGATTAATCTGGGATAGTCAGCACGGATTCATGAAGGGAAAGTCGTGCCTCACAAATTTGATAGAATTTTTTGATGCGGTAACTAAGTGTGTTGATGAAGGTAGGGCAGTTGATGTCATATACATGGATTTTAGTAAGGCGTTTGATAAGGTCCCCCATGGTCGGCTTATGATGAAAGTGAGGAGGTGTGGGATGGAGGGGAAGTTGGCCGATTGGATAGGTAACTGGCTATCTGATCGAAGACAGAGTGTGGTGGTGGATGGAAAATTTTCGGACTGGGGGCAGGTTGCTAGCGGAGTGCCACAGGGATCAGTGCTTGGTCCTCTGCTATTTGTGATTTTTATTAATGAATTAGAGGAGGGGGCTGAAGGGTGGATCAGTAAATTTGCTGATGACACCAAGATTGGTGGAGTAGTGGATGAGGTGAAGGGCTGTTGTAGACTGCAAAGAGACATAGATAGGATGCAAAGCTGGGCTGAAAATTGGCAGATGGAGTTTAATCCTGATAAACGTGAGGTGATTCATTTTGGTAGGACAAATTTAAATGTGGATTACAGGGTCAAAGGTAGGGTTCTGAAGACTGGAGGAACAGAGAGACCTTGGTGTCCATATCCACAGGTCTCTGAAGGTTGCCACTCAAGTGGATAGAGCTGTGAAGAAGGCCTATAGTCTGTTAGCTTTTATTAACAGGGGGTTGGGATTTAAGAACCGTGGGGTTATGCTGCAACTGTACAGGACCTTGGTGAGACCACATTTGGAATATTGTGTGCAGTTCTGGTCACCTCACTATAAGAAGGATGTGGAAGCACTGGAAAGAGTGCAAAGGAGATTTACCAGGATGCTGCCTGGTTTGGAGGGTAGGTCTTATGAGGAAAGGTTGAGGGAGCTAGGGCTGTTCTCTCTGGAGCGGAGGAGGTTGAGGGGAGACTTAATAGAGGTTTATAAAATGATGAAGGGGATAGATGGAGTGAACGTTCAAAGACTATTTCCTCGAGTGGATGGAGCTATTACAAGGGGGCATAACTATAGGGTTCATGGTGGGAGATATAGGAAGGATGTCCGAGGTAGGTTCTTTACTCAGAGAGTGGTTGGGGTGTGGAATGGACTGCCTGCAGTGGTAGTGGAGTCAGACACTTTAGGACCATTTAAGCGGTTATTGGATAGGCACATGGAGCACACCAGGATGATAGGGAGTGGGATAGCTTGATCTTGGTTTCAGACATCGTGGGCCAAAGGGCCTGTTCTGTGCTGTTCTATGTTCTATGTTCTATGTATGCTTACATATTGTTTTAATGATAAGGGGAATGATTTAAAGTTCCATTACTTACTACAGATAGTCGGCATGTCTTGAGGGAATACAGCTCAGATGCTGGGAGAGCAGGATAATTTCTCATTTTAGCCATGTATTATTTACTTAGTAAGAAGTTTAACAACACCAGGTTAAAGTCCAACAGGTTTATTTGGTAGCAAAAGCCACACAAGCTATCGAAGCTCTAAGCCCCTTCTTCAGGTGAGTGGGAATTCTGTTCACAAACAGAGCTTATAAAGACACAGACTCAATTTACATGAATAATGGTTGGAATGCGAATACTTACAACTAATCAAGTCTTTAAGAAACAAAACAATGGGAGTGGAGAGAGCATCAAGACAGGCTATAAAGATGTGTATTGTCTCCAGACAAGACAGCCAGTGAAACTCTGCAGGTCCACGCAACTATGGGAGTTACAAATAGTGTGACATGAACCCAATATCCTGGTTGAGGCCGTCCTCGTGTGTGCGGAACTTGGCTATCAGTTTCTGCTCAGCGACTCTGCGCTGTCGTGTGTCGCGAAGGCCGCCTTGGAGAACGCTTACCCGAATATCAGAGGCCGAATGCCCGTGACCGCTGAAGTGCTCCCCAACAGGAAGAGAACAGTCTTGCCTGCTGATTGTCGAGCAGTGTTCATTCATCCATTGTCGCAGCGTCTGCATAGTTTCCCCAATGTACCATGCCTTGGGACATCCTTTCTTGCAGCATATCAGGTAGACAACGTTGGCTTTTACTTAGGACGTTTACTTAGGACAGAGCTAACAGACTTTTGTTTACAAAAATGAAAGGTTCACTGGGGTTTTAGTTGAAGGAATCGAACGAGAGTTTAATTCAAGAAATGGAAGGTGGGTTTAAATTGACAGGGTCATGTGATACTGTGGTTAATGGAAGCAGCTAGCTATGGAGCAAAGGCAAAAACAGTTTTCAGTTTGTTTAAAGGGGTTTGTTTAAAGACAGAGGGTTAAAAGCTTCTGTGCAACTCAAAATCTCTTTTTGAAAGCTTCAAGGATGACTACACCCATATGGCAAGTATATTTTTGGCTGGTAATTGTATTCAAAGTTGCTTATGAATCTGTAAGAAGAATGTTGCTTATTTGGAACTGAATTAGTTTGAAATTGGAGTTGTTTTTTAAAAATGTTGTTCAATGGGTAATATTTAAGCTGCTTTATTTGCTAGTGT
The DNA here is from genome assembly GCF_964213995.1 of Mustelus asterias. Lineage (NCBI taxonomy): Eukaryota > Metazoa > Chordata > Chondrichthyes > Carcharhiniformes > Triakidae > Mustelus > Mustelus asterias. Next base: position 10,692,713 of record NC_135808.1, read on the forward strand.
TATAGTTAAACTGTGGTGTTAAACAAATTGTTTCACAATAAAAAATGTTGTATACCAACTCTCAATCAATCATCAAAACATTTCTTGCTGCTCTTTCTTCCTTTGTTATTGTTTTATTGCCTCCTCTGGATAAGAGGTGTGTGATGATGCAAGCTCAGACCTCATCACACCAGTATTCATTCAAAAGAAAAAGCTTGCATAGAGGCTCGCAGCCCTCTCCTTCTCCACCCCCAACAGCTATGGGAACAGACAACTGGCTGCCCCAGTTGCTCCATGTCAACTATGTGCCTTCTAGATGTCTTCTGCCCAAGAGAGGACTCCACTCCGTGGGGTGATTGCCCACTCTCAGTCCCGATTCGTCTCTCAAGTCAGGTGACCCTCTTCTGCTGTGCTGCCTTTAAAGGAAAAATCGCCACAATATGTTACACAATATTGCTAAACTGCCAGAACTTTATGTTTCAAGTTCAGATATGCTCACGACACATAAATGTGTGAAATTACAAATGAAAGATTTGGCATGCAGCATGGTGGCACAATGGTTAGCACTGCTGCCTCATAGCGCCAGGGACCCTGGTTTGATTCCAGGTTTGGGTCGATGTATATGCGGAATCTGCATGTTCGCCCCGTGTCTGCGTGGGTTACCTCCGGGTGCTCCAGTTTCCTCCCACAGTCCGAAAGACGTGTTGGTTAGGTGCATCGGCCATGCTAAATTGTTCCTCAGCCCGATCAGGCACCGGAGTGTGGCGACTAATGGAGATTCATAGTAACTTCATTGCAGTGTTAATGTAAGCCTACTTGTGAAATGAATAAATAGGTAAAGCTTGCGCGATAACGTGATCAGTGAGTGCGTGTGACAGTCAGATGTGCACCCACCAAAAATAAAAAAGACAATTTAAATGAAGTAACCACCAATTGACCAGAATTTTGCATTGCCTTTCTGCCTTTGCAGGGGGTGGATGTTCCGATTGACAAGGCAGCTTTTATAGTTAAACTGCATCCTGGATCCAGGGCAGGGTGAAAGGTGAGGCTTAAAGTAGATTCACCAATGTGTCTGGGGACTGAGGTCTGTGTATGATCATGTGTTCGTGCCCTGGAGCAGAATCCCAAATTACATCAGGAAGCCAGATTCGACCCCAGCAACTTTTCTGTTTTGGCATTAATGTGAGGATTGTGTGCTTCACTCCAGGAGTAATTCCAGCAACAAATTAGGGACTCCAACCACATTCCATCGACAACCATCAACACAGTTAAAATATAGACCACCTCCTCCGACTAACTTGGAGCGACCCCACTGGTGAATGCATTACAGAACCTGTCATTTATATATCACTCTTCACATCCAAAAATATGGGGATTTGCTCTGCCTCGATAAATTCTCCGGAGTGCGGCCAATGGCGGATTTTCACAGTAACTTCAATTCAGTGTTAATATAAGTCTACTTGTGGAACAATAAATAAACTGCAAAATACTTTGACCGAATAAAATACGCATATTCGATCAGAGTTAACGTGGATGTTTTAATTTGAACCGAATCGCAAGGTTTTCCGGGAAGGAGAAATGTGTCCGTGTGAGAAAGCAGCAATCCGGCCTCTTCAGCTGTTTCACAACTGCTGGGGGGGACCCGATGTTAATTTTAACTTTCGGCTGTGTCGGAGAGCTGGCCTCCAAATCCAATTACCTTCCCCATCAACAGAGAGGAAAATCAGTCACCGTGGGTGGCCAATTCCATATCCGGTGCACAGCTTTCCCGAGAGTTGAAGTGAACTCACGTCCCCAATGCGGAAGTCTTCTTCATTGACTTGAACATCCTGTCAGTCTGACTCCTGATATTAGCCACTGAGCTCAGATGGCTGGCCGGCTGGTTGGTGATGCAGAGCAATGCGAACAGCACGGGTTAATTTCCCGCACCGGCTGAGGTTATCCTTGCCCCTCACTTGCAGTGCAGTGACCCTCAGGTTAAATCACCACCAGTCTCCTCTCCCCCTGAAAGGGATTAGCTGCCTTTGATCATCTGGGATTATGGTGACATTACATTATAGTGTGACACCCAGGGATGCACACAATACTCCAGCTGTGGTCTCACGTCTGTCTGGGGGAACAGAAGAGATTTTGATTGAAGATTTTCTCTTAAAGACAGCACCGGTGGAAGTGCAGCACCCCCTCAGTGCTGGAATGGAGTGCCAGCCTTTATTATTGACTTCAAGTCAATGAGTCGATATGACTCCATGACTCTAAGTCTTGGCCTGGGACTGGAACCTACCACATTCTGACCAGGAGCTGAGGGGATTTGCTCTGCCAGCGTGTGGTTTTAAATTTGGTAAATTAGTGGAAAGTTTCAGAGTGAGAGATTTGGAGAAAATTCAGGAAGAATATTCTGGGGCTAAGGAAATTCAGCATATCGACTCTCACTAACTTTTACAGAGGCATGATAGAAAGCATTCTCGTGATTGTTTCACAGCTTGGTCTGGCTCCTGCTCTATCCAAGACCGCAAGAAACTACAAACAGTCATGAATGTAGCTCGGTCCATAACGCAAATCAGCCTCCCATCTATTGACTCTGTCTACACCCCCCCCCCCCCCCCGCCACACCCCGCCTCGTAAAAGCAGCCAGCATAATGAAGAACCCCACACACCCCGGACATTCTCTCTTCCACCTTCTTCCATCCGGAAAAAGATACAAATGCTTGAGGTCACGATCCAACTGATTCATTAATTGCTTCTTCCTTGCTGCCATCAGGCTTTTTTTGATTGGACCGACCATATATGAAGTTGATCTTTCTCTACAACCGAGCTGTATGCCTTTAACATTACTCTCTGCACCCTCTCCTTTCCTTCTCCGCTATGTCTGTACTTTATGTACGTGATGCTTTGCCTGTATAGCGCACAAGAATCTATACTTTTCACTGGGTGGGATATTCCGACTTTTGTTTGTCCCAAAACTGGAAACATCCTACCCGAGATCAACGGATCTCATAGAGTCATAGAGGTTCACAGCATGGAAACAGGCCCTTCGGCCCAACTTGTCCATGCCGCGCTTTTTTTTAAAACTCCAAGCTCGTACCAATTGCCTGCATTTAGCCCATGTCCCTCCACACCCATCTTACCCATGTAACTGTCTAAACACTTTTTAGAAGACAAAACTGTACCCTCCCCTATTACTACCTCTGGCAGCTTGTTCCAGACACTCACCACCCTCTGTGTGAAAAAAAATTGTCCCTCTGGACACTTTGATATCTCTCCCCTCTCACCTTAAACCTATGCCCTCTAGTTTTAGACTCCCCTACCTTTGGGAAAAGATATTGACTTTCTCGCTGATCTATGCCCCTCATTATTTTATAGACCTCTATAAGATCACCACTCAGCCTCCTACGCTCCAGAGAAAAAAGTCCCAGTCTATCCAGCCTCTCCTTATAACTCAAACCATCAAGTCCTGGTAGCATCCTAGTAAATCTTTTCTGCACTCTTTCTAGTTTAATAATATCCTTTCTATAATAGGGTGACCAGAACTGTACACAGTATTCCAAGTGTAAATTCCAATGTCTTGTACAACTTCAACAGACATCCCAACTCCTGTATTCAATGTTCTGACCAATGAAACCAAACATGCTGAATGCCTTCTTCACCACTCTGTCCACCTGTGACTCCACTTTCAAGGAGCTATGAACATGTACCCCCAGATCTCTTTGTTCTGTAACTCTCCACAACACCCTACCATTAATGGAGGATCTTTTCATGTCATGCCCCTTGCCCGCTCCGATTCCCGTGATGGGCGGGCTGGTAAAATATAAAGCAGGTAAAATGTAAAGCTGGCAGGGGGAAGAGCTGGTCTCTCCCTCTTCAGACTTGAGAGGTGACAGTTAACAACTCTTTTCCCTTTTGCACAATCTTTTATACCTGTGATGACCTATCAATTTTGCCACAATTGGATTGGTTTGATTTTTCCAACATCATCAAATTCAAATTTTATAGGTTCTTTGTAGCTGAGTGCCTGCTTTTAATTATTTGGGCAAAATTCAAACGTTCAAATGCCTGAAGCCTGTTACCAAGGTCACCCTGCTTTCTGGCCTCAGAAACAAATGTTTCAGCTTGGATTCAGTACATACTTTGCATTTTAGGGGTGGCACAGTGGTTAGCACTGCTGCCTCACTGCTCCAGGGACTTGGGTTCGATTCCCGGCTTGGGTCACTGTATGTGTGGAATTTACACGTTCTCCCTGTGTCCACGTGGGTTTCTTCCGGGTGGTCCGGTTTCCTCCCACAGTCCAAATATGTGCGGGGTAGGTTGATTGGCCATGCTAAATTGCCCCTTAGTGTCTCGGGCTGTGTGTGTCAGAGGATTATCAGGGTAAATATGTGAAGTTGCAGGTAGAGGGCCAGGGTGGGATTGTTCTCGGTGTAGACTCGATGGGCCGAATGGCCTCCTTCTGCACTGTCGGGTTTCTATGATTCCATGATTTTAAACCTGCAAGAACTGAAACCAAAACCAACTGTTCATGGGACCACATGATGTTTTTTTCCTCTCAAGCATTCTTACATTCTTGACATCTTTACAAATACAACTTCACAGCACTTTCAAGAAATAACAATATTATTCAGTCGGCTGCAACCACTACACTGGGAGATTTGCAATAATGTATTAAGACTCACTCTGTTGAATCTGTCACTACAGAAACCCATTGAAACAAACGGATAACAATGGCCTGAATTTTTCACCTGTTGGGCAGTCAATGGGCCCAGAAGTGACGACGAAGCCAACAAGTGTGAAACTGGCTCTGTGTGAGGCTGCCGGGGAGGGCAGGGAGAGGGGGGTGTTGAGAAAAGGGAGGGCGCGGGTTGGCCTTTCCAGAGAGCTCCCTGTTGCAAAGTTAGAATTTGGTGTTGGTGAAATTGTAAACAAATTGTAAAATGCTCGGGGGAAAAGCATTGCATGGTCCCGATAAAAGGTGGCACTTTATCTGGACTTAATGATTTTCAAAACTGTAAGTACACAGAGAGCCCAAAGTGAAACATTTGTATCGAAAGGCCAAACAGCAGTGTTACCAAATCTTGAGTTTAGCCAATCAATTTGAATCAGGCACTTAGATACAAGAACATATTGAATTTAAATCTGATGGTTTTGACAACCTAGGACCAATCCTATTACAAAGAACAAAGAACAAACAAAGAACAAAGAAAAAAGAACAGTACAGCACAGGAAACAGGCCCTTCGGCCCTCCAAGCCTGTGCCGCTCCTTGGTCCAACTAGACCAATCGTTTGTATCCCTCCATTCCCAGGCTGCTCATGTGACTATCCAGGTAAGTCTTAAACGATGTCAGCGTGCCTGCCTCCACCACCCTACTTGGCAGCGCATTCCAGGCCCCCACCACCCTCTGTGTAAAAAACGTCCCTCTGATGTCTGAGTTATACTTCGCCCCTCTCTATTGTTATAAAATATTGATATGTCATCACGGGTATAAAAGAAGGGGCAGTGGGACAAAGAAGAGAGAGCAACTGCCAACTGCCAGAGTTAACAACTCTCTGCTCAGCTCTCTCTTTCTCTCTCTCTCTCTTTCTCGCTGGTTCTCTCTCGCTCTCTCGCTCTTGTGACAGAGATAGGGATAGAGAGAGAGAGAGAGAGAATCACTGGCTCTTATAGCTTCATCGATGTCTTAGAGAAAGCACCATCGAAAGAGCAAAGGTACCAAGGAAGAAAGAATTTTCAGACAGAAGGATCAACACAGAAGCCCCAGAATATTCCAGAAAATGCCAAACCTGGTGGTAATTTTGAGAGTGTCGAAATTCTATTTTGCTAATAGAACAAAGAACAAAGAACAAAGAACAATACAGCACAGGAACAGGCCCTTCGGCCCTCCAAGCCCGCGCCGCTCCCCGGTCCAGGAATGAATCCTGAATCCAGGATCCCCGCCCAATTTTTCAGCCTATCTACATACCAATATCCTATCCACCGAGCTGTCCCTCACAGCTACGATGCTTTGTTCATTACAACCTATTAACTCACCCCCACCCCCCCATTCCAGACCATGTGATCTCCAGGGAGAGGCGAAAACCCAGAGTGAAAAACCCCAGGGCCAATATGGGGAAAAAAAAATCTGGGAAATTCCTCTCCGACCCCCTGAGGCGATCGAAACGAGTCCAGGAGATCACAATGGTCCTGATCGGAAAATGCTTCCCAACCCTAGTAATTTCCACTTCCACGAACATCATAGAATGAAGCCTTAAAACGAGAAACAAGGAACAATTAGCCCGCGCCGCTACCTGGTCCAAACTAGACCACTCTTTTGTATCCCTCCATTCCCACTCCGTTCATATAGCTGTCTAGATAAGTCTTAAACGTTCCCAGTGTGTCCGCCTCCACCACCTTGCCCGGCAACACATTCCAGGCCCCCACGACCCTCTGTGTAAAATATGTCCTTCTGATATCTGTGTTAAACCTCCCCCCCTTCACCTTGAACCTATGACCCCTCGTGAACGTCACCACCGACCCGGGGAAAAGCTTCCCACCGTTCACCCTATCTATGCCTTTCATAATTTTATACACCTCTATTAAGTCTCCCCTCATCCTCCGTCTTTCCAAGGAGAACAACCCCAGTTTCCCCAATCTCTCCTCATAACCAAGCCCCTCCATACCAGGCAACATCCTGGTAAACCTCCTCTGTACTCTCTCCAAAGCCTCCACGTCCTTCTGGTAGTGTGGCGACCAGAACTGGACGCAGTATTCCAAATGCGGCCGAACCAACGTTCTATACATCTGCAACATCAGACCCCAACTTTTATACTCTATGCCCCGTCCTATAAAGGCAAGCATGCCATATGCCTTCTTCACCACCTTCTCCACCTGTGACGTCACCTTCAAAGATCTGTGGACTTGCACACCCAGGTCCCTCTGCGTCTCTACACCCTTTATGGTTCTTCCATTTATCGTGTAGCTCCTCCCTACATTATTCCCACCAAAATGCATCACTTCGCATTTATCAGGATTGAACTCCATCTGCCATTTCCTTGCCCAAATTTCCAGCCTATCTATATCCTTCTGTAGCCTCTGACTATGTTCCTCACTGTCTGCAAGTCCTGCCAGTTTTGTGTCGTCCGCAAACTTACTGATCACCCCAGTTACTCCTTCTTCCAGATCATTTATGTAAATCACAAACAGCAGAGGTCCCAATACAGAGCCCTGTGGAACACCACTAGTCACAGGCCTCCAGCCGGAAAAAGACCCTTCCACTACCACCCTCTGTCTTCTATGACCAAGCCAGTTCTCCACCCATCTAGCCACCTCCCCCTTTATCCCATGGGATCCAACCTTTTTCACTAGCCTACCATGAGGGACTTTGTCAAACGCTTTACTAAAGTCCATATAGACAACATCCACGGCCCTTCCTTCGTCAACCATTTTGGTCACTTCTTCAAAAAACACCACCAGGTTAGTGAGGCATGACCTCCCTCTCACAAAACCATGTTGACTATCGTTAATGAGTTTATTCCTTTCTAAATGCGCATACATCCTATCTTTAAGAATCTTCTCCAACAACTTCCCCACCACGGACGTCAAGCTCACCGGCCTATAATTACCCGGGTTATCCTTCCTACCCTTCTTAAATAACGGGACCACATTGGCTATCCTCCAATCCTCTGGGACCTCACCTGTGTCCAGTGACGAGACAAAGATTTGCGTCAGAGGCCCAACGATTTCACCTCTCGTCTCCCTGAGCAGCCTTGGATAGATTCCATCAGGCCCTGGGGATTTGTCAGTCTTTATATTCTCTAACAAACCTAACACTTCCTCCTTTGTAATGGAGATTTTCTCCAACGGTTCAACACTCCCCTCCGAGACACTCCCAGTCAACACATCCCTCTCCTTTGTGAATACCGACGCAAAGTATTCATTTAGGATCTCCCCTACCTCTTTGGGCTCCAAGCATAAGTCCCCACTTTTGTCCCTGAGAGGTCCGATTTTTTCCCTAACAACCCTTTTGTTCCTAACGTATGAATAAAATGCCTTGGGATTCTCCTTAATCCTGTCTGCCAAGAACATTTCGTGACCCCTTTTTGCTCTTCTAATTCCCCGTTTGAGTATTTTCCTACTTTCAATGTACTCCTCCAGAGCTCCCTCTGTTTTTAGCTGCTTGGACCTAACATACGCCTCTCTTTTCCTTTTGACCAGTCCCTCAATTTCCCTGGTTATCCACGGTTCTCTAATCCTACCCTTCCTATCCTTCTTTTTTACAGGCACATGCTTGTCCTGTAGCCCTAACAACCGTTCCTTAAAAGACTGCCACATACCAGATGTGGATTTACCCTCAAACAGCCTCTCCCAATCAAGAGCTGCCAATTTCTGCCTGATCCCAATAAAGTTAGCCTTCCCCCAATCCAACACCTTACCCTTGGGACACAACTCATCCTTTTCCATCACTATCCTAAAGCTAACAGAATTGTGGTCACTATTTGCCACATGCTCCCCAACCAAAACTTTGAAGACCTGACCGGGCTCATTCCCCAGTACCAGGTCCAGTATAGCCCCCTCTCTAGTCGGGCTGTCCACATATTGTTCCAACGAACCCTCCTGTACACATTTTACAAATTCCTCCCCATCCAGAGTCCCTGCCCTCAGCGATTTCCAGTCTATACCAGGGAAATTGAAGTCTCCCACTACAACAACCCTATATTTCCTGCACCTATCCAGAGTTGGAATTGTATTTATCTGAACCCCTAACCATTAGAACCTTGTTTATTTGGGAACAGTTAATAGTTTAGTTAATTTGTTCACTATTAGTTCGATAAATAAATTGTTACGTGTTGATTTTAGAGAGAGTGTCAGGGATTTATTTTGATTTAATCACTCGAAGTTGCTGAAGAGCAGGTCACACCACTTCACACACACATTTTACAGATGATCGGTTGAGGTACTCCTCTGTGGGTGTTTCTGTGTAGTTCTCAGAGGGTGGATCCACCTCTGCTTTATAACATCCCTCAGGGGGACAGACGCAGCAGAGCTGTCTCAGGGAGCCTCGGACCCATTGACATAAATAGCAACTGAAAAAATATGCCTGGGCAGCGTGTGTGATGATAGTGTAATATTCCTATACATGTATACATATCTATTGTTTTTGTATGTTATTTAAAAGTTCAGTTCCTTACTGCAGGTAGTCTTGAGTGAACAGAGCTCAGATGCTGGAGGAGCAGGATAACTGTTCATTTTAGCCATGTGGCTCCCCTGAGGTTTTAATGAAAGAAATGGAAAGTGGGTTTAGATTGACAGGGTCATGTGATGCTGTGATTAATGGAAGCAGCTCGCCATGTCCAAAGGCCAAACACACCTTTCAGTTCGGGCTGGGGTTTGTTTAAAGACAGAGGGCAAAAAGCTTCTGTGCAACTGAAAATCTCTCTCTGAAAGCTTCAAGACTGAATAAACTACTTGTTGGTTGCTAACTGTATTTAAAGTTGTTTTTGAATCTGTAAGAAGAAAGTTGCTTGTTTGGAACTGCAATGGTGATAAATAATAAATGAGAGTTGTTTCTTTTAAATGTTGTTCAATGGGGAATATTTAAACTGCTTCATTTGTTAGAGTTAGAGTTGAACTGTGATATTAAATAAAGTTTGTTTTAAGACCATAAGACATAGGAGCGGAAGTAAGGCCATTCGGCCCATCGAGTCCACTCCACCATTCAATCATGGTTGATTTCAACTCCATTTACCCGCTCTCTCCCCATAGCCCTTAATTCCTCGAGAAATCAAGAATTTATCAATTTCTGTCTTGAAGACGCTCAACGTCTCGGCCTCCACAGCCCTCTGTGGCAATGAATTCCACAGACCCACCACTCTCTGGCTGAAGAAATTTCTCCTCATCTCTGTTCTAAAGTGACTCCCTTTTATTCTAAGGCTGTGCCCCCGCGTCCTAGTCTCCCCTGTTAATGGAAACAACTTCCCTACGTCCATCCTATCTAAGCCGTTCATTATCTTGTAAGTTTCTATCAGATCTCCCCTCAACCTCCTAAACTCCAATGAATATAATCCCACGATCCTCAGACGTTCATCGTATGTCAGGCCTACCATTCCTGGGATCATCCGTGTGAATCTCCGCTGGACCCGCTCCAGTGCCAGTATGTCCTTCCTGAGGTGTGGGGCCCAAAATTGCTCACAGTACTCCAAATGGGGCCTAACCAGTGCTTTATAAAGCCTCAGAAGTACATCCCTGCTTTTGTATTCCAAGCCTCTTGAGATAAATGACAACATTACATTTGCTTTCTTAATTACGGACTCAACCTGCAAGTTTACCTTTAGAGAATCCTGGACTAGGACTCCCAAGTCCCTTTGCACTTTAGCATTATGAATTTTGTCACCGTTTAGAAAATAGTCCATGCCTCTATTCTTTTTTCCAAAGTGTACGACCTCGCACTTGCCCACGTTGAATTTCATCAGCCACTTCTTGGACCACTCTCCTAAACTGTCTAAATCTTTCTGCAGCCTCCCCACCTCCTCAATACTACCTGCCCCTCCACCTATCTTTGTATCATCGGCAAACTTGGCCAGAATGCTCCCAGTCCCGTCATCTAGATCGTTAATATATAAAGAGAACAGCTGTGGCCCCAACACTGAACCCTGCGGGACACCACTTGTCACCGGTTGCCATTCTGAGAAAGAACCTTTTATCCCAACTCTCTGCCTTCTGTCTGACAGCCAATCGTCAATCCATGTTAGTACCTTGCCTCGAATACCATGGGCCCTTATTTTACTCAGCAGTCTCCCGTGAGGCACCTTGTCAAAGGCCTTTTGGAAGTCAAGATAGATAACATCCATTGGCTCTCCTTGGTCTAACCTATTTGTTATCTCTTCAAAGAACTCTAACAGGTTTGTCAGGCACGACCTCCCCTTACTAAATCCATGCTGACTTGTCTTAATCCGACCCTGCACTTCCAAGAATTTAGAAATCTCATCCTTAACGATGGATTCTAGAATTTTGCCAACAACTGAGGTTAGGCTAATTGGCCTATAATTTTCCATCTTTTTTCTTGTTCCCTTCTTGAACAGTGGGGTTACAACAGCGATTTTCCAATCCTCTGGGACTTTCCCTGACTCCAGTGACTTTTGAAAGATCATAACTAACGCCTCCACTATTTCTTCAGCTATCTCCTTTAGAACTCTAGGATGTAGCCCATCTGGGCCCGGAGATTTATCAATTTTCAGACCTTTTAGTTTCTCTAGCACTTTCTCCTTTGTGATGGCAACCATATTCAACTCTGCCCCCTGACTTTCCTGAATTGTTGGGATATTACTCATGTCTTCTACTGTGAAGACTGACGCAAAGTACTTATTAAGTTCCTCAGCTATTTCCTTGTCTCCCATCACTAGATTACCAGCGTCATTTTGGAGCGGCCCAATGTCTACTTTTGCCTCCCGTTTGTTTTTAATGTATTTAAAGAAACTTTTACTATCATTCCTAATGTTACTGGCTAGCCTACCTTCATATTTGATCCTCTCCTTCCTTATTTCTCTCTTTGTTATCCTCTGTTTGTTTTTATAGCCTTCCCAATCTTCTGACTTCCCACTACTCTTTGCCACATTATAGGCTCTCTCTTTTGCCTTGATGCATTCCCTGACTTCCTTTGTCAGCCATGGCTGCCTAATCCCCCCTCTGATAACCTTTCTTTTGTTTGGGATGAACCTCTGCACTGTGTCCTCAATTACTCCCAGAAACTCCTGCCATTGCTGTTCTACTGTCTTTCCCACTAGGCTCTGCTTCCAGTCGATTTTTGTCAGTTCCTCCCTCATGCGCCTGTAATTACCTTTATTTAACTGTAGAACCTTCACATCTGATTCTGCCTTCCTTCTTTCAAATTGCAGACTGAATTCTACCATATTATGATCACTGCTTCCTAAGTGTTCCCTTACTTTAAGATCTTTTATCACGTCTGGCTCATTACATAACACTAAGTCCAGAATAGCCTGTTCCCTCGTGGGCTCCATCACAAGCTGTTCCAAAAAGCCGTCCTGTAAACATTCAATGTTTTACTGTAAAAAATGTAAAGTAATTGAAATACCAACTCCCAATCAAACATCAAAACAATTCTTGCTGCTCTTTCTTCTTTTATTATTGTTTTCGTGTTCCTCTGGAGCAGTGATGTGTAATGATTCATTCTCAGACCTCATTACACAAGCCTCAATTTACAGGGGAAAGCTTGCACAGAGCTTGCAGCCCCCTCCCCCTCCACTCCCAGCAGCTATGGGAGCAGCCCACCTAATGCCCCAGTTCCTACATGTCTTCTATGTGCCTTCCAGATATCTTCTGCCCAAGAGAGGACTCCACTCTGTGGGGTGATTACCCACCCTCAGGTTCGATTGGTCCCTCAAGTCAGGTGACCCCACTGGTGAATGCATTACAGAACCTGTCATTCATATATCACTGTTCACATCCAAAAATACCCCGTGGAAGGTCGTGACACTGTGTGATAACAGACTCTGAGGCAAAGGGCCAAGTGCACCACACTGCACATTAAATGGCAGACGCGACCAAGACAAATTCCACGGATTTCTTACCAAGCCACCCAGATGTCAGTGACCACCGTGAGTCAAAACATCTAATTAAAAATCTGTCTCCCTCAGGACAGGTTTCGACCCTTTACTTTTGAAGATCTAGATCTCCAAGTTCCCTGAAAGCCAATAAGCCATCTAAGCCACTCCGACTCGCACTGTCTCAGCCTTCCGTGTGATGGGAGAAGAAAATGCATTTCAAGATGACCTTCTGGGAGGAAATGAGGGTAAAAGGCAGAGTGATTCAGGGTGAGAGATAAGAAGGGACACACACAAGGAAGCAGAGACAGAGACACCAAGATTTCTGGAGGCTGGAGGTGGTAAACGAGCAGAGGATTTCTGGGGTGGACAGGCTTGAAACAACAGAAATAATTCCAGAAGAATATACGATTGATTTGAATTGATTCATTTTTGTCACAGGATACAGAGTAAAGTATTATTTCTTGCACGCTAGACAGACAAAGTATTCCGTTTGTCGAGCACATCGGGGAAAAGGAAAGGACAGGGTGCAGAATTTAGCGTTACACTCAAAGCTAGGATATAAACTTAATATAGGGTAGGTCCATTCAAAAGTCTGATGGCAGCAGGGAAGAAGCTATTCTTCAGTCAGTTGGTAGTGACCTCACACTTTTGTACCTTTTTTCCGACGGAAGAAGGTGGGAGAGAGGTTGTCCGGGGTGCGTGGGGTCCTCAATATTGCTGGCTGCTTTTCTGAGGCAGCAGGAAGTGCAGACGGACTCAATAGTTGGGAGTCGAGTTTGCGCAATGGACTGGGCTACCTTCACAACCTTTTGTCGATTTTTGTGGTCTTGGTCGGAGCAGGAACCATCCAAGCTGCTATAAGACCTTTTGATCATAAGACATTGGACCAAATTAGGCCACTCGGCCCATCGAATCTGCTCCGCCATTCAATCATGGTATTTGTCTCATCCCCATTCTCCTGCCTTTTCCCCATAACCCCTGATCCCCTTATTACTCAATAACATATTTATCCCTGTCTTAATGACACTCAATGACCTGGCCTCCACAGCCTTCTGCAGCAAAGAGTTCCACAGATCCACCACTCTCGGGCTGAAGAAATTCCTCCTCATCTCTGTTTTAAAGGATCATCCCTTTAGCCTGAGGTTGTGCCCTCTGGTTCTCGTTTTTCCTGCGAGCGGAAACATCCTCACCACGTCCATTCTATCCAGACCTCGTTGTATCTTGTAAGTTTCAATAAAATCCCCCCTCATCGTTCTAAACTCCAAAGAGTGCAGACCCAGAGCGCCCAACCGTTCCTCAGATGACAAGCTCTTCATACCAGGGATCATTTTTGTGCACATCTTCTGGACCCTTTCTAAGGCCAGCCCATCGTTCTGTAGATACGAGGCCCATAACAGCTCACAATACTCCAAATGGGGTCTGATCAGAGCCTTATGCAGCCTCAGAAGTACATCCCTGCTCTTGTATTCTAGCCCTCTCGACATGAATGCTGGCATTGCATTTGCTTTCCTAACTGCCGACTGAACCTGCACGTTAATCTCAAGAGAATCTTGAACAATGACTCCCAAATCTCTTTGTGTCCCTGATTTGCGAAGCATTTCCCCATTTAGAAAATATTCTATGCCTCCATTCCTCCTTCCGAATTGCATAACCCCGCACTTTTCCACATTGTATTCCATCTGCTACTTCTTTGCAAGTCATTCTGCACCCCCCTGCTTCCTCAATACTCCCTGCCCCTCTACATATTTTTGTATCATCTGCAAACTTAGCAATAGTGTCTTCAGTTCCTTCCTCCAAATCGTTAATGTATATTGTGAAAAGTTATGGTCCAGCACTGACCCCTGAGGCACACCACTAGTCACCGGCTGCCTTCCTGAAAAAGACTCCTTTATCCCCATTCTCTGCCTTCTGCCAGTCAGCCAATCCTCTATCATGCCAGATTTTATCCTTAAGACCGTGGGCTCTTAACTTATTTTACAGTCTGCAATGTGAAACCTTGTCAACGGCCTTTTGGAAATCTAAATAAATCCAGTCCACTGGTTCTCCTTTATCGAACTTCTTTGTTCCCTCCCCAAAGAACTCTAACAGATTTGTCAGACATAACCTCCCCTTGACGAAGCCATGCTGACTCCATCCTGTTTTATCATGCACTTCCAAGTACTCCAGGATCTCATCTTTAATAATGGACTCTAAAATCTTGCCAATGACTGAAGACAGGCTAACCTGCCGATAATTTCCCATCTGCTGCCTCCCTCCCTTCTTAAACATTGGTGTTACATTAGCTACTTTCCTGTCCTCTGGGACCTTCCCTGCCTCCAGTGATTCCTCAAAGATCACCACCAATGCCTCCACAATTTCCTCAACTATCTCTTTTAGAACCCCGGGGTGTAGTACATCTGGTCCAGGTGATTTACCCACCTTCAGACCTTTCAGTTTCCCCAGAACCTTCTCATTAGTGATGGCCACTACTCTCACTTGTGCCCCCTGATTCCCCTGAAGCTCTGGCATCCCACTGGTGTCTTCCACCGTGAAGACTGATGCAAAGGAACTATTCAGTCCCTCTGCCATTTCTTTGTTTCCTATTATTACGACTCCAGCCTCATTTTCCACTGGTCCAATATCTATTTTTGCCTCTCTCTAATCTTTTATATATTGAAAAAATACTCTTCCTATTTTCTTTTATATTACTAGCTAGCTTACACTCATATTTCTTTGTCTCCCTTTTATTGCTTTTTTAGTTGTCCTCTGCTGACCTTAAAGGCTTCCAAATCATCTGGCTTCCCACTAATCCTCGCCACTTTGTCTGCTTTTCCTTTTGCTTTCATATTTTCCTTGACTTCCCTCACCAGCCATGGATGCCTCATCCTCCCCTCAGGATGTTTCCTCCTCCTTGGGATGGCTTTCTGCTGTTCATCCCGAATAACCCCCAAAAACGCCACACTACGAGTAGGGTGTGGAGGCTTTGGAGAGGGTACAGAAAAGATTTACCACGATGTTGCCTGGTATGGAGGGCATTAGCTATGAGGAGAGGTTGGAGAAACTTGATTTGTTCTCACTGGAGCGACGGAGATTGAGGGGAGACCTGATTGAAGTCTACAAGATTATGAGAGGCATGGACAGAGTGGACAGTCAGAAGCTTTTTCCCAGGGTGGATGAGTCAATTACTCAGGGGGATAGGTTTAACGTGAGAGGGGCAAGTTTTCAAAGAGATGTACGAGGCAGATGTTTTACACAGAGAATGGTGGGTGCCTGGAACTCGTTGCCGGGGGAGGTATTGGAAGCAGATACGGTAGTGACTTTTAAGGGTCGTCTTGACAAGTACATGAATGAGATGGGAATAGAGGGATATGGTCCCCGGAAGTGTAGGGGGTTTTAGTTCAGTCGGGCAGCATGGTCGGTGCAGGCTCGGAGGGCCGAAGGGCCTGTTCCTGTTCTGTAATTTCCTTTGTTCTTTGTTCTTTAAACTCCATCTGCCATTCGTCAGCCCACTGGCCCAATTGATCAAGGTCCCGTTGCAATCCTAGATAATCTTCTTCACTGTCCACAATGACATCAATCGTGGTGTCATCTGAAACTTATTAACCATGCATACTAAATTATCATCGAAATCATTAATATAAATGACAAATAACAGTGGGATCAGCACCGATCCCAGAGGCACACTACTGGTCACAGGCCTCCAGTTTGAAAAACAACTCTCTACAACCACCATTTGTCTTCTGTCATCAAGCCAATGTTGTATCCATTTGGCGAGCTCACCCTGGATCCCGTGAGATTTAACCTTATGCAACAACCTACAATGCGGTACCTTGTCAAAGGCCGAAAGTCCATGTAGATAACATTAACTGCACTGCCCTCATCTACCTTCTTGGTTACCTCTTCAAAAAAATGAATCAAATTTGTGGGACATGATTTTCCACTCACAAAGCCATGCTGACTATCCCGAATCAGTCCTTGCGTCTCTAAATGCCTGTAGATCCTGTCTCTCAAAATACCTTCTGACAACTTATCCACTACAGATGCGAGGCTCACCGTCCGGTAGTCACCGGGCTTTTCTCTGCAGTTCTTCTCAAACAAAGGCACAACATTTGCCATCCTCTAATCTTCAGGCACCTTACCTGTGACTAACAATGATTCAAATATCTCTGCCAGGGGACACGCAATTTCCTCCCTAGCCTCCCACTGTACCCTCGGATACACTTAATCAAGCTCCGGTGATTTATCTACCTTGATGCGCTTTAAGACTTAAGCACCTCCTTCTCCGTTATATGTACCCTCCTCAAGACATCACTATTTATTTCCCCAAGTTCCCAAACATTCATGATTTTCTCAAATGTGAATACTGATGAGAAATATTCATTTAGGATCTCACCCATCTCTTGTGGATCCACACAGAGATGACTTTGTTGCTCCTTAAGAGGTCCCCCTCTCTCCCGAGTTACTCTTTTGCCGTTTATGTATTTGTAGAAGCTCTTTGGATTTTGCTTTCCCTGATCTGCCAAAACAAGCTCGTGTCCCTTTTTTGCCCCCCGATGCTTCCTTAACTATCGATTTAACTTCATTCCTTACTAACAATGCAACACCCGCAACCTATGCCCATCTGCTTGTCCTTTCGATAGGACACATGTCCTTGGATATTTAGATCCCAGCCCTGATCCCCTTGTCTCTGTGTGGTGAACCATCGTTGGTTCCCATCAGGTAGTACTGAGCCAGGGTCTGGCCAGTACTATGAGTCTGTATATATGTTGCTGTTGGGGTTAGGGTTGGGTTGTTCTACATGTTACTGTTGGGGTTAGGGTTGGGCTGTTCTACCTGTATTATAGTTATTATGGTACATCCCAGTCGGGCTCCGCCTCCTGGGAGAGATATAAAGGTCACTGCTCTATCTGGGACCCTTCAGTCTTGGATCGTGCATTATATATGGTAGCTCTATTGTAGTAGTCAATAAAAGCCTTTATTTCCTCGAGCATCTCTAGCCTCGTGAGTTATATCGCGCATCAATTTTATTGACTACTAATTGAACTCTCGTCGTTGAAAAAAAAATGATACAGAGAACATGGAGCAAATGCTTAAACCCGAACGGCTTATGCTGGACCTACGTGCGGCGGGCGCCTCCAACACCTTCGACCACTGGTTGAAATGTTTTCAGGATTACCTCGAAGCCTCTGCAGCGGTCACCACGGACGACGACAGACTCCGGGTCCTCCACGCGGGGGTAAGCGATGCTGTATATTTAGCGATCCGTGGGGCCACCGACTACAAAGGGGCCCTCGAGCTTCTTAAGAAGCGCTACATTAAACTGCCAAACGAGATGCATGCTCGATATCTCTTAGCCACTCGACGACGGCAGCCCAGCAAAACGACCGAACAGTATGCGTGCGAGCTCCTACAGCTAGCCAGGGGCTGTAACTGCAAAGCAGTGTCGGCAGACCAGAACATGAACGACCTCGCTCGAGATGCGTTTGTGGCGGGAATCGGATCATCTTACATCCGACTTCGACTGTTGGAGCAAGGTAATCTCGATCTCACTAAGTCTATAGAGCTAGCGGATACGCTAGAAACGGCCTCCAAAAGCCTGGCGATGTATCCGGAAGACCACGTGGAGACAGCGTGGCAGGAGCAGTCACAGATCCCACTTCGTCCAGCGGGTCCGAAAAGCTGCGTGATGGCGTGCCCACCGTCGGGCCTGACGATGGCAGCAGCTCCAGGCAGCCCGCGGTGCTACTTCTGTGGAGGAGTGAAGCAAACTCGGCAGCGATGTCCCGCTAAAGCGGTGTTGTGCTCCGCCTGTGGCAAGAATGGGCATTATTCGATGGTATGTCGATCCAAACTTACTTCCAGGAACAGCAGTGCAGCGTGCGACTCCCCGGAGCCGGGTTCCTCGTCGTCGGCATCGTCAAGGGTTTCTTCCATGTGCGAGGCCAGGATGTCGCCATTCCAGACGACGGAGTCGCAAGAGACGCACGACCACCAGGGGTCGCTGATTTTGGTGCCATTGCCCACGTGCGACCTATGGGAGCAGCCATTTTGGTCGGCACCGACCGCGAATGACCAGCAGGGGTCGTCATCATCCATTTCAGCTGCCTGCAGTGGCGCTCATGAACCAACGGCAGCGTCGATCATCCTGGACCAGGCAAAGCCTCACAGACTCGACAAGTCCATGATGGACATACAGGTAAACAAATGCATGATTTATTGTCTGTTTGACAGCGGGAGCACAGAGAGCTTTATTCACCCAGACGCCGTGAAGCGGTGTGGCCTCCAGATCCAGCCTGTCAAGCAGACAATTTCAATGGCGTCAAGGTCCCGGTCTGTCACCGTGCTCGGGAGTTGCGTGGTAAATCTAACGGTGCAGGGCACGGTTTATGAGAGCTTCAAGCTCCTGGTGTTACCGCACCTTTGCACGCCAATACTCCTCGGACTAAATTTCATGGTCCACTTGAAGAGTGTAACCCAACAGTACGGTGGGCCACTCCCTCCGCTTTCAGTGGGAGAACAGCAGCTTCCAAATTGTCCAACGCGCTCCACCTGTAGCCTCTCGACACTGAAGATTACCACACCCTCCCTGTTCCAGAATCTCGTGCCAGGCTGCAAGCCCATCGCGACTAAGAGTAGGCATTACAGCGCTGAGGATCAGATCTTCATTCGCTCTGAGGTTCAGCGGCTCCTCAAGGAAGGGATCATACAACCTAGCGCTAGTCCTTGGAGAGCGCAGGTTGTGGTGGTCAAGAGTGGGAACAAACCCCGGATGGTCATTGACTATAGTCAGACCATTAATAGATACACGCAGCTGGATGCGTATCCCCTCCCGCGCATATCTGACATGGTCAACCAGATTGCGCAGTACCGGGTGTTCTCCACCATCGACCTAATGTCTGCCTACCACCAGCTCCCCATTCCCCCAGAGGACCGACAATACACGGCTTTTGAGGTGGATGGTCGCTTGTACCATAATCTAAGGGTTCCTTTTGGGGTCACCAATGGGGTCCCGGTCTTCCAGCGTGCTATGGACCGAATGGTGGACCATAACGGACTGCGGGCTACCTTCCCGTACCTGGATAACATCACCATCTGCGGCCATGACCAGCAGGACCACGATACCAACCTCCTTAGATTCCTACGCACTACATCTCGCCTGAATCTGACCTACAACAGGGAGAAGTGTGTATTTCGCACGCGCCGCCTAGCTATCCTCGGATACGTGGTGGAAAACGGGGTCATTGGCCCTGATCCAGACCGTATGCGTCCCCTCCTCGAACTTCCCCTGCCCACTAGCGCAAAAACACTGAGAAGATGCTTAGGCTTCTTCTCTTACTACGCACAGTGGGTTCCCAATTATTCGCACAAAGCCCGTCCGCTCATCAAGTCTACCTCTTTTCCCCCAGCACCAGAGGCTCGTTTGGCCTTTGAAAAACTAAAAGCCGACATCGCGAAAGCCACGATGCATGCTATCGATGAGTCCATCCCCTTCCAGGTGGAGAGTGATGCATCTGATTTCTCCCTGGCCGCCACACTTAACCAGGAGGGCAGGCCCGTCGCCTTTTTTTCTCGCACCCTCCAAGGCCCCGAAATTCGACATTCAGCGGTGGAAAAGGAGCCCAGGCCATTGTGGAGGCCGCCCGGCATTGGCGCCATTACTTGGCGGGAAAACGGTTCACCCTGATCACGGACCAGCGGTCCGTGGCGTTCATGTTCAATAACACGTTACGGGGCAAGATCAAGAACGATAAGATCTTGAGGTGGAGAATCAAACTCTCCACCTATAATTACGACATCATGAATCGGCCAGGGAAACTCAACGAGCCCTCGGATGTCCTGTCGCGTGGAACATGCGCTAGTATGCAGGAGAATCATTTGCAGGCTCTCCACAATGACCTCTGCCATCCAGGGGTCACTCGGCTCTACCACTTCGTAAAAGCCCGGAATCTACCCTACTCGGTGGAGGATGTCAGGTCCATAACGAGAAGCTGCCGGGTATGCGCGGAATGCAAACCGCACTTTTACCAACCTGACAGGGCACAACTCGTTAAGGCCACTCGTCCCTTCGAAAGACTGAGTGTGGACTTTAAGGGCCCCCTTCCCTCAACAGATGGGAATGTGTACTTCCTCAAAATTATTGATGAGTACTCAAGATTCCCTTTTGTCATTCCCTGTTCTGATACGTCCGCTGCCACAGTTATCAAGGCATTTCGTGATCTTTTCACCCTGTTCGGGTACCCCTGTTACATCCACAGCGATAGGGGCTCGTTGTTCATGAGCGATGACTTGAGGCAATACCTGCTCTCATACGGGATTGCCTCTAGTAGAACCACGAGCTACAACCCTAGGGGTAACGGACAGGTGGAACGTGAGAATGCTGCAGTCTGGAAGGCTGTCTTACTGGCGTTGAAGTAAAAAAGCCTTCCAGTCTCCCATTGGCAAGAGGTGCTCCCTGATGCGCTCCACTCCATACGCTCACTCCTGTGTACGGCAACCAACACTACTCCCCATGAGAGGCTGTTTTCATTTCCTCGGAGGTCTTCCTCTGGGACCTCATTACCGTCTTGGTTGACGTATTCAGGACCTGTCCTCCTGCGGCGACATGTTAGGACCCACAAGTCCGACCCTTTGGTTGAACAGGTCCATCTCCTCCACGCCAACCCTCAGTATGCCTATGTGGCATACCCTGACGGGCGAGAGGACACGGTCTCGATTCGAGACCTGGCGCCAGCAGGGGGCTTGGAAACCCCTGTCGCTCCCATACCTCCTTTTAGAGACCCCCCAACTATTGTTTCCCCTCCTGACACGGCGCGGGCAGCATCGGGACCATCACTTAACCCTTTTGCTCCCGTGTATAGCTTGCCTGAGTCCAGGAGATGGTCGCCACTTCAAGGCGTGTCCGAGCTCAGTGGATTGTCACCACCTCGGGGTCAACCGGCCCGTGAGGCATTGGAGGAGCCGTTGGTCACCGCCTTGGGGAGAACGCCACCGCGAGTGCCTACTTCGGTGTCATTGCTGGTGTTGAGGAGGTCACAACGAAGGTGCGGTCCCCCTGACCGTCTGAACTTATAGACTGATGACCAATTGTCCTGTGTTTTTTTTGTACCCCACCGGCCTTTGTCTTCAAAGGAGGGGGTGAATGTGGTGAACCACCGTTGGTTCCCATCAGGTAGTACTGAGCCAGGGTCTGGCCAGTACTATGAGTCTGTATATATGTTGCTGTTGGGGTTAGGGTTGGGTTGTTCTACATGTTACTGTTGGGGTTAGGGTTGGGCTGTTCTACCTGTATTATAGTTATTATGGTACATCCCAGTCGGGCTCCGCCTCCTGGGAGAGGTATAAAGGTCACTGCTCTGTCTGGGACCCCTCAGTCTGGGATCGTGTGTTATATATTGTAGCTCTATTGTAGTCGTCAATAAAAGCCTTTATTTCCTCGAGCATCTCCAGCCTCGTGAGTTATATCGCACATCACTCTGTGATGCCCACAACATCGTACCGGCCAATTTCAATTCGCGCAACAAGCTCATTTAAATTGTTCCGTATACTGCGTGCATTTAGGTACAACACCATCAGTCCTGCATTGACCTTCTCATACTTGTCACCTTTTTTGCTCTGCCGGAGGTTAGATTCCTGCCACCTTCTATCCTCTCTGTTCTATTACATGGTTTGGAAATATTACTAATCCCTCCTGAACCCTCAGCTCCTTTAACTAGTTGAAAGTCCTCATCATTAACCTGCACTTCTCACCTCTCCTTTAACTTTGATTTTCTAATTCTCGATACAGCTGAACCCTCTCCCTCACTATTTAGTTTAAAGCCCTATCTACAGCCCTAGTTATACGGTTCACCAGGACCCTGGAGCCAGCATGATTCAGATGAAGACCGTCCCATCGGAACAGGTCCCCTATTCCCCAATACTGGTTCCAATGTCGCATGAATGCAAACCCATCCCTCCTGCACCAATCTTTGAGACACGCATTTACCTCCTTAATCTTATTGACCCTGTGCCAATTAGTTCCTAGCTCAGGTAGTAATCCAGAGATAATTCCCTTTTTCGTTCTGCTTTTTAAATTTAGCTCCTAGCTGTTCACACTCCCTCAGTAGAACCTTTGTTCCTGTTCTACTGATGTCATTGGTATCTACACTGACCACGATAACTGGATCCAAGTTCCTCTGTAGCCCAGATGAGATATCCCGAACCCGAGCACCAGGCAGGCAACATAACCTTTGGGGTTCTCGATCCTGGTCACAGAGAAGTGTCAATGCCCCGAACTATACTATCCCCAATTACGACTACGTTTCTTTTTCTTCCCCGGACTTGAATGTCTCACTGTACCACGGTGCCGTGGTCAGTTTGTTCATCCTCCCTGCAGTACACGTTCCCGTCCACACAGGGAGCAAGAATCTCAAACACTTTCGACAAATTCAGGGACTGAGACTCCTGCAACCCGACCTCCTGGATCTCTCTACCTGCCTCACTCGCAGTCACATCCTCCTGTTCCTGACCACTGGCCGAATTGAAGGTATTTAATCGAAGGGGCGCGACTGCCTCCTGGAACACAGGAGTCAGATTATCTCTCCCACTCCCTGATGTGTCGCAGTGTCCGAAGCTCAGGATTCAGCTCAGATTACTTCCTGAAAGGCTTAAAAGTGGGAGACTGAAGTGTGCAGAGGGACCTGGGTGTCCTTGTGTACCAGTCGCTGAAGGTAAGCATGCAGGTGCAGCAGACGGCAAAGAAGGCAAATGGTACGTTGGTATGTTGTTCTTCATTGCGAGAGATTTCGAATACAGGAGCAGGGATGTGTTGTTGTAATTATACAGGGCCTTGGTGGGGCCACACCGAGAGTATTCTGTGCAGTTTTGGTCTCTGTTTCTGAGCAAGGATATTCTTGCTATCGAGCGAATGCAGCAAAAGTTTACCAGGCTGATTCTGGGGATGGTGGGACTGATGTGTGAGGAGAGATTGACGAGGTGAGGGTTGTTTTTGCTGGAGTTCAGACGAATGAGAGGGGATCACAGAGAGATTTATAAAATTCTAAAAGAACTAGACAGAGTAGATGCATGTCTGCATGCGTTTCCTCCGGATGCTCTGCTTTCCCATACGGTCTGAAACACGTACTGGTCAGTTCCATGGGTAATGCTAAATTCCCCCTCAGTGAACCCGAACAGGCACCAGAGTGTGGCGATAGGGGAATAATTTTCTTTCCAATCTCTTACAGCCAACCTGATGGCGATTGTGGTCCTGTCCCGGGGAAGGTGCGGCCTCTCCAAAGGGATCACCTGTTATATGATTACCATGGGGATAGCCGATCTCCTGGTCTGCATTTTTAACGTCACCCTGGACGGAATCTTCTGCTATAATTTCCCGCATTCATTCTTGATGTACACCAGTGTCTGCCGTGTCGAAGCTTTCATGCAAGTATTCAGCGTCCAGTTGTCTGTCTGGTCCACAACATTATTTACTCTTGACCGTTTTGTAGCAATTTGTTGACCAAAACTAAAATTAAAATACTGCACCAGGAGAACTGCCACAGTGATTCTAGCGACCGTGAGTGCACTCAATTTGCTCATGAATTTTCCGGCCTATTTCCGTTATGAGCCCTACTCTCTTGTTGCCAATGTGCAGTGGGGCTGCCGCACAGTGAAAGGATACGTTTCTTCACCAGCATGGATAGCTTACAATTGGGTCGCTCGCCTCTCAGTCCCATTATTGCCATTCCCCTTGTTGCTGCTGTTGAATTTTCTCACCGTCCGGCACATCTTGGTGGCCAGTAGGTCTCGCAGGGCCCTGAAGGCTCACGGCCCTGGGGAGGCCAGCAACGACCCCGTGTTGAAGAGCAGAAGAATGACTATCGTCCTGCTCTTCACTGTCTCCGGGAGCTTTTTGGTTCTGTGGATGCCAATTGTAATATTTTACCTCTTGTTCGACTTCACCGAGATACCTACTTTGGATGGTGCCAGTTCGCTTCACTTGACAATGAGAATCACACTCCTGATGATGTATTCCAGCAGCTGTCCGAACACATGCATTTATATATTGACCCAGCGGAGGTTCCGGGAAGAGATTCTGAACATGGTGAAATATCCATTGATTCTCCTGTTCAAATTCCATAAGTAATTTTAGAATAATGAAAAGCTGGATAGAGTGAACGTAAGAAAGATATTTCGAATTGTCGCAGAGACTGAGATCCGAGGACACAAACTCAGAGTAAAGGGGTGACCCTTTAGAATCGAGATGAAGAGGAATTTCTTCCGCCAGAGGGTGGTGAATCTGTGGAACTCATTGCCACAGAGGGCTGTGGAGCCCAGGCTATTGGGTGACTTTAATACAGAAATAGATAGGTGTTGATTACTAAGGGGATCAAAGGTTACTTCCCTCACCAGCCATGGATGCCTCGTCCTCCCCTGGGCATGCATCCTCCTCCTTGGGATGAATTTCTGTTGTGCCTCCCGAATAACCCCCGAAAACTCCTGCCATTGCTGTTCCACTGTCTTCCCTGCTGGGCTCCCTTTCCAATCAACTCTGGCCACCTCCTCCCTCATGTCTTTCGAGTTACCTTTATTTAATTGTAATTCCATTACATCTGAATCCAGCTTCTCCCTCTCAAACTGCAGCGTAAATTCCACCATATTGTGGCCTCTGCTACCTCAGGGTTCTTTCACCTTAAGTCCCCTAATCAAGTCTGCCTCATTACATATCAACAAATCCAGAATTGCCTGTTCCCTACTAGGCTCTGTCACAAACTGCTCCAAAAGAACATCTCTGAGACATTCCACAAATTCCTTTTCTTGGGATCCACCACCGCCCTGATTTTCCCAGTCCACCTGCATATTGAAGTCCCCATGATTATTAATTTATTTCCTTTTTATGAGCCTTTTCTATATCCTGATTTAT
Organism: Mustelus asterias; assembly: GCF_964213995.1. Classification (NCBI taxonomy): domain Eukaryota; kingdom Metazoa; phylum Chordata; class Chondrichthyes; order Carcharhiniformes; family Triakidae; genus Mustelus; species Mustelus asterias. The sequence goes on from NC_135808.1 coordinate 10,718,094, forward strand.
TTGCTGCCCCCATCCTGACTACTGCTAGTGGGCCTGCACATAACTCCCATCAGGGTCTTTTTACTTTTGCGATTCCTCAAATCTACCCCCAGAGTTGTTATGCCTTCTGATCCTCGATCGCTTCTTGCTATCATAGAGTCAGAGTCAGAGAGTCATAGAGGTTTACAGCATGGAAACAGGCCCTTCGGCCCAACTTGTCCACACTGCCCTTTCTTGACCCCTAAGTTAGTCCCAATTGCCCGAGTTTCGCCCATATCCCTCCATACCCATCTTACCCATGTAACTGTCGAAACGTTTTTTAAAAGACAAGATTGTCCTCACCTCTATATTAAACCTGGCAGCTTGTTCCAGACACTCACCACCCTCTGTGTGACAAAATTGCCCCTCTGGGCCATTTTGCGTCTCTCCCCTCTAACATAAATCTATGCCCTCTAGTTTCAGACTCCCCTAACTTTGGGAAAAGATATTGACTATCGAGCTGATCGATGCCCCTCATTATTTTATTGACCTCGATAAGATCACCCCGAAGGCTCCTACATTCCAGGGAAACAAGTCCGAGACTATCCGGCCTCTCCTTATAGCTCAAACTGTTAAGCCCCTTTAGCGTCGAAGTAAATCTTTTCTGCATTCTTTCTAGTTTAATAATATATTTTTTATTAAAGGGTGATCAGAACTGTACACAGTATTCCAAGTGTGGCCTTACCAATGTCTTGTACAACTTCAACAAGACATCTCAACTCCTGTATTCAATGTTCTGACCAGTGATCCGAAGCCTGCCAAAAGCCTTCTTCACCACTCTGTCCACCTATGGCTCCACTTTCAAAGACCTATGAACGTGTAACCCTAAATCTCTTTGTTCAATAATTCCGCCCAATGCCCTACCATTAACTGAATAAGTCCTGCCCTGGTTCAATCTACCAAAATGCATCACCTCGCATTTATCTAAATTAAACTCCATCTGCCATTCGTCAGCTCACTGGCCCAATTGATCAAAGTCCCATTGCAATCCAAGATAACCTTCTGCATTGTTTACGATGCCACCAATCTTGGTGTCATCTGAAACTTACTAACCATGCACACTAAATACTCATCCAAATCATGCATATAAATGACAAATAACAGTGGGTTCAGCACCGATCCCAGAGGCACACCGCTGATCACAGGCCTCCAGTTTGAAAAACAACTCTCTACAACCACCATTTATCTTCTGTCATCAAGCCAATGTTGTATCCATTTGACGAGCTCACCCTGGATCCCGTGAGATTTAACCTTATGCAACAACCTACCATATGTCGCCTTGTCAAAGGCAGTGCTAAAGTCCATGTAGATAGCATCAACTGCACTGCCCTCATCTACCTTCTTGGTTACCCTTTCAAAAAAACTCAATCAAATTTGTGAGACATGACTTTCCACTCACAAAGCCATGCAGAAAATCCTGAATCAGTCCTTGCGTCTCTAAATGCCTGTATATCCGGTCGCTCAAAATACCTTCTAACAACGTATCCAGTACAGATGTGAGGCTCACCGGCCTGTAGTTCCCATGATTTTCTCTGGAGCCCTTCTTAAACAAAGGCACAAAATTTGCCACCCTCCAATCTTCAGGCACTATCCTGTGACTATCGATTATTCAAATATCTCCGCTAGGGGACACGCAATTTCCTCCCTAGCCTCCCACAATGTCCTGGGATACACTTCATCAGCTCCTGGGGATTTATCTACCTTGATGCGCTTTAAGACTTCAGCACCTCCTTCTCAGTAAAATGTACAGTCCTCAAAACATCACTGTTTTCCCAAGTTCTCTAACATCCATGCTTTTCACAAATGTGAATACTGATGAGAAATATTCATTCAGGATCTCACCCATCTCTTGTGGATGTTTTAAAACTTTCGCCCCTAACTGTTCATACTCCCTCAGTAGAACCTTTGTTCCTGTTCTACCGATGTCATTGGTATCTACACTGACCACGATAACTGGATCTTTACCCCCCCCCCCCCCCCCCCCACTCCAAGTTCCTCAGCAGCCCAGATGAGATATCCCGAACCTGAGCACCAGGCAGGCAACACAACCTTCGAGAGTCTCGATCCTGGTCACAGAGAACAGTGCCAATGCCCCTAACATATACTATCCCCAACTACAACGACATTTCATTTTCCCCCCACCGCTTGAACTGCCCTCTGTTCCACAGTGCCGTGGTCAGTTTGTTCCTCCTCCCTGCAGTATCCATTCCCATCCACACAGGGAGCAAGAATCTCAAACCCGTTGGAAAAGTTCAGGGACTGAGGCTCCTGCAACCCTACCTCCTGGATCTCTCTACTTGCCTCACTCGCAGCCACACCCTCCTGTCCCTGACCACTGGCCGAATTGGAGGTATTTAATCTCAGGGGTGTGGCTGCCTCCTGGAACACAGTGTCCAGGTATCTCTCCCCCTCCCTGAGGTGTCTCAGTGTCCGAAACTCTAGGATCCAGATCATCCACTCTGAGCTGGAGTTCCTCAAGCAACCAACGCTTACTACAGATGTGCTCACAGGGAACCACAACGGGGTCCACCAGCTCCCACATCGTGCATCAACAACACATCACCTGCCCCTCCATCACTATTTTAGTTTTAAATTTGGGTGAAAAAAAATGTTATTTAATTTTGTTTAATTATATATCTTCTTATTACCTCAGTCTCAATGCAATTCTTAACAGCAATTGAAATGAATTTTCAAATTCAATACAGCTCCCTGTTACCCAATCAAATCACAGCCCTCATGAGATGTCACTTTTATGTTTTTTGAGTCCTAACTCACTCTCAGTTTCGGAGAATCACGAGAAACACTTCCTTACCAATCAGCACTCTCCCTTTGGCCTCCGCTGTCTGTTTCACCCAACTCCCTGTTTCCACCAAACTCCAAAAGCGCTCCTCACAGCCAGGCAGCACTCACCTTGCAGACCGTGATACAGTGAAGTAAAGTTTATTTATTAGTCACAAGTAAGGCTTACATTAACACTGCAATGAATTTAGTGTGAAATTCCCCTCATCGCCACAGTCCGGCGCCGGTTCAGTTCAATCCACCGAACCAGCACATATTTCAGACTGTGGGAGGAAACCAGAGCACGCGGAGGAAACCCACGCAGACACGGGGAGAATGTGCAAACTCCACACAGACAGTGACCCAAACCAGGAATTGAACCCTGGCCCCTGGCGCTGTGAGGCAGCGGTGCCAACCACTGTGCCACCCTGCCGCCCATTGTGCCACCGTGCCGCCCATTCGGGAAGGATGCTAAGCCCATAACACAAATTGGCAATGAACAGTATCGGATGAAATTGACAGAAAGTTCTGGATGTAAGATCAGCCCTGAACTTTTTTAAGTTTGAAGTTAAATTTATTGTTACTGTCACAAGTAGGCTTACATTAACACTGCAATGAAGTTACTGTGAAAATCCTCGAGCCGCCACACTCCGGCGCCTGTTCGAGCACTGAGGGAGAATTCAGCATGGCCAATGCACCTAACTGTGGGGGGAAACCAGAGCACCCAAAGGAAACCCATGCAGACAGCGGGAGAATGTGCAGACCCCACTCAGACTCTGACCCAAGCCATGAATCGAACCCATGTCCCTGGCATTCTGAGGCAGCAGTGCTAACCATTGTGCCACCGTGCAACCCATGTTGCAGAAATTGTGATGAATGTTGTTCTCATGTTTCATGCTAATATTTCAGTGGTAATAGTTTAGATCTGGGATGAGTAAAGTTGAACTGCAGAAAATGAGGAAGTGGCACGGTGGTTAGCACTGCTGCCTCACAGCGCCAGACTACTGAGAAATCCATGGAACTTGTCTGGTCCCATTTGCCATTCCATGTGCAGTGTGATGTGCTTGACCACCACATCCTGGTTAATTCTAATCCCTGTTGGCAAATCAATGGAAGATGCAGCATAATTTGGATAAATGTGAGGTTATTCACTTTGGAAGCAAGAACAAGAAGTCAGATTACTACCTGAATGGCTGTAAATTGGGAGAGGGGAGTGTACAGCGGGACATGGGTATCCTTGTGCGCCAGTCGCTGAAGGTAAGCATGCAGGTGCAGCAGACGGTAAAGAAGGCAAATGTTTACCTTCATTGGGGGAGGTTTCGAGTACAGGATCAGAGATATGTTGCTGCAAATTTACAGGGCCTTGGTGAGGTCACACCGAGAGCATTGTGTGCAGTTTTGCACTCCGTTTCTGAGGAAGGATGTTCTTGCTTTCGAGGGAGTGCAGCGAATGTTTACCAGACTAATTCCGGGGATGGTGGGACTGATGCATGAGGAGAGACTGACGAGGTTAGGATTGGTTTTGCTGGAGTTCAGATGAATGAGGGAGGATCTCATAGAGATTCATAAAATTCGAAAAGGATTAGACGGGGTAGATGCAGGGAGGATGTTTCCGATGATGAGGGAGTCCAGAACCACAGGTCAAAGCCTGAGGATTCGGGGGAGACCCTTTAGAACGGAGATGAGGAGACATTTCTTCACCCAAAGAGTGGTGAGCCTGTGGAATTCATTACCACGGGAAGTAGTTGATGCCAAAACATTGAATGTATTCAAGAGGCGGCTGGATATAGCACGAGGGGCGAATGGGATCAAAGGTTATGGGGAAAAAGCAGGATGAGGCTATTGAGTTGGATGAACAGCCATTATGGTGATGAATGGTGGAGCAGGCTCGAAGGGCAAATGGCTTCATCCTGCTCCAATCTCCGATATTTCTATGTTTCTGTGTAATGCACATGGACCTCTTGTTAAATCTGAATATTGGAGTATAAGTTAGATATTGTAGATTGTTTGACTTTGCAGACTTTGCACAGTAAATTTTACATTGTTTGATTCAGACCGTTGTTTATTCGCCCAGCGGGTAACTGGCATTTCAAACTTTTGTCTCCTCGAAGCACAACGTTACTGGTCATTAAACGGACCGAGAGAAAATCGAGTCAGGAGTCCTTTCATGGACAAGCACGGTGCAGAAAAAGAGCGATTGATCTGCACACAGCCAGTACCGAGCGGGAGAGTCAAGTCAATGCCTGTCCCATTCGAAATACAGTGAGTAACAGAATAGTGAAAGGCCTGGATAGAGTGGATGTGTAGAAGATGTCTCTATTATTCGGGGAGACTGGGACCCGAGGGCACAGCCTCAGAGTAAATGGACAACCCGTCAGAACTGAGATGAGGAGGAATTTCTTCAGCCACAGGATGGTGAATCTGTGCAATTCATTCCCACAGGAGGCTGTGTGGAGCGAGGGTCAATGAGTGTAATTAAGCCAGAGATAGATAGGTTCTTGATTGGCTACAGAATCAAAGGTTACGGGAGAATTGGGTTGAGAAACTTGTCCGCCATGATGGAATGGTGAAGCAGATTCGATGGACCGAATGGCCCAATTCTGCTCCTTGTGGTCTCATGATATAAAAGCCTTTTGGATTGGGAGGAATACCAAGAGAACATAATTTTCAAAAGCACCCTGATCAGGTCAAGACGCTGTGACGAGCAACAGTCTAAAATCCAGGGGAATAGTGAACCTGCAACTCTCCAAATTAGTGTTACTGGTGATGAAATAATCCCCTGATCTGAAAATCGTTTCATTAATGGTGTTTGCTGGATTGTCTGTGTTCCTGCTGGCAGCTGTTAGGTAACTTCACCGAGCCATTGGAGGATTGGTTCAGGTATAAATCTGTGTGCTGCTTCCAATGCATTACGCACAGCGCCAGTTGGAGGCTTGCTCTCGGGAAGTTTCAATAATCTCCGTGCAAAATGGGAACAACCAAACCTGTAGACTTCACTCTGATTTGTTATCCAATTCTTATCATTATCAGTATCCCTGGTGAGTAACAGGAAACAACTATTTATTTTAGAAAGCACTTGTTTCGATGTGTTGTCTTTTTCTTTCCCCTTGCTGTCTGTTGCTGAATCCACGTTGACCATCGCTGCTCCAGTTCCTGGTGACAGTTTGAGCAAGAAAATAATCGTATTCTTCCTTATTTGCATGGATCTGGGGATCCGAGACAGAGTTTTGACATGATGTTGTGATTCACAGTGGACACTGATATCTGGGTGGGTTGATGAGAAATCCATGGACTCTGTCTTGGCAGCATCTGCCATTTAATGTGTATTGTGGTGAGCTTGATCACAGTTTGCCTGGAAACTCACATGCACCTCTTGTTAATGATGTTAATGTGGCGGCACCATGATGGCACCGTGTTTAGCACTGCTGCCTCACAGCGGCAGGGACAGGGGTTCCATTCCCGGCTTGGGTGAATGTGTGGAAACTGCACGTTGTTCACTCTCTGCATGTGTTTCCTCCGGATGCTCTGCTTTCCCATACGGTCTGAAACACGTACTGGTTAGTTCCATGGGTAAAGCTAATTTCTCCCTCAGTGAACCCGAACAGGCTCCAGAGTGTGGCGACTAGGGGAGTAATTTTATTTCCAATTTCTTACAGCCAACCTGATGGCGATTGTGGTCCTGTCCCGGGGAAGGTGCGGCCTCTCCAAAGGGGTCACCTGTTATATGATCACCATGGCGATCGCCGATGTCCTGGTCTGCATTTTTAATGTCACCGTGGAAGGCATCTTTCGCTCTCATTTCCCGGATTCATTCCTGATGTACACCAGTGTGTGCAGTTTCATCTCTTTCATGCAAGTATCCAGCATCCAGTTGTCCGTCTGGTCCACAACATTATTTACTCTTGACCGTTTTGTAGCCATTTGTTGTCCAAAACTAAAATTAAAATACTGCACCGGGAGAACTGCCACTGTGATTCTCGCAGCCGTGAGTGTACTCAGTTTTGTCATGAATATTCCGGCCTATTTCCGTTATGAGCCCTACTCTGTTGTTGCTAATGTGCAGTGGGGCTGCCGCACAGTGAAAGGATACGTTTCTTCACCAGCATGGAGAGCTTACACGTGGGTCTCTCATCTCTCAGTCCCATTATTGCCATTCCCCTTGTTGCTGCTGTTGAATTCTCTCACCGTCCGGCACATCTTGGTGACCAGTAGGTCTCGCAGGGCCCTGAAGGCTCACGGCCCTGGGGAGGCCAGCAGCGACCCCGTGATGAAGAGCAGAAGAACGACTATCGTCCTGCTCTTCACTGTCTCCGGTAGCTCTATCATTCTGTGGATGCCAATCGTAATACTTCACCTCCTGTTCAACTTCACCGAGACAGCTACCCTCGAAGGTGCCACTTTGCTTCATGTAACAATGAGAATCACACTCCTGCTAATGTATTCCAGCACCTGTACGAACACATGCATTTATATATTGACCCAGAGGAGGTTTCGGGAAGAGATTCTAAACATGGTGAAATTTCCATTCATTCTCCTGTTCAAATTCCTTAAGTAATTTTAGGAGAATGAAAAGCTGGATAGAGTGGACTGAGGAAAGATGTTTCGATGAGTCGGAGAGACTGAGATCCGAGCACACAACCTCAGAGTAAAGGGGTGACCCTTTAGAACTGAGATCAGGTGGAATTTCTTTAGCCAGAGGGTGGTGAATCTGTGGAACTCTGTGGAAGGCTGTGGAGGCCAGGTCATTGAGTGTTTTTAACACAGAAATACGCAGTTCTTGATTAGTAAGGGGATCAAAGGTTGCTGGGAGAAGGCAGGAGAATGGGGTTGAGAAACATATCAGCCATGAGCGAATGGCAGAGAAGGCAGGAGGTCCGAATAGCCTGATTCTGCTCCTATATCTTATGGTCTTAAGATTTGGAAGGTTGAGATGAGGGCGTTGGGGAACTAGTTGTTGTTTGATATCTCAATTGGACCTCACCAAGTGACCAGAAGATCGAGGCAAGTCTCACTGTTCACAGCTTCTCAATCTTTCACAAAAATCTTTCTTTTTGTTGAAGGAGATTGGACGAATAGTGTTGTGCTTGGCACATGTGGTTACAATTGACCAGAAACTCAACTGGACTTGCCACATAAAAACGGTGGTTACAAGAGCAGGTAAAAGGCTCGGAATACTGCAGCGATAAACTCACCCCCGCCATCCCAAAGCCTATCCACCATCTACAAGGCAGAGGTCAGGAGTGTGATGGAATATTCCCCGCTTGCCTGGATGGGTGCGGCTCCAACAACACTCAAGAAGCTTAACACCAAACAGGACAAATCTGCCCGCTTGATTGGCACCATATCTAAAAGCATTCACTCCCTCCACCACCGACGCTCAGTGGCAGAAGTGTCCACCATTACAAGATGCACTGCAACAATTCACCACAAAATCCTGAGACAGCACCTTCCAAATCCACGACCACTTCCAGCTGGAAGGACAGGGGCAGCAGACACATGGGAACACCACCATCTGCAAGTTCCCCTCCAAGCCACCCGGCATCCTGACTTTTAAATATATCGCCGTTCCTTCACAGTCACTGGATCAAAATCGTGGAATTCCCTCCCTAACGGCATTGTGGGTGAATCCACAGCATGTGGACTGCAGCGATTCAAGAAGGCATCTCACCGCCACCTTCTCTCGGTCAACTAGGAGTGGACAATAAATGCTGGCCCAGCCAGTGACACCCAACTGTTAAAATTCATTTGTGGGACATACATGCATTGTCAGTGCTAAATTCTGCAGAGTGCGGCCAATTGGGGATTATAACAGTAACTTCATTGCAGTGTTAATGTAAGCCGATTTGTGACACGAATAAATAAACTGCAAAAGTACTTTAACTGAATAAAATACACAGATTCGATTGGAGTTAACGTGGTTGTTTTTTTAACTGAATCGCAAGGTTTTCCTGGAAGGAGAAATGTGTCCGTGTGAGAAAGCAGCAATCCAGCCTCTTCAGCTGTTTCACAACTGCTGGGGGGGGGGGGGGGGGGGGGTGGACCCGATGTTAATTTTAACTTTCGGCTGTGTCGGAGAGCTGGCCTCCAAATCCAATTACCTTCCCCATCAACAGAGAGGAAAATCAGTCACCGTGGGTGGCCAATTCCATATCCGGTGCACAGCTTTCCCTCGAGTTGAAGTGAACTCACGTCACCAATGTTGAAGTCTTCTCCATTGACTTGAACCGCCTGTCAGTCCCATTCCTGGTGTTAGCCACTGAGCTCAGGTGGCTGGCCGGCTGGATCGTGACGCAGAGAGATGCTAACAGCGAGGGTTCAATTCCCATTCTGGCTGAGTACTCCCATACTCAATACTCCCATACTCAACACTCCCATACTCAATACTCCCAAACTCTCCTGATGGGAGAAGAAGGTGCATTTCAAGATGACCTTCCGGGAGGAAATGAGGGTGAAAGGCAGAGTGATTCAGGGAAGAATTCCCCGTGAGTTAAGTCACGGCTGCCAAGGGTGAGAAATAAGAAGGGACACACACAAAGAAGCAGGGACAGAGACACCAAGATTTCTGGAGGCTGGAGGTGGTAAACGAGCGGAGGATTTCTGGGGTGGACTGGCTTGAAACAACAGAAAGAATTCCAGAAGAATATACTATTGATTTGAATTGAATCATTTTTGTCACAGGATACAGTGTAAAGCATTATTTCTTGCACGCTGGACAGACAAAGAATTCCGTTTGTCGAGCACATCGGGGAAAAGGAAAGGACAGGGTGCAGAATTTAGCGTTACACTCAAAGCTAGGATATAAACTTAATGTAAGGTAGGTCCATTCAAAAGTCTGATGGCAGCAGGGAAGAAGCTATTCTTCAGTCAGTTGCGACATGACCTCAGATTTTGTATCTTTTTTCTGACGGAAGAAGGTGGGAGAGAGGTTGTCCGGGGTGCGTGGGGTCCTTAATTATACTGGCTGCTTTTCTGAGGCAGCAGGAAGTGTAGACGGACTCAATAGATGGGAGTCGAGTTTGCGCAATGGACGTCGCTACCTTCACAATCCTTTGTAGATTTTTCTTGTCTTGGTCTGAGCAGGACCCATACCAAGCTGCTATGAGATCTTTTGACCATAAGACATTGGACCAAATTAGGCCACTCAGCCCATCGACTCTGCTTCACCATTCAATCATGGTTGATATTTTTCTCATCCCCACTGTAAGGGGAAAAATACAAGGGAGCACACTCTAAAATGGCTGCCTGGCACATAAAGGGTTAACTGGGGAAGAAGCCAGAAAAGCAGACACAGGCTCCCGCTGTTCAGAAATCACGTCAAGTCAAAACCTAACAGACAAGCCACTTCCAAATTACAGACAGTGACTCATAGCAAACAAACACCTCAGGAAGCCAAAGCCAAGGGTCAAAACATCTTTTAAGAAAGAGCTTAGATTAACGTTAAAGGAACGCGGGAAATATGAATGCGAGGGAACCAATTAGCACCTGAACGAGACGAAACTAGCCATTGATCGATACAGACATAAGGAGATGTACCCATTCATAAAATGCTAAATGTCTATACCTGTTTGTACTTTTGTAAACATGAGGAAATGTACCCATTCATAAACTGTTAAATATTTGTACTCACTTAAACAATGTGATAATGTTCGAATCACCGGTTTACCCATTGTGGAAAGGGTATAAAAATGAACCGCTCCCTACATACTATGGAGAGAAGGTTTGCTCCAGACATGTGCCTTGTCTCCACGGAGCTCCGTTTAATAAATCGTATTTTCTGAATCTCGAAGTCTGACTACTAGTGGATTTTTCCCAGAACACCCACTCTCCTGCCTTTTCCCCATAACCCCTGACTCCCTTATTAATCAAGAACCTATCTAGCTCTGTCTTAAAGACATTCAATGACCTGGCTCCACAGCCTTCTGCGGCAAAGAGTTCCACAGATTCACCACTCTCTGGCTGAAGAAATTCCTCCTCGTCTCTGTTTTAAAGGATCGTCCCTTTAGCCTGAGCTTATGCCCTCTTGTTCTCGTTTTTCCAACTAACGGAAACATCCTGTCCACGTCCATTCTATCCAGGCCTCGTAATATCCTGTAAGTTTCAATAAGATCGCCTCCCTCATCCTTCGAAACTCCAACGAGTGCAACCGTTCCTCATTTGACAAGCTCTTCATACCAGGTATCATTTTTGTGAACCTCCTCTGGACCCTTTCCAAGGCCTGCACATCCTTCCTTAGATACAGGGCCTACAACTGCTGACAATACTCCAAATGGCGTCTGACCAGAGCCTTATGCAGCCTCAGAAGTACATCCCTGCTCTTGTATTCTCGCCCTCTCGACATGAATGCGAGCATTGCATTTGCTTTCCTAACTGCCGACTGAACCTGCACGTTAAGCTTAAGAGAATCTTGAACAATGACTCCCAAGTCCCTTTGTGTTTCGGGTTTGCGAAGCAGTTCCCCATTTAGAAAATAATCTATGCCTCCAGTCCTCTTTCCGAAGTGCATAACCTCACAGTTTTCCACATTGTATTCCATCTGCCACTTCTTTGCCCACTCTCCTAACCTGTCCAAGTCCTTCTGCAACCCCCTGCTTCCTCAATACTACCTGCCCCTCTACATATTTTTGTCTCATCTGCAAACTTAGCAACAGTGTCTTCAGTTCCTTCCTCCAAATCGTTCATGTATATTATGAAAAGTTATGGTCCCAGCACTGACCCCTGAGGCGCACCACTAGTCACCGGCTGCCTTCCTGAAAAAGATCCCTTTATCCCCACTCTCTGCCTTCTGCCAGTCAGCCAATCCTTTTTCCATGCCAGATATTACGCTTAACAGTCTGCTCTGTGACACCTTGTCAATGGATTTTTGGAAATCTAAATAAATCCTGTCCAGTGGTTCTCCTTTATCGAACTTCCTTGTTACCTCCTCAAGGAACTCTAACAGATTTGTCAGACATAACCTCCCCTTGACGAAGCCATGCTGACTCCATCCTGGTTTATCATGCACTTCCAAGTACTCCAGGATCTCATCTTTAATAATGGATTCTAAAATCTTGCCAATGACTGAACACAGGCTAACCTGCCTATAATTGCCCGTCTGCTGCTTCCATCCCTTCTCAAACATTGGTGTTACATTAGCTACTTTCCAGTCCTCTGGGACCCTCCCTGCCTCCAGTGATTCCTGAACGATCACCACCAATGCCTCCACAATTTCCTCAGCTATCTCTTTTAGAACCCCGGGGTGTAGTACATCTGGTCCAGGTGATTTATCCACCTTAGACCTTTCAGTTTCCCGAGAACCTTCTCCTTATTGATGGCCACTACACTCACTTGTACCCCCTGATTCCCCTGAAGCTCTGTGTAAGGGGAAGAATGCAAGGGAGCACACTTTAAAATGGCAATACAAGAAAGCACACTTTAAAATGGCTGCCTGGCACATAAAGGGTTAACTGGGACAGAGGCCAAAAGAGCAGACACAGGCTCCTGCTGTTCAGAAATCACTTTAAATTAAAACCTAACAGACAAGCCATTCCCAAATCACAGACTTTGACTCATAGCAAACAAATGCCTCAGGAAGCCAAGCCAAGGGTCAAAACATCTTTTAAGATAAGGAAAACCTGAAACAAAGAGCTTAGATTAACGTTAGGGAAACGCGGGAAAATATGAATGCGAGGAAACCAATTAGCACCTGAATGAGACAAAACTGACCATTGACAGATACAGACATGAGGAAATGTACCCATTCATATGATGTTAAATATCTATATCTGCTTGTACTCACTGAAACATGAAGGAAATCTACCCATTCATAAAATGTTAAATGTCTATACCGACTTGTTCTCACTTAAACGATGTGATAATGTTCGAATCACCGGTTTACCCATTGTGCAAAGGGTATAAAAATGAACCGCTCCCGACATACGAGTGAGAAAACGATTTCTCCAAACATGTGCCTTAACTCCCGGAGCTCCGTTTAGTAAATCGTATTTTCTGAATCTCAAAGTCTTGCTACTGGTGGATTTTTCCCACAACAATTGGCGTAGTCGGCTAGGATCCTATTACTGGTGAGATTGATTGGCCATGGTCGCAGCCGGGGTAGAGATCGCGGAATCTGTGACAGTCAGACTGGATCAGAAAATACGGTTTATAAGGGGAAAAATTTGTACTGTTTATTTGTGATAGTATTTTGGTATAGCGATAAGTAGTAACTGCTGATAGTAACAAGTAACTGTGATTTGTGCTGATCGACAAAAGGACAAGGTAGTGCCTTTCTCAAAACCTCTGCCTTAGACTGGCTATTAAGAGCAGAAATCTGCCACGTGAAGGTCAGGAATTGAAGTGAGTGAGAGACACCAAGGGCACTAAAGGATTGTGAAGCACAAAAGGGCAGAAGTCGGTTTAACATCACCCTCTGTAGTGGCGAACAGACGCAGAGGTGCCAGCTGATTGCATGAAAGTATTGAAAAGTTGGGAACTGTACTGTCAATGTTGTGAAAAGCGGAGCGGAACAGGAGTTTGATCAACTCTGACCTCAACCGGATTCCGGTGGAGAAGCACATTGCCGATGTGGTAATCGTGGAAGCCTGTAACGGCAGTGAAACACGGTGTGAGAATAGCCATAGTGGCCGGGGGTAGTGAAGTCCCTACGGTAGAGAGCACACTTTGCTAAGAATAGTAATAGTGGCCGGGGGCAGTGAAGTCCCGACGGTAGTTAGCACACTTTACTAAAGAATAATCGTGGCCGGGGTTAGTGAAATCTGCGAAATGGCAGATAGTGAATTTAAAAGGGGATCTGCAGGTTCCCTGATTGAAATCTACATGACAGACAGGAAGGAATTAATAAAGAGAATGCAAAAGGTTGGCTGGGATACTTCTCAAACCTTAGAGCAGCAGAGAAAGTGGATAGATAAAGAAAAAAGAAACAGAACGAAGAAAATAGGAATAATGGTAACACATCAGTTAGCAGGTCTAATTGAACAGGTAATTGCCTCTACAAGGAAATGGAGAGAGGATAAAGATAGAATTCGAGAACTAGAATCCCAAGTGAGGGAATTGGAAAAACAAAATCAGGTTTCAGAAAGGCAAGGGGGAGGAGAAACTGATCCTCTGCCTTCTTATGAGTCTACCCAGCAAGGACCAATGGCACCCTCAGAAGAATGGGAACAGCTGGAACACAACGTAGCGCCCATAACTAGAGGGGGGACAGCAGCGCGACCAAAGGCAAATTATAAACCCTTTACCCCAGGGGAGAGACAGCAGATAATGGCTTCCCTGGGCAAACTACAAACTAGAAGCACGAACACTACATTCTGGGAAGAATTAGACACAATCTGGGTAGGACACCAATTACACCTAAGAGACGCACACCAGCTGGTCAGGGCAGCCTGTCCAGCGGATAAGTGGAGGCAGGTAGTAGGTGGACCCGCTGCCCCTATAGCACAGGATGATAGTGGGGGACGGTGGACACATGTAATCCCCCTAACAGCAGAAATAGATGCCCAACAGGCACCCTTCTTACAGTTTAAATAAGAAATTCAGAGGGTCTTTGGGAATGCTCCCACTAACTGGAGCAGAATTACCACCAGCAGCTAAAAGGAGAAGGAGCCTCTGAGTACGGGGAACGATTGTTCCGAATATATCAAGGGTGCTCAGGACAAGGGAATCCAGGGCGAGGAGATCGAGCGTTCATCCAAGCTTTTAAGGATGGACTCTCTAATGCCCACCAGATCATCCTAAAAATGGGAGTGATTATGTCCCAAAATTACGATGAGCTGGTGGAGTGGGCTAGCGGCGTCCCAGGGGAAGAGAACCCCCAGGCAAGAGCAAGGTTTGAAAGAGTTGCAGCCTATAGTAACGGGAGTGGAACTAAACCCAAATTGATTTGCCACAATTGCGGACGACAGGGGCACTTTGCGAGGGATTGCGGGACTCCACGGAGAAAGAACAAAACTGGGAACAGTGGTAAGCATTGCAGCCACTGCAATAAACACGGACATACGGAAGCAGTATGTTGGAATAAGCATGGGAAACCCCCAGCCCAATCCATGTCCCCAGCTGAACCCCAGGAGCAAAAGAACCCCCAGGGTCAGCAAGATTGACGGTCTGCAGCCCCCGTTCACAAGGGTAAAAAGGAGGGAAGGATTTATGTGTCAGCACTCGTAGGGGGCAGACAATGCGAAATGCTAGTGGACACAGGGGCATCCATATCCGTTACCGACCTACCCTTACCCATTACAAATAAAATGATTTATCTGACCGGGATAGGAGGGAACAAAACACCCGCCTACCTGAGCGAGACCACGTTAGCAGAAATAAATAATCTATATATCCCAATGAAGTTCTATGTGTGCAGAAATAACGAGGGAACCATAATGGGGAACAATTTAATGAAAGAATATGAGATCTTGATAGACTGCGGGAAGGGAGAATTAATTTGGCCAAGACAGGACGGTCGAAAAACTAGAATAGGGAAACTCACAAGTCACCTCGAGACCATTAAGGTGGCCACAGTCACCACCAGAAAATGGGAGTTAGAGACAGGAGGGTTCGGAGCCATTTGTGCTTCCGTTGCCGGAGTATGGGCTGAAACAAAGTTAGATACTGGTTGAACCAAAACGGGCCCAATAAAGGTACCGGGACCAGAGCATAAGCCACACCGGCAGTACCCAATCAAACCAGAAGCAGAGAAAGCTGTAGTAGAAATTGTGAAAGGGTTCGTGGAAAAGGGGATCCTGAGAGAAGCCACAAGCACCACTAACTCCCCAACATGGCCAGTGCGTAAACCTGACGGGAGCTATAGGCTCACGATAGATTACACCGGACTTAATAAAGTCACGTCCAAGCTGCACCCCATTGTAGCAAGCCCTTCGACAATCCTGAATGGACTGTCACAGGAGCATAAAATATTTACAGTACTGGACATAGCTAATGGATTCTGGTCCTTACCATTGGATCCTGAATCCCAAGACAAATTCGCATTTACAGTAGAGGACAAGCAGTACACCTGGACCCGTTTACCACAGGGATTCCACAACAGCCCCGCTATATTCCATCGAGTGACGAGTGACATCCTAAACAGGGTAGAACTGCCAGAGGGTAACACGACCTTACAATATGTAGACGACATCCTAATAGCTTCAGAGTCCAAATCAGGACATCAAGAAGCCTTATGTTTCGTACTGAACGAATTAAAAGCCGCAGGGTTAAAGGTCAGTCCCAAAAAGGCGCAGATCGGGAAATCACAGGTCCTATACCTAGGGCACCTTATATCCCAAGGACTTAAAGAAATGCCGGCGGACAGGAAAGAGGCAATACAACAGATGCCGCGGCCGGTTAGTATAAGAGGGGTTAGAAAGGTGCGAGGACTATTCAACTACAGTCGGAGTTTCATCCCAGGGTTCTCAAAACTGGCAGAACGCATACAGAGACTCGTTAAAGGGGGGAAGCCAGCTTTAGACCCCGTAGAGTGGGGACCCGAGCAAGAAGAAGCTTCCACTAAATTAAAAACAGAACTAATATCAGCCCCCGAACTAGGCTTACCCGATCTTAACAAAGACTTCGACATTTATTGTAATAATGAGGAAGGGTTCTATTCCGCAATAGTAACACAGGACCATGGCGACAGGAGGAGACCCATAGGATATTATTCCACCGCAGAGGGGCCGGTAGTTACCGGACTGCCAAGGTGCATAGCCGCCTTGGATTGCGCCGCCTGGGCCATAAAGGTTAGCGAGCCAGTAATCATGACAGGGAATATAATCCTCCACACCAAACACACCTTGGTGGAAATGCTGAACACGGGAAAACTAAAGTCAGTCTCCAACATGAGGACGGGTAAATGGGAAGCTGTCCTCCTACCTCCCAGCAAGTCCGTAACAATAATAAGGGATACGGGAAATAACCCAGCAGAAGGAATCTTAGGTGAAGGAGAACCCCACAATTGTGGGGATGTGGATGTGGGAGAAGGGGAAGGTAGGATAAAGGATATGCCCCTGGTAACAGCGGAAGAGACCCTCTTTGTGGATGGGTCACGCAAATATGTGGAAGGATCACCCCGGACAGGATGGGCAGCAGTAAATGATAAACTAGAAACAGTGAGGTCAGGAAGAATTGACGGAAGCTTGTCCGCACAAGTGGCAGAACTGGTGGCACTCACCCAGGCACTTGAGTTATCCGAGGGTAAGGCGGTAAACATTTATTCAGACAGCCGCTATGCCTTCGGAGTCATACATGATTATATGACAGCTCGGGGAAGGAGAGGGTTCATAACCACAGGGGGAACCAGCAGAGAATTGAGGCATTGTTGAGAGCTAGCGAGAGACCTAGAGAAGCCGCAGTAATAAAAATTAAAGCGCACCAGAAAGAGCCCGGAAGAGATAGCCCAGACTGGTTAAATTTCAAAGGGAACCAAGCCGCAGATAGGGCAGCACAGTTAGCCCGAGAGCAGGAAATGATTGATGAATTGCCAATAGCAGCAATAGAAGCAACAGAAGCCGAAGTCGACATTCAGGGTTTGCATGAGGATACCCCAAAGGAAGAAAAGGAGGAGTGGCAAGCTCAGGGAGCAGTTAAGGGGACCGATAACATTTGGAGACGAGAAGATAAGGTAATAGCACCAGAGTGCATACAAAACACCCTATTGGGATTACATCGTGGACTCTCACATGTGGGTAGAGAGGCCATGATAACTAATATCGGGAAGGAGTGGTGGTGGAAGGGAATGGGAAAGGATATTGCCCGACACTGTCACCGATGCGTGACGTGCGCGCAACACAACCCTGGTAGACCCATAAAAATTAAAATGGGACACCAGCCGAGACCCAAGGGACCCTGGGAACATCTACAACTAGATTTTACAGGACCACTGCCACAGTCCCATGGCAAGACTTACTGTCTGGTCATCATAGACCAGTTCACCAGGTGGGTGGAAGCGTTCCCGACTTCAAACTGCACTGCTACCGCAGTGGCCAGGATATTGGCAGAGGAGGTAATCCCAAGATGGGGGGTACCCCGACAAATTGATTCGGACCAGGGAACGCACTTCACCGGAAAGGTGATAAATACAGTATGCCAATTAATGGGGATAAAACAAAAATTTCACATCCCCTACCACCCGCAGAGCTCTGGAATGGTGGAGCGTATGAACAGAACACTAAAAAATGCACTTGCTAAGGCCATGCAGACATCAGGGAGAAGGTGGACAGAGGTCTTGCCCACCATACTAATGAAATTAAGAGCTACCACAAACCGGACAACCGGATTAACCCCTTATGAACTAATAACAGGACGGGCGATGCAGTTACCAGAAAGCATCATAACAGGTGGGACCGATGTCGGTCCACTAAAAGATAAAATCAAAAGATACGTTCTGGAGCTGAGCACCCAGCTAAAAGGGATGCGCAAATTGGTAAGAGATAATCAGGAAATAAAAGACGCAGAGAGAGAGCTGGAAATGCTCCCTGACGTCCCAACAGCGTTCTAGTGAAAAATCTACCCGACAAACCAGGGTTTGCACCAAAGTGGAATGGGCCATATGAAATCATAATTAGTGGGGACACCTGTGCCTGTATAGACATAAGAGGGAAAGGTGTCTGGAAGCACTGGACGCAACTGAAATTACACAAAGGAGATAAGTAGCTAAATTGATGAACTAACAGAACTGCTTTCCTCAACACAGGCAAGACTGCAAGCAAGAGCCGGCGTGCGCGGGTTAATAAATGAAATAACTGTAAAAAAATTGAATTGTAGTGTTAAGTTTTATAACTGTTGCGAATATGTATGTAATCGCGTATGTAATTGTATTATTTTGCGTTGTGGCAACTGTAAATCTGACTGGGCGAGAAGATAACTTGTTTTACAAAGCTCACATACATTTACACGGGAATCGGACTGTATGTTACCCGTTAACCCAATCTGTAGAAGCCCTATTTGTAGCCACCCCTGGGAGGACCCCTCATGACTTATATACTGAAGATACATCAGAGACACCCTGTAAGGGACAAATTGGCAAATATAAAAGAGGTTTACAGGAGAGATGTGTGGGACTTGTAAACCCCATCAAATCCTACATGCGAGGGGTCCCAAAAGGAGGGAGGTAAAGCTTGCCCAGATACTGCAAGCTATCCGCTTTGCTTCACGGGGCAGGGATGGGGATGTGCCTATGCCTTAGTCCCCAAGAATGATTCTTGTGTACAGACACAGTGTGTCCGTCAACATTGTCGGATTAACAAGGGACCGATTACTTGTATTTGTGACGAACGGAAATGTTTAAATATAACCGCGGGAAGACAGCTTATTTGCGGGCAATGTAATGGAACTCACGTAACCTCAGCCAAATGGACATACCCCTTTGATACTTACCAGGTGGTGGGATCAAACGGGAAGCCAAAGAAATTGAACAATTGGCAGTATGAGCAAACTCATAATCGGGACACTAAATGTTACCGGGGTAAGAAGGGGTATGTATTCCTCTTCAATGGTGCCTACATGACAGAAACACCAAACCTCCCAAACCGTTTTGCGGTAGGAACAATCGGGCCACTGACTGTTCCATGCCCTCAGAAGGGGTACATTCGGAGAAGAATAGTAACCCGGGCTATTAGCAGGGAATTCTGCGCTGACTGGGAAACCCCGGGTACACTGGGATCCTCACTGGGGTATGGGTTCCTCGGAGCTTTATCTCTAGGGGGGTCAGCCGGGGTAATTGGAGCAAAGAATAGAAACCATATTGTTTGTGGACTAAAATCCTGGGAAACAGCACTTCAAAAGCATTGGAGGCTGTTAACCAAGAAATGGCTGAACTCAGATTGTATGCTCAGCAGACACGATACGCAGTGGACTACCAGTTAGCACAACAAGGAGGAGTATGTGCAATCATAGGCAACAAATGCATAACCCATGTCACAGATGAGTCTTACAATATTACACAGGTCATCAATGACATCAGGAAACAACTTGATAACTTTAGACAGGGACCCAAGAGAGGAAGTAGTTGGCTGGCACGGCTGGTGGGAGAATCCTGGGAATCGTACCCGTTACATGGATTGGTCATACTCATTGTCATTATAATTGTCTGTTGTCTGACTGTGGGATGCCTTAAAGTCTGTTTTAAAATAACGTTGACAAGAATTGTGCCAGGAGCCAGTGTGTACATCGAAGAAGAGCCCCTAATGAAGATCCCTGAAGACGTCAGAAGAAATGAAGATACTGGAAGAAATAAAGACATCAAAAGAAGCAAAGAAGGAGAGAAGAACGAAGACCTGTATATGTGAATGTATGATTGTTGGTCTGGGGATTGTTCAAGCTATAATCCGACCAAAAAGAGGGACTGTAAGGGGAAATATACAAGGGAGCACACTTTAAAATGGCAAGACAAGGAAGCACACTTTAAAATGGCTGCCTGGCACAGAAAGGGTTAACTGGGAAAGAAGCCAAAAGAGCAGACACAGGCTCCTGCTGTTCAGAAATCACTTTAAATTAAAACCTAACAGACAAGCCATTCCCAAATCACAGACAGTGACTCATAGCAAACAAACACCTCAGGAAGCCAAGCCAAGGGTCAAAACATCTTTTAAGATAAGGAAAATCCGAAACAAAGAGCTTAGATTAACGTTAGGGAAATACGGGAAAATATGAATGCGAGGAAACCAATTAGCACCTGAATGAGACAAAACTGACCATTGACAGATACAGACATGAGGAAATGTACCCATTCATATTATGTTAAATATCTATATCTGCTTGTACTCACTTAAACATGAAGGAAATGTACCCATTCATAAAATGTTAAATGTCTATACCTACTTGTACTCACTTAAACGATGTGATAATTTTCGAATCACCGGTTTACCCATTGTGCAAAGGGTATAAAAATGAACCGCTCCCGACATACGAGTGAGAAAAGGTGTTCTACGAACATGTGCCTTACCTCCCGGAGCTCCGTTTAATAAATCGTATTTTCTGAATCTCGAAGTCTGACTACGAGTGGATTTTTCCCACAACACTCTGGCATCCCACTGGTGTCTTCCACCGTGAAGACTGATGCAAAGGAACTATTCAGTCCCTCTGCCATTTCTTTGTTTCCTATTATTACGACTCCAGCCTCATTTTCCACTGGTCCAATATCTATTTTTGCCTCTCTCTAATCTTTTATATCTTGAAAAAAAAACTCTTCTTATTTTCTTTTACATCACTTGTTAGCTTACACTTATATTTTGTTGTCACCGCTCTTATTGCTATTTTAGTTGTCCTCTGCTCACTTTAGAGGCTTCCCAATCATCTGGCTTCCCACTAATCCTCGCCACTTTGTATGCTTTTCGTTTTGCTTTTATGCTGTCCTTGACTTCACTCGTCAGCCATGGATGTCCAGTCCTCCCCTTAGCATGCCTCCACCTCCTTGCGATGAATTCCTGTTGTGCCTCCCGAATAATCTCCAAATCTCCTGCCATTGCTGTTCCATTGTCTTCCCTGCTAGACTTACTTTTCCAATGAACTCTGGCCAGCTCCTCTCTCATGTCTTTCTAGTTACCTTTATTTAATTGTAATTCCATTACATCTGATTCCAGCTTCTCCCTCTCAAACTGCAAGGTAAATTCCATCATATTGTGGCCTCTGCTACTTCAGGGTTCTTTCACCTTAGGTTCCCGAATCAAGTCTGCCTCATTACATATCACCAAAACCAGAATTGCCTTTCCCTACTAGGCTCTGCCAAAATACTGCTCCAAAAAAACATCTGAGACATTCCACAAATTCCTTTTCTTGGGATCCACTACCTACCTGATTTTCCCAGTCCACCTGCATATTGAAGTCCCCCATGATTATTATTTTATTGCATTTTTTATGTTCCTTTTCTGTCTCCTAATTGATTTGCTGCCCCTATCCTGACTACTGCTAGTGGGCCTGCACATAACTCCCATCAGGGTCTTTTTATTTTTGCGATTCCTCAAATCTACCCACAGAGATGTTATGCCTTATGATCCTCTATCGCTTTTTGCTATCATAGAGTCATAGAGTCAGAGAGTCATAGAGATTTACAGCATGGAGACAGGCCCTTCGGCCCAACTTGTCCACACTGCCCTTTCTTGACACCTAAGTTAGTCCCAATTGCCCGAGTTTCGCCCATATCCCTCCATACCCATCTTACCCATGTAACTGTCGAAACGTTTTTTAAAAGACAAGATTGTCCCCACCTCTATATTAAACCTGGCAGCTTGTTCCAGACACTCACCACCCTCTGTGTGACAAAATTGCCCCTCTGGGACATTTTGCATCTCTCCCCTCTAACATAAATCTATGCCCTCTAGTTTCAGACTCCCCTAACGTTGGGAAAAGATATTGACTATGTCGCTGATCGATGCACCTCATTATTTTATAGACCTCTGTAAGATCACCCCGAAGGCTCCTACATTCCAGAGAAAAAAGTCCCAGACTATCCAACCTCTCCTTATAGCTCAAACTGTCAAGCCCAGTTAGGGTGTAAGTAAATCTTTTCTGCATTATTTCGAGTTTAATAATATATTTTTTATTAAAGGGTGATCAGAACTGTACACAGTATTCCAAGTGTGGCCTTACCAATGTCTTGTACAACTTCAACAAGACATCTCAACTCCTGTATTCAATGTTCTGACCAGTGATCCCAAGCCTGCCAAAAGCCTTCTTCACCCCTCTGTCCACCTATGGCTACATTTTCAAAGACCTATGAACCTGTACCCCTAAATCTCTTTGTTCTATAATTCCACCCAATGCCCGACCATTAACTGAATAAGTCCTGACCTGGTTCAATCTACCAAAATGCATCACATCGCATTTATCTAAATTAAACTCCATCTGCCATTCGTCAACCCACTGGCCCAATTGATCAAGATCCCATTGCAATCCAAGATAACCTTCTGCACTGTTCACGATGCCACCAATCTTGGTGTCATCTGAAACTTACGAACCATGCACACTAAATACTCATCCAAATCATTCATATAAATGACAAATAACAGTGGGCTCAGCACCGATCCCAGAGGCACACCACTGATCACAGAGCTCCAGTTTGAAAACAACCCTCTACAACCACCATTTATCTTCTGTCATCAAGCCAATGTTGTATCCATTTGGCGAGCTCACCCTGGATCCCGTGAGATTTAACCTTATGCAACAACCTACCATATGTCGCCTTGTCAAAGGCCTTGCGAAAGTCCATGTAGATAACATCAACTGCACTGCCCTCATCTACCTTCTTGGTTACCCCTTCAAAAAAACTCAATCAAATTTGTGGGAGATGATTTTCCACTCACAAAGCCATGCTGACTATCCCGAATCAGTCCTTGCGTCTCTAAATGCCTGTATATCTGGTCGCTCAAAATACCTTCTAACAACTTATCCAGTACAGATGTGAGGCTCATCGGCCTGAAGTTCCCAAGCTTTTGGCTGCAGCCCTTCTTAAACAAAGACACAACATTTGCCACCCTCCAATCTTCAGGCACTCACCTGTGACTATCGATTATTCAAATATCTCCGCAAGGGGACACGCAATTTCCTCCCTAGCCTCCCACAATGTCCTGGGATACACTTCATCAGCTCCTGGGGATTTATCTACCTTGATGCGCTTTAAGACTTCAGCACCTCCTTCTCAGTAAAATGTACAGTCCTCAAGACATTACTATTTTCCCAAGTTCCCTCACATCCATGCTTTTCTCAAATGTGAATACTGATGAGAAATATTCATTCAGGATCTCACCCATCTCTTGTGGATGTTTTAAAAATTTCGCCCCGAACTGTTCATACTCCCTCGGTAGAACCTTTGTTCCTGTTCTACCGATGTCATTGGTATCTACACTGACCACGATAACTGGATCTTTACCCACCCCACTCCAAGATGAGATATCCCGAACCTGAGCACCAGGCAGGCAACACAACCTTTGAGAGTCTCGATCCTGGTCACAGAGAACAGTGCCAATGCCACTAACATATACTATCCCCAACTACAACGACATTTCTTTTCCCCCCCAGCGCTTCAACTGCCCTCTGTTCCACAGTGCCGTGGTCAGTTTGTTCCTCCTCCCTGCAGTATCCATTCCCATCCACACAGGGAGCAAGAATCTCAAACCCGTTGGAAAAGTTCAGGGACTGAGGCTCCTGCAACCCTACCTCCTGGATCTCTCTACTTGCCTCACTCGCAGCCACACCCTCCTGTCCCTGACCACTGGCCGAATTGTAGGTATTTAATCTAAGGGGTGTGGCTGCCTCCTGGAACACAGTGTCCAGGTATCTCTCCCCCTCCCTGAGGTGTCTCAGTGTCCGAAACTCTAGGATCCAGATCATCCACTCTGAGCTGGAGTTCCTCAAGCAACCAACGCTTACTACAGATGTGCTCCATGGGAACCACAATGGGGTCCACCAGCTCCAACGTCATGCATGAATAACACATCACTTGCCCCTCCATCACTATTTTAGTTTTAAATTTGGATGAAAAAAAATTATTTAATTTTGTTTAATTATATATCTTCTTATTACCTCAGTCTCCATGCAATTTTTAACAGCAATTTAAATGAATTTTCAAATTCAGTACAGCTCCCTCTTACCCAATCAAATGACAGCCCTCCTGAGCGGTCACTTTTATGTTTTTTGAGTCCTAACTCACTCTCAGTTTCAGAGAATCACGAGTAACACTGCCTTACCAATCAGCACTCTCCCTTTGGCCTCCGCTGTCTGTTTCACCCAACTCCCTGTTTCCACCCAACTCCAAAAGCGCTCCTCACAGCCAGGCAGCACTCACCTTGCAGACCGTGATACAGTGAAGTAAAGTTTATTTATTAGTCACAAGTAAGGCTTACATTAACACTGCAATGAATTTAGTGTGAAATTCCCCTAGTCGCCACAGTCCGGGGCCTGTTCGGTTCAATCCAACTAACCAGCACATATTTCAGACTGTGGGAGGAAACCGGAGAAGGCAGAGGAAACCCACGCAGACACGGGGAGAATGTGCAAACTCCACACAGACAGTGACCCAAACCAGGAATTGAACCCTGGCCCCTGGCGCTGTGAGGCAGCGGTGCCAACCACTGTGCCACCCTGCCGCCCATTGTGCCACCGTGCCGCCCATTCGGGAAGGATGCTCAGCCTGTAACACAAATTGGCAATGAACAGTTTCGGATGAAATTGACAGAAAGTTCTGGATGTAAGATCAGCCCTGAACTTTTTTAAGTTTGAAGTTAAATTTATTGTTACTGTCACAAGTAGGCTTACATTAACACTGCAATGAAGTTACTGTGAAAATCCTCGAGCCGCCACACTCCGGCGCCTGTTCGAGCACTGAGGGAGAATTCAGCACGGCCAATGCACCTAACTGTTGGGGGAAACCAGAGCACCCAAAGGAAACCCATGCAGACAGCGGGAGAATGTGCAGACCCTACTCAGACTCTGACCCAAGCCAGGAATCGAACCCATGTCCCTGGCATTCTGAGGCAGCAGTGCTAACCATTGTGCCACCGTGCCACCCATGTTGCAGAAATTGTGATGAATGTTGTTCTCATGTTTCATGCTAATATTTCAGTGGTAATAGTTTAGATCTGGGATGAGTAAAGTTGAACTGCAGAAAATGAGGAAGTGGCACGGTGGTTAGCACTGCTGCCTCACAGCGCCAGACTACTGAGAAATCCATGGAACTTGTCTGGTCCCATTTGCCATTCCATGTGCAGTGTGATGTGCTTGACCACCACATCCTGGTTAATTCTAATCCCTGTTGGCAAATCAATGGAAGATGCAGCATAATTTGGATAAATGTGAGGTTATTCACTTTGGAAGCAAGAACAAGAAGTCAGATTACTACCTGAATGGCTGTAAATTGGGAGAGGGGAGTGTACAGCGGGACATGGGTATCCTTGTGCGCCAGTCGCTGACGGTAAGCATGCAGGTGCAGCAGACGGTAAAGAAGGCAAATGTTTACCTTCATTGGGGGAGGTTTCGAGTACAGGAGCAGAGATATGTTGCTGCAAATTTACAGGGCCTTGTTGAGGTCACACCGAGAGAATTGTGTGCAGTTTTGCACTCCGTTTCTGAGGAAGGATGTTCTTGCTTTCGAGGGAGTGCAGCGAATGTTTACCAGACTAATTCCGGGGATGGTGGGACTGATGCATGAGGAGAGACTGACGAGGTTAGGATTGGTTTTGCTGGAGTTCAGATGAATGAGGGAGGATCTCATAGAGATTCATAAAATTCGAAAAGGATTAGACAGGGTAGATGCAGGGAGGATGTTTCCGATGATGAGGGAGTCCAGAACCACAGGTCAAAGCCTGAGGATTCGGGGTAGACCCGTTCGAACGGTGATGAGGAGACATTTCTTCACCCAAAGAGTGGTGAGTCTGTGGAAGTCATTACCACAGGAAGGAGCTGATGCCAAAACATTGAATGTATTCAAGAGGCGACTGGATATAGCACTCGGGGCGAATGGGATCAAAGGTTATGGGGAAAAAGCAGGATGAGGCTATTGAGTTGGATGAACAGCCATTATGGTGATGAATGGTGGAGCAGGCTCGAAGGGCAAATGGCCTCATCCTGTTCCAATCTCCGATATTTCTATGTTTCTGTTAAATCTGAATATTGGAGTATAAGTTAGATATTGTAGATTGTTTGACTTTGCAGACTTCGCACAGTAAATTTTACATTGTTTGATTCAAACCGTTGTTTATTAGCCCAGCGGGTAACTGGCATTTCAAACTTTTGTCTCCTCTGAGCACAACGTTACTGGTCATTAAACGGACCGAGAGAAAATCGAGTCAGGAGTCCTTTCATGGACAAGCACGGTGCAGAAAAAGAGCGGTTGATCTGCACACAGCCAGTACCGAGCGGGAGAGTCAAGTCAATGCCTGAACCATTCGAAATACAGTGAGTAACAGAATAGTGAAAGGCCTGGATAGAGTGGATGTGTAGAAGATGTCTCTATTATTCGGGGAGACTGGGACCCGAGGGCCCAGCTTCAGAGTAAAGGGACAACCCTTCAGAACCGAGATGAGGAGGAATTTCTTCAGCCAGAGGATGGTGAATCTGTGCAATTCATTCCCACAGGAGGCTGTGTGGTGGGAGGATCAATGAGTGTAATTAAGACAGAGACAGATAGGTTCTTGACTGGCTACAGAATCAAAGGTTACGGGAGAATTGGGTTGAGAAACTTATCAGCCATGATGGAATGGTGAAGCAGATTCGATGGACCGAATGGCCCAATTCTGCTCCTTGTGGTCTCATGATATAAAAGGTATTGGATTGGGAGGAATCCCAAGAGAACATAATTCTCAAAAGCTCCCTGATCAGGGCAAGACGCTGTGACGAGCAACAGTCTAAAATCCAGGGGAATAGGGAACCTGCAACTCTCCAAATTAGTGTTACTGGTGATGAAATAATCCCCTGATCTGAAAATCGTTTCATTAATGGTGTTTGCTCGATTGTCTGTGTCCCTGCTGGCAGCTGTTAGGTAACTTCACCGAGCCATTGGAGGATTGGTTCAGGTATAAATCTGTGTGCTGCTTCCAATGTATTACGCACAGCGCCAGTTGGAGGCTTGCTCTCGGGAAGTTTCAATAATCTCCGTGTAAAATAGGAACAACCAAATCTGTAGGTATCACTGTGATTGGTTATCCAATTCTTGTCATTATCAGTATCCCTGGTGAGTAACAGGAAACAACTATTAATTTTAGAAAGCCCTGGCTTCGATGTGTTGTCTTTTTCTTTCCCCTTGCTGTCTGTTGTGGAATCCACGTTGACCATCGCTGCTCCAGTTCCTGGTGACAGTTTGAACAAGAAAATAATCGTATTTTTCCTTATTTGCATGGATCTGGGGATCCGAGGCAGAGTTTTGACAGGATGTTGTGATTCACAGTGGACACTGATATCTGGGTGGGTTGAGGAGAAATCCATGGACTCTGTCTTGGCAGCATCTGCCATTTAATGTGCATTGTGGTGAGCTTGATCACAGTTTGCCTGGAAACTCACATGCACCTCATGTTAATGATGTTAATGTGGCGGCACCATGATGGCACCGTGTTTAGCATTGCTGCCTCACAGCGGCAGGGACAGGGGTTCCATTCCCGGCTTGGGTAAATGTCTGTGTGGAAACTGCACGTTGTTCACTGTCTGCATGCGTTTCCTCCGGATGCTCCGCTTTCCCATACGGTCTGAAACACGTACTGGTTAGTTCCACGGGTAATGTTAATTTCTCCCTCAGTGAACCCGAACAGGCACCAGAGTGTGGCG
Organism: Mustelus asterias; assembly: GCF_964213995.1. Classification (NCBI taxonomy): domain Eukaryota; kingdom Metazoa; phylum Chordata; class Chondrichthyes; order Carcharhiniformes; family Triakidae; genus Mustelus; species Mustelus asterias. Next base: position 10,746,117 of record NC_135808.1, read on the forward strand.
ACTAGGGGAGTAATTTTATTTCCACTTTCTTACAGCCAACCTAATGGCGATTGTGGTCCTGTCCGGGGAAGGTGCGGCCTCTCCAAAGGGGTCACCTGTTATATGATCACCATGGCGATTGCCGATCTCCTGGTCTGCATTTTTAACGTCACCGTGGGAGGCATCTTTCCCGGCCATTTCCCGTATTCATTCCTGATGTTCACCAGTGTGTGCAGTTTCATCACTTTCATACAAGTATCCAGCGTCCAATTGTCCGTCTGGTCCACAACATTATTTACTCTTGACCGTTTCGTGGCCATTTGTTGTCCAAAACTAAAATTAAAATACTGCACCAGGAGAACTGCCACTGTGATTCCCGCGGCCGTGAGTGTACTCAGTTTTGTCATGAACATTTCGGTCAATTTCCGTTATGAGCCCTACTCTGTTGTTGCCAATGTGCAGTGGGGCTGCCGCACAGTGAAAGGATACGTTTCTTCACCAGCATGGATAGCTTACAAGTGGGTCGCTAGCCTCTCAGTCCCATTATTGCCATTCCCCTTGTTGCTGCTGTTGAATTCTCTCACTGTCCGGCACATCTTGATGGCCAGTAGGTCTCGCAGGGCCCTGAAGGCTTACGTTCCTGGGGAGGCCAATGGCGACCCCGTGTTGAAGAGCAGAAGAACGACTATCGTCCTGCTCTTCACTGTCTCCGGGAGCTTTATGATTCTGTGGATGCCAATTGTAATACTTGACCTCCTGTTCGACTTCACCGAGATACCTACCTTGGAAGGTGCCAGTTCACTTCATTTGGCAATGAGAATCACACTCTTGATAATGTATTGCAGCACCTGTACGAATACATGCATTTATATATTGATGTGGAAATGCCGGCGTTGGACTGGGGTAAACACAGTAAGAAGTTTAACAACACCAGGTTAAAGTCCAACAGGTTTATTTGGTAGCAAAAGCCACACAAGCTTTCGAGGCTCTGAGCCCCTTCTTCAGGTGAGTCACCTGAAGAACGGGCTCAGAGCCTCGAAAGCTTGTGTGGCTTTTGCTACCAAATAAACCTGTTGGACTTTAACCTGGTGTTGTTAAACTTCTTACTTTATATATTGACCCAGAGGAGGTTCCGGGAAGAGATTCTGAACATGGTGAAATATCCATTCATTCTACTGTTCAAATTCCTTAAGTAATTTTGGAATAATGAATTGCTTGGGAAGAGTGGATGTTGGGAAGATGTTTCCATTAGTCAGAGAGGCTGGTATCCGAGGGCCCAGCCTCAGGGTAAAGGGATGGCCCTTTCGAATCGAGATCAGGAGGAATTTCTTCAGCTGGGGGGTGGTGAATTTGTGGAACTCATTGCCACAGAGAGCTGTGGAGGCCTGGTCGTTGAGTGTTTTTAATACAGTGATGGATAAGTTCTTGATTGGTTAGGGGATCAAAGGTTATAGGGAGAAGGCGGGAGAATGGGGTTGAGATACTTATCAACCATGATCGATTGGCGGGGAAGACTCGATGAGCAAAACGGCTTAAATCTTCTCCTTCATTTTATGGTCTTTCATATTGGAAGGTTGAGATGAGGTGGTTGGGGAAATAGTTGTTGTTTGATATCTCAATTGGACCTCACCACGTGACCAGTAGATCGAAGCAAGTCTCGCTGTTCACAGATTCTCAATCTTTCACAAAATCAGGGGTTTTTTTTGCTGAAGGAGTTTGGGCTAATATTTTTGTCCGAGGCACGTGTGGTTACCATTGACAGAAATTCAACGAGACTCACAACATAAACACAGTGGCTACAAGAGCAGGTTAGTGTTTCGGAATACTGCGGCAAGAATCTCACCACCTGACTCCCCAAAACCTATCCACCATCATCTATAAGGCACAAGTCAGGAGTGTGATGGAATGATTTGTCCTGGATGGGTCCAACAGCACTCAAGAAACTTGACACCATCCAGGACAAATCAGCCCGCTTGATGGGCACCATATCTGAAAGCATTCACTCCCTCCACCACCGACGCTCAGGAGCAGAAGTGTCTACCATAGAACCATAGAAAATTACAGCTCAGAAACAGGCCTTTGGCCCTTCTTGTCTGTGCCGAACCATTTTATGCCTCGTCCCACTGACCTGCACTTGGACCATATCCCTCCACACCCCTCTCATCCATGAACCCGTCCAAGTTTTTCTTAAATGTTAAAAGTGACCCCGCATTTACCACTTTATCCGGCAGCTCATTCCACACTCCCACCACTCCCTGCGTGAAGAAGCCCCCTCTAATATTCCCTTTAAACTTTTCTCCTTTCACCCTTAACCCATGCCCTCTGGTTTGTTTCTCCCCTCGCCTCAGCGGAAAAAGCCTCCTTGCATTCACTCTATCTATACCCATCAAAATCTTATACACCTCTATCAAATCTCCCCTCAATCTTCTACGCTCCAGGGAATAAAGTCCCAACCTATTCAATCTCTCTCTGTAACTCAGCTTCTCAAGTCCCGGCAACATCCTTGTGAACCTTCTCTGCACTCTTTCAATCTTATTTACAACCTTCCCGTAACTTGGTGACCAAAACTGTACACAATACTCCAAATTCGGCCTCACCAATGCCGTATATAACCTTACCATAACACTCCAAGTTTTATACTCGATACTCCGATTTATAAAGGCCAATGTACCAAAGGCACTCTTGACGAACATATCCACCTGTGACGTCACTTTTAGGGAATTCTGTACCTGTATTCCCAGATCCCTCTGTTCAACTGCACTCTTCAGAGTCCTACCATTTACCCTGTACGTTCTACTTTGATTTGTCTTTCCAAAGTGCAATATCTCACACTTGTCTGTGTTAAATTCCATTTGCCATTTTTCAGCCCATTTTTCTAGTTGGTCCAAATCCCTCTGCAAGCTTTGAAAACCTTCCTCATTGTTCACTACACCTCCAATCTTTGTATCATCAGCAAACGTGCTGATCCAATTGACCACATTATCATCCAGATCATTGATATAGATGACAAACAACAATGGACCCAACACCGATCCCTGCGGCACACCACTAGTCACAGGTCTCCACTCAGAGAAGCAATCCTCCACAACCACTCTCTGGCTTCTTCTATTGAGCCAGTGTCTTATCCAATTTACTACCTCCCCATGTATACCTAGCGACTGAACCTTCCTAACTAACCTCCCATGAGGGACCTTGTCAAAGGCCTTGCTGAAATCCAGGTAGACAACATCCACCGCCTTCCCTTCATCCACTTTCCTGGTAACCTCCTCGAAAAACTCTAATCGATTGGTCAAACATGACCTACCACGCACAAAGCCATGTTGACTCTACCATTTACAAGATGCACTGCAGCAATTCACCAAAGATCCTTAAACAGCACCTTCCAAATGCACGACCACCTCGAGCTGGAAGGACATGGGCAGCAGATCTATCTGAACACCACAACCTGCAAATTCCCCTCCAAGCCACTCATCATCCTGACATGGAAATATAACACTCTTCCTTCACAGTCGCTGGGTCAAAATCCTGGAATTCCGTCCCCGAAGTCATTGTGGGTCAACCCACAGCACGTGGATTGCAGCGAATCAAAAAGGCAGCTCACCACCGCCTTCTCAACAGCAACTAGGGATGGGCAATAAATGGCTGCCCAGTCAGTGACAGCTATTTTTAAAAATTCATTGGTGGGACATGCGTGCTTTGATCATGCTAAATTCTGTGAAATGCGGCCAATAGGGAATTTTCACAGTAACTTCAATGCAGTGTGAATGTAAACCTCCTAATAAATAAATTACAAGAATTGTTTAACTGAATAAAATATGCAGATTCGATCAGAGTTAGTGTGGATGTTTTGTTTGGAACCGAATCGCAAGGTTTTCCGGGAAGGAGAAATGTGTCCGTGTGAGAAAGCAGCAATCCAGCCTCTTCAGCTGTTTCACAACTGCTGGGGGGACCCGATGTTAATTTTAACTTTCGGCTGTGTCGGAGAACTGGCTTCCAAATCCAATTAACTTCCCCATCAACAGAGAGGAACATCAGTCACCGTGGGTGGCCAATTCCATATCCGGTGTACAGCTTTCCAGAGGGTTGAAGTGAACCCACATCCCCAATGTTGAAGTCTTCTCCATTGACTTGAACCACCTGTCGATCCCACTCCTGGTGTTAGCCACTTAGCTCAGGGGCCGGCCGGCTGGTTAGTGATGCAGAGCGATGCTAACAGCGAGGGTTCAATTCCCATACTGGCTGAGGTTATCCATGAAGGCCCTGCCTTGCCCTTCGCCTGAGGTGGGGCGACTTTCAGGTTAAATCACCACGAGTCACCTCTTCCCCTCAAAGGGGAGAACAGCCTATGGTCACCTGGGACTATGGTGAAGTTACTTTATAGTGTAGTGCCCAGAAGTGGACACAATACTCCAGCTGAGCTCTAACCGGTGTCTGGGGGGATAGAACAGGTCTTAATTTAAGGTTGTCTCTGAAAGACAGTACCAGTGGGAGTGCAGCACCAGCACCCCCTCAGTGCTGGAATGGAGTGGCAGCCTTCATTATTGACTTCAAGTCCTGTCCTGTGACTGGAACCTACCACATTCTGACCAGGAACTGAGGGGATTTGCTCTGCAAGTTTATGGTTTTAAATTTGGTACATTAGTGGCAAGTTTAGGAGTGAGGGATTTGGAGAAAATTTGGGAAGAATATCCCAGGAAACCAAGGAAATTCGACATGTCTGCTACCACTCTCACCAATTTTTATAGATGCACCATAGAAAGCATCCTTTCGAATGTATCACAGCTTGGTATGACTCCTGCTCTGACGAAGACCGCAAGTAATTACAAAGGGTTCAAAGAATGACCCACTCCATCACACAAACCAATCTCCTATCCATTGACTCCATCTCCACTTCCCAATGCCTGGAAAAACAGACAGCATAATCAAGGACCGCACACACTCCGGATATACTCTCTTCCGCCTTACTCTGTTCGGAAAAGTTAATAAAGTCTGAGGTGACGTACCGACCGACTCAAGGACAGCTTCTTCGCTGCTTCCTTCAGACGTTTGAATGAACCTACCATATATTAAGTTGATCGTTCTCTGCACCCTTGCTATGACTGTAACACTACATTCTGCACCCTCTCCTTTCCTTCTCCCCGATGTACACTACATACTGTATGCTTTCTGTACAATGCACAAGAATCAATACCTTTCACCGGGTGGGATTTTACGGGGTGAAACTGGCTCTGTGTGAGGCTGATTGCTGCCGGGGAGGGCGGGGAGAGGGTGGGTGCTGAGAAAAGGGAGGGTGCGCGTTGGCCTTTTCAATGAGCTCCTGTTGCAAAGTTCGAATTTGGTGTTTGGAAATTGTAAATAAATAGCAAAATGCTCGGGGGGAAAGTATTGCATGGTCCCGTTACAAGGTGGCACTTTCTTAGTGCTGAGAGATTTTTTAAAATACAAGTACACAGAGAGCCCAAACTGAAACATTTGTATCGGAAGGCCAAGCAGCAGTGTTACCAAGACAACAGGCTTTTGAATTTAGGCAATCAATATGAAGCAGGCACTTAGATACAAGAACATTTTGAATTTAAATCTGATGGTTTTGACAACCTCAGACCAATTCTATTGTGGGAAATATTCATATGTCATCACGGGTATAAATGTAGGGGGCAGTGGGACAAAGAAGAGAGAGCAACTGCCAACTGCAAGAGTTAACAACTCTCTGTTCAGCTCTCTCTATCTCTCTCTTTCGCTGGCTCTCTCTCTCTCTCTCTCTCTTTCGCTGGCTCTCTCTCTATATCTCTCTCTCTTTCGCTGGCTCTCTCTCTCTCTCTCTCTCTCTTTCGCTGTCTCTCTCTCTCTCTCTCTCAGAGAGAGGCAGAGAGAGGGAGAGGGAAATTAACAGAGATAGAGATAGTGAGAGAGAGAGAGAGAGAATCGCTGGCTCTGACAGCTTCATCCATGTCTTAGAGAAAGCACCATTGACTGAGCAAAGGTACTAACGGACAGATAATTTCCACACAGAAGGATCAACAGAGAAGGCTCAGAATATCGCAGAAGACACCAAACCTGGCTGTAATTTTGAGAACAACTAAATTATATTTTGTGAGAGTGGGAATTGTATTTATCTGAACAGGAAACCATTAGAATCTTGTTGATTTGGGAACAGTTAATAGTTTAGTTAATTTGTTCACTGTTAGTTCGATAAATAAATTGTTATGTGTTGATATCAGAGAGAGTGTCGGGGATTTATTTTTATTTAACCACTAGAAGTTGCTGAAGAGCAGGTCACACCTCTTCACACGCACATTTTACAGATTATAGACTGAGGTCCTCCTCTTTGGGTGTTTCGGTGTTTGTTATCAGAGGGGGGATCCACCTCTGCTTTATAACATCCCTCAGGGGGACAGACACAGCAGAGTTGTCTCAGGGAGCCTCAGACCCATAGAAAAAAAAATAGCAACTGAAAAATTGTGCCTGGGCAGCGTGTGTGATGAGTATAGTATTCCTATAGATGTACACACATATCTTGTTTTTGTATGTTAAGGGGACTGTTTAAAAGTTCAGTTCCTTACTACAGGTAGTCGATATGCCTTGAGTGAACACAGCTCAGATGCTGGAGGAGCAGGATAATTGCTCATTTTATCAATGCAGTGTTTACTTAGGAGAGAGTCAACAGACATTTGGCAACAAAAATAAAAGCTCCCCTGAGGTTTTAATGAAAGGAATAGCAAGTGGGTTTAGATTGACAGGGTCTTGTGATGCTGTGATTAATGGAAGCAGCTCGCCATGTCGCAAAGGCCAAACACAGCTTTCAGTTCAGGCTGGGGTTTGTTTAAAGACAGAGGGCAAAAAGTTTCTGGACAACTGAAAATCTCTCTCTGAAAGCTTCAGGACTGAATAAACTACTTGTTGTTTGTGAACTGTATTTAAAGTTGTTTTTGAGTCTGTAAGAAGAAAGTTGCTTATTTGGAACTGCAATGGTGATAAATAATAAATGAGAGTTGTTTCTTTTAAATGTTGTTCAATGGGGAATATTTAAACTGCTTCATTTGTTAGAGTTAGAGTTGAACTGTGGCATTAAATAAAGTTTGTTTTACTGTAAAAAATGTAAAGTCATTGAAATACCAACTCCCAATCAAACATCAAAACAATTCTTGCTGCTCTTTCTTCTTTTATTGTTGTTTTCGTGTTCCTCTGGATCAGTGATGTGTAATGGTTCATTCTCAGACCTCATTACACAAGCCTCAATTTACAAGGGAAAGCTTGCACAGAGGCTTGCAAACCCCTCTCCCTCCACCCCCCAGTAGCTATGGGAGCAGCCCACCTAATGCCCCAGTTCCTACATGACTTCTATGTGCCTTCTATGTGCCTTCTAGATATCTTCTGCCCAAGAGGGGACTCCACTTTGTGGGGTGATTACCCACCCTCAGTCCCGATTGGTCCCTCAAGTCAGGTGACCATATTCTGCTGTGCTGCCCTGAAGGGAACAGTCACCACAAGATGTTACTATTCCAAACCTGCCAGAACTTTACGTACCATGTTCAGCATGTGCCCGAATCAGAAGTGTGTGAAATTACAAAAGGAAACATCAGGCATTCATCCCGGTGGCACAGTGGATAGCACAGCTGCTTCACAGAGCCAGGGACCGGGGTTCGATTCCCGGCTCAGCTCACTGTCTGTGCGGAGTTTGCACAATCTGCGCTGTCAGTATGTGTTTCCTCCGAGTGCCCTGGTTTCCTCCCACACTCCAATGATGTGCTTGTTAGGTGGATTGGCCATGCTGAATTGCCCCTTAGTGTCAGGGGGACTAACATGGTTAATCGATGGGGTGAAGGGGATCGGGCTTGGATAGGATTGCCGTTGGTGCAGACTCAATGGGCTGAAGGATGTCATTCAAAACATTGAGATTGCATCGACTCTTACACACGCTCTATCCCCATCACCCCACTAATCCCCTGGGACAGCTCGGTGGCACAGCAGTTAGTGCTGTTGCATCAAAGCGCCAGGGACTCGGTTTCGATTCTTGGTTTGGATCACTGTCTGTGCGGAGTCTGCACGTTCTTCCCGTGTCTGTGTGGGTTTTCTCCCATAGTCTGAAGGACAAGCTAGTTCGGTGTATTTGCCATGCCAAGTTCTCACTCAGTGTAACCAACCAGGCGCCGGAGTGTGGTAACTCGGGTATTTTCAAAGTAACGAAATTGCAGTGTTAATGTAATCTGACTTGGGACACTCTTAAATAAATAAAACTAAAAGCAATGTCTTTGTCCAATATTGTAATCAGTGAGAGTCTGACGTGAACCCACCAACAATCAAGAAGACAATTTAAATTAATTAACCACCAATGGACCAGAATTTTACATTGCCCTTTTGTCTTTGCAGTGGGCAGATGTTCCGATTGACAAGGTGGCTTTTACAGTTAAACTACATCCTGGATCCAGGGCAGGGTGAAAGGTGAGGCTTCAAATAAATTCACCAATGTGTCTGGGGACTGAGGTCTGTGTATGATCATGTGTTCGTGCCCTGGAGCAGAATCCCAAATTACATCAGGAAGCCAGATTAGACCCCAGCAACTTTTCTGTTTTGGCATTAATGTGAGGATTGTGTGCTTCACTCCAGGAGTAATTCCACCAACAAATTAGGGACTCCAACCACATTCCATCGACTACCATCAACACAGTTAAAATATAGACCACCTCCTCCGACTAACTTGGAGCGACCCCACTGGTGAAAGCATTACAGAACCTGACATTCATATATCACTGTTCACATCCAAAAATACCCTGTGGAAGGTCGTGACGCTGTGTGATAACAGACTCTGAGGCAAAGGGCCAAGCGCACCACACTGCACATTAAATGGCAGACGCGACCAAGACAAATTCCACGGATTTCTTGCCAAGTCACCCAGATGTCAGTGACCGCTGTGAGTCAAAACATCTCGTTAAAAATCTGTCTCCGTCAGGACAGGTTTCAACCCTTTACTTTTGAAGATCTAGATCTCCAAGTTCCCTGAAAGCCAATAAGCCATCTAAGCCACTCTGACTCGGACTGTCTCAGCCTTCCGTGTGATGGGAGAAGAAAATGCATTTCAAGATGACCTTCTGGGAGGAAATGAGGGTGAAAGGCAGAGTGATTCAGGGTGAGAGATAAGAAGGGACACACACAAGGAAGCAGAGAATGAGACACCAAGATTTCTGGAGGCTGGAGGTGGTAAAGGAGCGGAAGATTTCTGGGGTGGACTGGCTTGAAACAACAGAAAGAATTCCAGAAGAATAGATTTGATTTGATTTATTTTTGTCACAGGAGACAGTGAACAGTATTATTCCTTGCACGCTATACAAAGTATACCGTTTGTAGAGTACATAGGGGAAAAGGAAAGGACAGGGTGCAGAATTTAGTGTTACAGTCATAGCTAGGATATCAACTTAATGTAAGGTAGGTCCATTCGAAAGTCTGATGGCAGCAGGGAAGAAGCTATTCTTCAGCCAGTTGGTAGTGACCTCACACTTTTGTACCTTTTTTCTGACGGAAGAAGGTGGGAGAGAGGTTGTCCGGGGCGCGTGGGGTCCTCAATTATGCTGGCTGCTTTTCTGAGGCAGCAGGAAGTGTCGTCGGACTCAATAGATGGGAGTCGAGTTTGCGCAATGGACGTCGCTACCTTCACAACCTTTTGTCGATTTTCGTGGTCTTGGTCGGAGCAGGACCCATACCAAGTTGCTATAAGATCTTTTGACCATAAGACATTGGACCAAATTAGGCCACTCGGCCCATTGAATCTGCTCCGCCATTCAATCATGGTATTTTTCTCATTCCCATTCTCCTGCCTTTTCCCCATAACCTCTGATCCCCTTATTACTCAATAACATATTTATCCCTGTCTTAATGACACTCAATGACCTGGCCTCCACAGCCTTCTGCAGCAAAGAGTTCCACAGATTCACCACTCTCGGGCTGAAGAAATTCCTCCTGATCTCTGTTTTCAAGGATCATCCATTTCGCCTGAGGTTGTGCCCTCTGGTTCTCGTTTTTCCTACGAGCAGAAACATCCTCTCCACGTCCATTCTATCCAAGCCTCGTTGTATCTTGTAAGTTTCAATAAAATCCCCCCTCATCCTTCTAAACTCCAACGAGTGCAGACCCGGAGTGCCCAACCTTTCCTCAGATGACAAGCTCTTCATACCAGGGATCATTTTTGTGCACATCTTCTGGACCCTTTCTAAGGCCAGCCCATCGTTCTGTAGATACGAGGCCCATAACAGCTCACAATATTCCAAATGGGGTCTGATCAGAGCCTTATGCAGCCTCAGAAGTCCATCCCTGCTCTTGTATTCTAGCCCTCTCGACATGCATGCTGGCATTGCATTTGCTTTCCAAACTGCCGACTGAACCTGCACGTTAATCTCAAGAGAATCTTGAACAATGACTCCCAAATCCTTTTGTGTTCCTGATTTGCGAAGCATTTCCCCATTTAGAAAATAGTCCATGCCTCCGTTCCTCCCTCCAAATTGCATAACCTCGCACTTTTCCACATTGTATTCCATCTGCCACTTCTTTGCAAGTCATTCTGCACCCCGCTGCTTCCTCAATACTACCTGCCCCTCTACATATTTTTGTATCATCTGCAAACTTAGCAATAGTGTCTTCAGTTCCTTCCTCCAAATCGTTAATGTATATTGTGAAAAGTTATGGTCCAGCACTGACTCCTGAGGCACACCACTAGTCACCAGCTGCCTTCCTGAAAAAGATCCCTTTATCCCCATTCTCTGCCTTCTGCCAGTCAGCCAATCCTTTTTCCATGTCAGGATCTTACCCTTAAGACCAAAGGCTCTGAACTTATTTTACAGTCTGCAATGTGAAACCTTGTCAACGGCCTTTGGGAAATCTAAATAAATCCTGTCCACTGGTTCTCCTTTATCGAACTTCTTTGTTCCCTCCCCAAAGAACTCTAACAGATTTGTCAGACATGACCTCCCCTTGACGAAGCCATGCTGACTCCATCCTGTTTTATCATGCACTTCCAAGTACTCCACGATCTCACCTTTAATAATGGACTCTAAAATCTTGCCACTGACTGAAGACAGGCTAACCTGCCGATAATTTCCCATCTGCTGCCTCCCTCCCTTCTTAAACAGCGATGTTACATTAGCTACTTCCCAGTCCTCTGGGACCTTCCCTGCCTCCAGTGATTCCAGAAAGATCACCACCAATGCCTCCACAATTTCCTCAGCTATCTCTTTTAGAACCCCGGGGTGTAGTACATCTGGTCCAGGTGATTTATCCACCTTCAGACCTTTCCGTTTCCGCAGAACCTTCTCAATAGTGATGGCCACTACTCTCACTTGTGCTCCCTGATTCCCCTGAAGCTCTGGCATCCCACTGGTGTCTTCCACCGTGAAGACTGATGCAAAGGAACTATTCAATTCCTCTGCAATTTCTTTGTTTCCTCCTATTACGACTCCAGCCTCATTTTCCACTGGTCCAATATCTATTTTTGCCTCTCTCTTACCTTTTATATGTTGATAAAAAACTCTTCCTATTTTCTTTTATATTACGAGCTCACTTACACTCATATTTCTTTGTCTCCCTCTTATTGATTTTTTAGTTGTCCTCTGCTGATTTCAAAGGCTTGCAAATCATCTGGCTTCCCACTAATCCTCGCCACTTTGTATGCTTTTCATTTTGCTTTTCTCTTTTCCTTGACTTCCCTTAGCAGCTATGGATGCCTCATCCTCCCCTCAGGATGTTTCCTCCTCCTTGGGATGAATTTCTGTTGTGCCTCCCGAATAACCCCCCAAAACCCCTGCCATTGCTGTTCCACTGTCTTCCCTGCTCGGCTCCCTTTCCAATCAACTCTGGCCAGCTCCTCCCTTATGACTTTCTCGTTACCTTTATTTAATTGTAATTCCATTACATCTGATTCCAGCTTCTCACTCTCAAACTGCAGGGTAAATTCTATCATATTGTGGTCACTGCTCCCTCAGGGTTCCTTCACCTTAAGTTCCCTGATCGAGTCTGCCTCATTGCATATCACCCAATCCAGAATTGCCTGTTCCCTACTCGGCTCTGCCACAAACTGCTCCAAAGAAACATCTCTGAAACATTCCACAAATTCCTTTTCTGGGATCCACTACCTACCTGATTTTCCCAGTCCACCTGCATATTGAAGTCCCCCATGATTCTTATTTTGTTGCCTTTTTTATGTTCCTTTTCTGTCTCCTAATTGATTTGCTGCCCCCATCCTGACTACTGCTAGTGGGCCTGCACATAACTCCCATCAGGGTATTTTTACTTTTGCGATTCCTCAAATCTACCCACAGAGATGTTATGCCTTCTGATCCTCTATCACTTCTTGCTATCATCGAGTCATGGAGTCGGAGAGTCATCGATGTTTACAGCATGGAGACAGGCCCTTCGGCCCAACTTGTCCACACTGCCCTTTCTTGACCCCTAAGCTAGTCCCGATTGCCTGAGTTTTGCCCATATCCCTCCATACCCATCTAACCCTTGTAACTGTCTACATGTTTTTTAAAAGACAGGATTGTACCTGCCTCTACTAGTGAACCTGACAGATTGTTCCAAACACTCAGCACCCTGTGTGTGAAAAACTTGCCCCTCTGGGCCATTTTGCTTCCCCCGCGCCGCCCGCCCCCCGCCCCCCCCCCCGCCCCGCCCGCCCGTCTCAACTTAAATGGATGCCCTCTAGTTTTAGACTCCCCTAACTTTGGGAAAAGATATCGATTATCTCGCTGATCAGTGCCTCTCATTATTTTATAGACCTCCATAAGGTCACCCCGAAGACTCCTGCATTCCAGAGATAAAAGTCCCAGACTATCCAGCCTCTCCTCATAACTGAAACCGTCAAGTCCCGGTAGCGTCCAAGTAAATATTTTCTCCACTCTTTCTAGCTTAATAATATCCTTTCTATAACAGGGTGAACAGAACTGTACACAGTATTCCAAGTGTGACCTTACAAATGTCTTGTACAACTTCAACAAGATGTCTCAACTCCTGTACTCAATTTTCTGACCGATGAACCCAAGTCTGCCAAAAGCCTTCTTCACCAATCTGTCCACCTGTGACTCCACTTTCAAAGAGATATAAACCAGTACCCCTCCATCTCTTTGTTCTATAATTCTCCCCAATGCCATACCATTAACTGAGTAAGTCCTGCCCTCGTTCGATCGACTAAAATGCATCAGCTCGCATTTATCTAAATTAAATGGCGACAGGGGAGGTCCCAGAGGATGGGGGAATAACCAATGTTGTTCCTTTGTTTAAGAAGGGTAGCAAGAAGAATCCAGGTAATTACAGGCCGGTGACCCTTACATCAGTGGCAGGGAAATTATTGGAGAGGTCTCTTCGAGACAGGATTTATTCCCACTTGGAAATAAATGGACGTATGAGTGAGAGGCAACATGGTTTTGTGAAGGGGAGGTCGTGTCTCACGAACTTGATCAAGTTTTTCGAGGATGATTGATGACAGTAGGGCAATGGATGTTGTCTATATGGACTTCAGTAAGGTCTTTGACAAGGTCCCTCATGGCAGACTGGTGCAGAAGGTGAAGTCACATGGGACCAGAGGTGAACTGGCAAGGTGGATACAAAACTGGCTCGATCAAAGAAGACCGAGGGAAGCAGTGGAAGGGTGCGTTTCTGAATGGAGGGCTGTGACAAGTGGTGTTCCTCAGGGATCAGTGTTGGGACCTTTGCTGTTTGTAATATATATAAATAATTTGGAGGATAATGTAACTGGATTGATTAGTAAGTTTATGGACGAGACAAAGGTTGGTGGATTAGCAGACAGGGATGAGGACCATCAGTGGATACATCAGGAAATAGATCAGTTGGAGACTCGGGCGGAGAGATGGCAGATGGAGTTCAATCCGGACAAATGTGAGGTATTGCATTTTGGAAGGTCCAATACAAATAGGAAATAAACAGTAAATGGCAGAACCCTTAGCAGTATTGATAGGCAAAGGGATCTGGGTGTACAGGTACACAGGTCACTGAAAGCGGCAATGCAGGTGGAGAAGGTCGTCAAGAAGGCATACGGCATGCTTGCCTTCAACGGCCGGGGTGTTAAGTTTAAAAATTGGCAAGTCATGTTGACGCTTTACAGAACCTTAGTGAGGCCGCACTTGGAATATAGTGTTCAATTCTGGTCGCCACACTACGAAAAGGATGTGGAGGCTTTGGAGAGGGTACAGAAAAGATTTACCAGGATGTTGCCTGGTATGTAGGGCATTAGCTATGAGGAGAGGTTGGAGAAACTTGGTTTGTTCTCACTGGAGCAACGGAGATTGAGGGGCGACCTGATAGAAGTCTACAAGATTATGAGAGGCATGGACAGAGTGGATAGTCAGAAGCTTTTTCCCAGGGTGGAAGAGTCAATTACTGGGGGTTTAGGTTTAAGGTGCGAGGGGCGAGTTTTAAAGGAGATGTACGAGGCAGATGTTTTACACAGACAGTGGTGGATGCCTGGAACTCATTGCTGAGGGAGGCAGTGAAAGTGGATACGGTAGTGACTTTTAAGGGTCGTCTTGACAAGTACATGAATGAGATGGGAATAGAGGGATATGGTTCCCGGAAGCGTAGGGGGTTTTAGTTAAGTCAGGCAGCATGGTCGGTGCAGGCTTGGAGGGCCGAAAGACTTGTTCCTGTTCTGTTATTTTCTTTGTTCTTTGTTCTTTAAACTCCATCTGCCATTCATCAGCCCACTGGCCCAATTGATCAAGGTCCCGTTGCAATCCTAGATAATCTTCATCACTGTCCACTCTGCCATCAATCGTGGTGTCATCTGAAACTTATTAACCATGTATACTAAATTATCATCAAAATCATTAATATAAATCACAAATAACAGTGGGATCAGCACCGATCCCAGAGGCACACGACTGGTCACAGGCCTCCAGTTTGAACAACAACTCTCTACAACCACCATTTGTCTTCTGTCATCAAGCCAATGTTGTATCCATTTGGCTAGCTCACCCTGGATCCCATGAGATTTAAACTCATGCAACAACCTACCATGCGTTGCCTTGTCAAAAGCCTTGCTAAAGTCCATGTAGATAACATCAACTGCACTGCCCTCATCTACCTTCTTGGTTACCCCTTCAAAAAACTCAACCAAATTTGTGGGACTTGATTTTCCACTCACAAAGCCATGCTGACTATCCATAATCAGTCCTTGCGTCTCTAAATGCCTGTATATCCGGTCGCTCAAAATACCTTCTTACAACTTATCCACTGTGGATTTGAGGCTCACTGTCCTGTAGTCCCCGGGCTTTTCTCTGCAGTCCTTCTTGAACAAAGGCACAACGTTTGCCAGCCTCCAATCTTCAGGCACCTTACCTGTGACTATCAATGATTCAAATATCCCTGCCAGGGGACACGCAATTTCCTGCCGAGCCTCCCACAGTGTCCTCGGATAGACTTCATCAGGCCCCGGGGATTTATCTACCTTGATGCGCTTTAAGACTTAAGCACCTCCTTCTCCATTATATGTACCCTCCTCAAGACATCACTATTTTTTTCCCCAAGTTCCCGAACATCCATGATGATCTCAAATGTGAATACTGATGAGGAATATTCATTTAGGATCTCACCCATCTCTTGTGGATCCGCACAGAGATGACTTTGTTGCTCCTTAAGAGGTCCCCCTCTCTCCCGAGTTACTCTTTTGCCATTTATGTATTTGTTGAAGCTCTTTGGATTTTCCTTTGCCTGATCTGCCAAAACAAGCTCGTGTCCCCTTTTTGCCCCCCGATGCTTCCTTAACTATCGATTTAACTTAATTCCTTACTAACAATGCAACACCCGCCCCCTTTGCCCATCTGCTTGTCCTTTCGGTAGGACTGAAGGTGGACAAGTCCCCGGGCCCGGATGGAATGCATCCCAGGGTACTGAAAGAAATGTCAGAGGTAATAGCGGATGCGTTAGTTGTTATTTGTCAAAATTCGTTGGATTCTGGGGTAGTGCCAGCGGATTGGAAAATGGCTAATGTTACGCCGCTGTTTAAAAAAGGAAATAGGCAAAAGGCGGGTAACTACAGGCCAGCTTAACATCTGTCATTGGGAAAATGCTGGAATCCTTCATTAAAGAAGAAAGAGCAGGCCATCTGGATAAGAATGGTTCGATCAAGCAGACGCAGCATGGATTCATGAGGGGAAAGTCGTGCTTGTCGAACTTGTTGGATTTTTATGAAGATGTGACTAGTGCGGTTGATGGAGGGGAACCGGTGGCTGCGGTGTTTTTGGATTTCCAAAAGGCGTTTTATAAGGTGCCTCACAAATGGTTGCTGAAGAAGATTGGGTCACACGGAGTTGGGGGTAGGGTGTTAATGTGGATTGGGGATTGGCTATCCGACAGGAAGCAGAGAGTCTGAATAAATGGGTGTTTTTCTGGTTGTAAGATGGTAACTAGTGGCGTGCCGCAGGGATCGGTACTGGGGCCTCAACTATTTACCATTTATATAGACGATCTGGAGGAGGGGACTGAGTGTAGGGCAACAAAGTTTGCAGACGACACAAAGATAAGTGGAAAAGTGAATCGTGTGGAGGGCGTAGAAGGTCTCCAGAGAGATTTGGACAAACTGAGTGAGTGGGCGAGGATCTGGCAGATGGAGTATAACGTTGACAAATGCGAGGTTATTCACTTTGGAGGAAATAATAGCAAATTGGATTATTATCTAAATGGATTAAAATTGCAACATGCTACTGTGCAAAGGGACCTGGGGGTCCTTGTGCATGAGACGCAAAAATCCAGTCTGCAGGTGCAACAGGTGATCAAGAAGGCAAATGGGATTTTGGCCTATCGCAAGGGGGATAGAATATAAAAGCAGAGATGTCTTGCTGCATCTGTACAGGGCATTGGTGAGGCCGCAGCTGGAATACTGTGTGCAGTATTGGTCCCCTTATTTGCGGAAGGATATATTGGCCTTGGAGGGAGTGCAGAGAAGGTTCACCAGGTTGATGCCAGAGATGAGGGGTGTTGATTATGAGGAGAGACTGAGCAGATTAGGTTTGTACTCGTTGGAATTTAGAAGGCTGAGGGGGGAATCTTATAGAGACCTATAAGATAATGAAGGGGCTGGATAGGGTAGAGGTGGAGAGATTCTTTCCACTTAAAAAGGAAGCTAGAACTAGAGGGCGCAGTTTAGGAAGGAGTTGAGGAGGAACTTCTTCTCTCAGAGGGTGGTGAATCTCTGGAATTCTCTCCCCACTGGAATGGTGGAGGCAGCCTCGTTGAATATGTTTCAATCACGGATAGATGGATTCCTGATCGGTAAGGGAATTAGGGGTTATAGGGATCAGGCAGGTAAGTGGAACTGATCCACTTCAGATCAGCCATGATATTATTGAATGGTGGGGCAGGCTCGAGAGGCTCGATGGCCTACTCCTGCTCCTATTTCTTATGTTCTTATGTTCTTATGACACCTATCCTTGGATATTTAGATCCCAGCCCTGATCCCCTTGTCTCTGTGATGCCCACAACATCGTACATGCCAATTTCAATGTGTGCAAAAAGCTCATTTAAATTGTTCCGTATACTGCGTGCATTTAGGTACAACACCATCAGTCCTGCATTGACCTTCTCATACTTGTCACCTTTTTTGCTCTGCCGGAGGTTAGATTCCTGCCACCTTCTATACTCTCTGTTCTGTTACATGGTTTGGAAACATTACTAATCCCTCCTGAGCCCTCGGCTCCTTTAACTCGTTGAAAGTCCTCATCATTAACCTGCACTTCTCACCTCTCCTTTAACTTTGATTTTCTAATTCTCGACACAGCTGAACCCTCTCCCTCACTATTGAGTTCAAAGTCCTATCTACAGCCCTAGTTATACTGTTCACCAGGACGCTGGAGCCAGCATGATTCAGATGAAGACAGTCCCATCGGAACAGGACCCCTGTTCCCCAATACTGGTTCCAATGTCCAATGAAACCCATCCCTCCTGCACCAATCTTTGAGACACGCATTTACCTCCTTAATCTTATTGACCCTGTGCCAATTAGTTCGTAGCTCAGGTAGTAATTCAGAGATTATTACCATTTTCGTTCTGCTTTTTAAATTTATCTCCTCGCTGTTCACACTCCTTCAGTAGAACCTTTGTTCCTGTTCTGCCGATATCATTGGTATCTACATTGACCACGATAACTGGATCGTTACCCTCCCACTCCAAGTTCCTCTGCAGCCCAGATGAGATATCCCGAACCCGAGCACCAGGCAGGCAACATAACCTTTGGGGTTCTCGATCCTGGTCACAGAGAAGTGTCAATGCCCCGAATTATACTATCCCCAATTACGACTACATTTCTTTTCCCTGCCCCGGACTTGAATGTCTCACTGTACCACGGTGCTGTGGTCAGTTTGTTCATCCTCCCTGCAGTACACGTTCCCGTCCACACAGGGAGCAAGAAGCTCAAACATAGAACATAGAACAGTACAGCACAGAACAGGCCCTTCGGCCCACGATGTTGTGCCGAGCTTTATCTGAAACCAAGATCAAGCTATCCCACTCCCTATCATCCTGGTGTGCTCCATGTGCCTATCCAATAACCGCTTAAATGTTCCTAAAGTGTCTGACTCCACTATCACTGCAGGCAGTCCATTCCACACCCCAACCACTCTCTGCGTAAAGAACCTACCTCTGACATCCTTCCTATATCTCCCACCACGAACCCTATAGTTATGCCCCCTTGTAATAGCTCCATCCACCCGAGGAAATAGTCGTTGAACGTTCACTCTATCTATCCCCTTCATCATTTTATAAACCTCTATTAAGTCTCCCCTCAGACTCCTCCGCTCCAGAGAGAACAGCCCTAGCTCCCTCAACCTGTCCTCATAAGGCCGACCCTCCAAACCAGGCAGCATCCTGGTAAATCGCCTCTGCACTCTTTCCAGCGCTTCCACATCCTTCTTATAGTGAGGTGACCAGAACTGCACACAATATTCCAAATGTGGTCTCACCAAGGTCCTGTACAGTTGCAGCATAACCCCATGGCTCTTAAACTCCAACCCCCTGTTAATAAAAGCTAACACACTATAGGCCTTCTTCACAGCTCTATCCACTTGAGTGGCAACCTTTAGAGATCTGTGGATATGGACCCCAAGATCTCTCTGTTCCTCCACAGTCTTCAGAACACTACCTTTGACCCTGTTATCCACATTTAAATTAGTCCTACCAAAATGAATCAATTTCGACAAATTCAGGGACTGAGACTCCTGCAACCCGACCTCCTGGATCTCTCTACCCGCCTCACTCGCAGTCACACCCTCCTGTTCCTGACCACTGGCCGAATTGGAGGTATTTAATCGAAGGGGCGTGAGTGCCTCCTGGAACACAGGAGTCGGATTATCTCTCCCACTCCCTGATGTGTCGCAGAGTCCGAAGCTCAGGATTCAGCTCAGATTACTTCCTGAATGGCTTAAAATTGGTAGGCTGAAGTGTGCAGAGGGACCTGGGTGTCCTTGTGTACCAGTCGCTGAAGGTAAGCATGCAGGTGCAGCAGACGGTAAAGAAGGGAAATGGTATGTTGGTATGTTGTTCTTCATTGCGAGAGATTTCGAATACAGGAGTAGGGATGTGTTGTTGTAATTATACAGGGCCTTGGTGGGGCCACACCTAGAGTATTCTGTGCAGTTTTGGACTCCGTTTCTGAGCAAAGATATTCTTGCTTTCGAGAGAGTGCAGCGAAGATTTAGCAGGCTGATTCCGGGGATGGTGGGACTGATGTATGAGGAGAGATTGACGAGGTGAAGGTTGTTTTTGCTGGAGTTCAGATGAATGAGAGGGGATTTCACAGAGATTTATAAAATTCTAAAAGAACCACACAGGGTAGATGCAGGGAGGATGTTCCCGTTGGTGGGGGAGTCCATAATCACAGGTCAAAGCCTGAGGATTCGGGGTAGACCCTTTAGAACGGAGATGAGGAGACATTTCTTCACCCATAGAGTGGTGAGTCTGTGGAATTCATTACCACGGGAAGTCGTTGATGCCAAAACAATGAATGTATTCAAGAGGCGGCTGGATATAGCACTAGGGGCGAATGGGATCAAAGGTTATGGGGAAAAAGCAGGATTAGGCGATTGAATTGGAAAAACAACCAATATGATGATGAATGGTGGAGCAGGCTCGAAGGGAAAATGGCCTCATCCTGTTCCAATCTCCGATATTTCTATGTTTCTGTGTAATGCACATGGACCTCTTGTTAAATCTGAATATTGGAGTATAAGTTAGGTATTGAAGATTGTTTGACTTTGCAGACTTTGCACAGTAAATTTTACGTTGTTTGATTCAAACCATTGTTTATTCGCCCAGCGGGTAACTGGCATCTCAATCTTTTGTCTCCTCCAAGCATAACGTTACTGGTCATTAAACGGACCGTGAGAAAATCGAGTCAGGAGTCCTTTCATGGACAAGCACGGTGCAGAAAAAGACCGATTGATCTGCACACAGCCAGCAACGAGCAGGAGAGTCAAGTCAATGCCTGTCCTATTCGAAATACAGTGAGTAACAGAATACTGAAAGGACTGGATAGAGTGGATGTGTAGAAGATGTCTCTATTATTAGGGGAGACTGGGACACGAGGGCACAGCCTCGGAGTAAAGGGACAACCCTTCAGAACTGAGATGAGGAGGAATTTATTCAGCCACAGGATGGTGAATCTGTGCAATTCATTCCCACAGGAGGCTGTGTGGAGGGAGGGTCAATGAGTATAATTAAGACAGAGACAGATAGGTTCTTGATTGGCTACAGAATCAAAGGTTACGGGAGAATTGGGTTGAGAAACTTGTCAGACATGATGGAATGGTGAAGCAGATTCGATGGACCGAATGGCCCAATTCTGCTCCTTGTGGTCTCATGATATAAATGGCTTTTGTATTCGGAGGAATACCAAGAGAACATAATTTTCAAAAGCACCCTGATCAGGTCAAGACCCTGTGATGAGCAACAGTCTAAAATCCAGGGGAATAATGAACCTGCCACTCTCCAAATTAGTGTTACTGGTGATGAAATTATCCCCTGATCTGAAAATCGTTTCATTCATGATGTTTGCTGGATTGTCTGCGTCGCCGCTGGCAGCTGTTAGGTAACTTCTCCGAGCCATTGGAGGATTGGTTCAGGTATAAATCTGTGTGCTGCTTCCAATGCATTACGCACAGCGCCAGTTGGAGGCTTGCACTCGGGAAGTTTCAATAATCTCCGTGTAAAATGGGAACAACCAAATCTGTAGGTATCACTGTGATTGGTTATCCAATTCTTGTCATTATCAGTATCCCTGGTGAGTAACAGGAAACAACTATTTATTTTAGAAAGCCCTGGTTTCGATGCGTTGTCTTTTTCTTTCCCCTTGCTGTCTGTTGCTGACTCCACGTTGACCATTGCTGCTCCAGTTCCTGGTGACAGTTTGAACTAGAAAATAATCGTATTTTTCCTTATTAGCATGGATCTGGGGATCCGAGACAGAGTTTTGACAGGATGTTGTGATTCACAGTGGACACTGATATCTGGGTGGGTTGAGGAGAAATCCATGGACTCTGTCTTGACAGCATCTGCCATTTAATGTGCATTGTGGTGAGCTTGATCACAGTTAGCCTGGAAACTCACATGCACCTCATGTTAATGATGTTAATGTGGCGGCACCATGATGGCACCGTGTTTAGCACTGCTGCCTCACAGCGGCAGGGACACGGGTTCCATTCCCGGCTTGGGTGAATTACTGTGTGGAAACTGCACCTTGTTCACTCTCTGCATGCGTCCTCCGGATGCTCCGCTTCCCCATACGGTCTGAAACACGTACTGGTTAGTTCCATGGGTCATGCTAATTTCTCCCTCAGTGAACCCGAACAGGCACCAGAGTGTGGCGACGAGGGTACTAATTTTCATTCCAATTTCTTGCAGCCAACCTGATGGCGATTGTGGCCCTGTCCCGGGGAAGGTGCGGCCTCTCCAAAGGGATCACCTGTTATATGATCACCATGGCGATAGCCGATCTCCTGGTCTGCATTTTTAACGTTGCCCTGGAAGGTATCTTTCGCTTTCATTTTCCGTATTCATTCCTGATGTACACCAGTGTGTGCAGTTTCATCTCTTTCGTGCAAGTATCCAGCGTCCAATTGTCCGTCTGGTCCACAACATTATTTACTCTTGACCGTTTCGTAGCCATTTGTTGTCCAAAACTAAAATTAAAATACTGCACCAGGAGAACTGCCACTGTGATTCTAGCGGCCGTGAGTGTACTCAGTTTTGTCATGAACATTCCGGTCTATTTCCGTTATGAGCCCTACTCTGTTGTTGCCAATGTGCAGTGGGGCTGCCGCACAGTGAAAGGATACGTTTCTTCACCAGCATGGATAGCTTACAAGTGGGTCGCTAACCTCTCAGTCCCATTATTGCCATTCCCCTTGTTGCTGCTGTTGAATTCTCTCACCGTCCGGCACATCTTGATGGCCAGTAGGTCTCGCAGGGCCCTGAAGGCTCACGGCCCTGGGGAGGCCAGTAGCGACCCCGTGTTGAAGAGCAGAAGAACGACTATCGTCCTGCTCTTCACTGTCTCCGGGATCTTTATGGTTCTGTGGACGCCAATTGTAATACTTGACCTCCTGTTCGACTTCACCGAGATACCTACCTTGGAAGGTGCCAGTTCACTTCATTTGGCAATGAGAATCACACTCCTGATTATGTATTCCAGCATCTGTACGAATACATGCATTTATATATTGACCCAGAGGAGGTTCCGGGAAGAGATTCTGAACATGGTGAAATATCTATTTATTCTACTGTTCAAATTCCTTAAGTAATTTTAGAATAATGAATTGCTTGGAAAGAGTGGATGTTGGGAAGATGTTTCCATTAGTTGGAGAGACTGGTATCCGAGGGCCCAGCCTCAGAGTAAAGGGATGGCCCTTTAGAATCGAGATCAGGAGGAATTCCTTCAGCTGGGGGGTGGTGAATTTGTGGAACTCATTGCCACAGAGAGCTGTGGAGGCCTGGTCGTTGAGTGTTTTTAATACAGTAATGGATAAGTTCTTGATTGGTTAGGGGATCAAAGGTTATAGGGAGAAGGCGGGAGAATGGGGTTGAGATACATATCAACCATGATCGATTGGCGCTGAAGACTCGATGGGCAAAACGGCCTAAATCTGTTCCTTCATTTTATCGTCTTAAGTATTGGAAGGTTAAGATGAGGGGGTTGGGGAAATAGTTGTTGTTTGATATCTCAATTGGACCTCACCAAGTGACCAGTAGATCGAAACAATTCTCGCTGTTCACAGCTTCTCAATCTTTCACAAAATCAGGGTTATTTTTTTGCTGAAGGAGTTTGGGCTAATATTTTTGTCCGAGTCACGTGTGGTTCCCATTGACAGAAATTCAACGGGACTCACAACATAAACACAGTGGCTACAAGAGCAGGTTAGTGGCTCGGAATACTGCGGCAAGAATCTCACCACCTGACTCCCCAAAACCTATCCACCATCATGTATAAGGCACAAGTCAGGAGTGTGATGGAATATTCCCCACTTGCCTGGATGGGTCCAGCAGCACTCAAGAAACTTGACACCATCCAGGACAAATCAGCCCGCTGGATTGGCACCTTATCTGAAAGCATTCACTCCCTCCACCACCGACGCTCAGTAGCAGAACTGTCTGCCATTTACAAGATGCACTGCAGCAATTCACCAAAGAACCTTAAACAGCACCTTCCAAATGCACGACCACCTCGAGCTGGAAGGACATGGGAAGCAGATATATCTGAACACCACAACCTGCAAATTCCCCTCCAAGGCACTCATCATCCTGACATGGAAAAAGAACACTCTTCCTTCACAGTCGCTGGGTCAAAATCCTGGAATTCCGTCCCCGAAGTCATTGTGGGTCAACCCACAGCACGTGGATTGCAGCGAATCAAAAAGGCAGCTCACCGCCACCTTCTCAGCAGCAACTCGGGATGAGCAATAAATGGCTGCCCAGCCAGTGACAGCTATTTTTAAAAATTCATTGGTGGGACATGCGTGCTTTGACCATGCTAAATTCTGTGGAGTGCGGCCAACAGGGAATTTTCACAGTAACTTCAATGCAGTGTTAATGTAAACCTCCTAATAAACAAATTACAAAAATAGCTTAACTGAATAAAATGTGCAGATTCGATCAGAGTTCGTGTGGATGTTTTATTTGGAACCGAATCGCAAGGTTTTCCTGGAAGGAGAAATGTGTCCGTGTGAGAAAGCAGCAATCCAGCTTCTTCAGCTGTTTCACAACTGCTGGGGGGCGACCCGATGTTAATTTTAACTTTCGGCTGTGTCGGAGAGCTGGCCTCCAAATCCAATTACCTTCCCCATCAACAGAGAGGAAAATCAGTCACCGTGGGTAGCCAATTCCATATCCGGTGCACAGCTTCACCGAGAGTTGAAGTGAACTCACGTCCCCAATGCTGAAGTCTTCTCCATTGACTTAAACAGTCTGTCAGTCCCAGTGTTGGTGTTAGCCACTTAGCTCAGGTGGCTGGCCAAATGGTTCGTGATGCAGAGCGATGCCAACAGCGTGGGTTCAATTTCCGGACTGGCTGGCTTTATCCATGAAGGCCCATGGTGTGGTAGCCCTCAGGTTAAATCACAACCAGTCAACTCTCACCCAAAAAGGGGAGAGCAGCCTGTGGTCACCTGGGACTACGGTGACATTACATTATAGTTTGGCACTGAGAACTGCACCCAATGCTCCAGCTGAGATCCAACCGGTGTCTCGGAGGACAGAGGAGGTCTCGATTTAAGGTTTTCTCTGAAAGACAGCACCGGTGGAAGTGCAGCGCCCTCTCAGTGCTGGGATGGAGTGCCAGCCTTCATCATTGACTTCAAGTCCTGGCCATGGACTGCAACCCACCACATTCTCAGCAGGTGCTGAGGGGATTTGCTCTGCCAGCGTGTGGTTTTTTAATTGGGTAAATTAGTGGCAAGTTTTGGAATGAGGGATCTGGAAAAAAATTAGGGAAGAATTTCCCAGGAGACTGAGGGAATTCAACATGTCCGCTGCGGCTCTCACCAATTTTTCCAGCTGAAACATAGAAAGCACCCTTTCCGGATGTATCACAGCTTAGTATGGCTGCAGCTCTGACCAAGGCCACAAGAAACTACAAAGAGTCGTGAATGTAGCCCAGTCCATCACACACCACAGCCTCCCATCCATTGACTCCGTCTCCACTTCCCACTGTCTTGGAAAAGCAGCCAGCGTAATTAAGGACCCCACATTCCCCACACATACTCTCTTCCACGTACTTCTATTGGGAAAATGATACACAAGTCTGAGGACACAAGAACAACTTCTTCCCTGCTTCCATCAGACTTTCGAATGGACGTAGCATATATTAAGTTGATCTTTCTCTACAGCCCAGCTATGATTATAACACTACATTCGGCACCCTCTTCTTTCCTCCTCCCCTATGTACTCTATGTACTGTACGCTTGTGTAGCGTGCAACAAGCAGTCATTTTCACCGGGCAGTATTTTCCATCCTTGTTTGTCCCTAAACCGGAAAATCCCACCCAAGGTCAACGGATGTGTCCCTCACCAACTCCGATTCCCCAGATGGGCGGGCAGATAAAACTCCAGTCATTGTATCCCAATGTGTGTGACATTAATAAATCAAATCAAATTAAAATCAAATCAAACTGGGTCTACCCTCTGACTCTACGGCCCACTGCTTGCACTACATTCCTCTTAACTGCTTGAATGACTTCCTATCCCATGGTGTCCTGGTCAGTTATTCATTGGTGAATGAACCCAAGGCTGACAGTGACAGTTTTCTGGATTTTTAGAGAGTCAGTGGATATTGGGGAATGAGATGGGACGGAGAGTCGAGGAAGGAGATCATGCTGATTGCATTGAGTGGTGGAGCAGCAGGCTGGTGGGGCCATATCGTCTACTCCAGCTCCTGTTTCTTATGATCTGATGACGTTGTGTTCTCCTATTACTTTCAAAAAATATCATTATTCCGTCGACTGTGACCACTACATTGGGAGATTTACAATAATGTATTAAGACTCACTCTGTTGAATCTGTCACTACAGAAGCCCATTGAAACAAACGGTTAACAATGGCCTGAATTTTTCACCTGACGGGCAGTCAACAGACCCAGAAGTGACCACGAAGCCAACAAGTGTGAAACTGGCTCTGTGTGAGGCTGCTTGCTGCCGGGAAGGGCAGGGAGAGGGTGGGAAAAGGGAGGGTGAGGGCTCCCTCATTCCACATATCTTTGTATCATCTGCAAACTTAGCAACAGTGCCTTCAGTTCCTTCCTCCAAATCGTTCATGTATATTGTGAAAAGTTGTGGTCCCAGCACCAACCCCTGAGGCACACCACTAGTCACCGGCTGCCATCCTGAAAATGACCCCTTTATCCCTGCTCTCTGCTTTCTGCCAGTCAGCCAATCCTCTCTCCTTGCCAGGATCTTACCCTTCATACCATGGGCTCTTAATTTATTTCACAGTCTCCTGTGCGGCACCTTGAAAATGGCCTTTTGGAAATCTAAGTAAGTCACATCCACTGGTTCTCCTTATCTTTGTTACCTCCTCCTCCTCAAAGATCTCAACAGATTTGTCAGACATGACCTCCCCTTGCCAAAGCCATGCTGACTCAATCCTATTTTATCATGCACTTCCAAGTACTCTGCGATCTCGTCTTTAATAATGGGATCTAAAATCTTGCCAATGACCAAAATCAGGCTAACCGGCCTATAATTTCCCGTCTGCTGCCTCCCTCCCTTCTTAAACAGCGGTGTTACATTAGCTACTTCCCAGTCCTCTGGGACCCTCCCTGCCTCCAGTGATTCCTGAAAGACCACCACCAATGCCTCCAAAATTTCCTCAGCTATCCCATTTGGAACCCTGACGTGTAATCCATCTGGTTCAGGTGATTTATCCATCCTCAGACCTTTCAGTTTCCCCAGAATATTTTCCTTTGTGATGGCCGCTACACTCACCTGTGCCTCCTGATTCTCCTGAAGCTCTGGCATCCCACTGGTGTCTTCCACCGTGAAGACTGATGCAAAGTAACTATTCAATTCCTCTGCCATTTCTTTGTTTCCTATTATTCTCCAGCCTCCTTTTCCAGTGGTCCAATGTCTATGTTTGACTCTCTCTTACCTTTTATAAATTTTAAAAACCTTTCCCTATCTTCTTTTATATTGCTACCTAGCTTACACTCATCTTCACCCCACCTCCCCCCCCCCCCCCCCCCCCCCGCCGCACCCCCACCCCATATTGCTTCTCCCTATCAAACTGCAGGGTAAATTCTATCATATTGTGGTCACTGCTCCCTAAGGGTTCCTTCACCTTAAGTGCCCGATTCAAGTCTGCCTTATTACACATCACCAAATACAGAACTGGCTGTTCCCGAGCAGGCTCTGTCACAAACTGCTCCAAAGAAACATCTCCTGGACATTCCACAAATTCCTTTTCTTGGGATCCACCACCTCCCTGATTTTCCCAGTCCACCTGCATAATGAAGTCCCCATGATTATTGTAATATTGCCTTTTTTGTGTGCCTTTTCTATCTCCTGATTTATTTGCTGCCCCCATCCTGACAACTGATCGGGGACTGTACATAATTACCATCAGGGTCTTTTTACCTTTGCGATTCCTCAACTCTACCCACAGGGTTTCTATGCCTTCTGATGCTAAATCACTTCTTGTTATCGATTTAACTTCATTCCTGACGAACAATGCAACCCCGCCACCTTTGCCCATGTGGTGAACCATTGTTGGTTCCCACCAGATATACGAGTTTGTGCCGTGTCACTGCCATCTTGCAAGTATCCAGCGTCCAGTTGTCCGTCTGGTCCACAACATTATTTACTCTTTGTGGTGAACCATTGTTGGTTCCCACCAGGTAGTACTGAGCCAGGGCTCGCCAGTACTATGAGTCTGTATATATGTTACTGTTGGGGTTCGGGTAGGGCTGTTCTACATGTTACTGTTGGGGTTAGGGTTGGGCTGTTCGAGCTGTAATATAGTTCTTATGGTACATCCCAGTCGGGCTCCGCCTCCTGGGAGAGGTATAAAGGTCACTGCTCTGTCTTGGACCCTTTAGTCTGGGATCGTGTATTATATATGGTAGCTCAATTGTTGTAGTCAATAAAAGCCTTTATTTCCCCAGTACCTCGAGCCTCGTGAGTTATATCGCGCATCAATTTTATTGACTACAATGGAACTCTCTTCGTTGAAAAAAAAAACGACACAGAGAACATGGATCAAATGCTTAAACCCGAACGGCTTACATTGGACGCACGTGCGGCGCGCGCCTCGAACACCTTCGACCACTGGTTGAAATGCTTTCAGGATTACCTCGAAGCCTCTGCAGTGGTCACCACCGACGCCGACAGACTCCGGGTCCTCCACGCGAGGGTAAGCGACGCTGTATATTTAGCGATCCGTGGGGCCACCGACTACAAAGGGGCCCTCGAGCTTCTTAAGAAGCGTGAAATTAAACCGCCGAACGAGATGCATGCTCGATATCTCTTAGCCACTCGACGGCGGCAGCCCGGCGAAACGACGGAACAGTACGCGTGCGAGCTCCTACAGCTAGCTCGGGGCTGTAACTGCAGAGCAGTGTTGGCAGACCAGAACATGAACGACCTCGCTCGAGATGCGTTTGTGGCGGGAATCGGCTCGTCTTACAACCGCCTTCGGCTGTTGGAGCAAGGCGCGCTAGAAACGGCCTCCAAAGGTCTGGCGATGTACCCCGACGACCACGTGCAGACAGCGTGGCAGGGGCAGTCACAGACCCCACTTCATTCAGCGGGACCGAAAAACTGCTTGATTGCGTTCCCACCCTCGGGCCTGACGATGGTAGCAGCTCCAGGCGGCCCGCGGTGTTACTTCTGTCGGGGAGTGAAGCACCCTCGGCAGCGATGACCCACTAAAGCGTTGTTGTGCTCCGCCTGTGGCAAGAAGGGGCATTATTCGAAGGTATGCCGATCCAAACTTCCATCGAGGAACAGCAGTGCGGCGTGTGCCTCCCCGGAGCCGGTTTCCTCGTCGTCGGCATCGTCAAGGGCTTCTTCCATGTGCGAGGCCAGGACGTCGCCATTCCAGACGATGGAGTCGCAAGAAACGCGCGACTACCAGGGGCCGCTGATTTTGGCGCCATCGCCCACGTGCGACCTATGGGGGCAGCCATTTTGGTCGGCACCGACCGCGAATAACCAGCAGGGGTCGTCATCATCCATCTCAGCTGCCTGCAATGGCGCCCACGAACCAACGGTGGCGTCGATCATCCTGGACCAGGCAAAGCCTCACAGACTCGACAAGTCCATGATGGACATACAGGTAAACAAACGCACGATTTATTGTCTGTTTGACAGCGGGAGCACGGAGAGCTTCATTCACCCAGACGCCGTGAAGCAGTGTGGCCTCCGGATTCAGCCTGTCAAGCAGACAATTTCGATGGCATCAAGGTCCCGGGCTGTCACCGGGCTAGGGATTTGCGTGGTAAATCTGATGGTGCAGGGCACGGTTTACGAGAGCTTCAAGCTCCTGGTGTTACCGCACTTTTGCGCGCCAATACTCCTAGGACTAAATTTGATGGTCCACTTGAAGAGTGTATCCCTACAGTATGGTGGGCCACTCCCTCCGCTTTCAGTGGGAGACTCGCAGCCTCTAAATTGCCCACCGCGCTCCATCTGTAGCCTCTCGACGCTTAAGATGACCACACCCTTTTTATTCCTGAATCTCGTGCCAGGCTGCAAGCCCATCGCGACTAAGAGCAGGCGTTACAGCGCTGAGGATTGGATCTTCATTCGATCTGAGGTTCAGCGGCTCCTCAAGGAAGGGATCATACAACCTAGCACTAGTCCTTGGAGAGCGCAGGTCGTGGTGGTCAAGAGTGGGAACAAACCCCGGATGGTCATAGACTATAGTCAGACCATTAACAGATACACGCAGCTGGATGCGTATCCCCTCCCGCGCATATCTGACATGGTCAACCAGATTGCGCAGTACCGGGTGTTCTCCACCATCGACCTAAAGTCTGCATACCACCAGCTCCCCATTCGCCCAGAGGACCGACAATACACGGCTTTTGAGGCGGATGGTCGCTTGTACCATTTTCTAAGGGTTCCTTTTGGTGTCACGAATGGGGTCTCGGTCTTCCAGCGTGCTATGGACCGAATGGTGGACCATAACGGACTGCAGGCTACCTTCCCGTACCTGGATAACGTCACCATCTGCGGCCATGACCAGCAGGACCACGATGCCAACCTTCTTAGATTCCTATGCACTTCATCTCACCTGAATCTGACCTACAACAGGGAGAAGTGTGTATTTCGCACACGCCGCCTAGCTTTCCTCAGATACGTGGTCAAAAATGGGGTCATTGGCCCTGATCCAGACCGTATGCGTCCCCCCCTCGAACTTCCCCTGCCCACTAGCGTAAAAGCACTGAGAAGATGCTTAGGCTTCTTCTCATACTACGCACAGTGGGTTCCCAATTACGCGGACAAAGCCCGTCCGCTCATCAAGTCTACCTCTTTTCCCCTAGCACCAGAGGCTCGTTTGGCCTTTGAAAAACTAAAAGCCGACATCGCGAAAGCCACAATGCACGCTATCGATGAGTCCATCCCCTTCCAGGTGGAGAGTGATGCATCGGATTTCGCCCTGGCAGCTACACTTAACCAGGCGGGCAGGCCCGTCGCCTTTTTCTCTCGCATCCTCCAAGGCCCCGAAATTGGACATTCGGCGGTGGAAAAGGAGGCCCAGGCCATTGTGGAGGCCGCCCGGCATTTGTGCCATTACTTGGCGGGAAAATGGTTCACCCTGCTCACGGACCAGCGGTCCGTGGCGTTCATGTTCAATAACACGTTACGGGGCAAGATCAAGAAAGATAAGATCTTGAGGTGGAGAATTGAACTCTCCACCTATAATTACGACATCATGTATCGTCCAGGGAAACTCAACGAGCCCTCGGATGCCCTGTCCTGTGGAACATGCGCTAGTATGCAGGAGAATCGATTGCAGGCTCTCCACAATGACCTCTGCCATCTGGGGGTCACTCGGCTCTTCCACTTCATAAAAGCCCGGAATCTACCCTACTCGGTGGAGGATGTCAGGTCTATAACCAGAAGCTGCCGTGTATGCGCGGAATGCAAACCGCACTTCTACCGACCTGACAGGGCACAACTTGTTAAGGCCACTCGTCCATTCGAAAGACTGAGTGTAGATTTTAAGGGCCCCCTTCCCTCGATAGATCGGAATGTGTACTTCCTCAATGTGGTTGATGAGTACTCACGATTCCCCTTTGTCATTCCATGTTCCGATATGACCGCTGCCACGGTTATCAAGGCATTTCGTGATCTTTTCACCCTGTTCGGGTACCCCTGTTACATCCAGAGCGATAGGGGCTCGAATTTCA
Source organism: Mustelus asterias (assembly GCF_964213995.1). Taxonomy (NCBI): domain Eukaryota; kingdom Metazoa; phylum Chordata; class Chondrichthyes; order Carcharhiniformes; family Triakidae; genus Mustelus; species Mustelus asterias. Next base: position 10,777,482 of record NC_135808.1, read on the forward strand.
TGAGCGATGACTTGAGGCAATACCTGCTCTCATATGGGATTGCCTCTAGTAGAACCATGAGCTACAACCGAAGGGGTAACGGACAGGTCGAACGAGAGAATGCTACAGTCTGGAAGGCTGTCTTACTGGCGTTGAGGTCTAAAGGTCTTCCAGTCTCCCTTTGGCAAGAGGTACTCACTGATGCGCTCCATTCCATCTGCTCACTCCTGTGTACGGCAACCAACGCTACTCCCCATGTGAGACTGTTTTCATTCCCTCGGAAGTCTTCCTCTGGGACCTCATTACCGTCTTGGTTGACGTACACAGGACCTGTCCTCCTGCGGCGACATGTTAGGACCCGTAAGTCCGACCCTTTGATTGAACAGGTCCATCTCCTCCACGCCAACCCTCAGTATGCCTATGTGGCATACCCTGACGGGCGAGAGGACACGGTCTCGATTTGAGACCTGGCGCCAGCAGGGGGCTTGGAAACCCCTGTCGCTCCCATACCTCCTGTTAGAGACCCTGCAACTATTGTTGCCCCTCCTGACACGGCGCGGGCAGCATCGGGACCATCACTTACCCCTTTTACTCCCGTGTACAGCTTGCCTGAGTCCAGGAGATAGTTGCCAGTTCAAGGCGTGCCCGAGTTCAGCGGATTGTCATCACCTCGGGGTCTACCAGCCCGTGAGACATTGGAGGCGCCATTGGACACCGCCTTGGGGAGAACGCCACCGCGAGTGCCTACACCGGTGTCATCGCCGGTGTTAAGGAGGTCACAACGACGGTGCGGTCCCCCAGACCGTCTGAACTTATAGACTGATGAACAATTGTTCTGTGTTTTGTACCCCGCTGGCCTTTGTTTTCAAAGGAGGGGTGAATGTGGTGAACCATTGTTGGTTCCCACCAGGGAGTGCTGAGCAAGGGCCTGGCCAGTACTATGAGTCTGTATATATGTTACTGTTGGGGTTAGGGTTGGGCTGTTCTACATGTTACTGTTGGGGCTAGGGTTGGGCTATTCTACCTGTAATATACCTCCTGGGTGAGGTATAAAGGTCACTGCTCTGTCTGGGACCCTTTAGTCTGGATCGTGTATTCTATATGGTAGCTCTATTGTTGTAGTCAATAAAAGCCTTTATTTCCCCGAGTACCTCTCGCCTCGTGAGTTATATCGCGCATCAGCCCATCTGGCTGGTCTTTCAATTGGGCACATATTGTTGGATATTTAGATCCCCGCCCTGATCCCCTTGCAGCCATGTGTCTGTGATGCCTATCGGCCAACCTCAATGTGTGCAACAAGCTCATTTATCTTGTTCCGTGTACTGCACACATTTAGGTACAAGACTTTCAGTCCTGCATTGACCACCTCCCTTCTCATACTTGTCACCTTTTTTGCTCTGCCGGAGGTTAGTGTCCTGTCACCTTGTATAATCTCTGTTCTATTACGTGGCCATTAAACTTTACTTAACCTATCCTGAGCCCTCGGCTCCTTTAACTGGTTGAAAGTCCTCATCATTAACTTGCACTTCTAACCTCTCGTTTAACTTTGATTTTCTAATTCTCCATGCAACTGACCCCCCCCCCCCCCTCCCCCCACCCGCACACCCTCCCGCTTTTTAGATTAAAACCCTGTCTACTGCCCTAGTTATACGATGCTCCAGCACTCTGGTCCCAGCATGATTCAGATGAACTCTGCCCCATCGGAACAGTCCTCTCTTCCCCAGTACGTCCGCAATTCAAACCCATTCCTCACACGACAATCTTTCAGCCACGCCTTTGCCTCCTTAATCTTATTGATCCTGTGCCAATTAGCGAGAGGCTCAGTTAGTAATCCAGACATTATTATCTTTTCAGTTCTGCTTTTGAATTTAGCTCCCAGCTGTTCACAATCTCTCAGCAGAACCTTTGTTCCTGTTCTACCAATGTCATTGGTACCTCCGTGGATCAGGACAACTGGATCTTTACCGCCCCCCCCCCCCCCCCCACCTCCACTCCAAGTTCCTCTGCAGCCCAGATGAGATATCCCGAACCCAAGCACCCCGCAGGCAACACAAACTTCGGGATTCTCCATACTGGTCACAGAGAACAGTGTCAATGCCCCCTAGCTATCCTATTCCCCAATTACGACGACATTTCTTTCTTCCCCCTCCCACCCCTTGAATGGCTCCCTGTGCCACGGTGCCGTGGTCAGTTTGTTCCTCCTCTCTGCAGTACCCATTCCCATCCACACAGGGAACTAGAATCTCAAACCTGTTGGACAAGTTCAGGGACTGAGGCTCCTGCAACCCTACCTCCTGGATCCCTCTACCTGCCTCACTCGCAGCCACACCCTCCTGTCCCTGACCACTGGCCGCATTGAAGGTATTTAATCTAAGGGGTGTGACTGCCTCCTGGAACACAGTGTCCAGATATCTCTCCCCCTCCCTGATGTGCCGCAGTGTTCGAAGCTCAGAATCCAGCTCATCCACTCTGAGCTAGAGTTCCTCAAGCAACCAACACTTACTACAGACGTGCTCCATGGGAACCACAATGAGGTCCACCAGCTCCCACATCATGCATGAACAGCACATCACCTGAACCTCCATCTCTATTTTAATGTTTAATTTGAGTTACATATTTTTAAATTATATATCTCTGGATTACCTCAGTCTCAACGCAATTTCTAACCAGTAATTTAAATGGATTTTCCAATTTAGCACAGCTCCCTGTTAGCGAATCAAATCACAGCAATCCTGAGATGTCACTTCAAAGTTTTTTGAGTCCTAACTCACTCTCAGTTTCAGAGAATCACGAGAAACACTTCCTTACCAATCAGCACTCTGCTTTTGGCCTCTGCTCCCTGTTTCACCCAACTCCCTGTTTCCACCCAACTCCAAAAGTGCTCCTCACAGCCAGGCAGCACTCACCCTGCAGACCATGATACAGTAAAATAAAGTTGGTTTATTAGTCACCAGTAAGGCTTACCTTAACACTGCAATGAAGTTACTGTGAAATTCCCCTTGTCGCCACACCCCAGCGCCTGTTCGGGTCAATGCACCCTAACCAGCACGTCTTTCAGACAGTGGGACGATACCGGAACACGCGGAGGAAACACATGCAGACACGGGGAGAGCATGCAGACTCCACACAGACAGTGACACAAGCCAATGTGCCGCCCATTGTGCCATCGTGCGGCCCTTGCGGGAAGGATGCTATAACTGTAACACGATCAGCAATGAACAGTTTCGGATGAAGTTTATGGAATGATCTGGATGTAAGATCAGCCCTGCATTCCTTTAAATTTAAAGTTTAATTTATTTATTAGTGTCACAAGTGGGCTTACATTAACACTGCAATGCAGTTACTGTGAACATCCCCTGGTAACCACACTCTGGCGCTTGTTCGGGTACACTGAGGGAGAGTTCAGCATGGCCAATGCACCCGAACCCTCACGTCTTTCAGACTGTGCAAGAAACACAGAGAACCCATTGGCATTTCAAACTCCTGTCTACTCGAAGCACAACGTTACTGGTCACCGACCAAACCACGAGGAAAGCGAGTCTGGAGTTCTTTCATGGAAAGGCTCAGCGCAGAGAGAGAGCAATTGACCTGGACAAAGCCAATATCCAGCAGGTGAGTCAAGTCAATGCCTGTCCTATTTGAAATACAGTGAGTAGCAGAAGACTGAAAGGCCTGGATAGAGTGGACACGGGGAGGATGTTTCCATTATCAGGAGAGACGAGGATCCGAGGGCACAGCCTGAGAGTAAAGGGACGACCCTTCAGAACCGAGATGAGGAGTAATTTCTTCAGCCAGAGGCTGGTGAATCTGTGCAATTCATTCCCACAGAAGGCTGTGTGGAGGGAGGGTCAATGAATCTAATTGAGACAGAGACAGATAGGTGCTTGACTCGTGAAGTGATCAAAGGTTACGGGAGAATGGGGTTGAAATATTTATCAGCCATGATGGAATGGCGAAGCAGACTCGATGGGCCAACAGGCCTAATTCTGCTCCTTGTGGTCTTCTGATCTCAAAGGCCATTGGATTGGGAGGACTACCAATATAATGAAATGCTCAAAACTACCCTGATGGTGTAGAGACGCTGTGATAAGCAACAGGCTAAAAGCCAGGGGAATAGTGAACCCGCGACACTCCAAATTAGTGTTACTGATGATGAAATTATCCCCTGATCTGAAAATCATTTCATTAATGAAGTTTGCTGGATTGTCTGTGTCCCCGCTGGCAGCTGTTAGGTAACTTCACCGAGCCATTGCAGGATTGGTTCAGGCATAAATCTGTGTGCTGCTTTCAATGCATTACGCACAGCGCCAGTTGGAGGCTTGCTCTCGGGAAGTTTCAATCATCTCCGTGTAAAATGGGAACAACCAAATCTGTAGACATCACTGTGATTGGTTATCCAATTCTTGTCATTATCAGTGTCCCTGGTGAGTAACAGGAAACAACGATTTATTTTAGAAAGCCCTGGTTTCGATGTGTTGTCTTTTTCTTTTCCCTTGCTGTCTGTTGCTGAATCCAGGTTGACCATCGCTTCTCCAGTTTCTGGTGACAGTTTAAGCAAGAGAATAATCATACTTTTCCTTATTTGCATGGATCTGGGGATCCGAGACAGAGTTTTGACAGGAAGTTGTGATTCACAGTGGACACTGATATCTGGGTGGGTTGAGGAGAAATCCATGGACTCTGTCTTGGCAGCATCTGCCATTTAATGTGCATTGTGGTGAGCTTGATCGCAGTTTGCCTGGAAACTCACATGCACCTCATGTTAATGATGTTAATGTGGCGGCACCATGATGGCACCGTGTTTAGCACTGCTGCCTCACAGCGGCAGGGACAGGGGTTCCATTCCCGGCTTGGGTGAATGTCTGTGTGGAAACTGCACGTTGTTCGGTCTCTGCATGTGATTCCTCCGGATGCTCCGCTTCCCCATACGGTCTGAAACACGTACTGGTTAGTTCCATGGGTAATGCTAATTTCTCCCTCAGTGAACCCGAACAGGCACCAGAGTGTGGCGGCTCGGGGAGTAATTTTTTTTCCAATTTCTTGCAGCCAACCTGATGGCGATTGTGGTCCTGTCCCGGGGAAGGTGCGGCCTCTCCAAAGGGATCACCTGTTATATGATCACCATGGCGATAGCCGATCTCCTGGTCTGCATTTTCAACGTCACCCTGGTCGGCATCTTTCGCTCTCATTTCCCGTATTCCTTCTTGATGTACACCAGTGTGTGCCGTGTTACTGCTTTCATGCAAGTATTCAGCGTCCAGTTATCCGTCTGGTCCACAACATTATTTACTCTTGACCGTTTTGTCGCCATTTGTTGTCCGAAACTAAAATTAAAATACTGCACCAGGAAAACTGCCACTGTGATTCTCGCGGCCGGGAGTGTACTCAGTTTTGTCATTAATTGTCCGGTCTATTTCCGTTATGAGCCCAACTCTGTTGTTGCCAATGTGCAGTGGGGCTGCCGCACAGTGAACGGATACGTTTCTTCACCAGCATGGATAGCTTACAAGTGGGTCGCTCGCCTCTCAGTCCCATTATTGCCATTTCCCTTGTTGCTGCTGTTGAATTCTCTCACCGTCCAGCACATCTTGGTGGCCAGTAGGTCTCGCAGGGCCCTGAAGGCTCACGGCCCTGGGGAGGGCAGTAGTGACCCCGTGTTGAAGAGCAGAAGAACTACTATCGTCCTGCTCTTCACTATCTCCGGGAGCTTTATGGTTCTGTGGATGCCAATCGTAATACTTGACCTCCTGTTCGACTTCACCGAGATACCTACCTTGGAAGATGCCAGTTCACTTCATTTAACAATGAGAATCACACTCCTGATGATGTATTCCAGCACCTGTACGAACACGTGCATTTATATATTGACCCAGAGGAGGTTCCGGGAAGAGATTCTGAACATGTTGAAATATCCATTGATTCTCCTGTTCAAATTCCTCAAGTAATTTTAGAACAATGAAAAGCTGGATAGAGTGAACGTAAGAAAGATATTTCGAATAGTTGTAGAGACTGAGATCCGAGGGCACAAACTCAGAGTAAAGGGGTGACCCTTTAGAATCGAGATGAGGAGGAATTTCTTAAGCCAGAGGGTGGTGAATCTGTGGAACTCATTGCCACAGAGGGCTGTGGAAGCCAGGTCATTGAGTGTTTTTAATACAGAAATTGATAGGTGTTGATAACTAAGGGGATCAAAGGTTACAGGGAGAAGGCAGGGGAATGGGGTTGAGATACATATCAGCCATGATCGAATGGCAGAGAAGGCGGGAGGTCTGAATAGCCTGATTCTGCTCCTATATCTTATGGTCTTAAGTATTGGAAGGTTGAGATGAGGGGGTTGGGAACCTAGTTGCTGTTTGATATCTGAATTGGACCTCACCAAGCGACCAGACGATCGAGGCAAGTCTCACTGTTCACGGCTTCTCAATCTTTCACAAAAATCTTTCTTTTTGTTGAAGGAGTTTGGACGAATATTGTTGTGCTTGGCACATGTGGTTACAATTGACCAGAAACTCAACTGGACTTGCCACATAAACACAGTGGTTACAAGAGCAGGTAAAAGGCTCGGAATACTGCAGCAAGAAACTCACCCCCGCCATCCCAAAGCCTATCCACCATCTACAAGGCAGAGGTCAGGAGTGTGATGGAATATTCCCCGCTTGCCTGGATGGGTGCGGCTCCAACAACACTCAAGAAACTTGACACGATCCAAGACAAATCAGCCCGCTTGATTGGCACCATATCTAAAAGCATGCACTCCCTCCACCACCGACGCTCAGTAGCAGAAGTGTTTACCATTACAAGATGCACTGCAGCAATTCACCAAAAAATCCTGAGGCAGCACCTTCCAAATCCACGACCACTTCCAGCTGGAAGGACCGGGGCAGCAGGTACATGGGAACACCACCACCTGCAAGTTCCCCTCCACGCCACCCGGCATCCTGACTTTTAAATATATCGCCGTTCCTTCACAGTCGCTGGTTCAAAATCCTGGAATTCCCTCCCTAACGGCATTGTGGGTGAATCCACAGCATGTGGACTGCAGCGATTCAAGAGGGCATCTCACCGCCACCTTCTCTCGGTCAACTAGGAATGGGCAATAAATGCTGGCCCAGCCAGTGACACCCAATTGTTAAAATTCATTTGTGGGACATACATGCATTGTCAATGCGACATTCTCCGGAGTGCGGCCAATTGGGGATTATAACAGTAACTTCATTGCAGTGTTAATGTAAGCCTATTTGTGACGCGAATAAATAAACTGCAAACGTATTTTAACTGAATAAAATACACAGATTCAATTAGAGTTAACGTGGATTTTCTTTTAAACTGAATCACAGGGATTTCCTGGAAGGAGAAATGTGTCCGTGTGAGAAAGCAGCAATCCAGCCTCTTCAGCTGTTTCACAACTGCTGGGGGGGACCCGATGTTAATTTTAACTTTCGGCTGTGTCGGAGAACTGGCCTCCAAATCCAATTACCTTCCCCATCAACAGAGAGGAAAATCAGTCACCGTGGGTGGCCAATTCCATATCCGGTGTACAGCTTCACCGAGAGCTGAAGTGAACTCACGTCCCCAATGCTGAAGTCTTCTCCATTCACTTGAACCGCCTGTCAGTCCCACTCCTGGTGTTAGCCAGTTAGCTCAGGGGCCGGCCAGCCGGTTGGTGATGCAGAGCGATCGTAACAGCGTGGGTTCAATTCCCATACTGGCTGAGGTTATCCATGAAGACCCTGCCTTGCCCCTCACCTGAGGTGGGGCGACTTTCAGATTAAATCACATGAGTCACCTCTTCCCCTCAAAGGGGAGAGCAGCCTATGTTCACCTGGGACTATGGTGAAGTTACTTTATAGTGTAGCGCCCAGAAGTGGACACAATACTCCAGCTGATGTCGAACCGGTCTCTGGGAGGACAGAACACGTCTTAATTGAAGGTCGTCTCTGAAAGACAGCACCAGTGGGAGTGTAGCGCCCCCTCAGTGCTGGAATGGAGTGACAGCCTCCATTATTGACTTCAAGTCCTGTCCTGTGACTGGAACCCACCACATTCTGACCAGGAACTGAGGGGATTTGCTCTGCAAGTTTATGGTTTTAAATTTGGTAAATTAGTGCAAGTTTAGGAGTGAGGGATTTGGAGAAAATTCGGGAACGATATCCCAGGAAGCCAAGAAAATTCGACATGTCTGCTACGACTCTCACCAATCTTTATAGATGCACCATAGAAAGCGTCCTTTCGAATGTATCACAGCTTGGCATGACTCCTGCTCTGACCAAGACCGCAAGTAATTACAAAGGGTTGCAAAATAACCCAGTCCATCACACAAACCAATCTCCTGTCCATTGACTCCGTCTCCACTTCCCAATGCCTTAGAAAAGCAGCCAGGATAATCAAGGACCCCACACACTCCGGACATACTCTCTTCCGCCTTCCTCCGTTGGGAAAAAGTTCTGATAGTCTGAGGTGACGTAGCAACCGACTCAAGAACAGTTTCGTCGCTGCTTCCTTCAGACTTTTGAATGGACCGACCATATATTAAGTTGACCTTTCTCTGCACCCGAGCTATAACTGTAACATTGCATTCTGCACCCTCTCCTTTCCTTCTCCCCGATGTACTCTACATACTGTATGCTTTTTCTGTACAGTGAACAAGAAACAATACCTTTCACCGGGTGGGATTTTACGGCCTAATTTGCCCCAAAACCAGAAAATCCCACCCGGGGTCAATGGGTCTTCCGACGGCCTGTCTCCCGCCCTCTCCATTTCCCATGATGGGCTGGTTGGTAAAATTCCGGCCTCTGTTTCCCAATACGTGTGACATCAATAAATCAAATCAAATCAAAATTAAATCAAACTGCGTCTATCCTCTGGCTCTCCAGCCCTCTGCACGCACCACATTCCTCTTAACTGGTTGAATGGCTTCCTGTACCATGGCGTCCTGGTCAATTATCCATCATTGAATAAATCCTGGGCTGAGAGAGACGGCTTTCTGGATTTTTAGAGAATGAATGGATATTAGGGAATGAGATGGGAAGTAGAGTAGAGGAAGGAGATCCTGCTGATTGCGTTGAATGGTGGAGCTGCAGGCTGGTGGGGGCCATATAGTCTACTCCTGCTCCTATTTCTTATCATAGAATCGCGACAGTGCAGAAGGAGGCCATTCGGGCCATCAAGTCAACACAGACCACAATGCCACCCAGGCCATATCCCCATGACCTTATGCATTTACCCGAGCTAGTCATCCTCACACTAAGTGGCAATCAACATTGCCCGCACATCGTTGGACTGTGGGACAAAACTGGAGCACCCAGAGGAAACCCACACAGACACGGGGAGAATGTGCAAACTCCACACAGACAGTGATCCAAGCCACGACTTGAACCTGGGTCCCTGACGCTGTGAGACAGCAGTGCTAACCACTGTGCCACCGTGCCGTCGTCTTCTCCTATTATTTTAAAGGAATAACAATCGTATTCAGTCAGCTGTGACCACTACATTGGAAGATTTGCAATAATGTATTAACACTCACTACAGAAGCCCATTGAAATAAACGGATAACAATGGCCTGAATTTTTCACCTGTCGGGCAGTCAACGGAACCAGAACTGACGACGAAGCCAACAAGTGGGAAACTGGATCTGTGTGAGGCTGATTGCTGCCGGGGAGGGCACGGAGAGGGGTGGTGCTGAGAAAAGGGAGGATGCGGGTTGGCCTTTTCAGTGAGCTTCCTTTCACAAAGTTAGAATTTGGTGTTTGGGAATTGTAAATAAATTGCAAAATGCTCGGGGGACAAGTATTGCATGGTCCCGATACAAGGTGACACTTTCTTAGTGCTTCGAGAGTTTAAAAATGCAAGTACACAGAGAGCCCAAACTGAAACATTTGTATCGAAAGGCCAAGCAGCAGTGTTACCAAGACAACAGGCTTTTGAATTTTGCCAATCAACTTGAAGCAGGCACTCAGATACAAGAACATTTTGAATTTAAATCTGATGGTTTTGACAACCTAGGACGAATCCTATTGTGGGAAATATTCATATGTCATCACGGGTATAAAAGTAGGGGGCAGTGGGACAAAGAAGAGAGAGCAACTGCCAACTGCAAGAGTTAACAACTCTCTGCTCAGCTCTTTCTCTCTCTCTCTTTCGCTGGCTCTCTCTCTATATCTCTCTCTCTTTCGCTGGCTCTTTCGATCTCTCTCTCTCTTTCGCTGGCTCTCTCTCTCTCTCTCTTTCGCTGGTTCTCTCTCTCGCTCTCTCTCTTTCGCTGGCTCTCTCTCTCTCTCTCTCTTTCGCTGTCTCTCTCTCTCTCTTTCGCTGGCTCTCTCTCTCTCTCCCTCATTCGCTGGCTCTCTCTCTCTCTCTCTCTTTCGCTGGCTCTCTCTCTCTCTCCCTCATTCGCTGGCTCTCTCTCTCTCTCTCTCTTTCGCTGGCTCTCTCTCTCTCTCTTTCGCTGGCTCTCTCTCTCTCTCTGTTTCGCTGGCTCTCTCTCTCTCTCTCAGAGAGAGGCAGAGAGAGGGAGAGAGAAATTAACAGAGATAGAGGTAGTGAGAGAGAGAGGGAGAATTGTTGGCTCTGATAGCTTCATCCATGTCTTAGAGAAAGCACCCTTGACTGAGCAAAGGTACTAACGGACAGAGAATTTCCAGACAGAAGGATCAACACAGAAGGCTCAGAATATCACAGAAGACACCAAACCTGGCTGTAATTTTGAGAATGACTAAATTATATTTTGTGAGAGTGGGAATTGTATTTATCTGAACAGGAAACCATTAGAATCTTGTTGATTTGGGAACAGTTAATAGTTTAGTTAATTTGTTCACCGTTAGTTCGATAAATAAATTGTTATATGTTGATATCAGAGAGAGTGTTGGGGAGTTATATTTATTTAGAAGTTGCTGAAGAGCAGGTCACACCTCTTCACACACACTTTTTACAGATTATAGGGTGAGGTACTCCCCTTTGGGTGTTTCTGTGTAGTTCTCAAAGGGGAGATCCACCTCTGCTTTATAACATCCCTCAGGGGGACAGACACAGCAGAGCTGTCTCAGGGAGCCTCGGACCCATAGAAAAATAAATAGCCACTGCAAAATTGTGCCTGGGCAGCGTGTGTGATGAGTATAATATTCCTATAGATGTATACACATATGTTGTTTTTGTATGTTAATGAGACTGTTTAAAAGTTCGATTCCTTACTACAGGTAGTCGATATGCCTTGAGTGAACACAGCTCAGATGCTGGAGGAGCAGGATAATTGCTCATTTTCACAATGTAGTGTTTACTTAGGAGAGAGTCAAACAGACGTTTGGCAACAAACATAAAAGCTCCCCTGAGGTTTTAATGAAAGGAATGGAAAGTGGGTTGAGATTGACAGGGTCATGTGATGCTGTGATTAATGGAAGCAACTCGCCATGTTGCAAAGGCCAAACACAGCTTTCAGTTCGGGCTGGGGTTTGTTTAAAGACAGAGGACAAAAAGTTTCTGTGCAGCTGAAAATCTCTTTCTGAAAGCTTCAAGACTGAATACACCACGTTTTGTTTGCGAACTGTATTTAAAGTTGTTTTTGAGTCTGTAAGAAGAAAGTTGCTTATTTGGAACTGCAATGGTGATAAATAATAAATGAGAGTTGTTTCTTTTAAATGTTGTTCAATGGGGAATATTTAAACTGCTTCATTTGTTAGAGTTAGAGTTGAACTGTGGTATTAAATAAAGTTTGTTTTACTGTAAAAAATGTAAAGTCATTGAAATACCAACTCCCAATCAAACATCAAAACAATTCTTGCTGCTCTTTCTTCTTTTATTATTGTTTTCGTGCTCCTCTGGATCAGTGATGTGTAATGATTCATTCTCAGACCTCATTACACAAGCCTCAATTTACAAGGGAAAGCTTGCACAGAGGCTTGCAGCCCCCTCCCCCTCCACCCCCAGCAGCTATGGGAACAGCCCACCGAATGCCCCAGTTCCTACATGTCTTCTATGTGCCTTCTAGATATCTTCTGCCCAAGAGAGGACTCCACTCTGTGGGGTGATTACCCACTCTCAGTCCCGAATGGTCCCTCAAGTCAGGAGACCCTATTCTGCTGTGCTGCCCTGAAGGGAACAATCACCACAAGATGTTACTATTCCAAAACTGCCAGAACTTTACATACCATGTTCAGCACGTGCCCGAATCAGAAGTGTGTGAAATTACAAAAGGAAACATCAGGCATACATCCCGGTGGCACACTGTTTAGCACAGCTGCCTCACAGAGCCAGGGACCTGGGTTCGATTCCCGGCTCAGCTCACTGTCTGTGCAGAGTTTGCACAATCTCCGCGTGTCAGTATGGGTTTCCTTCGAGTGCCCTGGTTTCCTCCCACACTCCAAAGATGTGCTTGTTAGGTGGATTGGCCATGCTGAATTGCCCCTTAGTGTCAGGGGGACTAACATGGTTCATAGATGGGGTGAAGGGGATAGGGCTTGTATAGGATTGTGGTCGGTGCAGACTCAATGGGCTGAAGGATGCCATTCAACCCATTGAAATTGCATCGACTCTGACACACGCTCTATTCCCATCACCCCACTAATCCCCTGGGACAGCTCGGTGGCACAGCAGTTAGTGCTGTTGCATCAAAGTGCCAGGGACCAGTTTCGATTATTGGCTTGGATCACTGTCTGTGCGGAGTCTGCACATTCTTCCCGTGTCTGTGTGGGTTTCCTCCCATAGTCTGAAGGACGCGCTAGTTAGGTATATTTGCCACGCTAAGTTCTCACTCAGTGTAACCAACCAGGCGCCGGAGTGTGGTATCTCGGGCATTTTCAAAGTAACTTCATTGCAGTGTTAATGTAAGCCTACTCGTGACACTATTAAATAAATAAAACTTGAAGCTATGCCTTTGTCCAATATTGTGATCAGTGAGTGCGGGTGACAGTCAGATGTGCACCCACCAACAATCAAGAGGACAATTTAAATTAATTAACCACCAATTCATCAGAATTTTACATTGCCCTTCTGTCTTTGCAGGGGGCAGATGTTCCGATCGACAAGGTGGTTTTTACGGTTAAGCTGCATCCTGGATCCAGGGCAGGGTGAAAGTTGAGGCCTCAAATAAATTCACCAATGTGTTTGGGGACTGAGGTCTGTGTATGATCATGTGTTCGTGCCCTGGAGCAGAATCCCAAATTACATCAGGAAGCCAGATTAGACCCCAGCAACTTTTCTGTTTTGGCATTAATGTGAGGATTGTGTGCTTCACTCCAGGAGTAATTCCACCAACAAATTAGGGACTCCAACCACGTTCCATCGCCGACCATCAACCATCAATATAGGTCACCTCCTCTGACTAACTTGGAGCGACTCCACTGGTGAATGCATTACAGAACCTGTCAATCAAATATCACTGTTCACATCCAAAAATACCCCGTGGAAGATCGTGACACGATGTGATAACAGACACTGAGGCAAAGGGCCAAGCGCACCACACTGCACATTAAATGGCAGACGCGACCAAAACAAATTCCATGGATTTATCAGCATCCCAGCCAGATGTCAGTGACCGCTGTGAGTCACAACATTTCCTTCAAACTGTGTCGCCCTCAGGACAGGTTTTGACCCTTTACTTTTGACGATCAAGCCTCTGAGTTCCAAGAAGAGCCACTCTGAATCGGACTGTCTCAGCCTTCCGATGGTTTGATGGGTGAAGAAAATGTATTTCAATGTGATCTTCCAGGAGGAAACGAGGGTGAAAGGCAGAGTGATTCAGGGAAGGATTTCCCGTGAGTTAAGTCACAAGGGACACACACAAGGAAGCAGAGTCAAAGACACCAAGTTTTCTGAGGCTGGAGGTGGTAAGCCAACGGGAGATTACTGGGGTGGACAGGCTTGAAACACGGAAAGAATTCCATTAGATTATACATTTTGATTTATTAATTTGACTTGGTTCATTTTTGTCACATGGTACAGTGAAAAGTCTTGTTTCTTTTGCGCTATCCAGACAAAGTTTACCGTTCATAGAGTACATGGGGAGAAGGAAAGGAGAGGGTCCAGAATGTGGTGTTGTAGCCACAGCTATGGTGTAGAGCAAGATCAACTTAGTATAAGGTTGGTCCTTTCAAAAGTCTAATGGCAGCAAGAAAAGCTTTTCTTGAGTCGGTTGGTACATGATGGAAAAAAGTAGAAGAGAGAATGTCCGGGGTACGTGGGGTTAATTATGCTGGCTGCTTTTCTGAGGCAGCGGGAAGTGTAGACAGAGTCAATGGATGGGAGACTGGTTTGCGTGATAAACTGGGCGACTTTCACGACCCTTTGTACTTTATTGCGGTCCCGGTCAGAGCAGGAACCATCCCTGCTCCTGATACATCCGGAAAGGATGCTTTCCAGGAGCAGGTTAATAGCAGCATAGTCTTGATATGGAATGACTAATGAGCAGTTTCGGAGGAAGTTAATGGAATGTTCTGGATGTCAGGTCAGCCCAGAAATTGTTGCAGAATTTGTTATAAATATCGATCTCACGGTTCATGTTAATATTTCAGTGGTAATGGTTTAGTTCTGGGATGAGTAAAGTTGAACTGTAGAACATGTGAAAGTGACAAAGTGGCTCAGTGGTTAGCACTGCTGCCTCAGAGCGCCAGGGACCCGGGCACGATTCTGGCTTTGGGCCACTGTCTGTGCGGACAATGTGTGGGTTAGGCTGATTGACGATGCTAAATTGCCCCTTGGTATCAGGTGAATGAGTGGAGTAAATATATGGTGTTACGGGAATAGGGCCTGGGTGGGATTGCTGTTGGTGCAGACTCGATGGGCCGAATGACCTCCTTCTGCACCGTAGGGATTCCATGGTTCTATAATTCTATGATTTTATTATTCTCGAATGAAAGCATCTTGGAGCCTATGGCAGTTGAACATTTGCAGCCATTTTGATGTCAGGGGCGAGCAGATTTCATGGTAAGACCCAAAACAGGAGGTGGGCTTCCTTCACTGAAGAACTTGGAAAACGGTGTCTCCACTGAATGTTTGTCTTTTGGCATTAAAGATACTTTCTGAAGTTTATTTCTTAGTGTCACAAGTAGGCTTACATTAACACCTCAATGAAGTTCCTGTGAAAATCCCCAAGCCGCCACACTTGGGCGCCTATTCAGGTACACTGAGGGAGAATTTAGCATGGCCAACGTGTGGTAAACCATTGTTAGCTTATTGCCTGTGTGTGTGTGAGATGCCTGGACATGCCCCTGCCGGCCCTGCCTGGGACTCCTCCCCCCCGGTCCAGGTAGAAAGGTGACTGCTCCCCACCCCCTGCCTCAGTCTCTGGACCAGTTCATCGGCATGGGTGTGCTCCAAGTCTTTTGCTCATAAAAGCCTAGAAACGTAGAAACATAGAAACCCTACAGTGCAGAAGGAGGCCATTCGGCCCATCGAGTCTGCACCGACCACAATCCCACCCAGGCCCTACCCCCACATATTTACCCGCTAATCCCTCTAACCTCCGCATCTCAGGACTCTAAGGGGCAATTTTTAACCTGGCCAATCAACCTAACCTGCACATCTTTGGACTGTGGGAGGAAACCGGAGCACCCGGAGGAAACCCACGCAGACACGAGGAGAATGTGCAAACTCCACACAGACAGTGACCCGAGCCGGTAATCGAACCCAGGACCCTGGAGCTGTGAAGCAGCAGTGCTAACCACTGTGCTACCGTGCCGCCCTATTTGTTCTTGCATACAAACTAGTCTTCGCTTGATTGATATTGCATCACAACGCACGTAACCTTTCAGACTGTGAGAGGAAACCGGAGCACCCGGAGGGAAAGCACGCAGACACGGGGAGAACGTGTGGACTTCGCACAGGCAGCGACACAAGCCAGGAGTTGAACCCACATCCCTGACACTATGAGGCAGCAGGGCTAACCACTGTGCCACTGTGCCGCTCGGAGATAAATTAGTTTAAAAGCAATCGGTGAACCCTGAAAAGCTATGTTGTTATGGAGAGGGGTGGAGGTTGCGAAACTTCTCTGGTTTCAGTTTATCTGTGTGTTGGCTGGAGAGGTGTTGGTTGCCGTTTGGACCTCATATTGTTTGCAGATCACAGAGAAATGCTGGAAACATTTACAGGTCAGTGCAGCTGTGTGGTGAACCATTGTTGGTTCCCACTAGGTAGTGCTGAGCCATGGTCTGGTCAGTACTATGAGTCTGTATATATGTTACTGTTGGGGTTAGGGTTGGGCTGTTCTACCTGTTAGTATAGTTGTTATGGTACACCCCAGTCGGCTCCGCCTCCTGGGAGAGGTATAAATGTCACTGCTCTGCCTGGTGACCCTTTAGTCTGGGATCGTGTACTGTATATGGTAGCTCTGTTATTGTTGGCAATAAAAGCCTTTATTTCCCGAGTACATCACGCCTCTCGTGTGTTATATCGCGCATCAATTTTATTGCCAACAAATAAATTCTTTTTTTGTGAAGAAAAACGACAAAGAAAACATGGAGCAAATGCTTAAACCCGAACGGCTTACGTTGGACCCACGTGCGGTGGGTGCATCGAACACTTTCGACCACTGGTTGAAGTGTTTCCAGGATTACCTCGACGCCTCCACAGTGGTCAACAACGACGCCGACAGACTCCGGGTCCTCCACGCGAGGGTAAGCGACGCTGTATGCCTAGCGATCCGTGGGGCCACCGACTACAAAGGGGCCCTCGAGCTTCTCAAGAAGCGATACAACAAACTGCCGAATGAGATGCATGCTCGATACCTTCTAGCCACTCGACGGCGGCATCCCGGCGAAATGACGGAACAGTACGCATGCGAGCTTCAACAGCTAGCCAGAGCCTGCAACTGCAAGGCAGTGTTGGCAGACCAGTACATGAACGACCTTGCTCGAGATGCGTTCGTGGCGGGAATCGGCTCATCGCACATCCGCCTTCGGCTGTTGGAGCAAGGTAACCTCGACCTCACTGAATCCATAGAGTTAGCTGACGCTCTAGAAACAGCCTCCAAAAGTTTGGCGATGTACCCCGACGACCACGTGGAGACAGCGTGGCAGGGGCAGTCACAGACCTCACTTCATTCAGCGGGACCGAAAAACTGCGCGATTGCGTTCCCAGCCTCGGACCTGACGACGGCAGCAGCTCCAGGTGGCCCGTGGTGTTACTTCTGTGGGGGGGGGGGGGGCGTGAAACGCCCTCGGCTGCGATGTCCAGCTAAAGCGGTGTTGTGTTCCGCCTGCGGCAAGAAGGGGCACTATTCCAAGGTATGCCGGTCCAAACTTCCATCCAAGAACAGCAGTGCGGCGTGTGACTCCCCGGAGCCGGCCTCCTTGTCTTCTGCATCTTCAAGGTCTTCTGCCACGTGCAATTCCAGGACATCGCCATTCCGAACAACGGAGTCGCAAGACACGTGCGACCTGCAGGGGCCGCAGGGTTTGGCGCCATCGTCCACGTGCAGCCATGTTGGTCGGCACCGACTGTGAATGACCAGCAGGGGTCGTCATCAACCATCTCAGCTGCCTGCAGTTGCGCCCACGAACCAACGGTGGCGTCGATCATCCTGGACCAGGCCAAGCCTCACAGACTCGAAAAGTCCATGATGGACATACAGGTAAACAAACGCCCGATTTATTGTTTGTTTGACAGCGGGAGTACGGAGAGCTTCATTCATCCAGACATCGTGAAGCAGTGTGGTCTCCAGATTCGGACTGTCAAGCAGACAATTTCGATGGCGTCAAGGTCCCGGTCTGTCACCATGCTAGGGAGTTGCATGGTCAATCTGACGGTGCAGGACACAGTCTATGAGAACTTCAAGCTCCTTGTGTTACCGCACCTTTGCGCGCCAATACTCCGAGGACTAGATTTTATGGTCCACTTGAAGAGTGTAACCCTGCAGTACGGTGGGCCACTCCCTCCGCTTTCAGTGGGAGACCCGCAGCCTCTAAATTGCCCAACGCGCTCCACATGTAGTCTCTCAACGCTTAGGATTACCACACCCTCCCAATTCCAGAATCTCGTGCCAGGCTGCAAGCCCATCGCAACAAAGAGCAGGCGTTACAGCGCTGAAGATCGGATCTTCATTCGATCTGAAGTTCAGCGGCTCCTCAAGGAAGGGATCATCCAACCTAGCACTAGTCCTTGGAGAGCGCAAGTCGTGGTGGTTAAGAATGGGAACAAACCCCGGATGGTCATAGACTATAGTCAGACCATTAACAGATACATGCAGTTGGATGCGTATCCCCTCCCGCGCATATTTGACATGGTCAATCAGATTGCGCAGTACTGGGTATTCTCCACCATCGACTTAAAATCTGCTTACCACCAACTCCCCATTCGCCCAGAGGACCGACAATACACGGCCTTTGAGGCGGATGGTCGCCTGTACCATTTTTTAAGGGTTCCTTTTAGTGTCACGAATGGGGTCTCGGTCTTCCAGCGTGCTATGGACCGAATGGTGGACCAGAACGGGCTGCGGGCTACCTTCCCGTACCTGGATAATGTCACCATCTGCGGCCATGACCAGCAGGACCACGATGCCAACTTTCTTAGATTCCTACGCACTGCATCTCGCCTGAATCTGACCTACAACAGGGAGAAGTGTGTATTTCGCACGCGGCGCCTAGCTATCCTCGGATACGTGGTGGATAACGGGGTCCTTGGCCCTGATCCAGACCGTATGCGTCCTCTCCTTGAACTTCCCCTGCCCACTAGCGTCAAAGCACTGAGAAGATGCTTAGGCTTCTTCTCATACTACGCACAGTGGGTTCCCAATTACGCGGACAAAGCCCGTCCGCTCATCAAGTCTACCTCTTTTCCCCTAGCACCAGAGGCTCGCTTAGCCTTTGCAAGAATAAAAGCCGACATCGTGAAAGCCACGATGCACGCTATCGATGAGTCCATCCCCTTCCAGGTGGAGAGTGATGCATCTTCGCCCTGGCCGCCACACTTAACCAGGCGGGCAGGCTCGTCGCCTTTTTCTCTCGCACCCTCCAAGGCCCTGAAATTGGACATTCGGCGGTGGAAAAAGAGGCCCAGGCCATTGTGGAGGCCGTTCGGCATTGGCGCCATTACTTGGCGGGCAAACGGTTCACTCTGCTCACGGACCAGCGGTTCGTGGCGTTCACGTTCAATAACACGTTATGGGGTAAGATCAAGAATGATAAGATCTTGAGGTGGAGAATCAAACTCTCCACCTACAATTATGATATCATGTATCGTCCAGGGAAACTCAACGAGCCCTCGGATGCCCTGTCGCGTGGAACATGCGCTAGTATGCAGGAGAATCGATTGCAGGCTCTCCACAATGACCTCTGCCATCCGGGGGTCACTCGGCTCTTCCACTTCATAAAAGCCCGGAATCTACCCGACTCGGTGGAGGATGTCAGTTCCATAACCAGAAGCTGCCGGGTATGCGCGGAATGCAAACCGCACTTCTACCGACCTGACAGGGCACAACTCGTTAAGGCCACTCGTCCCTTCGAAAGACTGAGTGTGGATTTTAAGGGCCCCCTTCCCTCGACAGATCGGAACGTGTACTTCCTCAATGTGGTTGATAAGTACTCACGATTCCCTTTTGTCATTCCCTGTTCTGATATGACCGCTGCCACGGTTATCAAGGCATTTCGTGATCTTTTCACCCTGTTCCGTTATCCCTGTTACATCCACAGCGATAGGGGCTCGTCGTTCATGAGCGATGACTTGAGGCAATACCTGCTCTCATATGGGATTGCCTCTAGTAGAACCATGAGCTACAACCCAAGGGGTAACGGACAGGTCGGACGAGAGAATGCTACAGTCTGGAAGGCTGTCTTACTGGCGTTGAGGTCTAAAGGTCTTCCAGTCTCCCATTGGCAAGAGTTACTCCCTGATGCGCTCCACTCCATACGCTCACTCCTGTGTATGGCAACCAACGCTACTTCTCATGACAGAATGTTTTCATTTCCTAGGAAGTCTTCCTCTGGGACCTCATTACCGTCTTGGTTGACGTACTCAGGTCCTGTCCTCCTGTGGCGACATGTTAGGACCCGCAAGTCCGACCCTTTGGTTGAACAGGTCCATCTCCTCCACGCCAACCCTCAGTATGCCTACGTGGCATATCCTGACGAGCGAGAGGACACGGTCTCGATTCGAGATCTGGCGCTAGCAGGGGGCTTGGAAACCCCTGTCGCTCCCACACCTACTGTTAGGGACCCCCCAACCATTTTTTCCCCTCCTGACACGGCGCGGGCAGTATCGGGACCACCACTTAACCCTCTTACTCCCGTGTACAGCTTGCCTGAGTCCAGGAGATGGTCGCCACTTCAAGGCGTGCCCGAGTTCAGCGGATTGTCACCACCTCGGGGTCTACCGGCCCGTGAGGCACAGGAGGAGTCGCTGGACATCGCCTTGGAGAGAACGCCACCGCGATTGCCTGAACCGGTGTCATCGCCGGTGTTGAGGAGGTCACAACGACGGTGTGGTCCCCCAGACTGCTTGAACTTATAGACAAATGGACAATTGTTCTGTGTTTTGTACCCTGCCAGCCTTTGTTTTCAAAGGAGGGGTGAATGTGGTGAACCATTGTTGGTTCCCACTCGGTAGTGCTGAGCCATGGTCTGGCCAGTACTATGAGTCTGTATATATGTTACTGTTGGGCTTAGGGTTGGGCTGTTTTACCTGTTAGTATAGTTGCTATGGTACACCTCAGTCGGCTCCGCCTCCTGGGAGAGGTATAAAGGTCACTGCTCTGCCTGGTGACCCTTTAGTCTGGGATCGTGTATTGTATATGGTAGCTCTGTTATTGTTGGCAATAAAAGCCTTTATTTCCCGAGACCATCACGCCTCTCGTGTGTTATATCGCGCATCAAGCTGCAAGACTGGAGTTTGGAGAAACCCAGGACAATGCTCGCTTAGTGAAACTAATGATTTGTGAAAACGAGCTGGAATTTAGAGGTGGGAGTGCATTTGTGTGAATCCCAGAGAACACAGGCCCAGGAGAAGCATTTGAACCAACAGAAGACTGAGAAATTCCGAGTCAGAATGCCATATGTGGGAATTCAGAGTCTAAGGCGAGATTCTCCGGCATCCCAGCCACGTGTTTCCCACCAGCGGGAGGTGGCACGTTGTTTGCTAGTGGCGGGATTCTCTGGTCCCGCCACTGTCAATGGGAATTCCCATTGATGCCAACCCATGCTGGAGGGAAACTTGAGGACAGGGTTGTACTTCCGCCTGGACCAGAGAATCTCGCCGACGTAAATGGCCAGAGGATTCAGACCTAAATTTCAAACGTTATGAGTTGAAACCTGTCCTGAGAGGAACATTGATTTAATAGCGTGTTGTGATTCACAATGGTCACTGATATTTGGGTGGGTTGCTGACAAATCCATGGAATCTATCTTGGTCATATCTGCCATGTGAAGTGCAGTGTGGTGCGCTTGGCCACCACTTCCCTGCTAATGCGCATGTATCTCGTGTTAAAACTGAATATTGGATTATAAGTTAGATATTGTAGATTGTTTGACCTTGCTAACGTTGCAGTGTGAATTTTACAGATTCTGATCGAAACCGTTGTTTATTCTCCGAGCAGGTAACTGGCATTTCAAACTTTTGTCTCCTCCAAGGACAACGTTACTGGTCAAAGAAAGAACAAAGAACAATACAGCACAGGAACGGGCCCTTCAGCCCTCCAAGCCTGCACCGCTCCCTGGTCCAAACTAGACATTCTTTTGTATCCCTCCATTCCCACTCCGTTCATGTGGCTATCTAGATAAGCCTTAAACGTTCCCAGTGTGTCCGCCTCCACCACCTTGCCCGGCAGCGCATTCCAGGCCCCCACCACCCTCTGTGTAAAATACGTCCTTCTGATATCCGTGTTAAACCTCACCCCCCTCACGTTGAACCTATGACCCCTCGTGAACGTCACCACCGACCTGGGAAAAAGCTTCCCACCGTTCACCCTATCTATGCCTTTCATAATTTTATACACCTCTATTAGGTCACCCCTCATCCTCTGTCTTTCCACTGAGAACAACCCCAGTTTACCCAACCTCTCCTCATAACTAAGCCCTTCCATACCGGGCAACATCCTGGTAAACCTCCTCTGCACTCTCTCTAAAGCCTCCACGTCCTTCTGGTAGTGGGGCGACCAGAACTGGGCGCAGTATTCCAAATGCGGCCGAATCAACGTTCTATACAACTGCAACATCAGACCCCAACTTTTACACCCTATGCCCCGTCCTATAAAGGCAAGCATGCCATATGCCTTCTTCACTACCTTCTCCACCTGTGACGTCACCTTCAAGGACCAGTGGACTTGCACACCCAGGTCCCACTGCGTAACTACACCCTTTATGGTTCTGCCATTTATCGTATAGCTCCCGCCTACGTTAGTTCTACCAAAATGCATCACTTCGCATTTATCTGGATTGAACACCATCTGCCAATTCTTGGCCCAAATTTCCAGCCTATCTATATCCTTCTGTAGCCTCTTCCCCCTTGCTGTCTGTTGCTGCCTCCACGTTGATCCTGAGAAAATCGGGTCTGGAGTTCTTTCATGGACAGACACGGCACAAATAAGAAGCAACTGATCTGCACACAGCCAGTACCGAGCGGGAGAGTCAGGTCAGTGCCTGTCCTATTCGAAATACAGTGAGTAACAGAATACTGATAGGCCTGGATAGAGTGGACGTGGAGCAGATGTTTCCATTAGGAGGAGAGACTAGGATCTGAGAGCACAGCCACAGAGTAAAGGGACGACACTCCAGAACTGAGATGAGGAGGAATTTCTTCAAACAGAGGGTGGTGAATCTGTGGAACTCATTGCCACAGAAGGTTGTGGAGGCCGGGTCATTGAGTGCATTTAAGATGGAGATTGAAAGTTTATTGATTGGTCAGGGGACCAAGGTTGCGGGAGATGGGGGTTGAGAAGCTTTTCAGCCATGATTGAATGGCGAAGCAGACTCGATGGGCCGAATGGTCTAATTCTGCTCCTTGTGGTTTATGGTCTAAAAGGCCATTGGATTGGGAGGAATACCAAGAGAACATAATTCTCAAAAGCACCCTGATGGTGTACTGACCCTGTGACGAGATACAACCTAAAATCCAGGGGAATAGTGAACCCGCGACTCTCCAAATTAGTGTTACTGGTGATGAAATTATCCCCTGATCTGAAAATCATTTCATTAATGTTGTTTGCTGGATTGCCTGTGTCCCCGCTGGCAGCTGTTAGGTAAATTCACCGAGCCATTGGAGGATTGGTTCAGGTATAAATCTGTGTGCTGCTTCCAATGCATTCCGCACAGCGCCAGTTGGAGGCTTGCTCTCGGGAAGTTTCAATAATCTCCGTGTAAAATGGGAACAACCAAATCTGTCGACATCACTGTGATTGGTTATCCAATTCTTGTCATTATCAGTATCCCTGGTGAGTAACAGGAAGCAACTATTTATTTTAGAAAGCCCTGGTTTCGATGTGTTGTCTTTTTCTTCCCCCTTGCTGTCTGTTGCTGCCTCCATGTTGACCATCGCTGCTCCAGTTTCTGGTGACAGTTCTGCCAAGAATAGAAACTTATTTTTCATTATTTGAATGGATCTGCGGATCTGAGAGAGAATATTAACAGGTTGTTGTGATTCACAAAGGACACTGACATTTGGGTGGGTTGAGGAGAAATCCATGGAATCTGTCTTGGTCGCATCTGCCATTTAATGTGCAGTGTGGTGAGTTTGACCACAGTTTGCCTGTTAACTCACATGTACCTCATGTTAATTATGTTAATGTGGTGGTGGCACTGTGGCACAGTGCTTATCAGGACCCTGGTTCGATTCCCGGCTTGAGTCACTCTCTTTGTGGGTCTGCACATTCTCCATCGTGCCTGCATGGGTTTCCTCCGGATGCTCTGGTTTCTTCCCACAGTCCGAAAGACATATTGGTCAGGGTGCATTCGCCGTGCTAAGTTTCCCTCAGTGTAACTGAACAGGCAGCAAATGGGGGAGTAATTGTTTTTTCATTTTTCTTGCAGCCAACCTGATGGCGATTGTGGTCCTGTCCCGGGGAAGGTGCGGCCTCTCCAAAGGGATCACCTGTTATATGATCACCATGGCGATAGCCGATCTCCTGGTCTGCATTTTTAACGTCACCCTGGTAGGCATCTTTCGCTCTCATTTCCCGTATTCATTCTTGATGTACACCAGTGTGTGCAGTTTCATCACTTTCATAGAAGTGTCCAGCGTCCAATTGTCCGTCTGGTCCACAACATTATTTACTCTTGACCGTTTTGTAGCCATTTCTTGTCCAAAACTAAAATTAAAATACTGCACCAGGAAAACTGCCACTTTGATTCTAGTGGCCGTGAGTGTACTCAGTTTTGCCATGAATATTCCGGTCTATTTCCGTTATGAGCCCTACTCTGTTGTTGCCAATGTGCAGTGGGGCTGCCGCACAGTGAAAGGATACGTTTCTTCACCAGCATGGACAGCTTACAAGTGGGTCGCCAGCCTCTCAGCCCCATTATTGCCATTCCCCTTGTTGCTGCTGTTGAATTCTCTCACTGTCCGGCACATCTTGATGGCCAGTAGGTCTCGCAGGGCCCTGAAGGCTCACGGCACTGGGGAGGGCAGCAGCGACCCCGTGTTGAAGAGCAGAACAACGACTATCGTCCTGCTCTTTGCTGTCTCCGGGAGCTTTATGATTCTGTGGACACCAATCGTAATGCTTGACCTCTTGTTCGACTTCACTGAGATACGTAGCTTGGAAGGTGTTAGTTGGCTTCATCTGACAATGAGAATCACACTCCTGATGATGTATTGCAGCACCTGTACGAACACATGCATTTATATATTGACCCAGAGGAGGTTCCGGGCAGAGATTCTGAACATGGTGAAATACCCATTGATTCTCCTGTTCAAATTCCTCAAGTAATTTTAGAATAATGAAATGCCTGGACAGAGTGGACGTGGGGAAGATATTTCCGTTAGTCGGAGAGACTGAGATCCGAGGGCACAGCCTCACAGTAAAGGGGCGACCCTTTAGAATCGAGATGAGAAGGAATCTGTGGAACCCATTGCCACAGAGGGTTGTGGAAGCTTGGTCATTAAGTGTTTTTAATACAGAAATAGATAGGTTCTTGATTGGTAAGGGGATCAAAGGTTACGGGGAGAAGACGAGAGAATGGGGTTGAGAAACATATCAGCCATGATCGAATGGCAGAGAAGATTCGAGGCAGCACGGCCTAATCCTGCTCCTTTATCTTATGGTCTGAAGTATTGGAAGGTCGAGATGATGGAGTTGGGGAACTAGTTGTTGTTTGATGCCTCAATTGGACCTCACCAAGTGACCAGTAGATCGAGGCAAGTCTCGCTGTTCACGGCTTCTCAATCTTTAACAAAATCAAGGTTTTTTTTTCGCTGAAGGAGTTTGGACTAATATTGTTGTCCTGGGCACATGTGGTAACCATTGACCAGAAACTCAACTGCTCTCACCAAGCAAACACAGTGGTTACAAGAGCAGGTTAGAGGCTCGGAATACTGTGGGGAGAAACTTACCCCCTAACTTCCCAAATCCTATCCATCATCCAGAAGGCCGAGGTCAGGAGTGTGATGGAATATTCCCCGCTTGCCTGTGGCTCCAACAACTCTCAAGACGCTTGACACCATTCAGGACAAATCAGCCCGCTTGATTGGCACCATATCGAAAAGCATTCACTCCCTCCACCACCGACGCTCAGTAGCAGAAGTGTTTACCATTACAAGATGCATTGCAGCAATTCACCAAAGATCCTTAGACAGCACCTACCGAATCCACGACCACTTCCAGTTGGAAAGACAGGGGCAGCAGGTACATGGGAACACCACCACCTGCAAGTTGCCCTCCAAGCCACTCAGCATCCTGACAAGGAAATATATCGCCGTTCCTTCACTGTCGCTGGGTCAATGTCATGGAATTCCTTCCCTCATGGCATTGTGGGTCAACCCACAGCACGTGGACTGCAGCGATTCAAGCAGGCGGCTCACCACCACCTTCTCTAGGTCAAAATAGGGATGGACAATAAATGCTGGCCCAGCCAATGCCACCCAATTTTAAAAATTCATCTGTGGGACATCCATGCATGGGCCTTGATAAATTCTCCGGAGTGCGGCCAATGGTGGATTTTCACAGTAACTTCAATTCAGTGTCAATATAAGTCTACTTGTGAAACAATAAATAAACTACGAAATAGTTTAACCGAATAAAATACGCATATTCGATCAGAGTTAACGTGGATGTATTGTTTGGAACCGAATCGCTAGGTTTTCCTGGAAGGAGAAATGTGTCCGTGTGAGAAAGCAGCAATCCAGCCTCTTCAGGTGTTTCACAACTGCTGGGGGGGACCCGATGTTAATTTTAACTTTCGGCTGTGTCGGAGTGCTGGCCTCCAAATCCAATTACCTTCCCCATCAACAGAGAGGAAAATCAGTCACCGTGGGTGGCCAATTTCATATCCGGTGCACAGCTTTCCCTCGAGTTGAAGTGAACCCATGTCCCCAATGCTGAAGTCTTCTCCATTGACTTGAACATCCTGTCAGTCTGACTCCTGATATTAGCCACTGAGCTCAGATGGCTGGCCAGCTGGTTGGTGATGCAGAGCAATGCGAACAGCACGGGTTAATTTCCCGCACCGGCTGAGGTTATCCATGAAGACCCCGCCTTACCCCTCACTTGCAGTGCAGTGACCCTCAGGTTAAATCACCACCAGTCTCCTCTACCCCTGAAACGGATTAGCTGCCTTTGATCATCTGGGATTATGGTGACGTTACATTATAGTGTGGCACTCAGGGATGCACACAATACTCCAGCTGTGGTCTATCGCTTGTCTGGGAGAACAGAAGAGATTTTGACTGAAGATTTTCTCTTAAAGACAGCACCGGTGGAAGAGCAGCACCCCCTCAGTGCTGGAATGGAGTGCCAGCCTTCATCATTGACTTCAAGTCAATGAGTCGATATGACTCTATGACTCTAAGTCTTGGCCTGGGACTGGAACCCACCACATTCTGACCAGGAGCTGAGGGGATTTGCTCTGCCAGCGTGTGGTTTTAAATTTGGTAAATTAGTGGCACGTTTAGGATGAGAGATTAGGAGAAACTTCAGGAAGAATATTCGGGGGCTAAGGAAATTCAGCATGTCGACTCTCACTAACTTTTACAGAGACATGATCGAAAGCATTCTCTCTGGTTGTTTCACAGCTTGGTCTGGCTCCTGCTCTGTCCAAGACCGCAAGAAACTACAAACGGTCATGAATGTAGCCCGGTCCATAAGGCAAACCAGCCTCCCATCGATTGACTCTGTCTACACGCACCCCCCCCCCCCCCCCCCCCGCCGCCTCGTAATAGCAGCCAGCATAATTAAGAACCCCACACACCCCGGACATTCTCTCTTCCACCTTCTTCCATCGGGAAAAAGATACAAATGTCTGAGGTCACGATCCAACTGATTCAAGAATTGCTTCTTCCTTGCTGCCATTCGCTTTTTTTTGATTGGACCGACCATATATGAAGTTGATCTTTCTTGTCAACCTAGCTGTATGCCTTTAACAATACTCTCTGCACCCTCTCCTTTCCTTCTCCGCTATGTATGTACTTTATGTATGCGATGCTTTTCCTGTATAGCGCACAAGAATCGATACTTTTCACTGGGTGGGATATTCCGACTTTTGTCTGCCCCAAAACTGGAAACATCCTACCCAAGATCAACGGATCTCATAGAGTCATAGAGCCATAGTCATAGAGGTTCACAGCATGGAAACAGGCCCTTCGGCCTAACTTGTCCATGCCACCCTTTTTTTTCAAACCCCAAGCTCGTACCAATTGCCTGCATTTAGCCCATATCTCTCCATACCCATCTTACCCATGTAACTGTCTAAACACTTTTTAAAAGACAAAATTGTACCCGTCCCTATTACTCCCTCTGGCAGCTTCTTCCAGACACTCACCACCCTCTGTGTGAAAAAAAAATGCCCCCTGGACATTTTTGTATCTCTCCCCTCTCACCTTAAACCTATGCCCTCTCGTTTTAGACTCCCCTACCTTTGGGAAAATATATTGACTTTCTAGCTGATCTATGCCCCTCATTGTTTTATAGACCCCGATACGATCACCCCTCCTCCTCCGCTCCAGAGAAAAAGGTCCCAGTCTATCCAGCCTCTCCTTATAACTCAAACCATCAAGTCCCGGTAGCATCCTCGTAAATCTTTTCTGCACTCTTTCTAGTTTAATAATATCCTTTCTATAATAGAGTGACCAGAACTGTACACAGCATTCCAAGTGTGGCCTTTCCAATGTTTTGTACAACTTCAACAGACATCCCAACTCCTGTATTCAATGTTCTGACCGATAAAACCAAGCATGCCGAATGCCTTTTTCACCACCCTGTCCAACTGTGACTCCACTTTCAAGGAGCTATGAACCTGTACCCCTTGATCTCTTTGTTCTGTAACTCTCCCCAACACCCTAGCATTAACGGAGGATCTTTCCATGTCATGCCTCTCGCCCGCTCCGATTCCCTTGACGGGCGGGCTGGTAAAATATAAAGCAGGTAAAATATAAAGCTGGCAGGGGGAAGAGCTGGTCTCTCCCTCTTCAGACTTGAGAGGTGACAGTTAACACCCTTTTCCGTTTTGCACAATCTTTTATACCTGTGATGACCGATCAATTTTGCCACAATTGGATTGGTCTGATTTTTCCAACATCATCAAATTCAAATGTTATAGGTTCTTGGTAGCTGTGCGCCTGCTTTTAATTATTTGGGCAAAATTCAAACGTTCAAATGCCTGAAGCCTGTTACCAAGGTCACCCTGCTTTCTGGCCTCAGAAACAAATGTTTCAGCTTGGATTCAGTACATACTTTGCATTTTAGGGGTGGCACAGTGGTTAGCAGTGCTGCCTCACAGCTCCAGGAACTTGGGTTCAATTCCCGGCTTGGGTCACTGTCTTTGTGGAATTTACACATTCTCCCTGTGTCTACATGGGTTTCTTCCGGGTGGTCCGGTTTCCTCCCACAGTCCAAATATGTGCGGGTTAGGTTGATTGGCCATGCTGAATTGCCCCTTAGTGTCTCGGGCTGTGTGTGTCAGAGGGATTATCAGGGTAAATATGTGAAGTTGCGGGTAGAGGGCCTGGGTGGGATTGTTCTCGGTGTAGACTCGATGGGCCGAATGGCCTCCTTCTGCACTGTAGGGTTTCTATGTTTCCAGGATTTTAAACCTGCAAGAACTGAAACCAAAACCAGCTGTTCACGGGACCACATGATGTTTTTTCCTCTCAAGCATTCTTACATTCTTTAGATCTTTACAAATACACCTTCACAGCACTTTCAAGAAATAACAATATTATTCAGTCGGCTGCAACCACTGCACTGGGAGATTTGCAATAATGTATTAAGACTCACTCTGTTGAATCTGTCACTACAGAAACCAATTGAAAGAAACGGATAACAATGGCCTGAATTGTTCACCTGTTGGGCAGTCAATGGGCCCAGAAGTCACCACGAAGCCAACAAGTGTGAAACTGGCTCTGTGTGAGGCTGATTGCTGCCGGGGAGGGCAGGGAGAGGCGAGGTGCTGAGGAAAGGGAGGGTGCGGAATGGCCTTTCCAGAGAGCTCCCTGTTGCAAAGTTAGAATTTGGTGTTGATGAAATTGTAAACAAATTGTAAAATGCTCGGGGGAAAAGCATTGCATGGTCCCGATAAAAGTTGGCACTTTATCTGGGCTTAATGATTTTCAAAAATGTAAGTACACAGAGAGCCCAAAGTGAAACATTTGTATCGAAAGGCCAAACAGCAGTGTTACCAAAACAAGAGGCTCTTGAATTTTGCCAATCAATTTGAATCAGGACTTAGATACAAGAACATATGGAGTTTAAATCTGATGGTTTTGACAACCTAGGACCAATCCTATTGTGAGAAATATTGACATGTCATCACGGGTATAAAAGAAGGGGCAGTGGGACAAAGAAGAGACAGCAACTGCCAACTGCCAGAGTTAACAACTCTCTGCTCAGCTCTCTCTTTCTCTTTCTCTCCCTTTCTCGGTGGTTCTCTCTCGCTCTCTCGCTCTTGTGACAGAGATAGGGATAGAGAGAGAGAGAGAGAATCGCTGGCTCTTATAGCTTCATCGATGTCTTAGAGAAAGCACCATTGAAAGAGCAAAGGTACCAAGGAAGAAAGAATTTTCAGACAGAAGGATCAACAGAGAAGGCCCAGAATATTCCAGAAAATGCCAAACCTGGTGGTAGTTTTGAGAGTGTCGAAATTCTATTTTGTGAATGAGTTGGAATTGTATTTATCTGAACCCCTAACCATTAGAACCTTGTTTATCTGGTAACAGTTAATAGTTTAGTTAATTTGTTCACTATTAGTTCGATAAATAAATTGTTGCGTGTTGATTTTAGAGAGAGTGTCATGGATTTATTTTGATTTAATCACGAGAAGTTGCTGAAGAGCAGGTCACAC
Organism: Mustelus asterias; assembly: GCF_964213995.1. NCBI lineage: Eukaryota > Metazoa > Chordata > Chondrichthyes > Carcharhiniformes > Triakidae > Mustelus > Mustelus asterias. The sequence continues at coordinate 10,807,862 of NC_135808.1, forward strand.
CAATTCACACTCACTTTTTACAAATTATAGGGTGAGGTACTCCTCTGTGGGTGTTTCTGTGTAGTTCTCAGAGGGGGGATCCACCTCTGCTTTATAACATCCCTCAGGGCGACAGACACAGCAGAGCTTTCTCAGGGAGCCTCGGACCCATTGAAATAAATAGCAACTGAAAAAATATGTCTGGGCAGCGTGTGTGATGATAGTGTAATATTCCTATACATGTATACATATCTATTGTTTTTATATGTTATTTAAAAGTTCAGTTCCTTACTGCAGGTAGTCTTGAGTGAACAGAGCTCAGATGCTGGAGGAGCAGGATAATTGTTCATTTTAGCCATGTAGCTCCCCTGAGGTTTTAATGAAAGGAATGGAAAGTGGGTTGAGATTGACAGGGTCATGTGATGCTGTGATTAATGGAAGCAGCACGCCATGTCGCAAAGGCCAAACACAGCTTTCAGTTCGGGCTGGGGTTTGTTTAAAGACAGAGGGCAAAAAGTTTCTGTACAGCTGTAAATTTCTCTCTGAAAGCTTCAAGACTGAATACACCACGTTTTGGTTGCGAACTGTATTTAAAGTTGTTTTTGAGTCTGTAAGAAGAAAGTTGCTGATTTGGAACTGCAATGGTGATAAATATTAAAGTTGCTTCTTTGAAATGTTGTTCAGTGGGGAATATTTAAACTGCTTCATTTGTTAGAGTTAGAGTTGAACTGTGGTATTAAATAAAGTTTGTTTTACTGAAAAAATGTAAAGTCATTGAAATACCAACTCCCAATCAAACATCAAAACAATTCTTGCTGCTCTTTCTTCTTTTATTGTTGTTTTCGTGCTCCTCTGGATCAGTGATGTGTAATGATTCATTCTCAGACCTCATTGCACAAGCCTCAATTTACAAGGGAAAGCTTGCACAGAGGCTTGCAGCCCCCTCCCCCTCCACCCCCAGCAGCTATGGGAGCAGCCCACCTAATGCCCCAGTTCCTACATGTCTTCTATGCGCCTTCTAGATATCTTCTGTCCAAGAGAGGACTCCACTCTGTGGGCGATGACCGACCCTCAGTCCCGATTGGTCCCTCAAGTCAGGTGACCCTATTTTGCTGTGCTGCCCTGAAGGGAACAGTCACCACAAGATGTTACTATTCCAAAACTACCAGAACTTTACGTACCATGTTCAGCATGTGCCCGAATCAGAAGTGTGTGAAATTACAAAAGGAAACATCAGGCATACATCCCGGTGGCACAGTGGATAGCACAGCTGCCTCACAGAGCCAGGGACCGGGGTTCGATTCCCAGCTCAGCTCACTATCTGTGCGGAGTTTGCACAATCTGCGCGTGTCAGTATGGGTTTCCTCCGAGTGTCCTGGTTTCCTCCCACACTCCAAATATGTGCTTGTTAGGTGGATTGGCCATGTTGAATTGCCCCTTAGTGTCAGGGGGACTAACATGGTTAATAGATGGGGTGAAGGGGATAGGGCTTGGATAGGATTGTGGTCGGTGCAGACTCAATGGGCTGAAGGATGCCATTCAAAACATTGAGATTGCATTGACTCTTACACACGCTCCATCCCCATCACCCCACTAATCCCCTGGGACAGCTCGGTGGCACAGCAGTTATTGCTGTTGCATCAAAGCGTCTGGGACTCGGTTTTGCTTCTTGGCTTGGATCGCTGTCTGTGCGGAGTCTGCACGTTCTTCCCGTGTCTGTGTGGATTTCCTCCCATAGTCTGAAGGACGAGCTAGTTAGGTGTATTTGCCATGCTCAGTTATCACTCAGTGTAACCAACCAGGCGCCGGAGTGTGGCGACGAGGTTATTTTCAAAATTACTCCCTTGCAGTGTTTATGTAAGCCAACTCGTGATGCTATTAAATAAATAAAACGTAAAGCTATGTCTTTGTCCAATATTGCGATCAGTGGGTGCGGGTGACAGTCAGATGTGCACCCACCAACAATCAAGAAGACAATTTAAATTAATTATCCACAAATTAATCAGAATTTTACATTGCCCTTCTGTCTTTGCAGTGGGCGGATGTTCCGATTGACAAGGCAGCTTTTACAGTTAAACTGCATCCTGGATCCAGGGCAGGGTGAAAGGTGAGGCCTCAAATAAATTCACCAATGTGTCTGGGGACTGAGGTCTGGGTATGATCATGTGTTCGTGCCCTGGAGCAGAATCCCAAATTACATCAGGAAGCCAGATTAGACCCCAGCAACTTTTCTGTTTTGGCATTAGTGTGAGGACTTTGTGCTCCACTCCAGGAGCAATTCCACCAACAAATTAGGGACTCCAACCGCACTCCATCGACTACCAGTGAAAATATAGGCCACCTCCTCCGACTAACTTGGAGCGGCCCCACTGGTGAATGCATTACAGAACCTGTCATTCATATATCACTGTTCACATCCAAAACTACCCTGTGGAAGATTGTGACACTGTGTGATAACAGACTCTGAGGCAAAGGGCCAAGCGCACCACACTGCACATTAAATGGCAGACGCGACCAAAACAAATTCCACGGATTTCTCAGCAAGTCCCCCAGATGTCAGTGACCGCTGTGAGTCTCAACATCTCGTTAAAACTCTGTCTGCCTCAGGACAGGTTTCGACCCTTTGTTTTGGAAAATCTAGATCTCTGACTTCGCTCAAAAGCCACTCGGAGTAGCATTCCGATAGTTTGATGGATGTAATGGGTGACGAAAATACATTTCGATATGACCTTCCGAGAGGAAATGAGGTTTGAAAGGCAGAGTGATTCAGGGAAGGATTTCCCGTGAGTTAAGCCACGACTGCCAAGGGTGAGAAATAAGAAGGGACACACACAAGGAAGCAGAGAGAGAGAGAGCGGGACGATTCCCCCAAAATTCTAAGTGCTGAATTGACAGGAAAACAAGTGTAAATCATGATTGCCTTTTTTTCAGTGGGAGTTCCTACTGGAATCTTCCACACTCTGCAATACAGAGGTCACAATCCTGAATATTATTAAAAGCTCGGGGGGGTCGGGCCTATTCGTGCCTGAGTCTGACTGTTCCGGAACTCTGCACATGTGCAGCAGCCCCGTGCTGTCAGACTGCATTTTGCTGGCCAGCTCGATCGCTGTCACAATGAGCATTCCCCGGCCCAGCCCCGACCCCTCCCACAATCTCCAGCAGCTGCCCCCAGCATTGACGATCCCCCCCTACCCCAACAGACCCAACCCCCGGGGGGCAGACCCTACCGCAGACCAACCCCCTAAGCCCATCCCAATCGCTGGCCTCCCTGCACCCCTGACCAATCCCGATCCCCATGCAGCGTGGCAGCAGGACCCCCCCACCACCACTGATCACCTCTAAGCCCACCCACAATAGGTCTCACCAATTTGGCGCTGCCCCGTGCCAAGTGTCAAGCTGCTGCGTGGGCACTTTGCCCCTTGGGTGCCAGGGTGCCCATGCCCATGGGGCACGGCCCCCCCACTGCCTGACACCCTGGGGGGGCTCCAATTGCCCCCCTTCACTCCAGCAGGGTCTCCTATTGGTTCCCCGAAAGTTGGGAGCTACTCGAAACCTTGCCTGAATGAAATTGTACTGGCGGGGTGGCAGATGCTATCGGGCCGGATGAATTCAGTCCTGGGCCCGAAAATGACATTTAAATTACGTTAAAACCAGATTAAAATCACTTACCTGGTCTTCCCACAGGTTTCCAGCGTGACTGCGCCTGCTCTCCAGCTGTGAGACGCACATGCGTCGGGAATGGGACAATTGCCCCCAGAGACACCAAGATTTCTGGAGGCTGGGGGTGGTAATCCAGCGGGAGATTACTGGGACGGACAGGCTTGAAACAACGGAGAGAATTCCATAAGAATATAAATGTTGATTTATTGATTTGATTTGATTTATTTTTGCCACATGATACAGTTAAAAGTATTGTTTCTTGTCCACAATAGACAAAGGGCCGATTTTACCATCATGTTGCACCCATTTTTGGGCACGGAAACTTGGTAAAGTCAGACATGAGGTGAGTAGTGTGACCCGTGCCCACCTCCACACCGGTTCCCCCTTCACCAAGGCCCGGAAATGGCCATGATCGGGCCTTGATGCATGCATTTAAATTGACTTAATGGGCTGCACGCCCAACCTTACCAGCACTTCCTCCTTGACCACCACGTTCGCCCATCTAGATTCGGGGCAAAATAATTTGGGCACTCCAGTTAATGGGGAGGAAAGTGCTGAGCATCCGATGGCTCTCTGCCTGAGATCAGTGAGGGGGAGGGGGGGGGGTGTCCGCTGGAACTCTGCCTGAGATCAGTGTGGGGACAGGGGAGTCCGCTGCCATTCTGCCTGAGGTTGGTGGGAGAAGAAGGCTTGCGATCGGTCTGAGTGGTGTGGGGGTGGGGGAAGGGGGTGAAGGTGGTCAGTAATGTTGTGGGGGTGGGGCAGTGTCTGTGGGGGCCAGGGGGGAGGCACTATCCGGCCCGGGAGTGATATGACAGGGGAGCTGCATTCTATCAGTATTCTGCGCATGCACAGTTGGAGGCTCTGGTTCGAGCTGCAGGATTTCGGGCGCGATAAGCCCCGCCCACAGACTTGCGCAGCGCGATGCAGAATCGCTGATACTTTTTCAGGTAGAGTGTGTATGGGGGCGTCTCAAAACAGGTCTAAAAGTCGGATCTGAAGCACTCCCAGTTTGAAGTCCGCCCAGCACTTAGAATCAAAACGGTAAAATATGGCCCAAAGCATACCGTTCATAGACGAGAGAGGGGAGAAGCAAAGCAGAGGATGCAGAATACAGTTTTACAGCCACAGCTATGGTTTAGAAAAGACCAACTTAATATTAGGCACGTCCATTCAAAAGTCTGATGGCAGCAGGGAAGAAGTTGTTCTTGAGTCGGTTGGTTTGTGACCTCAGACTTTTGCATTTTTTCCCGATAGAACAAGGTTGAAGAGAACATGTCTGGGGAGCTGTGGTCGTCGGTTATGGTGGCTGCTTTCCCGAGGCAGCGGGAAGTGTGGACGGAGTCCATGGATGGGAGGCTGGTTTGCGCGATGGACTGAGCTTGGTAGTTTCTTGCGGTGTCAGTCAGAGCAGGAGCCACACCAAGCTGTGATACAACTGGGAAGGATGCTTTCCAGCAGCAGGTTAATCGCAGCATCGTCTTGATATGGAATAAGCAATGAGCAGTTTCAGACGAAGTTTATGGAATGTTCTGGATCTGACGTCAGCCCTGAAATTGTTGCAGAAATTGTTCTCAACATTGTTCTCACGCTTCATGTTAATATTTCAGTGGTGATGGTGCAGTTCTGGGATGAGTAAAGTTGAACTGTAGGAAATGAGAAAGTGGCACGGTGGCACAGTGGTTAGCACTGCTGCCTCACAGCGTCAGGGACCTGGGTTCGATTCCCGGCTTGGTTCACTGTCTGTGTGGAGTTTGCACCTTCTCCCTGTGTCTGCGTGGGTTTCCTCCAGGTGCTCCAGTTTCCTCCCACGGTCCAAAAAGTGTGCTGGTTAAATTGTTTGGCCATGCTAATTTGCCCCTTAGTGTCAGAGGATTAGTGGAGTAAACATGTGAGGTTACAGTCATAGGGCCGGGGTGGGGTTGCTGTTGGTGAAGGCTTGATGGGATAAATGGCCTCCTTCTGCACTGTAGGGATTCTATGACTTTATGATACTATAATTCTATGATTCCAGAGCGAAAGCACCTTGAAGTGGATTGCAGTTAAAGGGTTGGAGCTGTATTGATGTAAGGAGCGAGCAGATTTAATGGTAAGACCCTAAAACAGGAGATTGGTTTACTAAACTGAAGAACTGGGAACACGGTGTCTCCAAAAAATGTTTGTATTTTGGCATTATTTTCTCAAAGCTTATTTATTAGTGTCACAAGTAGGCTTACATTAACATAGCAATGAAGTTACTGCACAAATTCCATAGTCGCCACACTCCGGCGCCTGTTGGGTACACTGAAGGAGAATTTTAGCGTGGCCAATGCCCCTAACCAGCACGTCTTTCAGACTGTGGGAGGGAACTGGAGCACCCGGAGGAAACCCATGCAGACACGGGGAGAACGTGCAGGCTCCACACAGACTGTGACCCAAGCCAAGAATGGAACCCCGGTCCCCAGCGCTGTGAGGCAGCAGTGCTAACCACAGTGACACCGTGCCGCCCTGAGCTAATTTAGTGCAAAAGAAATCAGTGAACCCTGAAAGGCCATGTGTTATCATGGAGAGGGGTAGAGTTTAATATACTTTTCTGGTTTCAGTTTACCTGTGTGTTGGCTGGAGAGATGTCGGCTGCCGTTTGGACCTCATGTTGTTTGCAGATCACAGAGAAACCCTGGAAACATTTACAGCTCAGTGCCGCAGCAAGACTGGAGTTGGGAGAAACCCCGGACAATGTTAGTTTAGTGAAACTAGTGATTTGTGAGAAAGAGCTGGAATTGTGCCAGTAGTTAGAAGTGGGAGTGCATTTTTGTGAATCCCAGAGAACACAAGCCCAGGAGAAGCAATTGAACCATCGCAAGGTTGAGACAGTCCGAGTCGGAGTGGCTGATATGGGAATTCAGAGTCGAAGGGTGAGATACTCCAGCCTCTCAGCCACCTGCTTCCCACCAGCGGGAAGTGGCATGTTGTTTGCTAGCGGCAGTATTCCCTGGTCCCTCCACTGTCAATGGGAATTCACATTGATGTCACCCCATGCAGGTGGGAAACTACGGGCAGGGGTGCGCTGCCGGTGGGACTCCCAGTGGTCACTGACATCTGGCTGGGTTGCTGAGGTCATGGAATCTATCTTGGTCGCATCTGCCATTTAATATGCAGTGAGGTGTGCTTGCCCACCACTAACTGCTAATTCTCATGGACCTCATGGTCAATCTGAATATTGGAGTGTAAGTTAGGTATTGTAGATTGTTTGACTTTGCTGACTTTGTCGAGTGAATTTTACAATGTTTGCTCCAAACCGTTGTTTATTCTCTTAGCGGCGAACTGACATTTCCAACTTTTGCCTCCTCTAAGCACAACTTCACTGGTCACTATCTGGACCGTAAGAGAATCGAGTGTGGAGTTCTTTCATGGACAGGCTCTGTGCAAAAAAGAGTGATTGTTCTAAACACAGAGAGTACCGAGTGGGAGAGTCAAGTCAATGCCTGTCCCAATCGAAACACAGTGAGTAACAGAATACTGAAAGGCCTGGATAGAGTGGACGTGGGGAAGGTGTTTCCATTAGTGAGAGAGACTCGGATCCGCGGGCACGGCCTCAGAGTTAAGGGATGGACAGTTAGAACCGAGATGAGGAGAAATTTATTCAGACAGAGGGTGGTGAATCTGTGGAAATCACTGCCAAAGAAAGCCGGGGAGGCTGGGTCATTGAACGTATTTAAGACAGAGATAGATTCTTGGGAAGGAGATCAAAGGTTATGTGAGAATGGGATTGAGAAACTTGTCAGCCACGATGGAATGGTGAAGCAGACTGGATGGGCCGAATTGCCTAATTCTGCTCCTTGTGGTCTGGTGATCGAAAAGGCCATTGGATTGGGAGGAATACCAAGAGAACATAGTTCTCAAAAGCACCCTGATGGGGGAAAGATGCTGTGATGAGCAACAATCTAAAACCCGGGGAATACTGTACCTGCGACTCTCCAAATTAGTGTTACTGGTGATGAAATTATCCCCTGATCTGAAAATCATTTCATTAATGATGTTTGCTGGATTGTCTGTGTCGCCGCTGGCAGCTGTTAGGTAACTTCACCGAGCCATTGGAGGATTGGTTCAGGTATAAATCTGTGTGCTGCTTCCAATGCATTACGCACAGCGCCAGTTGGAGGCTTGCTCTCGGGAAGTTTCAATAATCTCCGTGTAAAATGGGAACAACCAAATCTGTAGACATCACTGTGATTGGTTATCCAATTCTTGTCATTATCAGTATCCCTGGTGAGTAACAGGAAACAACTATTTATTTTAGAAAGCCCTGGTTTCGATGTGTTGTCTTTTTCTTCCCCCTTGCTGTCTGTCACTGATTCCACGTTGACCATCGCTGCTCCAGTTTCTGGTGACAGTTCTGGCAAGAATAGAATTGTACTTTTCCTCACTTACATGGATCTGCCGATCTGGGACAGATTTTTAACAGGATGCTGTGATTCACAATGGACACTGACATCTGGGTGGGTTGAGGAGAAATCCATGGAATCTGTCTTGGTCACATCTGCCATTTTATGCGCAGTGTGGTGAGCTTGAGCACAGTTTTCCTGTTAACTCACATGTACCCCATGTTAATTACGTTGATGTGGTGGCACGGTGGCACAGTTTTTAGCACTGCTGCCTCACAGTGCCAGGGCCCGTGTGCCATTCACGACTTGTACGACTGCAAGTTATTCCCTGTCTTACGGGTTTCCTCCGGGTGCTCCGGTTTCCTGCTACAGTCCATAATACCTGGTGGTTAGGGTGCATTGGCCGTGCTAATTTCTCCCTCAGTGAACCCGAACAGGTGCTGGAGTGTGGCAACTAGGGGAGTAATTTTCTTTCCAATTTCTTACAGCCAACCTGATGGCGATTGTGGTCCTGTCCCGGGGAAGGTGCGGCCTCTCCAAAGGGATCACCTGTTATATGATCACCATGGCGATAGCCGATCTCCTGGTCTGCATTTGCAACGTCACCCTGGAATGCATCTTTCGCTATCATTTCCCGTATTCATTCTTGATCTACACCAGTGTCTGCCGTGTCACTGCCGTCTTGCAAGTATCCAGCGTCCAATTATCCGTCTGGTCCACAACATTATTTACTCTTGACCGTTTCGTAGCCATTTCTTGTCCAAAACTAAAATTAAAATACTGCACCAGGAGAACTGCCACTGTGATCTTAGCGGCCGTGAGTGTACTCAGTTTTGTCATGAATATTCCGGCCTATTTCCTTTATGAGCCCTACTCTGTTGTTGCCAATGTGCAGTGGGGCTGCCGCACGGTCAAAGGTTATTATACTTCACCAGCATGGATAGCTTACAAGTGGGTCGCTAGCCTCTCAGTCCCATTATTGCCATTCCCCTTGTTGCTGCTGTTGAATTCTCTCACCGTCCGGCACATCTTGGTGGCCAGTAGGTCTCGCAGGGCCCTGAAGGCTCACGGCCCTGGGGAGGCCAGCAGTGACCCCGTGATGAAGAGCAGAAGAACGACTATCGTCCTGCTCTTCACTGTCTCCGGGAGCTTTATGATTCTGTGGATGCCAATCGTAATACTTGACCTCCTGTTCGACTTCACCGAGACCTCTGCCTTGAAAGGTACAAGTTCGTTTCACTTGACAATGAGAATCACCCTCCTGATGATGTATTTCAGCACCTGTACGAACACATGCATTTATATATTGACCCAGAGGAGGTTCCGGGAAGAGATTCTGAACATGGTGAAATATCCATTGATTCTCCTGTTCAAATTCCTTAAGTAATTTTAGAATCTTGAAAAGCTTGGATAAAGTGGACGTGGGGAAGATGTTTCCACGATTAGGAGAGATTGGGATCCGAGGGCACAGCCTCAGCATAAAGGAACGGCCAAGAATGTAATGAGGAGGGATTTCTTCAGCCAGAGGGTGGTGAACCTGTGGAAATCATTGATACAGAAGGCAATGGAGGCAAAATCATTGAGGGTTTTTAAGAAAGATATTGATAGGTTCTTGGTTGGTAAGGGGAGATAAGGTTACGGGGAGAAGGTGGGAAAATGAGATTGAGAAATATATCATCCATGATCGAATGGAGTGGACTAGATGGGCCGAATTACCTAATTCTGCTCCTTTATCATATGGTCTTAATTTTTGGGAGGTGGAGATGGAGGTTGGGGGAACTAATTGGTGTTTGACATCTCAATTGGACATCATCAAGTGGCCAGTAGACCGAGGCAAGTCTCGCTGTTCATGGCTTCTCAATCTTTCACAAAATCAGGGTTTTTATTCCGCTGAAGGTGTTTGGACTAATTTTGTTGTCGCAGACACATGGGGTTACCATTGACGAGAAACTGAACGGGACTCACCACATAAACACATTGGCTAACAAAGCAGGTCAGAGACTGAATACTGCAGCGAGTAACTCACCTCCTGTCTCCCTAAGTCCTGTCCACCATCTGCAAGGTACAAGTCAGGAGTGTGATGGAATACTCCCCACTTGCCTGGATGGTTGCAACTCCAACAACACTCAAGAAGTTGACACCATCCAGGACAAAGCAGCCTTTTTTTTTGGCACCAGATCCACAAGCAACCACTCCCTCCACCACCGACACTCAGAAGCAGCAGTGTGTACTTTCCACAAGATATGCTGCAGCAGTTCACCAAAGATCCTCAGACAGCACCGTCCAAACCCACGGCCACTTCCACGTAGAAGGACAAGGGCAGCCGATACATGGGAACACCAACACGTGCAAATTCCCCTCAAAGCCACTCACCGTCCTGACTTGGAAATATATCGCTATTCCTTCGCAGTCGCTGTGTTAAAATCCTGGAATTCCCTCCCTAACGGCATTGTGGGTGAGCACACAACACAGGGACGGCAGTGATTCAACAAGGCGGCTCACCCCCACCTTCTCAAGGACAACAAGGGATGGTCAATAAATGCTGGCCAGCCAGCGACGCACATTCAAAAAAAAATCATTTGTGGGACATAGGCATTGCATGCATTGACCATGCAAACCTCTCCAGAGTGTGCCTCCAGGGGATTTTCACAGTAACTTCATTGCAGTGTTAATGTCAGCCTACTTGTGACACTGACTAAAAAAAACATTACAACAGTTTAACTGAACAAAATATGCAGATTTGATCAGAGTTAATGTGGATTTTTATTTGTAATCGAATCACAAGGTTTTCCTGGAAGGAGAAATGTGTCCGTGTGAGAAAGCAGCAATCCAGCCTCTTCAGCTGTTTCACAACTGCTGGGGGGGACCCGATGTTAATTTTAACTTTCGGCTGTGTCGGAGAGCTGGCCTCCAAATCCAATTACCTTCCCCATCAACAGAGAGGAAAATCAGTCACCGTGGGTGGCCAATTCCATATCCGGTGTACAGCTTGACCGAGAGTTGAAGTGAACTCACGTCCCCAATGCGGAAGTCTCCTTCATTGCCTTGAACAGCCTGTCAGTCCCACTCCTGGTGTTAGCCATTGAGCTCAGGTGGCTGGCCGGCTGGTTGGTGATGCAGAGTGACACCATCAGTGTGGGTTCAATTCCTACACCAGCTGAGGTTATCCATGAAGGTCCCACCTTGCCCCTTGCCTGAGCTGTGGTGACCCTCAGGTTAAATCACCACCAGTAACCGCTCCCCGCTCAAAGTGCACAGCAACCCATGGTCATCAGGGATGATGGTGATGTTACTTTGTAGTGTGGCGCCCAGAACTGCACGCAGTATTCCAGGTGAGGTCTAACCGGTGTCTGAGAGGACAGAAGAGGTCTCAATGTAATGTTTTCTCTGAAAGACAGCTCTGGTGGAAGTGCAGCACCCCCTCAGTGCTGGAATGGAGTGCCAGCCTTCATCATTGACTTCAAGTCATGGCCTGGGCTTGGAACCCACCACATTCTGATGAGGCGCGAAGGGGATTTGCTCTGCCAGCGTGCAGTTTCAATTTGATCAATTAGTGGCGGCAAGTTTCGGAATGAGGGATTTGGAGAAAATTCAGGAAGAATATCCCAGGAGGCTAAGCAAATTTGGCATGAACACTACGACTCTCACCAACTTTTATAGACACACCATAGAAAGCATTCTTTCTGGTTGTTTCACAGCTTGGTCTGGCTTCTGATCTGCCCAAGACTGCAAGAAACTACAAAAGGTCGTGAATGTAGCCCAGTCCATCACGCAAACCATCCTCCCATTCATTGACTCTGTCGATACTTAACGTTGCCTCAGAAAAGCAGCCAGCAAAAACATGGACTCCACGCACACCGAACATGCACTCTTCCACGCTCTTCCGTCAGGAAAAAGATACAAACGTCTGAGGACACGTTCCAACCGACTCAAGGACAGCTTCTTCCCGACTGCCATCAGACTTCTGAATGAATCTACCATATATGAAGTTGATCTTTCTCTACACACTCACTATGACTGTAACACTATAGTCTGCACCGTCACCTTTCCTCCACCACCATGTACTCTATGTACTGTATGTTTTGTCTGTATAACGTTCAAGAAACAATGCTTTTTACTGGGTGGGATTTCATGGCCTCGCTTGTCCCAAACCCAGAAAATCCCTTCCGAGGTCAACGGACCTTTCCATCGCCTGCACCTCACCCACTGATTCCTGTGACGTGCGTCTGATAAAATTCTGGTCACTGTATCCCAATACGTGTGACATTAATAAATCAAATCAAAATCAAATGAAATCAAACATCATCTAGCCTCCGACTCTGCAACCCTCTGCAAATACTACATTCCCCTAAACTGCTTTAATTACTTCCTGTACCATGGTGTCCTGGCCAATTATCCGCCTTTGAATAAAACCAAGGCTGAGATAGACGGATCTCTGGATTTTTAGAGAGTGAATGGATATTGGGGAATGAGATGGGAAGTAGAGTAGAGGAAGGAGATCATGCTGATTGTGTTGAATGGTGGAGCAGCAGGCTGGTGGGGGCCATATAGTCTACTCCTGCTCCGATTTCTTATCATCTGATGCCATCGTATTCTCCTATTACTTTCAAGAAATAACAATATTATTCAGTCGGCTGTGACCACTACATTGGGAGATTTACAATAATGTATTAAGACTCACTCTGTTGAATCTGTCACCACAGAAATCCATTGAAACAAATGGATGGCTTTTTCGCCTGTTGGGCAGCCAATGGGACAAGAAGTGGAAACGAAGCCAGCAAGTGTGAAACTGATGCTGTGTAAGGCTAATTGTGTAAGGCAGAGATTGGTTGTTGCGGAAACTGAGGGTGCGGGTTGGCTGTTCCAGTGTGCTCCGAGTTGCCAAGTTAGAATTTGGGGCTCGTTCCTCCCAAAAAAATTCAAAGTGCTGAATTGGCTCGAAAAATGTTGTAAATCACTGTTGTTTTTTCAGTGGGAGTTCAGACTGGAATCTCCCACTGTGCAACGCAGAGGTCACAGTCGTCAATATCATTAAAAGCTCGGGGGGCCTATTCACCTCAGAATCAACCAGTTCCGGAACTCTGCGCACGTGCAGTCACCCCGAACTGTCAGCATCCCATTTGCTCGATCGCTGGCCAGCCCCGGAACCCCACACTGCTGCCCCTCCAGACCTCCCCACGGCGCAATCCGGCCCCACCGTCCATTCCCGAGGCAGTCCCAACCCCCTCCCGTCCTGCAGCGCCCCGGTCTCCCGCCCCCCCCCCCACCTCCAGCAGTGACGATGCATCTCCATGCCCCCTGGCAGCCCCTTCCCCTGACCACCCCACCAGAGACAGACACCCCCCAGGGAGGGAGAGTCCCCCCAGCAGACCATCACCCCAGCCCGTCCCAATCACTGTTCTCCCCCAGCCCCGACCAATCCTACCTGCAGAATGGCAGCGGGACCCCCCACCCACGCCAATCACCCCTAGGCCCCGCCCACATTAGTCTTGCTACATTTTCTCCTCTATTATTGTCTTAGTCCCTCCTCTGGATAAGAGATGTGTAATGATGCAAGCTCAGACTGCATCACACCAGCATTTATTAACAGGGTGAAGCTTGCACAGTTGTTTGCAGCTCTCTCCCCCTCCACCCCAGCAGCTATGGCAACAGCCCACCAACTGCCCCAGTTCCTACACGCCTTCTGTAGGCCTTCGAGATGTCTTCTGCCAAAGAGAGGACTCCACTTCCTGGGGTGATTACACACTCTCTGACCCGATTGGTCCCTCAAGGCACATGATCCTCTTCTGCTCTGTTGCTCTTAAAGGAACTATCATGTTATCAAGTTGAGTTTGTAAAGATTTTTTAAAATGTTTAAAAAGATAGAAAAGGATTGTAAAAAAATGTTAGAGTGAAATAAAACAGTGCGTGGTCCCTTCAAGAATTGTTTTGAGTTCTGTGCTAAAATGCAAAGTGCACACAGATTCCAGGCTACAACATTTGTTTCAAAAGGACCAAGCATCAGGGTTGCCTTGGTCACCGGCTCTGCAGGTTTTTGCCAGCCCATGAGTTTAAAGAAGATACTCAGCTAACAGGCTATGAGTTGACAGAAAACACTCAACAATTGGCACGGTGGCTCAGTGGGTGGCACTGCTGCCTCACAGTGCCAGGGAAAAAGGTCCGATTCCCAGGTTGGGTCCCTGTCTGTGCGCAGTCTGCACTTTCTCCCCGTATCTGCATGGGTTTCCTTCGGATGCTCCGGTTTCCTCCCAGAGTCTGCATGGCGTGCTGATTAGCTGCATTTGGCCGTGCAGAATTCTCCCTCACTGTACCCGAACAGGCGCCAGAGTGTGGCGACTAGGGGATTTTCACAGTAACGTCATTGCAGTCTTAATGTAAACCTACTTGCTCATAAACCGACTAATAAATAAGCTTTCCGGGTAAGATGGATAGGGAGGGATATGAGACGAAAGCGGGAAATTGGGACTATTTCAGGAGTTTAAAAAAGGGGTGGCATGGACAAGTTGGGCCGAAGGGCCTGTCTCCATGCTGCAAACCTCTATTAAGAGCCTATCAGATTTGAATTTGATCGCGTTGACAACATCAAACCAATCGTGGTGTAAGAAAATTGCGAGGTCATCGCAGGTATAAAGGCCAAAGCAACAGCTGTTACAAGGGAGAACATCTTGGAAGAGCATCTCCAGAGGCCAGCGCAGCCAATGGAACAGCAAATATTCCTCTCAAGAGCAGCACTTCACTCTGCCAGTTTAATATCCCTTCAGAGAATTATCCAGCTATCAAAACAATGGATACCGAATCAGAAAACCTTATAGACAGCGGACAACTACCGAAGACTTCAACACTTCCGACCGCTATCAGACCTGGGTATATATATATTTTTTGAGAGTGACTAAATGTCTATTATTACTGCTTTGGGTAATGAATGTTCCTTGTATTATTCGAACAGCATTTCAGCCGAATTTATGTGAGTAAATATGTTCCTTGTTCAGTTGAAGTTCCTGGTTATTTAAATAAAATACCTTCTTAATTATTCACATAAAGCGAGTTTCAAGCCATTATATTAATGAACCTCAAAAACTTTTAATTAAGAATGGATAACACCTTACCAAATAATTGTAGCAGATTATGACTCGAGGTAAAGGGGATTAACCTCTGTGTCGGAACAATCAGCACAAGATGTCATTACCCCAAAACTTCCAGAGCTTTACGTTCTAAGTTTAGACATGCGCCCGACTCATAAATGCGAGAAATTACAAAAGGAAACATTTGGCATGCGGTACGGGAGGACAGTGGTTCGCACTGCTGCCTCACAGCGCCAGGGACCCGGGTCCGACTCCCAGCTTGGATCACTGTCTGTGTAGAGTTTGTACGTTCTCCCCGTGTCTGCGTAGGTTTCCCCCGGGTGCACCAGTTTCCTCCCACAGTCCGGTAAGGTGCATTGGCCATTCTAAATTCTCCCTCAGTGCACCCGAACAGGCGCCAGAGTGTGGTGACGCGGGGATTTTCACAGGAACTTCAATCCAGTGTTAATGAAAGTGTGGTGAACCGTCGTTGGTTCCCACCAGGTAGTACTGAGCCAGGGTCTGGCCAGTACTATGAGTCTGTATATATGTTACTGTTGGGGTTAGGGTTGGGCTGTTCTACATGTTACTGCTGGGGTTAGGGTTGGGCTGTTCTACCTGTAATATAGTTATTATGGTACATCCCAGTCGGGCTCCGCCTCCTGGGAGAGGTATAAAGGTCACTGCTCTGTCTGGGACCCTTTAGTCTGGGATCGTGTATTATATATGGTAGCTCTCTGGTAGTAGTCAATAAAAGCCTTTATTTCCTCGAGCATCTCCAGCCTCGTGAGTTATATCGCGCATCAGTAAGCCTCCGTGTGACGCTAATAAATAAGTAAAACTTAAAGCAATGTCTTTGTGCAATATTTTGATCAATATTTTGAGTATGAGATCGCACCAACCAGCAATCAAGAAGATAATTTAAATTAATTAACCACCAATGGACCAGAATTTTACATTGCCATTGTGCCTTTGCAATGGGGGGATGTTCAGATTGACAAGGCAGCTTTTATGGTTAAGCTGTATCCTGGATCCAGGGCAGGGTGAAAGGTGAGGCTTCAAATAAATTCACCAATGTGTCTGGTGACTGAGGTCTGTGTATGATCATGTGTTCGTGCCCTGGAGCAGAATCCCAAATTACATCAGGAAGCCAGATTAGACCCCAGCAACCTTTCTGTTTTGGCATTAATGTGAGGATTGTGTGCTTCACTCCAGGAGTAATTCCACCAACAAATTAGGGACTCCAACCACATTCCATGGACTACCGACAACACAGTTAAAATATAGACCACCTCCTCTGACTAACTTGGAGCGACCCCACTGGTGAATGCATTACCGAACCTGTCATTCATATATCACTGTTCGCATCCAAAAATACCCCGTGGAAGATCGTGACACTGTGTGATAACAGACTCTGAGGCAAAGGGCCAAGCGCACCACACTGCACATTAAATGGGAGACGCGACCAAGTCAAATTCCATGGGTTTCTCAGCAAGTCTCCCAGGTGTCAGTGATCATTGTGACTCACCACATCTCGTTAAAACTCTGTCTGCCTCGGGACAGGTTTCGACCCTTTACTTTTGAGGATCGAGATCTCTGAGTTCCCACAAAAGCCACTCCAACTCGGACTGTCTCAGCATTCCGATAGTTTGACAGGTACGATAGGTGAAGAAAATGCATTTCAATATGACCTTCCGGGAGGAAATGAGGGTGAAAGGCAGAGTGAGTCAGGGAAGGATTTCCCGTGAGTTAAGTCATGGCTGCCAAGAGTGAGAAATAAGAAGGGACGCACACAAGGAAGCAGAGACAGAGACACCAACATTTCTGGAGGCTGGAGGTGATAAGCCCGCGGAGGATTACTGGAGTGGACAGGCTTGAAACAACGGAAATAATTCCAGAAGAATATACATTTTGATCGATGATTTGATTTATTTTGGGCACGTGACACAGTGAAACACATTGTTTCTTGCATGCTTTGCAGACAAAACATACCGTTCATAGAGTACATAGGGGAGAAGGAAAGCAGAGGGTGCACAATGTAGTTTTACATTGAAAACTTGGCCGTAGAGAAGGATCAGCTGAAGATCAGGTAGGGCCATTCAAAGGTCTGACGGCAGCAGGGAAGAAGCTGTTATTGAGTCCGTTGGTACATGACCTCAGATTTTTATATATTTTTTCCCAATGGAAGAACAAAGAACAAAGAAAATTACAGCACAGGAATAGGCCCTTCGGCCCTCCAAGCCTGCACTGACCATTCTGCCCGACTGAACCAAAACCCCTTCGGGGGACCATATCCCTCTATTCCCACCCTATTCATGCATTTGTCGAGACACCCCTCAAAACTCATCATCGTATCTGCTTCCACGATTTCCCACAGCAGGGAGTTCCAGGCACTCACCACCCTCTGTGTAAAAACTTGCCTCGTACATCTCCTTTAAATCTTGCCCCTCACACCTTAAACCTATCCCCCTCGTAATTGACTCTTCCACCCTGGGAGAAAGCTTCTGACTATCCAGTCTGTCCATGCCCCTCATAACCTTGTAGACTTCCATCATGTCGTCCCACAACGTCCGTCGCTCCAGTGAGAACAAACCAAGTTTCTCCAACTCTCCTTATAGCTAATGCCCTCCATACCAGGCAACATCCTGGTAAATCTTTTCTGTACCATCTCCAAAGCATCCACATCTTTCTGGTAGTGTGGGAACCAGAATTGAACACGATATTCCAAGTGCGGCCTAACTAAGGTTCTATAAAGCTGCAACATCACTTGCCTAGTTTTAAACTCAATGCCCGGCCGATGAAGGCAAGCATGCCGTATGCCTTCTTGACTACCTTCTCCACCTGCATTGCCACTTTTAGTGACCTGTGTACCTGTACACCCAGGTCCCTCTGTCTATCAATATTCTTCCGGGTTCTGCCATTTACTGTATATTTTCTATCTGAATTAGACCTTCCAGAATGCATTACCTCACGTTTGTCCGGAGTAAACTCCATCTGCCATCTCTCTGCCCAAACCTCCAATCGACCTAAATCCTGCTGTATCTTCTGATGGTCCTCATCGCTATCCACAAACCCACCAACCTTGGTGTCATCCACAAACTTACTAATCAAACCAGTTACATTTTCCTCCAAATCATTTATATGTATCACAAACAGCAAAGGTTCCAGCACTGACCTCTGAGGAACACCACTTGTCACAAAGAACAGAGAACAGAGAACAGTACAGCACAGGAAACAGGCCCTTCGGCCCTCCAAGCCTGTGCCGCTCCTTGGTCCAACTAGACCAATCGTTTGTATCCCTCCATTCCCAGGCTGCTCATGTGACTCTCCAGGTATGTCTTAAACGATGTCAGCATGTCTGTCTCCACCACCCTACTTGGCAGCGCATTCCAGGCCCCCACCACCCTCTGTGTAAAAAACATCCCTCTAATATCTGAGTTATACTTCGCCCCTCTCACCTTGAGCCCGTGCCCCGCGTGATCGTCACTTCTGATCTGGGAAAAAGCTTCCCACCGTTCACCCTATCTATCCCCTTCATAATCTTGTACACCTCTATTAGATCTCCCCTCATTCTCCGTCTTTCCAGGGATAACAACCCTAGTTTACCCAATCTCTCCTCAAAGCTAAGACCCTCCATACCAGGCAACATCCTGGTAAACCTTCTCTGCACTCTCTCTAACACCTCCACGTCCTTCTGGTAGTGCAGCGACCAGAACTGGATGCAGTACTCCAAATGTGGCCTAACCAGCGTTCTATACAGCTGCATCATCAGACTCCAGCTTTTATACTCTATACCCCATCCTATAAAGGCAAGCATACCATATGCCTTCTTCACCACCTTCTCCACCTGTGTTACCACCTTCAAGGATTTGTGGACTTGCACACCTATGTCCCTCTGTGTTTCTATACTCTTGATGGCTCTGCCATTTACTGTATAACTCCTCCCTACATTATTTCTCCCAAAATGCATCACTTCGCATTTATCTGGATTAAATTCCATCTGCCACCTCTCCGCCCAATTTTCCAGCCAATCTATATCCTGCTGTATTGCCCGACAATGCTCATCGCTATCCGCAAGTCCAGCCATCTTCGTGTCATCCACAAATTTGCTGATAACACCAGTTACACCTTCTTCCAAATCATTTATATATATCACAAATAGCAGAGGTCCCAGTACAGAGCCCTGCGGAACACTACTGGTCACAGACCTCCAGCCGGAAAAAGACTCTTTGATGGCTCCCCTCTGTCTTCTATGGCCAAGCCAGTTCTCCACCAATCCAGCCACTTCTCCTTGTATCCCATGAGCCTTAACCTTTTTAACCCACCTGCCATGAGGGACTTTGTCAAATGCCTTACTGAAATCCATATAGACGACATCAACGGCCCTTCCTTCGTCAACCATTTTTGTCACTTCCTCAAAAAACTCCACCAAATTTGTAAGGCACGACCTCCCCCTTACAAAACCATACTGTCTGTCACTAATGAAATCGTTCCGTTCTAAGTGCACATACATCCTGTCTCTAAGAATCCTCTCCAACAACTTCCCTACCACGGACGTCAAGCTCACCGGCCTATAATACCAGGGTTATCCTTGCTACCCTTCTTAAACAACGGGACCACATTCGCTATCCTCTAATCCTCAGGGACCTCACCTGTGTCCAAAGAAGCGACAAAGATTTCCGTCAGAGGCCCAGCATTTTCATCTCTCATCTCCCTGAGCAGTCTGTGAGCAATTTTGGGCCCCACACCTCAGGAAGGACATACTGGCACTGGAGCGGGTCCAGCGGAGATTCACACGGATGATCCCAGGAATGGTAGGCCTGACATACGATGAACGTCTGAGGATCGTGGGATTATATTCATTGGGGTTTAGGAGGTTGAGGGGAGATCTGATAGAGACTTACAAGATAATGAACGGCTTAGATAGGATGGACGTAGGGAAGTTGTTTCCATTAGCAGGGGAGACTAGGACGCGGGGGCACAGCCTTAGAATAAAAGGGAGTCACTTTAGAACAGAGATGAGGAGAAATTTCTTCAGCCAGAGAGTGGTAGGTCTGTGGAATTCATTGCCACAGAGGGCTGTGGAGGCCGAGACGTTGAGCGTCTTCAAGACAGAAATTGATAAATTCTTGATTTCTCGAGGAATTAAGGGCTATGGGGAGAGAGCGGGTAAATGGAGTTGAAATCAACCATGATTGAATGTTGGAGTGGACTCGATGGGCCGAATGGCCTTACTTCCGCTCCTATGTCTTATGGTCTTATGGTCTAGGATAGATGCCATCAGGACCTGGGGCTTTGTCAGTTTTAAAAAACTAACACTTGCTCCCTTGTAATGGAGATTTTCTCTAACGGGTCAACACCTCCCTCCGAGACACTCCCAGTTAACACGTCCCTCTCCTTCGTGAATACCAATGCAAAGTATTCATTGAGGATCTCCCCTATTCCCTTGGGTTCTAAGCATAATTCCCCTCCTTTGTCCCTGAGAGGTCCGACTTTCTCTCTGACAACTCTTTTGATCCTAATGTATGAATAGAATGCCTTCGGATTCTCCTTAATCCTGCTTGCCAAGAACATCTCGCAACCTCGTTTTGCCCTTCTAACTCCCCGTTTGAGCTCTTTCCTACTCTCTCTGTATTCCTCCAGAGCTCCATCTGTTTTCAGTTGCCTCGACTTAACGTACGCCTCCCTTTTCATTTTAATCAGATCATCAATTTCCCTGGTTATCCACGGCTCTCGAATCCTACCTTTCCTATCCTTCCTTTTTACAGGCACATGCCTATCCTGCAGCCTTATCAATTGTTCCTTAAAAGACTCCCACATGCCAGGCGTGGACTTACCCTCAAACATCCTCTCCCAATCAACATCCACCAATTCCTGCCTAATCCGGCTATAGTTCGCCTTCCCCCAATTTAGCACCCTGCCCGTAGGACAGCACACATCCTTGTCCATTACTATCCGAAAGTTAACAGAGTTGTGGTCACTATTTGCCACATGTTCCCCTACCGAAACTTTGACGACCTGACCGGGCTCATTTCCCAGAACTATGTCCAGTATAGCCCCCTCTCTAGTCGGGCTATCGACATACTGTTCCAAAGAAACTTCGAGTACGCATTTTACAAATTCCTCCCCGTCTGGAACCCCAGCTCTAAGCACTTTCCAGTCGAGACCAGGGAAATTAAAGTCCCCCACGACAACAACCCTATTTTTTCTGCAAATATCCAGAATCTCCTGACATATCCTTTCCTCCACTTCCCGTGGGCTGTTGGGTGGTCTGTAGTACACCCCCAGCATAGCGACTGTACCCTTCCTGTTTCTGAGTTCCACCCACAGTGACTTAGTACATAACCCTTCTAAGTTGTCTTCCCCTCTGCACCGCGGTAATATGCTCCCTAACTAATATCGCTACTCCCCCACCTTTTTTAGCACCTCCTCTGTCTCGCCTAAAACACTGATACCCCGGAATATTCAGCTGCCAGTCCTGTCCTTCTTTTAACCAAGTCTCCGTCACCGCAACCACATCCAAATTCCGCATAAGCATTAAGGCCCTCAGTTTGTCTGTCTTACCCATTACGCTCCGCGCATTGAAGCAGATGCACTCCAGACCTCCAGGCTCACTCAGGTCATCCTCCTCCAGAATGCTCCTCTTCTTAGCTAGCCTTGCCCTGGCCCCCAACTCAACCCCAGCCTCAGTACTTACTGACCGACTGTTTTGTTCCCCACCCCCCCTGCCACACTAGTTTAAATCCTGCCAAAACACTCCAGCAAAACTCCGAGCCAGGATATTTGCTCCCTTCCCGTTAAGGTGTAACCCATCCTTTCTGTACAGTTGCCATCCAGACTTGAAGACTTCCCAGTTATCTATGAATTGAAAACCCTCCCTCTTGCACCATTCCTTTAGCCATGCGTTCAACTGTAGAATCTCCCTGTTCCTATCCTCACTAGCACTAGACACCGGGAGAAGTCTAGAGATTGCTACGCTGGAGGCCTTACCTTTTAGCCTAACACCCATATCCCTGAATTTCTCTCGTCTGACCCCCCCCCCCCCCTGCCCTTCCTACCTACATCATTTTCACCAATGTGTATAATTACGTCCGTTTGATTACCTTCCCTTTTTAATATGCTTCCTACCCTCTCGGAGACATCCAGTACCCCGGCACCAGGGAGGCAGACTACCAAACTGGATTCTCGTTCGCTCCCACAGAACCGCCTGTCCGTGCCTCTAACCATCGCGTCCCCCACCAGTATCGCTCTCCTAAACCCCTTCTTTCCCTTCCGGTCCCCTGTGCCTGTCTCCGTGCAGGCGATCTGGTCCTCGTGGCTTACCCCTGGAGGGTCATCCCCCTCCACAGAATCCAAAACAATGTACCTATTTTGGAGGGGGACAACCACAGGGGATCCCTCCGCAGACTGCTCACTCCCTTCCCTTATCCCATCTGTTGCCCATCCCTTTCTTTTATGGGAGACTGCCACTGGGGTACTTTCTGGCACATCACCCTTCTGACTATTACCCCGCCTAACTGTGACCCACGTGTCTTCCTTCCGAGACCCTGGTGTCACTACCTGACTATAACTTCTATTAATCTCTCATGTTCCCTAACTAACTAAACTGAGGTCATCAGCTCTCCATTTTGAAATGCACCCTTCCACTGCTACCCTTTGTCTTCTATGACTGAGCCATTTCTGCATCCACCTTGCCAGCTCACCTCTGAGCCCATGCAACTTCACCTTCTGCACCAGTCTGCCATGAGGGACCTTGTCAAAGGCCTTACTGATGTCCATCCACTGCCCAACCCTCACCAATCATCTTCCTCGAAAAACTCGATCAAGTTAGAGGGACATGACCTCCCCTTCACAAATCCATGTTGCCTCGCGTGAATACGTCCACTTATTTTCAAGTGGCAGTAAATCCTGTCTCGAAGAATTCTCTCCAGTAATTTCCCTGCCACTGATGTAAGGCTCACTGGCCTGTAATTACTGCAACATCACTTGCCAATTTTTAAACTCAATGCCCCAGCCGATGAAGGCAAGCATGTCGTATGCCTTCTTGACTACCTTCTCCACCTGCATTGCCACTTTCAGTGACATGTATACCTGTACACACAGGTCCCTCTGTCTATCAATATTCTTAAGGGTTCTGCCATTTACTGTATATTTTCTATCTGAATTAGGCCTTCCAAAATTTGCCCGGATTAAACTGCATTTGCCATCTCTCCGCCCAAACCCCCAATCGATCGATATCCTGCTGTATCCTCTGATGTTCCTCTTTGCTATCCGCAAATCCACCAACCTTGGTTTCAACCGCAAACTTACTCATCAAACCAGTGACATTTTCCTCCAAATCATTTATATATATTACAAACAGCAAAGGTCCCAGCACTGATCCCTGATAAACGCCACAATTATTCTTGCTACCCTTCTTAAACAACGG
The DNA here is from genome assembly GCF_964213995.1 of Mustelus asterias. NCBI lineage: Eukaryota > Metazoa > Chordata > Chondrichthyes > Carcharhiniformes > Triakidae > Mustelus > Mustelus asterias. The sequence continues at coordinate 10,831,354 of NC_135808.1, forward strand.
AACAACATTGGCTATTCTCCAACTAGGCTCCCCATATCTCTCGTTATCCAAGGTCCCCAAAATTGCTGTAGTTATCCTTCCTTACAGGAAAGTACCGGTCTTGAATCCCTATCAATTTACATTTGAAAGCCTCCCACATGTCAGAAGTTGATTTGCCCTCAAACATCTGCCCCCAGTCTACATTCTTCATTTCAACCCTAATATTGTTGTAATTAGCCTTCCCCCAGTTTAGCACCTTAACTTGAGGACTACACTTTTCTTTATCAATCAGTATCTTAAAACTTATTAAATTGTGATCACTGTTCCTGAACTGCTCCCCTACTGAAACGTCAATCTCCTGGCCGGGCTCATTCCCTAATACCAGTTCCAATACGGCCCCTTCCCTAGTTGGGACTATCTACACACTGTTTCAAGAAGTCCTCCTGGATGCTACTTACAAACTCTGCCCCATCCATGCCCTCACACTAAGTGAGTCCCAGTCAATTTAGGAGAAGTTAAAATCTCCCACCACAACAATCCTGTTACTTTTACACCTTGCCAAAATCCGCCTCCATATCTGTTCCTCCATCTGCCACTGGCTGTTGGGCGGCCTATAGCAAACCTCCAACATTGTGACTACACCCTTCCTATTCCTGAGCTCTACCCATATTGCCTCGCTGTATGACATTCCGAGGTTTCCTCCCGCAGTACAGCTGTGATATTCTCCTTAACCAGTAGTGCAACTCCCCCACCCCTTTTACATCCCCCTCTATCACACCTGAAACATCTGTATTGTGGAATGTTAAGGTGCCAATCCTGTCCTTCCCTGAACCAAGTCTCTGTAATCGCAACAACATCATAGTACTAATCCAAGACTAATTCCAAGTCCTAATCCAAACATCCGTTCATCTGCCTTAGCTGTTACACTTCTCACATTGAAAGAAATGCACTTCAGTCCACCAAACCCTCTTTGATTAGCAATCCCACCCTGCCTGCTCTTTCTCCGAGTCTTACTGGCCCTACTCTCTGCTTCCCCGTCAGTTAATTCACATTTGCTTTGGTTCCCACCCCTCTGCCAAACTAGTTTAAATCCTCCCGTGTGACTCTAGCAAACCTCCGGGCCAGAATATTTATGCCTTTCCAGTTTAGATGCAACCCGTCCTTCTTGTACAGGTCCGACCTGCCCCGGAAGGGACCCCAATGGTCCAGATATCTGAAACCCTCCCTCCTACACCAGCTGTTTAGCCACGTGTTGAGCTGCACTATCTTTCTATTCCTCGCCTCACTGACACATGGCACAGGGAGTAATCCTGAGATTACAACCCGAGAGGTCCAGCTTTTTAACTTTCTACCCAACTCCCTAAACTGCTGCTGCAGGACCTCATCACTCTTTCTACCTGTGTCATTAGTACCAATATGTACCACGACCTCTGGCTGTTCACCCTCTCCCTTCAGAATGGACCCTAACCAGCACGTTTTTCAGACTGGAGCACCCGGAGGAAACCCACACAGACACGGGGAGAATGTACCAACTCCACAAAGACAGTGGCCCAAACCAGGAATCGAACCCTGGTCCATGGTGCTATGAGGCAGCAAGACAAACCACCGTGCCACTGTGCCGCCCTGAGCTAATTTTGTTTAATAGCAATCAGTGAACCGGGAAAAGTCATGTTGTCGTGGAGAGGGGTGGAGTTCAAGAAACCTCTCTGGTTTCAGGTTATCTGTGTGTTGGCTGGAGAGGTGTTGGTTGCCGTTTGGAACTCATGTTGTTGCAGATCACAGAGAAACGCTCGAAACCTTTACAGCTCAGTGCAGCTGCAAGACTGGAGTTGGGAGGCACCCAGGACAATGCGAGCTTAGTGAAACTAGTGATTCGTGAACAAAGCTGGAATTGTGCCTGTAGTCAGAGGTGGGAGTCCAGTTTTGTGAATCCCAGAGAACACAGGCCCAGGAGAAGCAATTAAACTCTCGGAAGACTGAGACAGTCTGAGTCGGAGTGGCTGATGTGGGAATTCAGAGTCTGAGGGTGAGTTTCTCCGGCCTCCCAGCTGCATTTTCCCCACCCACGGGAGGTGGCGGGTTGTATGATAGCGGCAGGATTCTCCGATCCCAGCACTGCGAATGGAAATTCCCGTTGAAGTCACTCCATGCCGCCGGAATGCTCCAGGCGGCGGTGCACTGCTGCTGGGACTGGAGAATCCCGCCGGCTTGAAAGGCCAAGAGAATTCCAGCCTAAAGCTTCAAAGGTTTTGAGTTGAAGCCTGTCCTGAGAGGGGCAGGAATTTCATGAGGTGTTTTGGCTCACAGTGCTCACTGATATCTGTGAGGGTTGTTGAGAAATCCATGGAATCTATCTTCGTCGCATCTTCCATTGAATGTGCAGTGTTGTGTGTTTGACCACAACTTCCCTGCTAATGCACATGTACCTCATGTGAAATCTGAATATTGGAGTATAAGTTAGATATTGTATGTTGTTTGACTTTGCTGTCTTTGTTGTGTTAATTTTACATTATTTGTTTCAAACCTTTCTTTATTCTCTCAACTGGCATTTCCAACATTTGTCTACTCGAAACACAACGTTACTGGTCACTAAAGAGACAATAAGGAAATCGAGTCCGGAGCTCTTTTGTGGACGGGTGCGGGGCAAAAAGAGTAATTGATATGAACACAGCCAACACTGAGCGGGAGAGTCAAGTCAATGCCTGTCCCTATCGAAATACAGTGAGTAACAGAATACTGAAAGGCCTCGATAGATTGAACTTTGGGAAGATGTTTCCATTTGCAGGGGAGACGAGGATCGGAGGGCACAGCCTCAGAGTAAAGGAATAAGCCATGAGAACCAAGATGAGGAGGAATTTCTTCAGCGAGACGGTGGTGAAACTGTGGAATTTATTGCCACAGAGGAGGTGGAGGCCGGGTCGTTGAGTGTGTTTAAGATGGAGATAGATCGGCTCTTGATTGGTCAGGGGACCACAGGTTACGGGACAATTGGGTTGAGAAACGTAACAGCCATGATGGAATGGCAAAGCAGACTCGATGGACCGAATGGCCTAATTCTGCTCCTTGTGATTTTATGGTCTAAAATGCCATTGGAATGGGAGGAACATCGAGAGAATGTAATTTTCTAAAGCATTCTGATGAGGTCAAGACGCTGTGACGAGCAACAGTCTAAAAGCCAGGGGAATAGTGAACCTGCAACTCTCCAAATTAGTGTTGCTGGTGATGAAATTATCCCCTGATCTGAAACCCATTTCATTCATGATGTTTGCTGGATTGTCTGTGTCGCCGCTGGCAGCTGTTAGGTAACTTCGCCGAGCCATTGGAGGATTGGTTCAGGTATAAATCTGTGTGCTGCTTCCAATGCATTACGCACAGCGCCAGTTGGATGGAGGCTTGCTCTCGGGAAGTTTCAATAATCTCCGTGTAAAATGGGAACAACCAAATCTGTAGACATCACTGTGATTAGTTATCCAATTCTTGTCATTACCAGTATCCCTGGTGAGTAACAGGAAACAACTATTTATTTTGGAAAGCCCTGGTTTCGATGTGTTGTTTTTTCCTTTCCCCCTTGCTGTCTGTCACTGACTCCACGTTGACCATTGCTGCTACAGTTTCTGGTGCTAGTTCAGCCAAGAATATAATTGTACTTTTTATTTTGCATGGATCCGCGGATCTGAGAGAGAATATTAACAACGTCTTGTGATTCACAAAGGACACTGACATCTGGGTGGGTAGATGAGAAATCCACGTAATCTGTCTTGGTCACATTTACCATTTGATGTGCAGTGTGGTTTGCTGCACTCCGGTTTGCCTGTTAACTCACATCTACCTCATGTCAATTGTGTTAATCGTCTTAATGTGGAGGAACGGTGGCACAGTTTTAGCGCTGCTGTCTCACAGAACCAGGGATCTGTGTTCGATTCCCGGCTTGGCTGAATGTCTGTGTGGAGTCTGCACATTCTCCACGTGTCTGCGTGGGTTTCCTCTGGTTGCTCTGGTTTCCTCCCAGACTCCAAAGATTTCAGGTGAATTGGCTCTGCAAAATCCTCCCTCAGTGAACCCGAACAGGAGCCGGAGTGTGGCGACTAGGGGAGTAATTTTATTTCCAATTTCTTACAGCTAATCTGATGGTGATTGTGGTCCTGTCCCGGGGAAGATACGGCCTCGCCAAAGGAATCACTTGTTATATGATCACCATGGCGATAGCCGATCTCCTGGTCTGCACTTTTAACGTCACCCTGGAATGCATCTTTCTCCATCATTTCCCGTATTCATTCCTGATCTACACCAGTGTCTGCCGTGTCACCTCTTTCATGCAAGTATCCAGCGTCCAATTGTCCGTCTGGTCCACAACATTATTTACTCTTGACCGTTTCGTAGCCATTTGTTGTCCAAAACTAAAATTAAAATACTGCACCAGGAGAACTGCCATTGTGATTCTAGCGGCCGTGAGTGTACTCAGTTTTGTCATGAACATTCCGGCCTATTTCCGTTATGAGCCCAACTCTCTTGTTGCCAATGTGCAGTGGGGCTGCCGCACAGTGAAAGGATACGTTTCTTCACCAGCATGGATAGCTTACAAGTGGGTCGCTAATCTCTCAGTCCCATTATTGCCATTCCCTTTGTTGCTGCTGTTGAATTCTCTCACCGTCCGGCACATCTTGGTGACCAGTAGGTCTCGCAGGGCCCTGAAGGCTCACGGCCCTGGGGAGGCCAGCAGTGACCCCGTGTTGAAGAGCAGAAGAACGACTATCGTCCTGCTCTTCACTGTCTCCGGGACCTTTATGGTTCTGTGGACACCAGTCGTAATACTTCACCTCCTCTTCGACTTCACCGAGATACGTAACTTGGAAGTTCGCTTCACTTGGCAATGAGAATCACACTCCTGCTAATGTATTGCAGCACCTGTACGAACACATTCATTTATATATTGACACAGAGAATGTTCCGGGAAGAGATTCTGAACATGGTGAAATATCCATTGATTCTCCTGTTCAAATTCCTGAAGTAACTTTAGAATAATGAAAATCCTGGAGAGAGTGGACGTGGGAAGATGTTTCCATTAGTTGTAGTGACTGGGATCGGAGGCCCCAGCCTCGGAGGAAAGGGATAACCCATTAGAATCGAGGTCAGGAGTAATTTCTTCAGCCATAGGGTGGTGAATCTGTGGAACTCATTGCCACAGAGGGCTGTGGAGGCCTGGTTATTGAGTGTTTCTAATACAAAAATAGATAGGTTCTTGACTAGTAAGGGGATCAAAGGTTGCAGGGAGAAGGCAGGGGAATGGGGATGAGAAACATATCAGCCGTGATCGAATGGCAGAGAAGGCACGGAGGTCCGAATAGCCTGATTCTGCTCCTGTATCTGGTGGTCTTAAGTATTGGAAGGTTGAGATGAGGGGTTTGGGGACCAAGTTGTTGTTTGATATCTCAATTGGACCTCACCAAGTGACCAGAAGATCGAGGCATATCTCGCTGACTATGGCTTCTCAATCTTTCACCAAATCAGGGTTTTCTTTGAGCTGAAGGAATGTGGACTAATATTTTGTCCTCGGCACATGTGGTTACAATTGACCTGAAACTCACCTGCACTCACCACATAAACACAGTGGTTACAAGAGCAGGCAAAAGACTAGAAATACTGCAGCGAGAAACTTACCCGCTGACTTCCCAAACCCTATCCACCATCGAAAAGGCAGGGGTCAGGTGTGTGATGGAATACTCCCCGCTTGACTGGATGGGTGCGGCTCCAACAACACTCAACACGCTTGACACGATCCGGGACAAATCTGCCCGTTTGATTGGCACCATATCTAAAAGCATTCACTCCCTCCACCACCGACGCTCAGTAGCAGAATTGTTTACCATTACAAGAAGCACTGCAGCAATGCACCAAAAAATCCTGAGACAGCACCTTCCAAATCCACGACCACTTCCAGCTGGAAGGACTGGGGCAGCAGACACATGGGAACACCACCACCTGCAAGTTCCCCTCCAAGCCACTCAGCATCCTGACTTTTAAATATATCGCCATTCTTTCACAGTCGCTGGATCAAAATCCTGGAATTCCCTCCCTAACGGCATTGTGGGTGAATCCACAGCATGTGGACTGCAGCGATTCAAGAAGGCATCTCACCGCCACCTTCTCTCGGTCAACGAGGAATGGGCAATAAATCCTGGCCCAGCCAGAGACACCCAATTGTTAAAGTTCATTTGTGGGACGTACATGCATTGTCAATGCTAAATTCTCCGGAGTGCGGCCAATTGGGGATTATAACAGTAACTTCATTGCAGTGTTAATGTAAGCCTATTTGTGACACTAATAAGTAAACTGCAAAAGTATTTTAACTGAATAAAATACACAGATTCGATCAGAGTTAATGTGGTTGTTTTTTTTTTAACTGAATCGCAAGGTTTTCCTGGAAGGAGAAATGTGTCCGTGTGAGAAAGCAGCAATCCAGCATCTTCAGCGGTTCCACAACTGCTGGGGGGGACCCGATGTTAATTTTAACTTTCGGCTGTGTCGGAGAGCTGGCCTCCAAATCCAATTACCTTCCCCATCAACAGAGAGGAAAATCAGTCACCGTGGGTGGCCAATTCCATATCCGGTGTACAGCTTCACCGAGAGTTGAAGTGAACTCACGTCACCAATGTTGAAGTCTTCTCCATTGACTTGAACCGCCTGTCAGTCCCATTCCTGGTGTTAGCCACTGAGCTCAGGTGGCTGGTCGGCTGGTTAGTGACGCAGAGTGATGCTAACAGCGAGGGTTCAATTCCCATTCTGGCTGAGTACTCCCATACTCAATACTCCCATACTCAATACTCCCATACCCTCCTGATGGGAGAAGAAGGTGCATTTCAAGATGACCTTCCGTGAGGAAATGAGGGTGAAAGGCAGAGTGAGTCAGGGAAGAATTCCCCGTGAGTTAAGTCACGGCTGCCAAGGGAGAGAAATAAGAAGGGACACACACAAGGAAGCAGAGACAGAGACACCAAGATTTCTGGAGGCTGGAGGTGGTAAACGAGCGGAGGATTTCTGGGGTGGACTGGCTTGAAACAACAGAAAGAATTCCAGAAGAATATACTATTGATTTGAATTGATTCATTTTTGTCACAGGATACAGTGTAAAGCATTATTTCTTGCACGCTGGACAGACAAAGAATTCCGTCTGTCGAGTACATCGGGGAAAAGGAAAGGACAGGGTGCAGAATTTAGCGTTGCACTCAAAGCTAGGATATAAACTTAATATAAGGTAGGTCCATTCAAAAGTCTGATGGCAGCAGGGAAGAAGCTATTCTTCAGTCAGTTGCGACATGACCTCAGATTTTGTATCTTTTTTCTGACGGAAGAAGGTGAGAGAGAGGTTGTCCGGGGTGCGTGGGGTCCTTAATTATACTGGCTGCTTTTTTGAGGCAGCAGGATGTGCAGACAGACTCAATAGATGGGAGTCGAGTTTGCGCAATGGACGTCGCTACCTTCACAATCCTTTGTAGATTTTTCTGGTCTTGGTCGGAGCAGGACCCATACCAAGCTACTATGAGATCTTTTGACCATAAGACATTGGACCAAATTAGGCCACTCAGCCCATCGACTCTGCTTCACCATTCAATCATGGTTGATATTTTTCTCATCCCCACTCTCCTGCCTTTTCCCCATAACCCCTGACCCCCTTATTAATCATGAACCTATCTAGCTCTGTCTTAAAAACACTCAATGACCTGGCCTCCACAGCCTTCTGCGGCAAAGAGTTCCACAGATTCACCACTCTCTGGCTGAAGAAATTCCTCCTCGTCTCTGTTTTAAAGGATCGTCCCTTTAGCCTGAGGTTATGCCCTCTTGTTCTCGTTTTTCCAACTAACGGAAACATCCTCTCCACGTCCATTCTATCCAGGCCTCGTAATATCCTGTAAGTTTCAATAAGATCCCCTCCCTCATCCTTTGAAACTCCAACGAGTGCAACCGTTCCTCATTTGACAAGCTCTTCATACCAGGTATCATTTTTGTGAACCTCCTCTGGACCCTTTCCAAGGCCTGCACATCCTTCCTTAGATACAGGGCCTACAACTGCTGACAATACTCCAAATGGAGTCTGACCAGAGCCTTATGCAGCCTCAGAAGTAGATCCCTGCTCTTGTATTCTCGCCCTCTCGACATGAATGCTAGCATTGCATTTGCTTTCCTAACTGCCGACTGAACCTGCACGTTCAGCTGAAGAGAATCTTGAACAATGACTCCCAAGTCCCTTTGTGTTTCGGGTTTGCGAAGCAGTTCCCCATTTAGAAAATAATCTACGCCTCCATTCCTCCTTCTGAAGTGCATAACCTCACAGTTTTCCACATTGTATTCCATCTGCTACTTCTTTGCCCACTCTCCTAACTTGTCCAAGTCCTACTGCAACCCCCTGCTTCCTCAATACTACCTGCTCCTCTACATATCTTTGTCTCATCTGCAAACTTAGCAACAGTGTCTTCAGTTCCTTCCTCCAAATCGTTCATGTGTATTGTGAAAAGTTATGGTCCCAGCACTGACCCCTGAGGTGCACCACTAGTCACCGGCTGCCTTCCTGAAAAAGATCCCTTTATCCCCACTCTCTGCCTTCTGCCAGTCAGCCAATCCTTTGTCCATGCCAGATCTTACGTTTAACAGTCTGCTCTGTGACACCTTGTCAATGGACTTTTGGAAATCTAAATAAATCCTGTCCAGTGGTTCTCCTTTATCGAACTTCCTTGTTACCTCCTCAAAGAACTCGAACAGATTTGTCAGACATAACCTCCCGTTGCCGAAGCCATGCTGAGACTATCCTGTTTTATCATGCACTTCCAAGTACTCCAGGATCCCATCTTTAATATTGGATTCTAAAAACTTTCCAATGAATGAAGGCAGGCAAAGCTGCCTATAATTGTCCGTCTGCTGCCTTTATCCCTTCTCAAACATTGGTGTTACATTAGCTACTTTCCAGTCCTCTGGTACCCTCCCTGCCTCCAGTGATTCCTGAATGATCACCACCAATGCCTCCACAATTTCCTCAGCTATCTCTTTTAGAACCCCGGGGTGTAGTACATCTGGTCCAGGTGATTTATCCACCTTAGACTTTTCATTTTCCCCAGAACCTTCCCCTTAGTGATGGCCACTACTCTCACTTGTACCCCCTGATACCCCTGAAGCTCTGGCATCCCACTGGTGTCTTCCACCGTGAAGACTGATGCAAAGGAACTATTCAGTCCCTCTGCCGTTTCTTTGTTTCTTATTATTACAACTCCAGCCTCATTTTCCACTGGTCCAATATCTATTTTTGCCTCTCTCTAATCTTTTATATTTTGAAAAATAACTCTTCTTATTATCTTTTACGTTACTTGTTAGCTGACACTCATATTTCGTTGTCTCCGCTCTTATTGCTATTTTAGTTGTCCTCTGCTCACTTCAGATCGGCTTCCCGATCATCTGGCTTCCCACTCAGCCTCGCCACTTTGTATGCTTTTCCTTTTGCTTTTATGCTGTCCTTGACTTCACCCGTCAGCCATGGATGTCCCATCCTCCCCTTAGCATGCCTCCTCCTCCTTGCGATGAACATGGAGCATAGAACTTAGAACAGTACAGCACAGAACAGGCCCTTCGGCCCACAATGTTGTGCCGAGCATTATCTGAAACCAAGATCAAGCTATCCCACTCCCTATCATCCTGGTATGCTCCATTTGCCTATCCAATAACCGCTTAAATGTTCCTAAAGTGTCTGACTCCACTATCACTGCAGGCAGTCCATTCCACACCCCAACCACTCTCTGCATAAAGAACCTACCTCTGATATCCTTCCTGTATCTCCCACCACGAACCCTATAGTTATGCCCCCTTGTAATAGCTCCATCCACCCGAGGAAATAGTCTTTGAACGTTCACTCTATCTATCCCCTTCATCATTTTATAAACCTCGATTAAGTCTCCCCTGAGCCACCTCCGCTCCAGAGAGAACAGCCCTAGCTCCCTCAACCTTTCCTCATAAGACCTACCCTCCAAACCAGGCAGCATCCTGGGAAATCTCCTCTGCACTCTTTCCAGCGCTTCCACATCCTTCTTATAGTGAGGTGACCAGAACTGCACACAATATTCCAAATGTGGTCTCACCAAGATCCTGTACAGTTGCAGCATAACCCCACGGCTCTTAAACTCCAACCCCCTGTTAATTAAAGTAAACACACTATAGGCCTTCTTCACAGCTCTATCCACTTGAGTGGCTGATGCGCGTTATCATACACGAGGCTAGATGCTCAGGAAATAAAGGCTTTTATTTGCTGTAACGAAGCAGCCAACCATTATATACACGATCCCAGACTGAGGGGTTCCAGCCAGAGCAGGGACCTTTATACCTCTCCCAGGAGGCGGAGCCCGACTGGGATGTACCACAACACTACAATACAAAGGTGTAACAACCCGACCCTAACCCCAATAGCAACAAGTAGCACAACCCATCCCTAACCCAACAGCAACATATGTACATCCTTGTAGTACTGGCCAGACCCTGGCTCAGTACTATCCAGTGGGAACCAACGATGGGTCGCCACATTCACCCCTCCTTTGAGAACAAAGGCCGGCGGGGTACAAAAAAACAGAATAAAATGTCATCAGTCTGTAAGTTCAGATGGTCAGGGGGACCGCACCGTCGTTGTGACCTCCTCAATACCGGCGGTGACACCGGAGTAGGCACTTGCGGTGGCGTTCTCCCCAAGGCGACGTCCAGCTGTTCTTCCATGGACTCACAGGCCGGTTGACCCTGAGGTGACGGTAGTCCATGGAGTCCCGACACGCCCTGAAGTGGCGACCATCCTCTGGACTCAGGCAAGCAGTACACGGGAGTAAAAGGGTTAAGCAATGGTCCCGATGCTGCCCGCGCCGTGTCCGGGGGAGAAACAAGAGTTAAGGGGTTTGTAACAGGGGGTATGGGAGCGACAGGGGTTGCTACGTCCCCTGCTGGTGGCAAGTCTCGGCTCGAGACCGTGTCCTGTCGTCCGTCAGGGTATACCACATAGGCATACTGAGGGTTGGCGTGGAGGAGATGGACCTGTTCGACCAACGGGTCGGACTTGCGGGCCCTTACATGTCGCCGCAGGAGGACGGGTCCTGAGTACGTCAACCAAAACGGTAATGAGGTCCCCGAGGAAGACTTCCGAGGGAATGAAAACATCCTCTCATGGGGAGTAGCATTGGTTGCCGGACACAGGAGTGAGCGAATAGAATGGAGCGCATCAGGGAGCACCTCTTGCCAACGGGAGACTGGAAGGCTTTTTGACTTCAACACCAGTAAGACAGCCTTCCAGACTGTAGCATTCTCACGTTCCACCTGTCCGTTACCCCTAGGGTTGCAGCTCGTGGTCCTACTAGAGGCAATCCCATATGAGAGCAGGAACTGCCTCAAGTCATCGCTCATGAACGACGAGCCCCTGTCGCTGTGAATGTAGCCGGGGTACCCGAACAGGGTAAAGAGATCACGGAATGCCTTGATAACCGTGGCAGCGGATGTATCAGAGCAGGGAACAACAAATGGGAACCTCGACTACTCGTCAACGATATTGAGGAAGTACACATTCCGATCTGTTGAGGGAAGGGGGCCCTTAAAACCGACACTCAGTCTCTCGAAGGGAAGAGTGGCCTTGACTAAATGTGCCCGGTCAGGTCGGTAAAAGTGCGGTTTGCATTCCGCGCAAACCCGACAGCTTCTTGTTACGGACCTGACATCCTCCACCGAGTAGGGCAGGTTGCGGGCTTTTATAAAGTGGTGGAGCCGAGTGACCCCAGGATTCCAGATGTCATTATGGAGAGCCTGCAAACGGTCCTCCTGTATACTGGCGCATGTTCCACGCGAGAGGGCATCCGAGGGCTCATTGAGTTTCCCTGGACGGTACATGATGTCATAGTTATAGGTGGAGAGTTCAATTCTCCACCGCAAGATCTTGTCATTCTTGATCTTGCCCCTCTGCGTGTTATTAAACATGAACGCCACGGACCGCTGGTCCGTGATCAGGGTGAACCGTTTTCCCACCAAGTAATGGCGCCAGTGCCTGACGGCCTCCACAATGGCCTGGGCCTCCTTTTCCACCGCTGAATGCCGAATTTCGGGGCCTTGGAGGGTGCGGGAAAAAAAGGCGACGGGCCTGCCCGCCTGGTTAAGTGTGGCGGCCAGGGTGAAATCAGATGCATCGCTCTCCACCTGAAAGGGGATGGACTCATCAACAGCGTGCATCGTAGCTTTCGCGATGTCGGCTTTTAATTTATCGAAGGCCAATCGGGCCTCTGGCGTGAGGGGAAAAGTAGTGGACTTCATGAGCGGACGGGCTTTGGCCGCGTGATTGGGAACCCACTGCGCATAATAAGAGAAGAAGCCTAAGCATCTTCTCAGTGCTTTTGCACTAGTGGGCAAGGGAAGTTCGAAAGGGGGCGCATACGGTCTGGATCAGGGCCAATGACCCCGTTTTCCACCACGTATCCTAGGATGGCTAAATGGCGCGTACGAAACACACACTTCTCCCTGTTGTAGGTCAGGTTCAGGTGAGATGCAGTGCGTAGGAAATTCAGGAGATTCGTGTCGTGGTCCTGCTGGTCATGGCCGTAGATGGTGACATTATCCAGTTACGGGAAGGTAGCCCACAGCCCGTTCTGGTCCACCATTTGCTCCATGGCACGCTGGAAGACCGAGACCCCATTGGTGACACCAAAGGGAACCCTGAGAAAGTGATACAAGCGACCATCCGCCTCAAAAGCCGTGTATTGTCGGTCCTCTGGGCGAATGGGGAGTTGATGGTCGGCAGACTTGAGGTCTATGGTGGAGAACACCCGGTACTGCGCAATCTGATTGACCATCTCAGATATGCGCGGGAGAGGATACGCATCGATTAATGTGTATCGATTAATGGTCTGACTGTAGTCAATGACCATCCGGGGTTTGTTCCCACTCTTGACTACCACGACCTGCGCCCTCCACGGACTAGCGCTGTTTGGTATGATCCTTTCTTTGAGGAGCCGCTGAACCTCAGATCGAATGAAGATCTGATCCTCAGCGCTGTAATGCCTACTTTTAGTCGCAATGGGCTTGCAGCCTGGCACGAGATTCTGGAACAGGGAGGGTGTGGTAATCTTCAGCTTCGAGAGACTACAGGCGGGGCGCGTTGGGGAATTTGGAGGCTGCTGTTCTCCCACTGACAGTGAAGGGAGTGGCCCACCATACTGTAGGGTTACACTCCTCAAGTGGACCATGAAGTTTAGTCCGAGAGTATTGGCGCGCAAAGGAATGGCAACAGTAGGAGCATGAAACGCTCGTAAACTGTGCCATGCACCGTCAAAGTTACCACGCAACTCCCTAGCACGGTAACAGACCGGGACCTCGATGCCATAGAAATTTTCTGTTTGGCAGGTTGAATCCGGAGTCCACACCGCTTCACAGCGTCTGGGTGGATAAAGCTCTCAGTGCTCCCGCTGTCAAACAGGCAATAAATCACGTGGTCATTTACCTGGATGTTCATCATAGATTTGTCAAGTCTATGAGGCTTGGCCTGGTCCAGGATGATCGACGCCACCGTTGGTTCATGAGCGCCACTGCAGGCAGCTGAAATCGACGAGGAGCACCCCTGCTGGTCGTTCGCGGTCGGTGCCGACCAACGTGGCCGCTCCCATAGGTCGCACGTGGGTGATGGCGCCAAACTCGGCGACCCCGGGTGGTCACATACCTCCGACTCCGTCGACCGTAATGGCGTCGTCCTGGCCTCGCACGTGGATGAACCCCTCGATGATTTTGACGACGAAGAGCCGGGCTCTGAAGAATTGCAGGTCATACTGCCGTTCCTAGATTTAGATCGGCACACTTTTGAATAGTGTGCATTCTTACCGCAGGCAGACCACAACACAGCCTTAGCGGGACACCGTTGCCGAGTATGCTTCGCTCCCCCACAGAAGTAACACTGCGGGCCGCCCGGAGCTGCTTCCGTCGTCTGGCCCAAGTGTGAGCACACCATTACGCAGCATTTTGAACCAGAGGGACGAGGAGGGATTGGCGACTGCTCCTGCCACGTTGTCTCCACGTGGTCTTCAGGATACAATACTAGGCTTTTGGAGGCCGTCTCCAGCATCTCCGCTCGCTCGATTGCCTGGGTCAGGTCAAGGTTACCTTTCTCCAGTAGTTTCAGTCACAAACGCATCTCGGGCGAGGTCGTTCATACTCTGCTCAGCCGACACAGCTTTGCAGTTACAGCCCCTGGCTAGCTGTAGGAGCTCATTCGCATATTCCATCGTTTCGCCAGACTGCCGTCGTCGAGTGGCTAAGAGGTAACGCGCGTGTATTTCATTGGGCGGTTTGATATAACACTTCTTCAGAAGCTCGAGGGCCTTTGTGTAATCGGTGGCTGCACGGATCGCGAGGCAGACAGTGTCGCTTACCCTCGCATGGAGGACCCGGAGTCTGTCATCATCTGTGGTGACCGCTGCGGAGGCTGCCAGGTAGTCTTCGAAATACTTCAGCCAGTGGTCGAAGGTGTTAGAGGCGCCCACCGCACGTGGATCTAGTGTAAGGCGTTCCGGCTTCAGTATCTGCTCCATACTCTCTTTTTTTTCTTCGACGAGAGTTTAACAACAGCAAATAAAATTGATGCGCGTTATCATACACGAGGCTAGATGCTTAGGAAATTAAGGCTTTTATTTGCTGTAACGAAGCAGCCAACCATTATATACACGATCCCAGACTGAGGGGTTCCAGCCAGAGCAGGGACCTTTATACCTCTCCCAGGAGGCGGAGCCCGACTGGGATGTACCACAACACTACAATACAAAGGTGTAACAACCCGACCCTAACCCCAATAGCAACAAGTAGCACAACCCATCCCTAACCCAACAGCAACATATGTACATCCTTGTAGTACTGGCCAGACCCTGGCTCAGTACTATCCAGTGGGAACCAACGATGGTTCACCACAGTGGCAACCTATAGAGATCTGTGGATATGAACCCCAAGATCTCTCTGTTCCTCCACAGTCTTCAGAACCCTACCTTTGACCCTGTAATCCACATTTAAATTAGTCCTACCAAAATGAATCACCTCACATTTATCAGGGTTAAACTCCATTTGCCATTTTTCAGCCCAGCTTTGCATCCTATCTATGTCTCTTTGCAGCCTACAACAGCCCTCCACCTCATCCACTACTCCACCAATCTTGGTGTCATCAGCTAATTTACTGATCCACCCTTCAGCCCCTTCCTCTAATTCATTAATAAAAATCACAAAGAGCAGAGGACCAAGCACTGATCCCTGCGGCAATCCGCTAGCAACCTGCCTCCAATCCGAAAATTTTCCATCGACCACCACCCTCTGTCTTCGATCAGACAGCCAGTTACCTATCCAATCGGCCAACTTTCCCTCTATCCCACACCTCCTCACTTTCATCATAAGCCAACCATGGGGGACCTTATCAAACGCCTTACTAAAATCCATGTATATGACATCAACTGCCCTACCTTCACAACACATTTAGTTACCTCCTCAAAAAATTCTATCAAATTTGTGAGGCACGACTTGCCCTTCACGAATCTGTGCTGACTATCCCGGATTAATCCGCATCTTTCTAAATGGTCGTAAATCCCATCTCTAAGGACCTTTTCCATCAATTTACCAACCACCGAAGTAAGACTAACCGGTCTATAATTACCAGGGTCATTTCTATTCCCTTTCTTAAACAGAGGAACAACATTGGCCATTCTCCAGTCCTCTGGCACCATCCCCGTGGACAGCGAGGACCCAAAGATCAAAGCCAAAGGCTCTGCAATCTCATCCCTTGCCTCCCAAAGAATCCTAGGATACATTTCATCAGGCCCAGGGGACTTATCGATCTTCAGTTTATTCAAAACTGCCAGTAAATCCTCCCTCCGAACATCTATTTCCTCCAGCCTATTAGCCTGTAACACCTTCTCTTCCTCAAAAACATGGCCCCTCTCCTTAGTGAACACTGAAGAAAAGTATTCATTCATCACCTCGCCTATCTCTACTGACTCCATACACAAGTTCCCACTACTGTCCTTGACCGGCCCTAACCTCACCCTGGTCATTCTTTTATTCCTCACATAAGAGTAAAAAGCCTTGGGGTTTTCCTTGATCCGACCCGCCAAGGACTTCTTGTGTGCCCTCCTAGCTCTCCGAAGCCCCTTTTTCAGCTCAATGCTTGCTAACTTGTAACCCTCAATCGAGCCATCTGAACCTTGTTTCCTCATCCCTACATAAGCTTCTCTCTTCCTTTTCACAAGACATTCCACCTCTTTCATGAACCATGGTTCCCTCACTCGGCCATTACCTCCCTGCCTGACAGGGACATACCTATCAAGGACAGCCAGTATTTGTTCCTTGAAAAAGTTCCACTTTTCATTAGTTCCTTTCTCTGACAGTTTCTGTTTCCAACTTATGCCCCCTAATTCTTGCCTAATCGCATCATAATTACCACTCCCCCAATTGTAAACCTTGCCCTGCCGTATGGCCCTATCTCTCTCCATTGCAATAACAAAAGACACCGAATTGTGGTCACTATCTCCAAAGTGCTCTCCCACAACCAAATCTAACACTTGGCCCGGTTCATTTCCCAGTACCAAATCCAATGTGGCCTCACCTCTTGTCGGCCTATCCACATGTTGTGTCAGGAAACCCTCCTGCACACACTGCACAAAAACTGCCCCATCCGAACTATTTGACCTACAAAGGCTCCAATCAATATTTGGAAAGTTAAAATCCCCCATGACAACTACCCTGTGACCCCCACACATATCCATAATCTGCTTAGCAATTTCTTCCACCACATCTCTATTACTATTTGGGGGCCTATAGTAAACTCCTAACAACGTGACCGCTCCTTTCCTATTTCTAACCTCAGCCCATATTACCTCAGTGTGCAGATCCACCTCGAAGTGCCTTTTCGCAGGCGTTAAACTATCCTTGATTAACAACGCCACTCCTCCACCTCTTTTACCAGCTTCCCTACACTTAGTGAAACATCTATACCCCGGAACGTCCAACAACCATTCCTGTCCTTGTTCTACCCACATCTCCGTAATGGCCACAACATCGTAGTCCCAAGTACCAATCCACGCCCCAAGTTCATCTACCTTGTTCCGGATGCTCCTTGCATTGAAGTAGACACACTTCAACCCACCTTCCTGTCTACCGGTACCCACCCTTGACCCTGATACCTTCCCCAATACCTCACCACCCTCACTGACTTCTGGACTACAACTCCTTTTCCCACTCCCTTGACAAATTAGTTTAAACCCCCCTGAAGAGCCGTAACAAATTTCCCTCCTAGTATATTGGTGCCCCTCTGGTTCAGGTGCACCCCGTCGTGTTTGTACAGGTCCCACCTTCCCCAGAATGTGTTCCAATTATCCACGTATCTGAAACCCTCCGTCCTACACCATCCCTGCAACCACATGTTTAAATGCACTCTCTCCCTGTTCCTCAACTCGCTATCACGTGGCACCGGCAACGTACCAGAGATGACCACATGTTTTGTCTTGGCTCTCAGCTTCCAGCCCAGCTCCAGAAATTCCTGCTTTAAATCCCCGTCCCTTCTCTTACCTATGTCATTGGTACCAATGTGTACCACGACTTGTGACTGTTTCCACTCCCCTTCAGAATCCGGAAAACACGGTCTGAGACGTCACGGACCTTGGCATCCGGTAGGCAACATACCATCCGTGAGTCTCTTTTGCTGCCACAGAACCTCCTATCTATCCCTCCAACTAACGAGTCCCCAATAACTATTGCCCTCCCGCTCTATACCTTACCCTCCCGAGCCACAGAGACGGACACAGTGCTGGAGATCCTCTCACTGTGGCTCACCACTGGTATGTCATCCCCCTCAACTGTATCCAAAGCGGAATACTTGTTGCTAAGGGGAACGACCACCGGGGATCCCTGCACAGACTGCTTCCTCCCAGCCCCTCTCACCATCACCCATCTGTTTTCATTCCTCGGAGTAACTGTATTCCTAAAGCTTCTGCCTATGGCCACCTCTGCGTCCCTAATGATCCTAAGTTCATCCAACTCCAGCTCCAGTTCCCTAACACGGTTTTGGAGGAGCTGCAGATGGGTGCACTTCCCACAGGTGTAATCAGCAGGGAAACTGTCATCGTCCCTCACCTCAAACATAGTGAATAAGAAAAGAGAGGCGTACAGAAGGTTCAGAGAGCTAGGAGGTGTTAAGGATTTAGAGGAGTATACGGGATGTAGGATGGAGCTTAAGAAGGAAATTAGGAGAGCGAGAAGGGGTCATGAGAAGACCTTGGCGGGTAAGATTAAGGAGAATCCCAAGGCTTTCTACAAATATGTCAAGAGTAAAAGGATGAGATGTGAAGGCATAGGACCCTTAAAAGGTGAAGGGGGAAAAAAAAGTTTGTGCGGAACCGTTAGAAATGGCGGAGGTGCTTAATGAATACTTTACCTCCGTATTCACGGTGGAAAGGGATCTGGGTGGTTGTACTGCTGGTTTGCGGTGGACAGAAAGGATCGAGCATGTGGACATAAAGAAAGAGGATGTGTTGGAACTATTGAATGGCATCAAGATTGGTAAGTCGCCGGGACCGGATGGGATGTACCCCAGGTTACTGTGGGAGGCGAGGGAGGAGATTGCGGAGCCTTTGGCGATGATCTTTGCATCGTCGATGGAGACGGGAGAGGTTCCGGAGGATTGGAGGATTGCAGATGTGGTCCCTATATTCAAGAAAGGGAACAGGGACAGCCCGGGAAATTACCGACCGGTGAGTCTAACCTCAGTGGTTGGTAAGTTGATGGAGAGGATCCTGAGAGACAGGATTTATGATCATCTAGAGAAGTTTAGTATGATCAAAAGTAGTCAGCACGGCTTTGTCAAGGGCAGGTCGTGCCTTACGAGCCTGGTTGAGTTCTTTGAAAATATGACCAAACACATTGACGAAGGAAGAGCGGTGGATGTGGTCTATATGGACTTCAGCAAGGCGTTCGATAAGGTCCCCCATGCAAGACGTCTTGAGAAAGTGAGAGGGCATGGGATCCAAGGGGCTGTTGCCTTGTGGATCCAGAACTGGCTTGCCTGCAGAAGGCAGAGAGTGGCTGTGGAGGGGTCTTTCTCTGCATGGAGGTCAGTGACCAGTGGAGTGCCCCAGGGATCTGTTCTGGGACCCTTGCTGTTTGTCATTTTCATAAATGACCTGGATGAGGAAGTGGAGGGATGGGTTGGTAAGTTTGCTGACGACACCAAGGTAGGTGGTGTTGTGGATAGTTTGGAGGGATGTCAGAAGTTGCAGCGAGACATAGATAGAATGCAAGACTGGGCAGAGAAGTGGCAGATGGACTTCAACCCGGATAAGTGTGTAGTGATCCATTTTGGCAGATCCAATGGGATGAAGCAGCAGTATAATATGAAGGGTACCATTCTTAGCAGTGTAGAGGATCAGAAGGACCTTGGGGTCCGGGTCCATAGGACTCTTAAATCGGCCTCGCAGGTGGAGGATGCGGCCAAGAAGGCGTACGGCGTACTAGCCTTCATTAATCGAGGGATTGAGTTTAGGAGTCGGGAGATAATGCTGCAGCTTTATAGGACCCTGGTTAGACCCCACTTGGAGTACTGCGCGCAGTTCTGGTCACCTCATTACAGGAAAGATGTTGAAGCCATTGAAAGGGTGCAGAGGAGATTTACAAGGATGTTGCCTGGATTGGGGGACATGCCTTATGAGGATAGGTTGAGGGAGCTTGGTCTCTTCTCCCTGGAGAGACGAAGGATGAGAGGTGACCTGATAGAGGTTTACAAGATGTTGAGAGGTCTGGATAGGGTAGACTCTCAGAGGCTATTTCCAAGGGCTGAAATGGTTGCTACGAGAGGACACAGGTTTAAGGTGCTGGGGGGGGGGGGGGGGGGTAGGTACAGAGGAGATGTCAGGGGTAAGTTTTTCACTCAGAGGGTGGTGGGTGAGTGGAATCGGCTGACGTCGGTGGTGGTGGAGGCAAACTCGTTGGGGTCTTTTAAGAGACTTCTGGATGAGTACATGGGATTTAATGGGATTGAGGGCTATAGATAGGCCTAGAGGTAGGGATATGATCAGCGCAACTTGTGGGCCGAAGGGCCTGTTTGTGCTGTGGCTTTCTATGTTCTATAGTGCAAGAGGAACATAGCACTGCCTGCACACCCATCCCCTCTAGATAGCTTGCCAGTACCAGGTAGAAACAGCAAAAATGAATTAAACTCACCCCTGCTCACCCTTTCTGACTCGGCCCTGTGAGCCAAAGCCTTTTTGCTCACACTCTGCTTCCCATGCACTACGCTGCCCGCTCCCGACGCTGCCTGCTGTATCCTGCAGCCTACCTTTTATACTTCACGCGCTTGAAAAACCCTTCCCAGACTCCTTAGCAGCCCACTTCCAGTTTTCACTTTAAACTTAAAATTCTACTGCAAATGAATTCCTATTCTGCCTCCCGAATAACCCCCGAAACTCCTGCCATTGCTGTTCCACTGTCTTCCCTGCTCGACTCCCTTTCCAATGAACTCTGGCCAGCTCCCCCCTCATGTGTTTCTAGTTGCCTTTATTTAATTGTAATTCCATTACATCTGATTCCAGCTTCTCCCTCTCAAACTGCAGGGTAAATTCCATCATATTGTGGCCTCTGCTACCTCAGGGTTCTTTCACCTTAGGTTCCCTAATCAAGTCTGCCTCAATGCATATCACCAAATCCAGAATTGCCTGTTCCCTACTAGGCTCTGCCACAAACTGCTCCAAAAAAACATCTCTGAGATATTCCACAAATTCCTTTTCTTGTGATCCACTACCTACCTAATTTTCCCAGTCCACTTGCATATTGAAGTCCCCCATGATAATTAATTTATTGCCTTTTTTATGTTCCTTTTCTATCTCCTAATTGATTTGCTGCCCCCATCCTGACTACTGCTAGTGGGCCTGCACATAACTCCCATCAGGGTCTTTTTACTTTTGCGATTCCTCAAATCTACCCACAGAGATGTTATGCCTTCTGATCCTCTATCACTTCTTGCTATCTGATGCGCATTATCACACACGAGGCTTGAGATGCTCAAGGAAATAAAGGCTTTTATTTACTGTTACAACGAAGCTACCGTGTATAGTACACGATCCCAGACTGAGGGGTCCCAGACAGAGCAGTCATCTTTATACCTCTCCCAGGAGGCGGAGCCCGACTGGGATGTACCGTAATAACTATAATAGAGGTGTAACAGCCCAACCCTAATCCCAACAGCAACAAGTAGAACAACCCATCCCTAACCCCAACAGCATCATATATACATACTCGTAGTACTGGCCAGACCCTGGCTCAATACTATCTAGTGGGAACCAACGATGGTTCACCACATTCACCCCTGCTTTGAAGACAAAGGCCGGCGGGGTACAAAAAAAACCAGAATATTTTGTCATCAGTCTATAAGTTCAGACGGTCAGGGGGACCGCACCGTCGTTGTGACCTCCTCAACACCGGTGATGACACCGGAGTAGGCACTCGCGGTGGCATTCTCCCCAAGGCGATGTCCAACAGTTCCTCCACAGTCTCACGGGCCGGTTGACCCCGAGGTGATGATAATGCATTGAGTTCCAACACGCCCTGAAGTGGTGACCATCTCCTGGACTCAGGCAAGCTGTACACGGGAGTAAAAGGGTTAAGTAATGGTCCCGATGCTGCCCGCGCCGTGTCAGGAGGGGAAACAATAGTTGGTGGGTCTCTATCAGAAGGTATGGGAGCAACAGGGGTTTCTCCGTCCCCTGCTGGTGCAAGGTCTCGAATCGAGACCGTGTCCTCTCGCCCGTCAGGGGATGCCACATCGGCATACTGAGGGTTGGCGTGGAGGAGATGGACCTGTTCGACCAACGGATAGGACTTGCGGGCCCTTACATGTCGCCGCAGGAGGACAGGTCCTGAGGTCCCAGAGGAAGACTTCCGAGGGAATGAAAACAGTCTCTCATGGGAGTGGCGTTGGTTGCCGGACACAGGAGTGAGCGTATGGAATGGAGCGCATCAGGGAGCACCTCTTGCCAACGGGAGACTGGAAGGCTTTTTGACTTCAATGCCAGTAAGACAGCCTTCCAGACTGTAGCATTCTCACGTTCCACCTGTCCGTTACCCCTAGGGTTGTAGCTCGTGGTTCCACTAGAGGCAATCCCGTATGAGAGCAGGTATTGCCTCAAGTCATCGCTCATGAACGACGAGCTCCTATCGCTGTGAATGTAGCAGGGGTACCCGAACAGGGTGAAAAGATAACGGAATGCCTTGATAACCGTGGCAGCGGATGTATCAGAGCAGGGAATAACAAAAGGGAATCTCGAGTACTCATCAATGATGTTGAGGAAGGACACATTCCAATCTGTTGAGGGAAGGTGGCCCTTAAATTCGATACTCAGTCTTTCGAAGGGACGAGTGGCCTTGACTAGTTGTGCCCGGTCAGGTTGGTAAAAGTGCGGTTTGCATTCCGCGCATACCCGACAGCTTTGCGTTATGGACCTGACATCCACCACCGAGTAGGGCAGGTTGCGAGCTTTTACGAAGTGGTAGAGCCGAGTGACCCCAGGATGGCAGAGGTCATTATGGAGAGCCTGCAAACGGTCCTCCTGCATACTGGCGTATGTTCCACGCGACAGGGCATCCGAGGGCTGTTGAGTTTCCCTGGACGATACACGATGTCGTAATTATAGGTGGAGAGTTCGATTCCCCACCTCAAGATCTTGTCATTCTTGATCTTGCCCTGCAGCGTGTTATTGAACATGAACGCCACGGACCACTGGTCCGTGATCAGGGTGAACCGCTTTCCCGCCAAGTAATGGCGCCAATTCCTGACGGCCTCCACAATGGCCTGGGCCTCCTTTTCCACCGCTGAATGCCGAATTTCGGGGCCTTGGAGGGTGCGGGAAAAAAAGGCGACAGGCCTGCCCGCCTGGTTAAGTGTGGCGGCCAGGGCGAAATCAGATGCATCGCTCTCCACCTGAAAGGGGATGGACTCATCAACAGCGTGCATCGTGGTTTTCGCGATGTCGGCTTTTAGTTTATCAAAGGCCAAACGAGCCTCTGGTGTTAGGGGAAAAGAGGAGGACTTGATGAGCGGACGGGCTTTGTCCGCGTAATTAGGAACTCACTGTGCATAGTAAGAGAAGAAGCCTAAGCATCTTCTCAGTGCTTTTGCGCTAGTGGGCAGGGGAAGTTCAAGGAGGGGATGCATATGGTCTGGATCAGGGCCAATGACCCCGTTTTCCACCACGTATCCGAGGATGGCTAAACGGCGCGTACGAAATACACACTTCTCCCTGTTGTAGGTCAGATTCAGGCGAGATGCAGTGCGTAGGAACTTAAGGAGATTTGTGTCATGGTCCTGCTGGTCATGGCCGCAGATGGTGATGTTATCCAGGTACGGGAAGGTAGCCCGCAGCCCGTTCTCGTCCACCATTCGGTCCATAGCACGCTGGAAGACCGAGACCCCATTGGTGACACCAAAAGGAACCCTGAGAAAGTGATACAAGCGACCATCCGCCTCAAAAGCCGTGTATTGTCGGTCCTCTGGGCGAATGGTGAGTTGGTGGTAGGCAGACTTGAGGTCGATGGTGGAGAACACCCGGTACTGCGCAATCTGGTTGACCATGTCAGATATGCGCAGGAGGGGATACGCATCCAGCTGCGTGTATCTATTAATGGTCTGACTATAGTCAATGACCATCTGGGGTTTGTTCCCACTCTTGACCACCACGACCTGCGCTCTCCATGGACGAGCGCTAGATTGTATGATCCCTTCCTTGAGGAGCCGCTGAACTTCAGATTGAATGAAGATCCGATCCTCAGCGCTGTAACGCCTACTCTTAGTTGCAATGGGCTTGCAGCCTGGCACAAGATTCTGGAACAGGGAGGGTGTGGTAATCTTCAGCGTCGAGAGGCTACAGGCGTTGGGCAATTTGGAAGCTGCCGTTCTCCCACAGAAAGAGGAGGGAGTGGCCCACCGTACTGTAGGGTTACACTCTTCAAGTGGACCATGAAATTTAGTCCGAGGAGTATTGGCGCGCAAAGGTGGGGCAACACCAGGAGCTTGAAGCGCTCGTAAACCATTCCCCGCACTGTTAAATTTACCACGCAATTCCCTAGCACGGTGACAGACCGGGACCTTGATGCCATCGAAATTGTCTGTTTGACAGGTTGGATCTGGAGACCACACCGCTTCACAGCGTCTGGGTGAATAAAACTCTCAGTGCTCCCGCTGTCAAGCAGACAATAAATCAAGTGTTTGTTTACCTGAATGTCCATCATAGACTTGTCGAGGTCTGTGAGGCTTGGCCTGATCCAGGATGATCGACGCCAGCGTTGGTTCGTGAGCGCCACTGCAGGCAGCAGAGATAGACGAAGATGACCCCTGCTGGTCGTTTGCGGTCAGTGCCGACCAACATGGCCGCTCCCATTGGTCGCTCGTGGGTGATGGCGCCAAAATCAGCGACCCCTGGTGGTCACGCATCTCCGACTCCATCGACTGTAATGGCGTCGTCCTGACCTCGCACGTGGACGAAACTTTGATGATGCCGACGACGAAGGACCGGGCTCCGGGGAGTAGCAGGCCGCACTGCTGTTCCTGGAAGTAAGTTTGCATCGGCATACCTTCGAATAGTGCCCCTTCTTACCGCAGGCGGAGCACAACACAGCTTTAGCGGGACACCGCTGCCGAGTATGCTTCGCTCCCCCACAGAAGTAACACCGTGGGCCGCCTGGAGCTGCTGCCGTCGTCAGGCCTGAGTGAGGGCACGCCATCACGCAGCTTTTCGAACTCGAGGGACGAGGAGGGATCAGTGACTGCTCCTGCCACGTTGTCTCCACGTGGTCTTCGGGATACAATACTAGGCTTTTGGGGGCCATCTCCAACGTATCCGCTAGTTCTATCGACTTACTGAGATCAAGATTACCTTGCTCCAACAGTCTGAGTCGGATATAAGATGATCCGATTCCCGCCACAAACGCATCTCGAGCGAGGTCGTTCATGTTCTGGTCTGCCGACACTGCTTTGCAGTTACAGCCCCTGGCTAGCTGTAGGAGCTCGTTCGCGTATTCTTCCGTCGTTTCGCCGGGCTGCCGTCGTCGAGTGGCTAAGAGGTATCGAGCATGCATCTCGTTTGGCGGTTTAATGTAATGCTTCTTAAGAAGCTCGAGGGCCCTTGTGTAGTCGGTGGCCGCACGGATCGCAAGATATACGGTGTCGCTTACCCTCGCGTGGAGGACCCGGAGTCTGTCGTCGTCTGTGGTGACCGCTGCGGAGGCTGCAAGGTAGTCCTCAAAACATTTCAACCAGTGGCCGAAGGTGTTGGAGGTGCGTGGATCCAGTGTAAGACGTTCGGGTTTTAACATCTGCTCCATACTCACTGGATCGTTTTCTTTTTTTAACGACGAGAGTTTAATTAACAGTAAATAAAATTGATGCGCGTTATCACACACGAGGCTTGAGATGCTCAAGGAAATAAAGGCTTTTATTTACTGTTACAACGAAGCTACCATGTATAGTAAACGATCCCAGACTGAGGGGTCCCAGGCAGAGCAGTGACCTTTATACCTCTCCCAGGAGGCGGAGCCCGACTGGGATGTACCATAATAACTATAATACAGGTGTAACAGTCCAACCCTAACCCCAACAGCAACAAGTAGAACAACCCATCCCTAACCCCAACAGCAACATATATAAATACTCGTAGTACTGGCCAGATCCTGGCTCAGTACTATCTAGTGGGAACCAACGATGGTTCACCACACTATCATAGAGTCAGAGAGTCAGAGAGTCATAGAGGTTTACAGCATGGAACATAGAACATAGAACATAGAAAGCCACAGCACAAACAGGCCCTTCGGCCCACAAGTTGCGCCGATCACATCCCCACCTCTAGGCCTATCTATAGCCCTCAATCCCATTAAATCCCATGTACTCATCCAGAAGTCTCTTAAAAGACCCCAACGAGTTTGCCTCCACCACCACCGACGTCAGCCGATTCCACTCACCCACCACCCTCTGAGTGAAAAACTTACCCCTGACATCCCCCCTGTACCTACCCCCCAGCACCTTAAACCTGTGTCCTCTCGTAGCAACCATTTCAGCCCTTGGAAATAGCCTCTGAGAGTCCACCCTATCCAGACCCCTCAACATCTTGTAAACCTCTATCAGGTCACCTCTCATCCTTCGTCTCTCCAGGGAGAGACAGGCCCTTCGGCCCAACTTGTCCACACTGCCCTTTCTTGACCCCTAAGTTAGTCCCAATTGCCCGGGTTTCACCCATATCCCTCTATACCCATCTTACCCATGTAACTGTCGAAACGTTTTTTAAAAGACAAGATTCTCCCCACCTCTATATTAAACCTGGCAGCTTGTTCCAGACACTCACCACCCTCTGTGTGACAAAATTGCCCCTCTGGGCCATTTTGCGTCTCTCCCCTCTAACATAAATCTATGCCCTCTAGTTTCAGACTCCCCTAACTTTGGGAAAAGATATTGACTATCCAACTGTTCGATGCACCTCATTATTTTATAGACCTCTATAAAATCACCCCGAAGGCTCCTACATTCCAGAAAAAAAAGTCCCAGACTATCCAGCTTCTCCTTATAGCTCAAACTGTCAAGCCCAGTTAGCGTCTAAGTAAATCTTTTCTGCATGCTTTCTAGTTTAATAATATATTTTTTATTAAAGTGTGGCCTTCCCAATGTCTTGTACAACTTCAACAAGACGTCTCAACTCCTGTATTCAATGTTCTGACCAGTGATCCCAAGCCTGCCAAAAGCCTTCTTCACCACTCTGTCCACCTGTGGCTCCACTTTCAAAGACCTATCAACCTGTACCCCTAAATCCCTTTGTTCTATAATTCCACCCAATGCCCTACCATTAACTGAATAAGTCCTGCCCTGGTTCAATCGACCAAAATGCATCACCTCGCATTTATCTAAATTAAACTCCATCTGCCATTCGTCACCCCACTGGCCCAATTGATCAAGTTCCCATTGCAATCCAAGATAACCTTCTGCACTGTTCACTATGCCACCAATCTTGGTGTCATCTGAAACTTACTAACGATGCACACTAAATACGCATCCAAATCATTAATATAAATGACAAATAACAGTGGGTTGAGCACCGATCCCAGAGACACACCATTGGTCACAGAGCTCCAGTTTGAAAAACAACACTCTCCAACCACAATTTATCTTCTGTCATCAAACAAATGTTGTATCCATTTGGCAAGCTCACCCTGGATCCCGTGAGATTTAACCTTATGCAACACCCTAACATATGTCGCCTTGTCAAAGGCAGTGCTAAAGTCCATGTAGATAGCATCAACTGCACTGCCCTCATCTACCTTCTTGGTTACCCTTTCAAAAAAACTCAATCAAATTTGTGAGACATGATTTTCCACTCACAAAGCCATGCTGACTATCCCGAATCAGTCCGTGCATCTCTGCATGCCTGTAGATCCTGTCGCTCAAAATACCTTCTCACAACTTATCCAGTACAGATGTGAGGCTCACCGGCCTGTCGTTCCCAGGCTTTTCCCTGCCGCCCTTCTTAAACAAAGGCACAAAATTTGCCACCCTCCAATCTTCAGGCACTATCCTGTGACTGTCGATTATTCAAATATCTCCGCTAGGGGACACGCAATTTCCTCCCTAGCCTCCCACAATGTCCTGGGACACACTTCATCAGCTCCTGGGGATTTATCTACCTTGATGCGCTTTAAGACTTCAGCACCTCCTTCTCAGTAAGATGTACAGTCCTCAAGACATCACTATTTTCCCAAGTTCCCTAACATCCATGCTTTTCACAAATGTGAATACTGATGAGAAATATTCATTCAGGATCTCACCCATCTCTTGTGGATGTTTTAAAAATTTAGCCCCTAACTGTTCATACACCCTCAGTAGAACCTTTGTTCCTGTTCTACCGATGTCATTGGTATCTACACTGACCATGATAACTGGATCTTTACCACCGACTCCAAGTTCCTCTGCATCCCAGATGAGATATCCCGAACCCGAGCACCAGGCAGGTAACACAACCTTTGAGAGTCTCGATCCTGGTCACAGAGAACAGTGCCAATGCCCCTAACATATACTATCCCCAATTACAATGACATTTCTTTTCCCCCCCACCGCTTGAACTGCCCTCTGTTCCACAGTGCCGTGGTCAGTTTGTTCCTCCTCCCTGCAGTATCCATTCCCATCCACACAAGGTGCGAGAATCTCAAACCCGTTGGAAAATTCAGGGACTGAGGCTCCTGTACCCCACCTCCTGGATCCCTCTACCTGCCTCACTCGCAGCCACACCCTCCTGTCCCTGACCACTGGCCGAATTGAAGGTATTTAATCTAAGGGGTGTGATTGCCTCCTGGAACACAGTGTCCAGGTATCTCTCCCCCTCCCTGAGGTGTCTCAGTGTCCGAAACTCTCGGATCCAGATCATCCACTCTGAGCTGGAGTTGCTCAAGCAACCAACGCTAACTGCAGCTGTGCTCACAGGGAACCACAACGGGGTCCACCAGCTCCCACATCGTGCATCAACAACACATCACCTGCCCCTCCATCACTATTTTAGTTTTAAATTTGGGTTTAAAAAAATGTTATTTAATTTTGTTTAATTATATATCTTCTTATTACCTCAGTCTCAATGCAATTTTTAACAGCAATTTAAATGAATTTTCAAATTCAATACAGCTTCCTGTTACCCAATCAAATCACAGCCCTTCTGAGTTGTCACTTTCATGTTTTTTGAGTCCTAACTCACTCTCAGTTTCAGAGAATCACGAGTAACACTTCCTTACCAATCAGCACTCTCCCTTTGGCCTCCGCTGTCTGTTTCACCCAACTCCCTGTTTCCACCCAACTCCAAAAACACTCCTCACAGCGAGGCAACACTCACCTTGCAGAGCGTGATACAGTAATGTAAAGTTTATTTGTTAGTCACAAGTAAGGCTTACATTAACACTGCAATGAATTTAGTGTGAAATTCCCCTAGTCGCCACAGTCCGGCGCCTGTTCGGTTCAATCCACCGAACCAGCACATATTTCAGACTGTGGGAGGAAACCGGAGCACGCGGAGGAAACCCACGCAGACACGGGGAGAATGTGCAAACTCCACGCAGACAGTGACCCAAACCAGGAATTGAAACCTGGCCCCTGGCGCTGTGAGGCAGCGGTGCCAACCACTGTGCCACCCTGCCGCCCATTGTGCCACCGTGCCGCCTATTCGGGAAGGATGCTAAGACTGTCACACAAATTGGCAATGAACAGTTTCGGATGAAATTGACAGAAAGTTCTGGATGTAAGATCAGCCCTGAATTTTTTTAAGTTTGAAGTTAAATTTATTGTTACTGTCACAAGTAGGCTTACATTAACACTGCAATGAAGTTACTGTGAAAATCCTTGAGCCGCCACACTCCGGCGCCTGTTCGAGCACTGAGGGCGAATTCAGCACGGCCAATGCACCCTAACTGTGGGGGGAAACCAGAGCACCCAAAGGAAACCCATGCAGACAGCGGGAGAATGTGCAGACCCCACTCAGACTCTGACCCAAGCCAGGAATCGAACCCATGTCCCTGGCATTCTGAGGCAGCAGTGCTAACCATTGTGCCAGCGTGCCACCCATGTTGCAGAAATTGTGATGAATGTTGTTCTCATGTTTCATGCCAATATTTCAGTGGTAATAGTTTAGATCTGGGATGAGTAAAGTTGAACTGCAGAAAATGAGGAAGTGGCACGGTGATTAGCACTGCTGCCTCGCAGCGCCAGACTACTGAGAAATCCATGGAACTTGTCTGGTCCCATTTGCCATTCCATGTGCAGTGTGATGTGCTTGACCACCACATCCTGGTTAATTCTAATCCCTGTTGGCAAATCAATGGAAGATGCAGCATAATTTGGATAAATGTCAGGTTATTGACTTTGGAAGCAAGAACAAGAAGTCAGATTACTACCTGAATGGCTGTAAATTGGGAGAGGGGAGTGTACAGCGGGACATGGGTATCGTTGTGCGCCAGTCGCTGAAGGTAAGCATGCAGGTGCAGCAGACGGTAAAGAAGGCAAATGTTTACCTTCATTGGGGGAGGTTTCGAGTACAGGAGCAGAGATATGTTGCTGCAATTTTACAGGGCCTTGGTGAGGTCACACCGAGAGCATTGTGTGCAGTTTTGCACTCCGTTTCTGAGGAAGGATGTTCTTGCTTTCGAGGGAGTGCAGCGAATGTTTACCAGACTAATTCCGGGGATGGTGGGACTGATGCATGAGGAGAGACTGACGAGGTTAGGATTAGTTTTGCTGGAGTTCAGATGAATGAGGGAAGATCTGATAGAGATCCATAAAATTCGAAAAGGATTAGACAGGATAGATGCAGGGAGGATGTTTCCGATGATGAGGGAGTCCAGAACCACAGGTTAAAGCCTGAGGATTCGGGGTAGACCCTTTAGAACGGAGATGAGGAGACATTTCTTCACCCAAAGAGTGGTGAGCCTGTGGAATTCATTACCACGGGAAGTAGTTGATGCCAAAACATTGAATGTATTTAAGAGGCGGCTGGATGTAGCACTTGGGGCGAATGGGATCAAAGGTTATGGGGAAAAAGCAGGATGAGGCTATTGAGTTGGATGAACAGCCATTATGGTGATGAATGGTGGAGCAGGCTCGAAGGGCAAATGGCCTCATCCTGTTCCAATCTCCGATATTTCTATGTTTCTGTGTAAGGCACATGTACCTCTTGTTAAATCTGAATATTGGAGTATAAGTTAGATATTGTAGATTGTTTGACTTTGCAGACTTTGCATAGTAAATTTTACATTGTTTGATTCAAACCGTTGTTTATTCGCCCAGCGGGTAACTGGCATTTCAAACTTTTGTCTCCTCTCAGCACAACGTTACTTGTCATTAAACGGACCGTGAGAAAATCGAGTCAGGAGTCCTTTCATGGACAAGCATGGTGCAGAAAAAGGGCGATTGATCTGCACACAGCCAGTACCGAGCGGGAGAGTCGAGTAAATGCCTGAATCATTCGAAATACAGTGAGTAACAGAATAGTGAAAGGCCTGGATAGAGTGGATGTGTAGAAGATGTCTCTATTATTCAGGGAGACTGGGACCCGAGGGCACAGCCTCAGAGTAAAGGGACAACCCTTCAGAACTGAAATGAGGAGGAATTTCTTCAGCCAGAGGATGGTGAATCTGTGCAATTCATTCCCACAGGAGGTTGTGTGGAGGGATGGTCAATTAGTGTAATTAAGACAGAGATAGATAGGGTCTTGATTGGCTACAGAATCGAAGGTTACGGGAGAATTGGGTTGAGAAACTTGTCAACCACGATGGAATGGTGAAGCAGATTCGATTGACCGAATGGCCCAATTCTGCTCCTTGTGGTCTCATGATATAAAAGGCTTTTGTATTGGGAGGAATACCAAGAGAACATAATTTTTAAAAGCACCTGATCAGGTCAAGACCGTGTGATGAGCAACATTCTAAAAGCCAGGGGAATAGTGAACCCGCAATTCCCCACATTAGTGTTACTGGTGATGAAATTATCCCCTGATCTGAAAATCATTTCATTAATGATGTTTGCTGGATTGTCTGTGTCCCCGCTGGCAGCTGTTAGGTAACTTCACCGAGCCATTGGAGGATTGGTTCAGGTATAAATCTGTGTGCTGCTTCCAATGCATTCCGCACAGCGCCAGTTGGAGGCTTGCTCTCGGGAAGTTTCAATAATCTCCGTGTAAAATGGGAACAACCAAATCTGAAGATATCACTGTGATTGGTTATCGAATTCTTATCATTATCAGTATCCCTGGTGAGTAACAGGAAACAACTATTTATTTTAGAAAGCCCTGGTTTCGATGTGTTGTCTTTTTCTTTCCCCTTGCTGTCTGTTGCTGAATCCACGTTGACCATCGCTACTCCAGTTCCTGGTGACAATTTGAGCAAGAAAATAATCGTATTTTTCCTTATTTGCATGGATTTGGGGATCCGAGACAGAGTTTTGACAGGATGTTGTGATTCACAGTGGACACTGATATCTGGGAGGGTTGAGGAGAAATCCATGGACTCTGTCTTGGCAGCATCTGCCATTTAATGTGCATTGTGGTGAGCTTGATCACAGTTTGCCTGGAAACTCACATACACCTCTTGTTAATGATGTTAATGTGGCGGCACCATGATAGCACCGTGTTTCCCACTGCTGCCTCACAGCGGCAGGGACAGGGGTTCCATTCCCGGCTTGGGTGAATGTCTGTGTGGAAACTGCACGTTGTTCACTCTCGTCATGTGTTTCCTCCGGATGCTCCGCTTTCCCATACGGTCTGAAACACCGACTGGTTAATTCCATGGGGAATGCTAATTTCTCCCTCAGTGAACCCCAACAGGCACCAGAGTGTGGTGACTCGGGGAGTAATTTTATTTCCAATTTCTTACAGCCAACCTGATGGCGATTGTAGTCCTGTCCCGGGGAAAGTGCGGCCTCTCCAAAGGGATCACCTGTTATATGATCACCATGGCGATAGCCGATCTCCTGGTCTGCATTTTTAACGTCACCCTGGTCGGCATCCTTCTCCATCATTTCCCGTATTCATTCCTGATGTACACCAGTGTGTGCAGTTTCATCTCTTTCATAGAAGTATCCAGCGTCCAGTTGTCCGTCTGGTCCACAACATTATTTACTCTTGACCGTTTCGTAGCCATTTGTTGTCCAAAACTAAAATTAAAATACTGCACCAGGAGAACTGCCATTGTGATTCTAGCGGCCGTGAGTGTACTCAGTTTTGTCATGAATATTCCGGTCTATTTCCGTTATGAGCCCTACTCTGTTGTTGCCAATGTGCAGTGGGGCTGCCGCACAGTGAAAGGATACGTTTCCTCACCAGCATGGATAGCTTACAAGTGGGTCGCTAACCTCTCAGTCCCATTATTGCCATTCCCCTTGTTGCTGCTGTTGAATATTCTCACTGTCCGGCACATCTTGATGGCCAGTAGGTCTCGCAGGGCCCTGAAGGCTCACGGCCCTGGGGAGGGCAGTAGCGACCTCGTGTTGAAGAGCAGAAGAACGACTATCGTCCTGCTCTTCTCTGTCTCCGGGAGTTTTATGGTTCTGTGGATGCCAATCGTAATACTTGACCTCCTGTTCGACTTCACCGAGATACCTACCTTGGAAGGTGCAAGTTCACTTCATTTGGCAATGAGAATCACACTCCTGATTATGTATTCCAGCATCTGTACGAACACATGCATTTATATATTGACCCAGAGGAGGTTCCGGGAAGAGATTCTGAACATGGTGAAATATCCATTCATTCTACTGTGCAAATTCCTTCAGTAATTTTAGAATAATGAATTGCTTGGGAAGAGTGGATGTTGGGAAGATGTTTCCATGAGTTGGAGAGACTGGTATCCGAGGGCCCAGCCTCAGAGTGAAGGGATGGCTCTTTAGAATCGAGATCAGGAGGAATTTCTTCTGCTGCGGGGTGGTGAATTTGTGAAACTAATTGCCACAGAGAGCTGTGGAGGCCTGGTCATTGAGTGTTTTTAACACAGTAATGGATAAGTTCTTGATTGGTTAGGGGATCAAAGTTTATAGGGAGAAGGCGGGAGAATGGGGTTGAGATACATATCAACCATGATCGATTGGCGGGGAAGACTCGAGGGGCAAAACGGCATAAATCTGCTCCTTCATTTTATGGTCTTAAGTATTGGAAGCTTGAGATGAGGGGGTTGGGGAAAAAGTTGTTGTTTGATATCTCAATTGGACCTCACCAAGTGACCAGTAGATCGAAGCAAGTCTCGCTGTTCACAGCTTCTCAATCTTTCACAAAATCAGGGTTATTTATTTGCTGAAGGAGTTTGGGCTAATATTTTTGTCCGAGGCAGATGTGGTTACCATTGACAGAAATTCAACGAGATCCTTAAACAGCACCTTCCAAATGCACGACCACCTCGAGCTGGAAGGACGTGGGCAACAGATGTTTCTGAACACCACAAACTGCAAGTTCCCCTCCAAGGCACTCATCATCCTGACATGGAAATATAACACCCTTCCTTCACAGTCGCTGGGTCAAAATTCTGGAATTCCGTCCCCGAAGTCATTGTGGGTCAACCCACAGCCCGTGGATTGTAGCGATTCAAAAAGGCAGCTCACCGCCACCTTCTCAACAGCAACTAGGGATGGGCAATAAATGGCTGCCCAGTCAGTGACAGCTATTTTAAAAAATTCATTGGTGGGACATGCGTGCTTTGATCATGCTAAATTCTGGGGAATGCGGCCAATCCCGAATTTTCACAGTAACTTCAATGCAGTGTTAATGTAAACCTCCTAATAAATAAATTACAAGAATTGTTTAACTGAATAAAATATGCAGATTCGATCAGAGTTAGTGTGGATGTTTTGCTTGGAATCGAATCGCAAGGTTTTCCTGGAAGGAGAAATGTGTCCGTGTGAGAAAGCAGCAATCCAGCCTCTTCAGCTGTTTCACAACTGCTGGGGGGGACCCGATGTTAATTTTAACTTTCGGCTGTGTCGGAGAGCTGGCCTCCAAATCCAATTACCTTCCCCATCAACAGAGAGGAAAATCAGTCACCGTGGGAGGCCAATTCCATATCCGGTGTACAGCTTCACCGAGAGTTGAAGTGAACTCACGTCCCCAATGATGAATCTTCCCCTTTGACTTAAACAGCCTGTCAGTCCCAGTCTTGGTGTTAGCCACTTAGCTCAGGTGGCTGGCCGAATGGTTCGTGATGCAGAGCGATGCCAACAGCGTGGGTTCAATTTCCAGACTGGCTGGCTTTATCCATGAAGGCCCATGGTGTGGTAGCCCTCAGGTTAATTCACAACCAGTCACCTCTCACCCAAAAAGGGGAGAGCAGCCTATGGTCACCTGGGACTATGGTGACATTACTTTATAGTTTGTCACTGAGAACTGCACCCAATATTCCAGCTGAGATCCAACCGGTGTCTGGGAGGAAAGAGGAGTTCTCGATTTAAGATATTCTCTGAAAGACAGCACCGGTGGAAGTGCAGCACCCTCTCAGTGCTGGGATGGAGTGCCAGCCTTCATCATTGACTTCAAGTCCTGGCCATGGACTGTAACCCACCACATTCTCAGCAGGTGCTGAGGGGATTTTCTCTGCCAGCGTGTGGTTTTTAATTGGGTAAATTAGTGGCAAGTTTTGGAATGAGGAATCTGGAAAAAAATTCGGGAAGAATTTCCCAGGAGACTGAGGGAATTCAACATGTCCGCTGCGGCTCTCACCAATTTTTCCAGCTGATACATAGAAAGCACCCTGTCCAGATGTATCACAGCTTAGTATGGCTGCAGCTCCGACCAAGACCACAATAAACTCCAAAGAGTCGTGAATGTAGCCCAGTCCATCACACACCACAGCCTCCCATCCATTGACTCCGTCTCCACTTCCCACTGTCTTGGAAAAGCAGCCAGCGTAATGAAGCACCCCACATTCCCCACACATACTCTCTTCCACGTACTTCCATTGGGAAAATGATACACAAGTCTCAGGACACAAGAGCAACTTCTTCCCTGCTTTCATCAGACTTTCGAATGGACGTACCATATATTAAGTTGATCTTTCTCTCCAGCCCAGCTATGATTATAACACTACATTCGGCACCCTCTTCTTTCCTCCTCCCCTATGTACTCTATGTACTGTACACTTTGTATAGCGTGCAACAAGCATTCATTTTCACCGGGCAGTATTTTCCATCCTTGTTTGGCCCAAAACCGGAAAATCCCACCCAAGGTCAACGGATGTGTCCCTCACCAACTCCGATTCCCCAGATGGGCGGGCGGATAAAACTCCGGCCATTGTATCCCAATATGTGTGACATTAATAAACCAAATCAAATTAAAATCAAATCAAACTGGGTCTATCCTCTGACTCTACGGCCCACTGCTAGCACTACATTCCTCTTAACTGCTTGAATGACTTCCTATCCCATGGTGTCCTGGTCAGTTATACATTGGTGAATAAACCCAAGGCTGACAGTGACGGATCTCTGGATTTTTAGAGAGTCACTGGATATTGGGGAATGAGATGGGAAGTAGAGTCGAGGAAGGAGATCATGCTGATTGCATTGAGTGGTGGAGCAGCAGGCTGGTGGGGCCATATAGTCTACTCCTGCTCCTGTTTCTTATGATCTGATGACGTTGTATTCTCCTATTACTTTCAAGAAATAACAATATTATTCCGTCGACTGTGACCACTCCACTGGGAGATTTACAATAATGTATTAAGACTCACTCTGTTGAATCTGTCACTACAGAAGCCCATTGAAACAAACGGTTAACAATGGCCTGAATTTTTCACCTGACGGGCAGTCAACGGACCCAGAAGTGACCACGAAGCCAACAAGTGTGAAACTGGCTCTGTGTGAGGCTGCTTGCTGCCGGGGAGGGCAGGGAGAGGGTGGGAAAAGGGAGGGTGAGGGCTCCCTCATTCCACATATCTTTGTATCAACTGCAAACTTAGCAACAGTGCCTTCAGTT
The DNA here is from genome assembly GCF_964213995.1 of Mustelus asterias. Classification (NCBI taxonomy): domain Eukaryota; kingdom Metazoa; phylum Chordata; class Chondrichthyes; order Carcharhiniformes; family Triakidae; genus Mustelus; species Mustelus asterias. The sequence goes on from NC_135808.1 coordinate 10,867,860, forward strand.
CCTTCCTCCAAATCGTTAATGTATATTGTGAAAAGTTGTGGTCCCAGCAACAACCCCTGAGCCACACCACTAGTCACCGGCTGCCATCCTGAAAATGACCCATTTATTCCCGCTCTCTGCTTTCTGCCAGTCAGCCAATCCTCTATCCTTGCCAGGATCTTACCCTTAATACCATGGGCTCTTAACTTATTTAACAGTCTCCTGTGCGGCACCTTGTCAAAGGCCTTTTGGAAATCTAAGTAAGTCACATCCACTGGTTCTCCTTATCTATGTTACCTCCTCCTCCTCAAAGAACTCAACAGATTTGTCAGACATGACCTCCCCTTGCCAAAGCCATGCTGACTCAATCCTATTTTATCATGCACTTCCAAGTACTCCGCGATCTCGTCTTTAATAATGGGATCTAAAATCTTGCCAATGACCAAAATCAGGCTAACCGGCCTATAATTTCCCGTCTGCTGCCTCCCTCCCTTCTTAAACAGCGGTGTTACATTAGCTACTTGCCAGTCCTCTGGGACCCTCCCTGCCTCCAGTGATTCCTGAAAGATCGCCACCAATGCCTCCACAATTTCCTCAGCTATCTCATTTGGAACCCTGACGTGTAATCCATCTGGTTCAGGTGATTTATCCATCCTCAGACCTTTCAGTTTCCCCAGAATATTTTCTTTCGTGATGGCCGCTACACTCACCTGTGCCCCCTGATTCTACTGAAGCTCTGGCATCCCACTGGTGTCTTCCACCGTGAAGACTGATGCAAAGTAACTAATCAGTTCCTCTGCTATTTCTTTGTTCCCTATTATTCTCCAGCCTCCTTTTCCAGTGGTCCAATGTCTATGTTTGACTCTCTCTTACCTTTTATAAATTTTAAAAACCTTTCCCTATCTTCTTTTATGTTGCTACCTAGCTTACACTCATCTTCACCGCCCCCCCCCCCCCTCCGCCCCCCCCCCCCCCCCCCACTCGATATTGCTTTTTTAGTTGTCCTCTGGTCGCTTTTAAAGGCTTCCCAATCCTCTGGCTTCCCACTAATCCTCACCAATTTGTATGATTTTTCTTGTGCTTTTATTTTGTTCTTGACTTCCCTCGTCAGCCATGGATGCCTCGTCCTCCCCTCAGCATTTTTCCACCTCCTTGGGATGAATTTCTGTTGTGCCTCCTGAATAACCCCCGAAACTCCTGCCATTGCTGTTCCACTGTCTTCCCTGCTGGGCTCCCTTTCCAAGCAACTCTGGCCACCTCTTCCCTCATGTCTTTCTCGTTGCCTTTATTTCATTGTAATACCGTTACATCTGATTCCAGCTTCTCCCTCTCAAACTGCAGGGTAAATTCTATCATATTGTGGTCACTGCTCCCTAAGGGTTCCTTCAGCTTAAGTGCCCTAATCAAGTCTGCCTTATGACACATCGCCAAATACAGAACTGGCTGTTCCCGAGCAGGCTCTGTCACAAACTGCTCCAAAAAAACATCTCCTGGACATTCCACAAATTCATTTTCTTGGGAACCACCACCTCCCTGATTTTCCCAGTCCTCCTGCATATTGAAGCCCCCATGATTATTGTAATATTGCCTTTTTTGTGTGCCTTTTCTATCTCCTGATTTATTTGTTGCCCCCACATCCTGACGACTGCTCGGGGACTGCACATAATTACCATCAGGGTATTTTTACCTTTGCGATTCCTCAACTCTACCCACAGAGTTTCTATGCCTTCTGATCCTAAATCGTTTCTTGTTATCGATTTAACTTTATTCCTGACGAACAATGCAACCCCGCCCCCTTTGCCCATCTGGCTGGTCTTTCAATAGGGCACATATCGCTGGATATTTAGATCCCCGCTCTGATTCCCTTGCAGCCACGTCTCTATGATGCCGACATCATCATGTCGGCCAACCTCAATGTGTGCAACAAGCTCATTTACCTTGTTCCGTGCACTGCACGCAATTCAGTAAAACACCATCAGTCCTGCATTGACCACCTCCCTTCTCATACTTGTCACCTTTTTTGCTCTGCTGGAGGTTAGTTTCCTGTCACCTTCTGTACACTCTGTTCTATTACGTGGTCTTGAAACTTTACTAACCTATCCTGAGCCCTCGGCCCCTTTAACTGGTTGAAAGACGTCATCATTAACTTGCACTTCGAACCTCTCGTTTAACTTTGATTTTCTAATTCTCCATATAACTGAACCCCCCCCCCCGCCCCCCCCCCCCCCCCCCGCACCCACGTCCCCCCACCTTTTAGTTTAAAACCCTGTCTACAGCCCTAGTTATACGATGATCCAGCACTCTGGTCCCAGCATGATTCAGAAGAACTCTGTCCCATCGGAACAGTCCTCTCTTTCCCAGTACTTCCCCAATTCAAACCCATTCCCCCCACACCAATCTTTCAGCCACGCCTTTGCCTCCTTAATCTTATTGATCCTGTGCCAATTAGCGAGAGGCTCAGTTAGTAATCCAGAGATTATTATCTTTTCAGTTCTACTTTTGAATTTAGCTCCCAGCTGTTCACAATCTCTTAGCAGAACCTTTGTTCCTATTCGACCAATGCCATTGGTACCTACGTGGATCAGGACAACTGGATCTTTACCCTCCCACTCCAAGTTCCTTCGCAGCCCAGATGAGATATCCCCTCCCTGATGTGTCGCAGTGTTCGTAGCTCAGAATCCAGCTCGTCCAATCTGAGCTGGAGTTCCTCAAGCAACCAACACTTACTACAGACGTGCTCCATGGGAACCACAATGGGGTCCACCAGCTCCCACATCGTGCATGAACAGCACATCACCTGTCCCTCCATCTCTATTTACATTACTAATTTGGGTTATATATTTTTTAATTATATATCTCTGGATTATCTCAGTCTCAACACAATTTCTAACCAGTAATTTAAATGGATTTTCCAATTTAGCACAGCTCCCTGTTAGCCAATCAAATCACAGCAATCCTGAGATGTCACTTTTCAGGTTATTTTAGTCCTAACTCACTCTCAGTTTCAGAGAATCACGAGTAACACTTCCTTACCAATCAGCACTCTCCCTTTGGCCTCTGCTGCCTGTTTCACCCAACTCCCTGTTTCCACCCAGCTCCAAAAGCGCTCCTCACAGCCAGGCAGCACTCACCATGCAGACCATGATACAGTAAAATAAAGTTGGTTCATTAGTCACCAGTAAGGTTTACATTAACACTGCAATGAAGTTACTGTGAAATTCCCCTTGTCGCCACACTCCAGCACCTGTTCGGGTCAATGTACCCTAACCAGCACGTCTTTCAGACAGTGGGAGGATACCGGAACACGCGGAGGAAACACATGCAGACACGGGGAGAACATGCAGACTCCACACAGACAGTGGCACAAGCCATTGTGCCGCCCATTGTGCCATCGTGCAGCCCTTGCGGGAAGGATGCTATAACTGTAACACGATCAGCAATGAACAGTTTCGGATGAAGTTTATGGAATGATCTGGATGTAAGATGAGCCCTGAATTCCTTTAAGTTTAAAGTTTAATTTATTCGTGTCACAAGTAGGCTTACATTAACACTGCAATGAAGTTACTGTGAACATCCCCTGGTAACCACACTCTGGCGCTTGTTCGGGTACACTGAGGGAGAATTCAGCATGGCCAATGCACCCTAACCCTCACGTCTTTCAGACTGTGCGAGAAACCCAGAGAACCCACTGGCATTTCAAACGTCTGTCTACTCGAAGCACAACGTTACTGGTCACCGACCAAACGACGAGGAAAGCGAGTCTGGAGTTCTTTCATGGACAGGCTCAGCGCAGAGAGAGCAATTGACCTGAACAAAGCCAATATCCAGCAGGTGAGTCAAGTCAATGCCTGTCCGATTTGAAATACAGTGAGTAGCAGAATACGGAAAGGCCTGGATAGAGTGGACACGGGGAGGATGTTTCCATTATCAGGAGAGACGAGGATCTGAGGGCACAGCCTCAGAGTCAAGAGACAACTCTTCAGAACCGAGATGAGGAGGAATTTCTTCAGCCAGAGGCTGGTGAATCTGTGCAATTCATTCCCACAGAAGGCTGTGTGAAGGGAGGGTCATTGAATCTAATTGAGACAGAGATTGATAGGTTCTTGACTCGTGAAGGGATCAAAGGTTACGGGAGAATGGGGTTGAAAAATTTATCAGCCATGATGGAATGGCGAAGCAGACTCGATGGGCCAAATGGCCTAATTCTGCTCCTTGTGGTCTTCTGATGATGAGGGAGTCCAGAACCACAGGTCAAAGCCTGAGGATTCTTCGGAGACCCTTTAGAACGGAGATGAGGAGACATTTCTTCACCCAAAGAGTGGTGAACCTGTGGAATTCATTACCACGGGAAGTAGTTGATGCCAAAACTTTGAAGGTATTCAAGAGGCGGCTGGATATAGCACTCGGGGCGAATGGGATCAAAGGTTATGGGGAAAAAGCAGGATGAGGCTATTGAGTTGGATGAACAGCCATTATGGTGATGAATGGTGGAGCAGGCTCGAAAGGCAAATGCCCTCATCCTGTTCCAATCTCCGATATTTCTATGTTTCTGTGTAATGCACATGGACCTCTTGTTAAATCTGAATATTGGAGTATAAGTTAGATATTGTAGATTGTTTGACTTTGCAGACTTTGCACAGTAAATTTTACATTGTTTGATTCAAACCGTTGTTTATTCGCCCAGCGGGTAACTGACATTTCAAACGTTTGTCTCCTCTCAGCACAACGTTACTGGTCATTAAACGGACCGTGAGAAAATCGAGTCAGGAGTCCTTTCATGGACAAGCACGGTGCAGAAAAAGAGCGATTGATCTGCACACAGCCAGTACCGAGCGGGAGAGTCAAGTCAATGCCTGTCCCATTCGAAATACAGTGAGTAACAGAGTAGTGAAAGGCCTGGATAGAGTGCATGTGTAGAAGATGTCTTTATTCTTCGAGGAGACTGGGACCCGAGGGCACAGCTTCAGATTAAAGGGACAACCCTTCAGAACTGAGATGAGGAGGAATCTCTTCAGCCTGAGGATGGTGAATCTGTGCAATTCATTCCCACAGGAGGCTGTGTGGAAGGAGGGTCAATGAGTGTAATTTAGACAGAGACAGATAGGTTCTTGATTGGCTACAGAATCAAAGGTTACGGGAGAATTGGGTTGAGAAACCTGTCCGCCATGATGGAATGGTGAAGCAGATTCGATGGACCGAATGGCCCAATTCTGCTCCTTGTGGTCTCATGATATAAAAGCCTTTTGGATTGGGAGGAATACCAAGAGAACATAATTTTCAAAAGCACCCTGATCAGGTCAAGACGCTGTGACGAGCAACAGTCTAAAATCCAGGGGAATAGTGAACCGGCAACTCTCCAAATTAGTGTTACTGGTGATGAAATTATCCCCTGATCTGAAAATCATTTCATTCATGATGTTTGCTGGATTGTCTGTGTTGCCGCTCGCAGCTGTTAGGTAACTTCACCGAGCCATTGGAGGATTGGTTCAGGTATAAATCTGTGTGCTGCTTCCAATGCATTACGCACAGCGCCAGTTGGAGGCTTGCTCTCGGGAAGTTTCAATAATCTCCGTGTAAAATGGGAACGACCAAATCTGTGGACATCACTGTGATTGGTTATCGAATTCTTATCATTATCAGTATCCCTGGTGAGTAACAGGAAACAACTATTTATTTTAGAAAGCCCTGGTTTCGATGTGTTGTCTTTTTCTTCCCCCTTGCTCTCTGTCACTGACTCCACGTTGACCATCGCTGCTCCAATTTCTGGTGACCTCACCAAGTGACCAGTAGATCGAGGCGCGTCTCGCTGTTCATGGCTTCTCAATCTTTCACCAAAATCTTTCTTTTTGTTGAAAGAGTTTGGACTTATATTGTTGTGCTCGGCACATGTGGTTACAATTGACCAGAAACTCAACTGGACTATCCACATAAACACAGTGGTTACAAGAGCAGGTAAAAGGCTCGGAACACTGCAGCGATAAGCTCACCCCCGCCATCCCAAAGCCTATCCACCATCTACAGGGCAGAGGTCAGGAGTAGGATGGAATATTCCCCGCTTGCCTGGATGGGTGCGGCTCCAACAACACTCAAGAAGCTAAACACCATACAGGACAAAACAGCCCGCTTTCACAACTGCTGGGGGGGTACCCGATGTTAATTTTAACTTTCAGCTATGTCGGAGAACTGGCCTCCAAATCCAATTACCTTCCCCATCAACAGAGAGGAAAATCAGTCACCGTGGGTGGCCAATTCCATATCCGGTGTACAGCTTTCCCTAGAGTTGAAGTGAACCCACAGCCCCATTGTTGAAGTCTTCTCCATTGACTTGAAACGCCTGTCGGTCCCACTCCTGGTGTTAGCCACTTAGCTCAGGAGCCGGCCGGCTGGTTAGTGATGCAGAGCGATGCCAACAGCGAGGGTTCAATTCCCATACTGGCTGAGGTTATCCATGAAGACCCTGCCTTGCCCTCGCCTGAAGTGGGGCGACTTTCAGGTTAAATCACATGAGTCACCTCTTCCCCTCAAAGGGGAGAACAGCCTATGGTCTCCTGGGACTATGGTGAAGTTATTTTATAGTGTAGTGCCAAGAAGTGGACACAATACTCCAGCTGAGGTCTAACCGGTGTCTGGGGGTAAAGAACAGGTCTTAATTTAAGGTTTTCTCTGAAAGACAGCACCAGTGGGAGTGTAGCACCACCTCAGTGCTGGAATGGAGTGACAGCCTCCATTATTGACTTCATGTCCTGTCCTGTGACTGGAACCTACCACATTCTGACCAGGAACTGAGGGGATTTGCTCTGCAAGTTTATGGTTTTAAATTTGGTAAATTAGTGCAAGTTTAGGAGTGAGGGATTTGGAGAAAATTCGGGAAGGATATCCCAGGAAGCCAAGGAAATTCGACATGTCTGCTACGACTTTCACCAATCTTTATAGATGCACCATAGAAAGCGTCCTTTCAAATGTATCACAGCTTGGCATGACACCTGCTCTGACGAAGACCGCAAGTAATTACAAAGGGTTCAAAAATTACCCAGTCCATCACACAAACCAATCTCCTGTCCATTGACTCCGTCTCCACTTCCCAATGCCTTAGAAAAGTAGCCAGGATAATCAAGGACCCCACACACTCCGGACAAACTCTCTTCCGCCTTACTCCGTTGGGAAAAAGTTATGATAGTCTGAGGTGACGTAGCAACCGACTCAAGGACAGTTTCTTCGCTGCTTCCTTCAGACTTTTGAATGGACCGACCATGTATTAAGTTGACCTTTCTCTGCACCCGAGCTATAACTGTAACACTGCATTCTGCACCCTCTCCTTTCCTTGTCCCCGATGTATTCTATATACTGTATGCTTTGTCTGTACAGTGCACAAGAAACAATACCTTTCACTGGGTGGGATTTTACGGCCTCATTTGCCCCAAAACCGGAAAATCCCACCCGGGGTCAATGGGTCTTTCGACGGCCTGTCTCTCGCCCTCTCCATTTCCCATGATGGGCTGGCTGGTAAAATTCCGGCCTCTGTTTCCCAATACGTGTGACATCAATAAATCAAATCAAATCAAAATTAAATCAAACTGCGTCCATCCTCTGACTCTACGGCCCTCTGCTAGCACCACACTCATCTTAACTGGTTGAATGCCTTCCTGTACCATGGTGTCCTGGTCAATTATCCATCACTGAATAAATCCTGGGCTGAGATAGACGTGAAGAAGGGAAAGGGTTAATGTTTTTTGTACTCAATGTATTTTGTACCTAAAAGGTTGAACTTTGTATCTGGAATGTATCACAAACCTAACGTTTCCTTGTGGCGAGTCATCCCTTTTTTATATTGCTCCTGGTAGTAGCATAAGCCATTTGTTCATGTCTTTCGTCTTTTACTTTAGTATAAGCCATTTGTTCATGGTTCTCTCGCTTGTTTTTATCATTCTGATAAAACAGACAGTTGAATATAGATGTTAGGAGGCTTTCCCGGAGGCTTGTCTGTGATTTAAGCAGAGGAAGCAGCCACCAAATGGTAGAGTGCGAGAATGGCCGTTTGAAGGAGGACTCCCACTGGTACAGTTGCACTCAGTCACTCAGTCACTTCAAAGGAAACGCTGCGGGAAGAGCAGGGGACCAGAGGTGACACCTTGACTGCAACGACCAGGAGAATTGTGCTTTATGACCCAAGGATACCAGATGGTTTCTAACCATGATCCAAAGACTATCAGAAGCTGTTAAAGGAACTATAATTTACGATCAAGGACTGTTAACTGGACTTTGCTTCATGACTTGTATTGGAAACCCTGATGTATAAATATCCACGTTTCTTGTGTTCAGTGAGAACTTTGGCTTCCGCTTTCAAGGGGTCAAGTTCTCCCATAAGCTTATGAAAATAAAGCCTGACTGTATTTTTGACTCATATCAGCCTATAGAGGTATAATTTCCGACTTCAGTTTTGGTGCCGAAACCCGGGACAAAAAAACCCCGGATCTGTTTGTGGGACTCTGTTTGCAGGCCCAGGTTGAATGGCCACAACCTGTGTACTGGAATAGAGTTCTGAACCTAATAGGGTGAGTCAAACTACAGTGGGCTGAGCATATGTGGTGAGTGTGTGTGAGAGTGAAAGACATCTGAACTGAACACATACGGACAAGGAGGCATTTGTCTGTTATGGATTCTCAAGTGAGTGTAAAGACTGGAGAAAAGTTGCCTGAGATGTGATGTTCAGACGTGAGTGAGAAAGAAACTGTTTGTGTGAGAGAGAAACTGTCTGAGTGATCACTGGAATAGTGTAAGCTTAATAGTGTAAGCGGTGGTACGGAGGGATTTGATCACCCCTGACAGGTAACACCGGACTCTGATAAGAGCGACCTAGGAGTGGGAGAGTGAGAAGGGAGAATAGAAGGCTCCAAGTGGTGAGTATAAAACTTATCTGTATTATGGCGGGATCACAAGTACAAGGACAGTGGGGACTTCCGGAATCCCTGATAAATCTGATAAATGAGTGTATGACTGAGAGGAACAAATTCATTAAACAGATGAGCAAAGGGGGGTGGAACTTATCCTACCCTCTGGGCCAACAGCATAAGTGGTTGGGTAAAGAAAAGAGAAACATGACAAAGAAAATAGGAGTATTGTTAATACATCAGTTAGCTGGACTAATTGAGCAAGTCGTTGCCTCTACTCAAAAGTGGAGTGAGGATAAAGAAAGGATTAGGGAGTTAGAATGCAGAGTGAGGGAACTGGAGAAACAAACCCAAGTATTAGAAGAAAAGCTATGGAGAGGGGAAACTATTCCTCTACCTCCTTATGAGTCCATACAACAGGAACTAAACACTCTTCCAGAGGAATGGGACGTCCTAGAACACAACTTAGTGCCAGTAACCCAAGGGGGAACAGATACACAGCCAAAAGTAAATTATGAACCTTTCACCCTGGGTGAGAGGCAGCAGATAATGGTTTCCCTGGGTAAATTACAACCTAGAAGCGCAAACACTAAATTCTGGGAAGAATTAGACACAATCTGGGTAGGACACCTATTACACCTGAGAGATGTACACCAGCTGGTAAGGGCAGCCTGTCCAGCGGATAAGTGGAGACAGGTAACGGGTGGACCCGCCGCTCCTCCAGCACAGGATTATAGTGGGGGACGGTGGACACATGCAGTCGCCCTAACATCAGAGATAGATGCCCAACAGACACCCTTCGCCCAGTTTAAAGTAGAAATTCTGAGAGTATTAGGGAATGCTCCCACTAACTGGAGCAGAATGACCACAACGAAACAGCTAAAAGGGGCTTCTGAATGTGGGGGATGGTTGTCCCAGGTACATCAGGAGTGCTCTGGACAAGGAAACCCAGGTCAAGGGGATCGAGCGTTCATCCAGGCTTTTAAGGATGAATTCTTTAGTGTTCACCAAAACCTCCTTGAAATGGGAATTCTCAGTACCCCGAACTATGATGAGTTGGTAGAATGGGCTAATGGCATACCTGGAGGTGGATAGGAGAGATCTTAGTTTTTGTATTTCAGTGTGTTTGTGTGATGTGGTTTCTAGTCGAATGTAGGTGGTTGTTGTTGTATTAAATTGAGAGCAGAAATTGTTGAAACCTTTGTTCTTGTGGAGTGTTTATTGCGGGTAATAAATGACCTTAGTTTAGCCTCAGGAATGCTGGGGAGGTGTTAAGACTGTTAAAGATTAAAGTGATAAGATTTCTTGCATTTACTTCTGTTTTGAGTTTTAATTATAGTTTGGAAGAAAGAAGAATAAAAGTGACCGTCTTAATCCAAGTTCTGTATTCTTTTAAATGTTTTACTTACATCTCAGTTTAAGATGTTAAGTTTGAACGAGTGGTGGAAGCTTCCATGTGTGTCTGTGTGTGTTTAACAGAGTTGTTTGTTTTGATGTGATTTTACAACTGTGGGTTTGATACAGAGTTTGAATAAAATTAGAAGATAAATTGAAGTTTCAAAATCAAAGTACATAATTTGAAGTTGGAAATAGCCAATTTGAATTTTGAATAAACCTGTGTTTGAATTTTGTTAAGAAAGGATTTAAACCTTGGAGGGAACCATGTGCTCTCTCCTTTGTCTTAAAGTGAAAATTATGAGAGAGTTAGTTGAGAAATTAGGAGAAGAAATTAAGTAATTTTATGGAAAAGTAGATAAGCAAGAACAAAAGAATGTGGTAAATGTACTGTCTATGAGTCAGTTTAAAATATTTTAAGTTAAGTGAAATGAATTGTAATTCTGCTTATTTCACGTTCCAGCAGGAGATTAATCAATTAAATCTTAGTTGCCAATGCAAATTGCCCTTACAAATGTCTGATAGTTTAATATTCTGTAACCTGGTTAAAATTATGTACTGCCATTAGAATTTTATGTGCTATCTATTGTTCAAAGTTTGCCAAATATTGAGCACTGTCAAGCTTAAAATCTAGCCAGTTAAAATCAAACCAAAAGGTTCTGATTAATTAACTAGTGTGTATTTTACCTACTTTGGTTTTGATTTGGCGCCTGTTGTTTTCCTCGCCGTACAAATGATTAAACTAGAGATAATGTAAGAGTACATTATATAAAGATTGGAGCTGAATGGTATGTGATTTTAATGGGGAATGCGATGTTTTTTGATGAGATTATATACAAATGAATGGATGTCCAACTACAGCCAAAAAACCAGTTTAAAGTGTTATTTAATTCACACTAAGCTTTCTATGGAAGGGGGGTGTGTAGTTAACTGTATAATGTACTAGCTAAAGCCACACAGATATTGGGAAATTGTGGACAGAGATATTGCCCACTATACTGATGAGATTAAAAATTACCACAAACTGGACAACCGGATTAACCCCTTATGAATTAATGACAGAATGGGCGATGATGTAGGTTCACTAAAAGGTGAATTCAGGAGATATGTGTTGGAACTAAGCACCCAACTTAAAGGCTTGCGCAAATTAGTAAAAGACAATCCGGAACAAAGAGACACAGAGAGAGAGAGAGAGCTTGAAATGCTCCCTGACGGGCGGGAAGTTGCGTCCAAGTAAAAGCACTACTTGACAAACCTGGGTTCGCCCCTCAATGGGAGGGCCCCTATAAAGTTAAAATTGTGTCGTGTGCTTAATTCACAGATATGCGAGATGGTTGACCTCCAAGCAAGCTGAACGGGTTCGCGGGCAGTGGCGCGCGGGCGGTATAGCCTTTGGACCATTGTATAACGGTCGCGCGGGTTATTAGTTAAGTGATAGGATGATTTTCTTGCTGCTTCTCACGACCCTTGCCCTGCTAGTTACGGAGGGGAAGTATAGATGGAATTGTGTAGACTTGAGGATAGAGCATCGCAAGCATGTAACGATGGCTCTGTCTATTGTAACCTTCTGACACATGGAATAAGTCCCTGGGAGGTAACCCGGAGGGACCGCTGCTTGGGATTCCTTAACCATGCCATGTTGCTAACTCTGTTGGAGGGGCGAGGTGATTGGGGTCTCCCATGCATGTAATGTGGTGTAACTGGAATTTTTGGTGTTTAGCTGAGGGACCGGGATGGATCTGTACCCAACAACAGCAGAGGGCTCGGGAGGATGTGTACATCAACACGAGATTTGGTCGATCCAAGCAATCATTGTACCAATCCTCTAAAATCAGGCCCCATCACATGAACACTTTCATGTATATGTCTCACTTGTATGTATTGCAGTCAAAATTTTGAGCAAGTGCTGGGTCTGCTCACATATTCCCATGCACGAAGGAAAGGGGGGAAAGTCTTTTATTCCCTATCCCTTTGTCAACTCCGGGAATAGTAGAGGGGATTTCGAATCAGAATGGAACCCACGATGGGACAAGGAAAGTGACATTTTAAAAAAAAACCCCATCAGGCATGTTGTGAAAACCCAACAAGGGGGATCTATCTGCTTGGTAAGAAACGGAACCATACTTACTGGCCGTAGCTACTGTACCCAGCAGATTAATGTCACCAGTGATGCCTGGGCTTTGGTGCAACAGATTACAATCCATTGCCCATTGCTGATGTCCTGGTCAGCCTCTCCTCTACTTATATGAGCAGCATGACTGCATATGATGGTACCTGTTGTATCTGTGGAAACAATGCCGACCCATGGCTTCCTTGGGATTGGGTAGGATCGTGTTATTTGGCATATGTGGTACCCTATATTCACCATTACACCGACTTACGGGACCACCCCGAGATACACCTGCTTAGGACTAAGCGAGCCATTACTGAGACAGAATGGTTCTTTATGATAGCTTTCCCACTTTATGGGACAGCAAAAGCAGCTCAGGAGCTTATACATATGGCCTCGACCTTGGAGAGAATTGCAAATGAAACTAGAGACAGGTTCGAGGAGGTGAGCACAGCCTTCTCTGAAGTATCAGCTGAGGTTGTAGCTATCCGGACTGTTGCTTTATAGAACCGATTGACACTTGATTATGTGTTGGCTTTCCAGGGAGGAACGTGCGCTATAATTGAATCTGAATGCTGCACGTATATCCCAGATGTTTCGGAAAATATAACTCGTTTGGCAGATCATATCAAACGAGTGACGATGACAATACAAGGTGAAGGGAGCCAATATCATAATTATAACCCTCCGGGATGGCTGGGGCAATGGTTCAGGTCGTGGGAATCATATCTGATGCACAGGTTAATTGTATTAATTGTCGTTGTTATCGCTTGTTGTATTTGTATGGCATTATTGAACGCTTGTTGGAAAACGGTAACAGCCCGAATTATGCCGAGTGCAAGTGTACAGGCAGAAGGGACAGACTTCCTGATGAAGGAGGTAGGCCCATATGTATTGGTAACATTTGGCTCTGAGTTGGTCATGGGGCCATGTTTGCACTTGGCCTCTGACCAAAGGGGGGATTGAAGAAGGGAAAGGGTTAATGTTTTTTGTACTCAATGTATTTTGTACCTAAAAGGTTGAACTTTGTATCTGGAATGTATCACAAACCTAACGTTTCCTTGTGGCGAGTCATCCCTTTTTTATATTGCTCCTGGTAGTAGCATAAGCCATTTGTTCATGTCTTTCATCTTTTACTTTAGTATAAGCCATTTGTTCATGGTTCTCTCGCTTGTTTTTATCATTCTGATGAAACAGACAGTTGAATATAGATGTTAGGAGGCTTTCCCGGAGGCTTGTCTGTGATTTAAGCAGAGGAAGCAGCCACCAAATGGTAGAGTGCGAGAATGGCCGTTTGAAGGAGGACTCCCACTGGTACAGTTGCACTCAGTCACTCAGTCACTTCAAAGGAAACGCTGCGGGAAGAGCAGGGGACCAGAGGTGACACCTTGACTGCAACGACCAGGAGAATTGTGCTTTATGACCCAAGGATACCAGATGGTTTCTAACCATGATCCAAAGACTATCAGAAGCTGTTAAAGGAACTATAATTTACGATCAAGGACTGTTAACTGGACTTTGCTTCATGACTTGTATTGGGAACCCTGATGTATAAATATCCACGTTTCTTGTGTTCAGTGAGAACTTTGGCTTCCGCTTTCAAGGGGTCAAGTTCTCCCATAAGCTTATGAAAATAAAGCCTGACTGTATTTTTGACTCATATCAGCCTATAGAGGTATAATTTCCGACTTCAGACGGATCTCTGGATTTTTAGAGAGTCAGTGGATATTTGGGAATGAGATGGGAAGTAGAGTAGAGGAAGGAGATCCTGCTGATTGTATTGAATGGTGGAGCTGCAGGCTGGTGGGGCCATAAAGTCTACTCCTGCTCCGATTTCTTACCATAGAATCGCGACAGTGCAGAAGGAGGCCATTCGGGCCATCAAGTCGAGTCAGACCACAATGGCACCCAGGCCATATCCCCATAACCTTATGCATTTACCCGAGCTAGTCATCCTCACACCAAGTGGCAATCAAACTAGCCCGCAAATTTTTGGACTGTGGGACAAAACTGGAGCACCCAGAGGAAACCCACACAGACACGGGGAGAATGTGCAAACTCCACACAGACAGTGATCCAAGCCACGACTTGAACCTGGGTCCCTGGTACTGTGACACAGCAGTGCCAACCACTGTGCCACCGTGCCGTCGTCTTCTCCTATTATTTTAAAGGAATAACAATCGTATTCAGTCAGCTGTGACCACGATATTGGAAGATTTGCAATAATGTATTAACACTCACAACAGAAGCCCATTGAAACAAACGGATAACAATGGCCTGAATTTCCTGTCGGGCAGTCAACAAACCCAGAAGTGACGACGAAGCCAACAAGTGTGAAACTGGCTCTGTGTGAGGCTGATTGCTGCCGGGGAGGGCAGGGAGAGGGGGGGGGGGGGCTGCTGAGAAAAGGGAAGGTGCGGGTTGGCCTTTTCAATGTGCTCCCGTTGCAAAGTCAGAATTTGGTGTTTGGAAATTGTAAAGAAATTGCAAAATGCTCGGGGGAAAAGTATTGCATGGTCCCATTACAAGGTGGCACTTTCTTAGTGCTTCGAGATTTTTAAAAATGCAAGTACACTGAGAGCCCAAACTGAAACATTTGTATCGAAAGGCCAAGCAGCAGTGTTACCAAGACAACAGGCTTTTGAATTTAGCCAATCAATTTGAAGCAGGCACTTAGATACAAGAACATTTTGAATTTAATTCTGATGGTTTTGACAACCGAGGACCAATCCTATTGTGGGAAATATTCATATGTCATCACGGGTATAAATGTAGGGGGCCGTGGGACAAAGAAGAGAGAGCAACTGCCAACTGCAAGAGTTAACAACTCTCTGCTCAGCTCTCTCTCTCTCTCTCTCTTTCGCTGGCTCTCTCTCTCTCTCCCTCTTTCGCTGGCTCTCTCTCTCTCTCTCTCTTTCGCTGGCTCTCTCTCTCTCTCTCTTTCGCTGGCTCTCTCTCTCTCTCTCTCTTTCGCTGGCTCTCTCTCTCTCTCTCTTTCGCTGGCTCTCTCTCTCTCTCTCTCTCTTTCACTGGCTCTCTCTCTCTCTCTCTCTCTCAGAGAGAGGCAGAGAGAGGGAGAGGGAAATTAACAGAGATAGAGATCGTGAGAGAGAGAGAGAGAATCGCTGACTCTGACAGCTTCATCCATGTCTTAGAGAAAGCACCATTGACTGAGCAAAGGTTCTAACGGACAGAGAATTTCCAGACAGAAGGATCAACACCGAAGGCTCAGAATATCACAGAAGACACCAAACCTGGCTGTAATTTTGAGAATGACTAAATTATATTTTGTGAGAGTGGGAATTGTATTTATCTGAACAGGAAACCATTAGAATCTTGTTGATTTGAGAACAGTTAATAGTTTAGTTAATTTGTTCACCGTTATTACGATAAATAAATTGTTATGTGTTGATATTAGAGAGACTGTTGGGGATTTATATTTATTTAGAAGTTGCTGAAGAGCAGGTCACACCACTTCACACACACCTTTTACAGATTATAGGGTGAGGTACTCCCCTTTGGGTGTTTCTGTGTAGTTCTCAAAGGGGGGATCTCCCTCTGCTTTATAACATCCCTCAGGGGGACAGACACAGCAGAGCTGTCTCAGGGAGCCTCGGACCCATTGAAATCAATAGCAACTGAAAAATTGTGCCTGGGCAGCATGTGTGATGATAGTGTAATATTCCTATAGATGTATACACATATATTGTTTTTGTATGTTAAGGGAACTGTTTAAAAGTTCAGTTCCTTACTACAGGTAGTCGATATGCCTTGAGTGATCACAGCTCAGATGCTGGAGGAGCAGGATAATTGCTCATTTTCGCAATGTAGTGTTTATTTAGGAGAGAGTCAACAGACGTTTGGCAACAAAAATAAAAGCTCCCCTGAGGTTTTAATTAAAGGAATGGAAAGTGGGTATAGATTGACAGGGCCATGTGATGCTGTGATTAATGTTAGCAACTCGCCATGTCGCAAAGGCCAAACACAGCTTTCAGTTCGGGCTGGGGTTTGTTTAAAGACAGAGGGCAAAACGTTTCTGTGCAGCTGAAAATCTCTCCCTGAAAGTTTCAACTCCTTGTTGGTTGCGAATTGCATTTAAAGTTGTTTGTGAGTCTGTAAGAAGAAAGTTGCTGATTTGGAACTGCAATGGTGATAAATAATAAATGAGAGTTGTTTCTTTTAAATGTTGTTCAATGGGGAATATTTAAACTGCTTCATTTGTTAGAGTTAGAGTTGAACTGTGATATTAAATAAAGTTTGTTTTACTGTAACAAATGTAAAGTCATTGAAATACCAACTCCCAATCAAACATCAAAACAATTCTTGCTGCTCTTTCTTCTTTTATTATTGTTTTCGTGTTCCTCTGGATCAGTGATGTGTAATGATTCATTCTCAGACCTCATTACACAAGCCTCAATTTACAAGGGAAAGCTTGCACAGAGGCTTGCAGCCCCCTCCCCCTCCACCCCCAGCAGCTATGGGAGCAGCCCACCAAATGCCCCAGTTCCTACATGTCTTCTTTGTGCCTTCTAGATATCTTCTGCCCAAGAGAGAACTCCACTCTGTGGGGTGATTACCTACCCTCAGTCCCGATTGGTCCCTCAAGTCAGGTGACCCTATTCTGCTGTGCTGTCCTGAAGGGAACAATCACCACAAGATGTGACTATTCCAAAACTACCAGAACTTTACGTACCATGTACAGCATGTGCCCGAATCAGAAGTGTGTGAAACGACAAAAGGAAAGATCAGGCATACATCCCGGTGGCACAGTGGACAGCACAGCTGCCTCACAGAGCCAGGGACCGGGGTTCGATTCCCGGCTCAGCTCACTGTCTGTGCGGAGTGTGCACAATCTCCACGTGTCAGTATGGGTTTCCTTCGAGTGCCCTGGTTTCCTCCCACACTCCAAAGATGTGCTTGTTAGGTGGATTGGCCATGCTGAATTGCCCCTTAGTGTCAGGGGGACTAACATGGTTAATAGATGGGGTGAAGGGGATCGGGCTTGGATAGGATTGCCGTTGGTGCAGACTCAATGGGCTGAAGGATGCCATTCAAAACATTGAGATTGCATCGACTCTTACACACGCTCTATCCCCATAACCCCACTAATCCCCTGGGACAGCTCGGTGGCACAGCAATTAATGCTGTTGCATTAAAGCGCATGGGACTCGGTTTCGATTCTTGGCTTGGATCACTGTCTGTGCGGAGTCTGCACATTCTTCCCGTGTCTGTGTGGGTTTTCTCCCATAGTCTGAAGGACGAGCTAGTTAGGTGTATTTGCCATGCTAAGTTCTCACTCAGTGTAACCAACCAGGCGCCGGAGTGTGGCGACTAGGGTATTTTCAAAGTAACTAAATTTCAGTGTTAATGTAAGCCGACTTGGGACACTCTTAAATAAATAAAACTAAAAGCAATGTCTTTGTCCAATATTGTAATCAGTGAGAGTCAGACGTGAACCCACCAACAATCAAGAAGATAATTTAAATTAATTAACCACCAATTGACCAGAATTTTACATTGCCCTTCTGTCTTTGCAGGGGGCTGATGTTCCGATTGACAAGGTGGTTTTTACAGTTAAACTGCATCCTGGATCCAGGGCAGGGTGAAAGGTGAGGCTTCAAATAAATTCACCAATGTGTCTGGGGACAGAGGTCTGTGTATGATCATGTGTTCGTGCCCTGGAGCAGAATCCCAAATTACATCAGGAAGCCAGATGAGATCCCAGCAACTTTTCTGTTTTGGCATTCATGTGAGGATTGTGTGCTTCACTCCAGGAGCAATTCCACCAACAAATTAGGGACTCCAACCACATTCCATCGACTACCGAAAACACAGTAAAAATATAGGCCACCTCCTCCGACTAACTTGGAGCGACCCCACTGGTGAATGCATTACAGAACCTGTCATTCATATATCACTGTTCACATCCAAAAATACCCTGTGGAAGATCGTGACGCTTTGTGGTAACAGACTCTGAGGCAAAGGGCCAAGCGGACCACACTGCACATTAAATGGCAGACGCGACCAAGACAAATTCCACGGATTTCTTACCAAGCCACCCAGATGTCAGTGACCACCGTGAGTCAAAACATCTGATTAAAAATCTGTCTCCCTCAGGCCAGGTTTCGACCCTTTACTTTTGAAGATCTAGATCTCCAAGTTCCCTGAAAGCCAATAAGCCATCTAAGCCACTCCGACTCGGAACGTCTCAGCCTTCTGTGTGATGGGAGAAGAAAATGCCTTTCAAGATGACCTTCTGGGAGGAAATGAGGGTGAAAGGCAGAGTTATTCACGGTGAGAGATAAGAAGGGACAGACACAAGGAAGCAGGGACAGAGACACCAAGATTTCTGGAGGTTGGAGGTGGTAAACGAGCGGAGGATTTCTGGTGTGGACTGACTTGAAACAACAGAAAGAATTCCAGAAGAATATTGTGGTGAACCATCGTTGGTTTCCACTGGATAGTACTGAGCCAGGTTCTGCCAGTACCACAAGTACATGTATGTACTTGTATATATGCATGTACATATGTTGCTGTTGGGTTCGGGATGGGTTGTTCTACTTGTTGCTGTTGGGGTTAAGGTGGGGTTGTTACACCTTTGTATTGTTGTATTGTGGTACATCCCAGTCGGGCTCCGCCTCCTGGGAGAGGTATAAAGGTCCCTGCTCTGGCTGGGACCCCTCAGTCTGGGATCGTGTATATAATTGGTAGCTGCTTTGTGACAGCAAATAAAAGCCTTTATTTCCTGAGCATCAAGCCTCGTGTGTGATAACGCGCATCAATTTTATTTGCTGTAAGTAAACTCTCGTCGAAGAAAGAAAAAGAGAGTATGGAGCAGATACTGAAGCCTGAACGCCTTACACTAGATCCACGTGCGGTGGGCGCCTCTAACACCTTCGACCACTGGCTGAAGTGTTTTGAAGACTACCTGGCAGCCTCCGCAGCGGTCACCACAGATGATGACAGACTCCGGGTCCTCCATGCGAGGGTAAGCGACACTGTCTACCTCGCGATCCGTGCGGCCACCGATTACACAAAGGCCCTCGAGCTTCTGAAGAAGCGTTATATCAAACCGCCCAACGAAATACATGCTCGTTACCTCTTAGCCACTCGACGACGGCAGTCTGGTGAAACGATGGAGGAATACGCGAACAAGCTCCTACAGCTAGCCAGGGGCTGTAACTGCAAAGCTGTGTCGGCTGAGCAGAGTACGAACGACTTGCCCGAGATGCGTTTGTGGCGGGAGTCGGATCGTCGTACATTCGACACAAACTACTGGAGAAAGGTAACCTTCACCTTACCCAGGCAATAGAGCTAGCGGAGATGCTGGAGACGGCCTCCAAAAGCCTAGTATTGTATCCTGAAGACCACGTGGAGACAACGTGGCAGGAGCAGTCGCCAATCCCTCCTCGTCCCTCGGGTTAGAAATGCTGCGTAATGGCGTGCTCACACTCGGGCCAGACGACGGCAGCAGCTCCGGGCGGCCCGCAGTGTTACTTCTGTGGGGGAGCGAAGCATACTCGGCAACGGTGTCACACGATACAGTGAACAGTATTACTTCTTGCCCGCTATACAAAGTACACCGTTTGTAGAGTACATAGGGGAAAAGGAAAGGACAAGACGCAGAATTTAGTGTTACAGTCATAGCTAGGATATCAACTTAATATAAGGTAGGTCCATTTGGAAGTCTGATGGCAGCACGGAAGAAACTATTCTTCAGTCAGTTGGCAGTGACCTCACACTTTTGTATTTTTTTTCCGACGGAAGAAGGTGGGAGAGAGGTTGTCCGGGCGCGTGGGGTCCTCAATATTGCTGGCTGCTTTTCTGAGGCAGCAGGAAGTTTAGACGGACTCAAGAGATGGGAGTCGAGTTTGCGCAATGGACTGGGCTACCTTCACAACTTTTTGTCGATTTTTGTGGTCTTGGTCGGAGCAGGACCCATACCAAGCTGCTATAAGACCTTTTGACCATAAGGCATTGGACCAAATTAGGCCACTTGGCCCATCGAATCTGCTCCGCCATTCAATCATGGTATTTTTCATTTCCCCATTCTCCTGCCTTTTCCCCATAACCCCTGATCCCCTTATTACTCAATAACATATTTATCCCTGTCTTCATGACACTCAATGACCTGGCCTCCACAGCCTTCTGCAGCAAAGAGTTCCACAGATTCACTACTCTCGGGCTGAAGAAATTCCTCCTCATCTCTGTTTTAAAGGATCATCCCTTTAGCCTGAGGTTGTGCCCGCTGGTTCTCGTTTTTCCTGCGAGCGGAAACATCCTCACCACGTCCATCCTATCCAGGCCTCGTTGTATCTTGTAAGTTTCAATAAAATCCCCCCTCATCCTTCTAAACTCCAACGAGTGCAGACCCAGAGTGCCCAACCGTTCCTCAGATGACAAGCTCTTCATACCATTTTTGTGAACATCCTCTGGACCCTTTCTAAGGCCAGCCCACCGTTCTGTAGATACGAGGCCCATAACAGCTCACAATACTCCAAATGGGGTCTGATCAGAGCCTTATGCAGCCTCAGAAGTACATCCCTGCTCTTGTATTCTAGCCCTCTCGACATGAATGCTGGCATTGCATTTGCTTTCCTAACTGCCGACTGACCCTGCACGTTAATCTCAAGAGAATCTTGAACAATGACTCCCAAATCCCTTTGTGTTCCTGATTTGCGAAGCATTTCCCCATTTTGAAAATAGTCTATGCCTCCATTCCTCCTTCCAAATTGCATAACCTCGCACTTTTCCACATTGTATTCCATCTGCCACTTCTTTGCAAGTCATTCTGCAGCCCCCTGCAACCTCAATACTACCTGCCCCTCTACATATTTTTGTATCATCTGCAAACTTAGCAATAGTGTCTTCAGTTCCTTCCTCCAAATCATTAATGTATATTGTGAAAAGTTATGGTCCAGCACAGACCCCTGAGGCACACCACTAGTCACTGGCTGCCTTCCTGAAAAAGATCCCCTTATCCCCACTCTCTGCCTTCTGCCAGACAGCCAATCCTTTTTCCATGCCAGATCTTACCCTTAAGACCGTGGGCTCTTAACTTCTTTTACAGTCTCCTATGTGACACCTTGTTAACGGCCTTTTGGAAATCTAAATAAATCCTGTCCACTGGTTCTCCTTTATCGAACTCCTTTGTTACCTCCTCAAATAACTCGAACAGATTTGTCAGACATGACCTCCCCTTGACGAAGCTATGCTGACTCCGTCCTGTTTTATCACGCACTTCCAAGTACTCTATGATTTCATCTTTAATAATAGACTCTAAAATCTTGCCAATGACTGAAGACAGGCTAACCTGCCTATAATTTCCCATCTGCTGGCTCCCTCCCTTCTTAAACATTGGTGTTACATTAGCTAATTTCCTGTCCTCTGGGACCTTCCCTGCCTCCAGTGATTCCTCAAAGATCACCACCAATGCCTCCACAATTTCCTCAACTATCTCTTTTAGAGCTCCGGGGTGTAGTACATCTGGTCCAGGTGATTTATCCACCTTAGATCTTTCATTTTCCCCAGAACTTTCTCCTTAGTGATGGCCACTACTCTCACTTGTGCCCCCTGATTCCCCTGAAGCTCTGGCATCCCACTGGTGTCTTCCACCATGAAGACTGATGCAAAGGAACTATTCAGTTCCTCTGCCATTTCTTTGGTTCCTATTATTACGACTCCAGCCTCATTTTCCACTGGTCCAATATCTATTTTTGCCTCTCTCTAATCTTTTATACATTGAAAAAATACTCTTCCTATTTTCTTTTATATTACGAGCTAGCTTACACTCATATTTCTTTGTCTCCCTTTTATTGCTTTTTTAGTTGGCTTCTGCTGACCTTAAAGGCTTCCAAATCATCTGGCTTCCCACTAATCCTCGCCACTTTGTCTGCTTTTCCTTTTGCTTTCATATTTTCCTTGACTTCCCTCACCAGCCATGGATGCCTCATCCTCCCCTCAGGATGTTTCCTCCTCCTTCGGATGACTTTCTGCTGTGCATCCCGAATAACCCCCAAAAACGCCACACTACGAGTAGGGTGTGGAGGATTTGGAGAGGGTACAGAAAATATTTACCACGATGTTGCCTGGTATGGAGGGCATTAGCTATGAGGAGAGGTTGGAGAAACTTGGTTTCTTCTCACTGGAGCGACGGAGATTGAGGGGAGACATGATAGAAGTCTACAAGATTATGAGAGGCATGGACAGAGTGGACAGTCAGAAGCTTTTTCCCAGGATGGATGAGTCAATTACTCAGGGGGATAGGTTTAAGGTGCGAGGGGCAAGTTTTAAAAGAGATGTACGAGGCAGATCTTTCACACAGAGAGTGGTGGATGCCTGGAACTCGTTGGCGGGGGAGGTAGTGGAAGCAGATACGGTAGTGACTTTTAAGGGTCGTCTTGACAAGTACATGAATGAGATGGGAATAGAGGGATATGGTCCCCGGAAGCGTAGGGGGTTTTAGTTCAGTCGGGCAGCATGGTCGGTGCAGGCTTGGAGGGCCGAAGGGCCTGTTCCTGTTCTGTAATTTCCTTTGTTCTTTGTTCTTTAAACTCCATCTGCCATTCGTCAGCCCACTGGCCCAATTGATCAAGGTTCCATTGCAATCCTAGAAAATCTTCTTCACTGTCCACTATGCCATCAATCGTGGTGTCATCTGAAACTTATTAACCATGCATACTAAATTATCATCGAAATCATTAATATAAATGACAAATAACAGTGGAGTCAGCACCGATCCCAGAGGCACACTACTGGTCACAGGCCTCCAGTTTGAAAAACAACTCTCTACAACCACCATTTGTCTTCTGTCATCAAGCCAATGTTGTATCCATTTGGCGAGCTCACCCTGGATCCCGTGAGATTTAACCTTATGCAACAACCTACCATGCGGTACCTTGTCAAAGGCCGAAAGTCCATGTAGATAACATCAACTGCACTGCCCTCATCTACCTTCTTGGTTACCTCTTCAAAAAACTGAATCAAATTTGTGGGACATGATTTTCCACTCACAAAGCCATGCTGACTATCCCGAATCAGTCCTTGCGTCTCTAAATGCCTGTAGATCCTGTCTCTCAAAATACCTTCTGACAACTTATCCACTACAGATGCGAGGCTCACCATCCGGTAGTCACCGGGCTTTTCTCTGCAGTTCTTCTCAAACAAAGGCACAACATTTGCCATCCTCCAATCTTCAGGCACCTTACCTGTGACTATCAATGATTCAAATATCTCTGCCAGGGACACGCAATTTCCTCCCTAGCCTCCCACTGTACCCTCGGATACACTTAATCAAGCTCCGGGGATTTATCGACCTTGATGCGCTTGAAGACTTAAGCACCTCCTTCTCCGTTATATGTACCCTCCTCAAGACATCACTATTTATTTCCCCAAGTTCCCGAACATTCATGATTTTCACAAATGTGAATACTGATGAGAAATATTCATTTAGGATTTCACCCATCTCTTGTGGATCCGCACAGAGATGACTTTGTTGCTCCTTAAGAGGTCTTACTCTCTCCCGAGTTACTCTTTTGCCGTTTATGTATTTGTAGAAGCTCTTTGGATTTTGCTTTGCCTGATCTGCCAAAACAAGCTCGTGTCTCTTTTTTGCCCCCCGATGCTTCCTTAACTATCGATTTAACTTCATTCCTTACTAACAATGCAACACCCTCAACCTATGCCCATCTGCTTGTCCTTTCGATAGGACACATATCCTTGGATATTTAGATCCCAGCCCTGATCCCCTTGTCTCTGTGTGGTGAACCATCGTTGGTTCCCATCAGCTAGTACTGAGCCAGGGTCTGGCCAGTACTATGAGTCTGTATATATGTTGCTGTTGGGGTTAGGTTTGGGTTGTTCTACATGTTACTGTTGGGGTTAGGGTTGGGCTGTTCTATAGTTGTATTATAGTTATTACGGTACATCCCAGTCGGGCTCCGCCTCCTGGGAGAGGTATAAAGGTCACTGCTCTGTCTGGGACCCCTTAGTCTGGGATCGTGTATTATATATGGTAGCTCTATTGTAGTAGTCAATAAAAGCCTTTATTTCGTCGAGCATCTCTCGCCTCATGAGTTATATCGCGCATCAATTTTATTGACTACTAATTGAACTCTCGTCGTTGAAAAAAAAACGATACAGAGAGCATGGAGCAAATACTTAAACCCGGACGTCTTACGCTGGACCCACGTGCGGCGGGCGCCTCCAACACCTTCGACCACTGGTTGAAATGTTTTCAGGATTACCTCGAAGCCTCCGCAGCGGTCACCACGGACGACGACAGACTCCGGGTCCTCCACGCGAGGGTAAGCGACGCTGTATATTTAGCGATCCGTGCGGCCACCGACTACAAAGGGGCCCTCGAGCTTCTTAAGAAGCGCTAGATTAAACCGCCAAACGAGATGCATGCTCGATATCTCTTAGCCACTCGACGACGGCAGCCCGGTGAAACGACGGAACAGTACGCGTGCGAGCTCCTACAGCTAGCCTGGGACTGTAACTGCAAAGCAGTGTCGGCAGACCAGAACATGAACGACCTCGCTCGAGATGCGTTTGTGGCGGGAATCGGATCGTCTTATATCCGACTTCAACTGTTGGAGCAAGGTAATCTTGATCTCACTAAGTCTATAGAGCTAGCGGATACGCTAGAAACGGCTTCCAAAAGCCTGGAGATGTATCCCGAAGACCACGTGGAGACAGTGTGGCAGGACCAGTCACAGATACCACTTCGTCAAGCAGGTCCGAAAAGCTGTGTGATGGCGTGCCCACCCTCGGGCCTGACGACGGCAGCAGCTCCAGGCGGCCCGCGGTGTTACTTCTGTGGAGGAGTGAAGCACACTCGGCAGCGATGTCCCGCTAAAACGGTGTTGTGCTCCGCCTGCGGCAAGAAGGGGCATTATTCGAAGGTATGTCGATCCAAACTTACTTCCAGGAACAGCAGTGCGGCGTGCGACTCCCCGGAGCCGGGTTCCTCGTCGTCGGCATCGTCAAGGGTTTCTTCCACATGCGAGGCCAGGACGTCGCCATTCCAGACGACGGAGTCGCAAGAGACGCGTGACCACCAGGGTTCGCTGATTTTGGCGCCATCGCCCACCTGCGAACTATGGGAGCAGCCATTTTGGTCGGCACCGAGCGCGAATGACCAGCAGGGGTCGACATCATCCATCTCAGCTGCCTGCAGTGGCGCTCACGAACCAACGGCGGCGTCGATCATCCTGGACCAGGCAAAGCCTCACAGGTTCGACAAGTCCATGATGGACATACAGGTAAATAAACGCACGATTTATTGTCTGTTTGACAGCGGGAGCACGGAGAGCTTTATTCACACAGACGCCGTGAAGCGGTGTGGCCTCCAGATCCAGCCTGTCAAGCAGACAATTTCAATGGCGTCACCGTGCCAGGGAGTTGCGTGGTAAATCTAACGGTGCAGGGCATGGTTTATGAGAGCGTCAAGCTCCTGGTGTTACCGCACCTTTGCGCAACAATACTCCTCGGACTAAATTTCATGGTCCACTTGAAGAGTGTAACCCTACAGTACGGTGGGCCACTCCCTCCGCTTTCAGTGGGAGAACAGCAGCCTCCAAATTGCCCAATGCGCTCCACCTGTAGCCTCTCGATGCTTAAGATTGCCACACCCTCCCTATTCCAGAATCTCGTGCCCGGCTGCAAGCCCATCGCAACTAAGAGTAGGCGTTACAGCGCTGAGGATCAGATCTTCATTTGATCTGAAGTTCAGCGGCTCCTCAAGGAAGGGATCATACAACCTAGCGCTAGTCCTTGGAGAGCGCAGGTCGTGGTGGTCAAGAGTGGGAACAAACCCCAGATGGTCATTGACTATAGTCAGACCATTAATAGATACACGCAGCAGGATGCGTAACCCCTCCCGCGCATTTCTGACATGGTCAACCAGATTGCGCAGTACCGGGTGTTCTCCACCATCGACCTAATGTCTGCTTACCACCAGCTCCCCATTCCCCCAGAGGACCAACAATACACGGCTTTTGAGGCGGATGGTCGCTTGTCCCATAATCTAAGGGTTCCTTTTGGGGTCACCAATGGGGTCTCGGTCTTCCAGCGTGCTATGGACCGAATGGTGGACCATAACGGACTTCGGGCTACCTTCCCGTAACTGGATAACGTCACCATCTGCGGCCATGACCAGCAGGACCACGATACCAACCTCCTTAGAATCCTACGCACTGCATCTCGCCTGAATCTGACCTACAACAGGGAGAAGTGTGTATTTCGCACGCGCAGCCAACTATCCTCGGATACGTGGTGGAAAAGGGGGTCATTGGCCCTGATCCAGACCGTCTGCATCCCCTCGAACTTCCCCTGCCCACGAGCGCAAAAGCACTACGCACAGTGGGTTCCCAATTACGCGGGCAAAGCCTGTCCGCTCATCAAGGCTACCTCTTTTCCCCGAGCACCAGAGGCTCGTTTGGCCTTTGAAAAACTAAAAGTCAACATCGCGAAAGCCACGATGCACGCTATCGATGAGTCCATCCCCTTCCAGGTGGAGAGCGATGCGTCTGATTTCGCCCTGGCCGCCACACTTAATCAGGCGGTAAGGCCCGTCGCCTTTTTTTCTCGCACCCTCCAAGGCCCCGAAATTCGACATTCAGCGGTGGAAAAGGAGGCCCAGGCCATTGTGGAGGCCGTCCGGCATTGGCGCCATTACTTGGCAGGAAAACGGTTCACCCTGATCACGGACCAGCGGTCCGTGGCGTTCATGTTCAATAACACGTTACGGGGCATGATCAAGAATGATAAGACCGTAGGTGGAGAATCGAACTCTCCACCTATAATTACGACATCATGTATCGTCCAGGGAAACTCAATGAGCCCTCGGATGCCCTGTCGTGTGGAACATGCGCCAGTATGCAGGAGAATCGTTTGCAGGCTCTCCACAATGACCTCTGCCATCCAGGGGTCACTCGGCTCTACCACTTCGTAAAAGCCCGGAATCTACCCTACTCGATGGAGGATGTCAGGTCCATAACTAGAAGCTGCCGGGTATGCGCGGAATGCAAACCGCACTTTTATCGACCTGACAGGGCACAACTCGTTAAGGCCACTCGTCCCTTCGAAAGACTGAGTGTGGACTTTAAGGGCCCCCTTCCCTCGACAGATCGGAATGTGTACTTCCTCAATAGCATTGATGAGTACTCACGATTCCCTTTTGTCATTCCCTGTTCTGATACGTCCGCTGCCACGGTTATCAAGGCATTTCATGATCTTTTCACCCTGTTCGGGTACCCCTGTTACATCCACAGCGATAGGGGCTCGTCGTTCATGAGCGATGACTTGAGGCAATACCTGCTCTCATACGAGATTGCCTCTAGTAGTACCACGAGCTACAATCCTAGGGGTAACGGACAGGTGGAACGTGAGAATGCTACAGTCTGGAAGGCTGTCTTACTGGCGTTGAAGTCAAAAAGCCTTCCAGTCTCCCGTTGGCAAGAGGTGCTCCCTGATGCGCTCCACTCCATACGCTCACTCCTGTGTACGGCAACCAAAGCTACTCCCCATGAGAGGCTGTTTTCATTCCCTCGGAAGTCTTCCTCTGGGACCTCATTACCGTCTTGGTTGACGTACTCAGGACCTGTCCTCCTGCGGCGACATGTTGGGGCCCGCAAGTCCGACCTTTTCGTTGAACAGGTCCATCTCCTCCACGCCAACCCTCAGTATGCCTATGTGGCATACCCTGACGAGCGAGAGGACACGGTCTCGATTCGAGACCTGGCGCCAGCAGGGGGCTTGGAAACCCCTGTCGCTCCCATACCTCCCGTTAGAGACCCCCCAAATATTGTTTCCCCTCCTGACACGGCGCGGGCAGCATCAGGACCATCACTTAACCCTTTACTCCCGTGTACAGCTTGCCTGAGTCCAGAAGATGGTCGCCACTTCAAGGCGTGTCCGAGCTCAGTGGATTGTCACCACCTCGGGGTCAACCGGCCCGTGAGGCATTGGAGGAGCCATTGGACACCGCCTTGGGGAGAACGCCACTGCGAGTGCCTCCTCTGGTGTCATCGCCGGTGTTGAGGAGGTCACAACGACGGTGCGGTCCCCCAGACCGTCTGAACTTAGAGACTGATGACCAATTGTTCTGTGTTTTTTTTGTGCCCCACCGGCCTTTGTCTTCAAAGGAGGGGTGAATGTGGTGAACCATCGTTGGTTCCCATCAGGTAGTACTGAGCCAGGGTCTGGCCAGTACTATGAATCTGTATATATGTTGCTGTTGGGGTTAGGGTTGGGTTGTTCTACATGTTACTGTTGGGGTTAGGGTTGGGCTGTTCTACCTGTATTATAGTTATTATGGTACATCCCAGTCGGGCTCCGCCTCCAGGGAGAGATATAAAGGTTCACTGCTCTGGCTGGGACCCCTCAGTCTGGGATCGTGTGTTATATATTGTAGCTCTATTGTAGTAGTCAATAAAAGCCTTTATTTCCTCGAGCATCTGTAGCCTCGTGAGTTATATCGCACATCACTCTGTGATGCCCACAACATCGTACCGGCCAATTTCAATGTGCGCAACAAGCTCATTTAAATTGTTCCGTATACTGCGTGCATTTAGGTACAACACCATGAGTCCTGCATTGACCTTCTCATACTTGTCACCTTTTTTGCTCTGCCGGAGGTTAGATTCCTGCCACCTTCTATCCTCTCTGTTCTATTACATGGTTTGGAAATATTACTAATCCCTCCTGAACCCTCGGCTCCTTTAACTAGTTGAAAGTCCTCATCATTAACCTGCACTTCTCACCTCTCCTTTAACTTTGATTTTCTAATTCTCGATACAGCTGAACCCTCTCCCTCACTATTTAGTTTAAAGCCCTATCTACAGCCCCAGTTATACGGTTCACCAGGACTCTGGAGCCAGCATGATTCAGATGAAGACCGTCCCAGCGGAACAGGTCCCCTATTCCCCAATACTGGTTCCAATGTCGCATGAATTCAAACCCATCCCGCCTGCACCAATCTTTGAGACACGCATTTACCTCCTTAATCTTATTGACCCTGTGCCAATTAGTTCCTAGCTCAGGGAGTCATCCAGAGATTATTACCTTTTTCGTTCTGCTTTTTAAATTTAGCTCCTAGCTGTTCACATTCCCTCAGTAGAACCTTTGTTCCTGTTCTACCGATGTCATTGGTGTCTACACTGACCACGATAACTGGATCGTTACCCTCCCACTCCAAGTTCCTCTGTAGCCCAGTGAGATATCCCGAACCCGAGCACCAGGCAGGCAACATAACCTTTGGGGTTCTCGATCCTGGTCACAGAGAAGTGTCAATGCCCCGAACTATACTATCCCCAATTACGACTACATTTCTTTTTCCTGCCCCGGACTTGAATGTCTCACTGTACCACGGTGCTGTGGTCACTTTGTTCATCCTCCCAGCAGTACACGTTCCCGTCCACACAGGGAGCAAGAATCTCAAACACTTTCGACAAATTCAGGGACTGAGACTCCTGCAACCCGACCTCCTGGATCTCTCTACCTGCCTCACTCGCAGTCACATCCTCCTGTTCCTGACCACTGGCCGAATTGAAGGTATTTAATCGAAGGGGCGCGACTGCCTCCTGGAACACAGGAGTCGGATTATCTCTCCCACTCCCTGATGTGTCGCATTGTCCGAAGCTCAGGATTCAGCTCAGATTACTTCCTGAATGGCTTAAAAGTGGGAGACTGAAGTGTGCAGAGGGACCTGGGTGTCCTTGTGTACCAGTCGCTGAAGGTAAGCATGCAGGTGTAGCAGACGGTAAAGAAGGCAAATGGTAAGTTGGTATGTTGTTCTTCATTGCGAGAGATTTTGAATACAGGAGCAGGGATGTGTTGTTGTAATTATACAGGGCCTTGGTGGGGCCACACCTAGAGTATTCTGTGCAGTTTTGGACTCTGTTTCTGCGGAAGGATATTCTTGCTATCGAGCGAATGCAGCAAAAGTTTACCAGGCTGATTCTGGGGATGGTGGGACTGATGTATGAGGACAGATTGACGAGGTGAAGGTTGTTTTTCCTGGAGTTCAGACGAATGAGAGGGGATCTCAGAGAGATTTATAAAATTCTAAAAGAACTAGACAGAGTAGATGCATGTCTGCATGCGCTTCCTCCGGATGCTCCGCTTTCCCATACGGTCTGAAACCCGTACTGGTTAGTTCCATGGGTAATGCTAATTTCCCTCTCAGTGAACCCGAACAGGCACCAGAGTGTGGCGATAGGGGAGTATTTTTCTTTCCAATCTCTTACAGCCAACCTGATGGCGATTGTGGTCCTGTCCCGGGGAAGGTGCGGCCTCTCCAAAGGGATCACCTGTTATATGATTACCATGGGGATAGCTTTTCTCCTGGTCTGCATTTTTAACGTCACCCTGGACGGAATCTTCTGCTATCATTTCCCGCATTCATTCTTGATGTACACCAGTGTCTGCCGTGTCGAAGCTTTCATGCAAGTATTCAGCGTCCAGTTGTCTGTCTGGTCCACAACATTATTTACTCTTGACCGTTTTGTAGCAATTGGTTGACCAAAACTAAAATTAAAATACTGCACCAGGAGAACTGCCACTGTGATTCTAGCGACCGTGAGTGCACTCAATTTTCTCATGAATCTTCCGGCCTATTTCCGTTATGAGCCCTACTCTGTTGTTGCCAATGTGCAGTGGGGCTGCCGCACAGTGAAAGGATACATTTCTTCACCAGCATGGATAGCTTACAAGTGGATCGCTAACCTCTCAGTCCCATTATTGCCATTCCCCTTGTTGCTGCTGTTGAATTTTCTCACCGTCCGGCACATCTTGGTGGCCAATAGGTCTCGCAGGGCCCTGAAGGCTCACGGCCCTGGGGAGGCCAGCAACGACCCCGTGTTGAAGAGCAGAAGAACGACTATCGTCCTGCTCTTCACTGTCTCCGGGAGCTTTATGATTCTGTGGATGCCAATTGTAATATTTCACCTCCTGTTCGACTTCACCGAGATACCTACTTTGGATGGTGCCAGTTCGCTTCACTTGACAATGAGAATCACACTCCTGATGATGTATTCCAGCACCTGTCCGAATACATGCATTTATATATTGACCCAGCGGAGCTTCCGGGAAGAGATTCTGAACATGGTGAAATATCCATTGATTCTCCTGTTCAAATTCCATAAGTAATTTTAGAATAATGAAAAGCTGGATAGAGTGAACGTAAGAAAGATATTTCGAATAGTCGCAGAGACTGAGATCCGCGGACACAAACTCAGAGTAAAGGGGTGACCCTTTAGAATCGAGATGAGGAGGAATTTCTTCCGCCAGAGGGTGGTGAATCTGTGGAACTCATTGCCACAGAGGGCTGTGGAGCCCAAGCTATTGGGTGACTTTAATACAGAAATAGATAGGTGTTGATTACTAAGGGGATCAAAGGTTACTTCCCTCACCAGCCATGGATGCCTCGTCCTCCCATGGGCATGCATCCTCCTCCTTGGGATGAATTTCTGTTGTGCCTCCCGAATAACCCCCGAAAACTCCTGCCATTGCTGTTCCACTGTCTTCCCTGCTGGGCTCCCTTTCCAATCAACTCTGGCCACCTCCTCCCTCATGTCTTTCGAGTTATCTTTATTTAATTGTAATTCCATTACATCTGATTCCAGCTTCTCCCTCTCAAACTGCAGCGTAAATTCCACCATATTGTGGCCTCTGCAACCTCAGGGTTCTTTCACCTTAAGTCCCCTAATCAAGTCTGCCTCATTACATATCAACAAATCCAGAATTGCCTGTTCCCTTCTCAGCTTTGTCACAAACTGCTCCAAATAAACATCTCTGAGACATTCCACAAATTCCTTTTCTTGGGATCCACTACCTCCCTGATTTTCGCAGTCCACCTGCATATTGAAGTCCCCTTTGATTCTTAATTCATTTCCTTTTTATGAGCCTTTTCTATCTCCTGATTTATTTGCTGCCCCCATCCTGACTACTGCTAGTGGGCCTGCACATAACTCCCATCAGGGTCTTTTTACTTTTGCGATTCCTCAAATCTACCCACAGAGATGTTATGCCTTCTGATCCTCGATCGCTTCTTGCTATCATAGAGTCATAGTCAGAGAGTCATAGAGGTTTACAGCATGGAAACAGGCCGTTCGGCCCAACTTGTCTACACTGCCCTTTCTTGACCCCTAAGTTAGTCCCAATTGCCCGAGTTTCGCCCATATCCCTCCATACCCATCTTACCCATGTAACTGTCGAAACGTTTTTTAAAAGACAAGATTGTCCCCACCTCTATATTAAACCTGGCAGCTTGTTCCAGACACTCACCACCCTCTGTGTGACACAATTGCCCCTCTGGGCCATTTTGCGTCTCTCCCCTCTAACATAAACCTATGCCCTCTCGTTTCAGACTCCCCTAACTTTGGGAAAAGATATTGACTATCGAGCTGATCGATGCCCCTCATTATTTTATTGACCTCTATAAGATCACCCCGAAGGCTCCTACATTCCAGGGAAACAAGTCCGAGACTATCCGGCCTCTCCTTATATCTCAAACTGTTAAGCCCCTTTAGCGTCGAAGTAAATCTTTTCTGCATTATTTCTAGTTTAATAATATATTTTTTATTAAAGGGTGATCAGAACTGTACACAGTATTCCAAGTGTGGCCTTACCAATGTCTTGTACAACTTCAACAAGACATCTCAACTCCTGGATTCAATGTTCTGACCAGTGATCCGAAGCCTGCCAAAAGCCTTCTTCACCACTCTGTCCACCTATGGCTCCACTTTCAAAGACCTATGAACGTGTAACCCTAAATCTCTTTGTTCAATAATTCCGCCCAATGCCCTACCATTAACTGAATAAGTCCTGCCCTGGTTCAATCTACCAAAATGCATCACCTCGCATTTATCTAAATTAAACTCCATCTGCCATTCGTCAGCTCACTGGCCCAATTGATCAAAGTCCCATTGCAATCCAAGATAACCTTCTGCACTGTTCACGATGCCACCAATCTTGGTGTCATCTGAAACTTAATAACCATGCACACTAAATACTCATCCAAATCATGCATATAAATGACAAATAACAGTGGGTTCAGCACCGATCCCAGAGGCACACCGCTGATCACAGGCCTCCAGTTTGAAAAACAACTCTCTACAACCACCATTTATCTTCTGTCATCAAGCCAATGTTGTATCCATTTGACGAGCTCACCCTGGATCCCGTGAGATTCAACCTCATGCAACAACCTACCATATGTCGCCTTGTCAAAGGCAGTGCTAAAGTCCATGTAGATAGCATCAACTGCACTGCCCTCATCTACCTTCTTGGTTACCCTTTCAAAAAATCTCAATCCAATTTGTGAGACATGACTTTCCACTCACAAAGCCATGCAGAAAATCCTGAATCAGTCCTTGCGTCTCTCAATGCCTGTATATCCGGTCGCTCAAAATACCTTCTAACAATGTATCCAGTACAGATGTGAGGCTCACCGGCCTGTAGTTCCCATGATTTTCTCTGCAGCCCTTCTTAAACAAAGGCACAAAATTTGCCACCCTCCAATCTTCAGGCACTATCCTGTGACTATCGATTATTCAAATATCTCCGCTAGGGGACACGCAATTTCCTCCCTAGCCTCCCACAATGTCCTGGGATACACTTCATCAGCTCCTGGGGATTTATCTACCTTGATGCGCTTTAAGACTTCAGCACCTCCTTCTCAGTAAAATGTACAGTCCTGAAAACATCACTGTTTTCCCAAGTTCCCTAACATCCATGCTTTTCACAAATGTGAATACTGATGAGAAATATTCATTCAGGATCTCACCCATCTCTTGTGGATGTTTTAAAACTTTCGCCCCTAACTGTTCATACTCCCTCAGTAGAACCTTTGTTCCTGTTCTACCGATGTCATTGGTATCTACACTGACCACGATAACTGGATCTTTACCCCCCACCCCCCCCACTCCAAGTTCCTCAGCAGCCCAGATGAGATATCCCGAACCTGAGCACCAGGCAGGCAACACAACCTTCGAGAGTCTCGATCCTGGTCACAGAGAACAGTGCCAATGCCCCTAACATATACTATCCCCAACTACAACGACATTTCTTTTTCCCCCCACCGCTTGAACTGCCCTCTGTTCCACAGTGCCGTGGTCAGTTTGTTCCTCCTCCCTGCAGTATCCATTCCCATCCACACAGGGAGCAAGAATCTCAAACCCGTTGGAAAAGTTCAGGGACTGAGGCTCCTGCAACCCTACCTGCTGGATCTCTCTACTTGCCTCACTCGCAGCCACACCCTCCTGTCCCTGACCACTGGCCGAATTGGAGGTAATTAATCTAAGGGGTGTGGCTGCCTCCTGGAACACAGTGTCCAGGTATCTCTCCCCCTCCCTGAGGTGTCTCAGTGTCCGAAACTCTAGGATCCAGATCATCCACTCTGAGCTGGAGTTCCTCAAGCAACCAACGCTTACTACAGATGTGCTCACAGGGAACCACAACGGGGACCACCAGCTCCCACATCGTGCATCAACAACACATCACCTGCCCCTCTATCACTATTTTAGTTTTAAATTTGGGTGAAAAAAAAGTTATTTAATTTTGTTTAATTATATATCTTCTTATTACCTCAGTCTCAA
This sequence comes from Mustelus asterias, assembly GCF_964213995.1. Taxonomy (NCBI): domain Eukaryota; kingdom Metazoa; phylum Chordata; class Chondrichthyes; order Carcharhiniformes; family Triakidae; genus Mustelus; species Mustelus asterias. The sequence goes on from NC_135808.1 coordinate 10,902,833, forward strand.
TGCAATTTTTAACAGCAATTTAAATGAATTTTCAAATTCAATACAGCTCCCTGTTACCCAATCAAATCACAGCCCTCATGAGATGTCACTTTTATGTTTTTTGAGTCCTAACTCACTCTCAGTTTCAGAGAATCACGAGAAACACTTCCTCACCAATCAGCACTCTCCCTTTGGCCTCCGCTGTCTGTTTCACCCAACTCCCTGTTTCCACCAAACTCCAAAAGCGCTCCTCACAGCCAGGCAGCACTCACCTTGCAGACCGGGATACAGTGAAGTCAAGTTTATTTATTAGTCACAAGTAAGGCTTACATTAACACTGCAATGAATTTAGTGTGAAATTCCCCTCGTCGCCACAGTCCGGCGCCGGTTCAGTTCAATCCACCGAACCAGCACATATTTCAGACTGTGGGAGGAAACCAGAGCACGCGGAGGAAACCCACGCAGACACGGGGAGAATGTGCAAACTCCACACAGACAGTGACCCAAACCAGGAATTGAACCCTGGCCCCTGGCGCTGTGAGGCAGCGGTGCCAACCACTGTGCCACCCTGCCGCCCATTGTGCCACAGTGCCGCCCATTCGGGAAGGATGCTAAGCCCATAACACAAATTGGCAATGAACAGTATCGGATGAAATTGACAGAAAGTTCTGGATGTAAGATCAGCCCTGAACTTTTTTAAGTTTGAAGTTAAATTTATTGTTACTGTCACAAGTAGGCTTACATTAACACTGCAATGAAGTTACTGTGAAAATCCTCGAGCCGCCACACTCCGGCGCCGGTTCGAGCACTGAGGGAGAATTCAGCATGGCCAATGCACCTAACTGTGGGGGGAAACCAGAGCACCCAAAGGAAACCCATGCAGACAGCGGGAGAATGTGCAGACCCCACTCAGACTCTGACCCAAGCCATGAATCGAACCCATGTCCCTGGCATTCTGAGGCAGCAGTGCTAACCATTGTGCCACCGTGCCACCCATGTTGCAGAAATTGTGATGAATGTTGTTCTCATGTTTCATGCTAATATTTCAGTGGTAATAGTTTAGATCTGGGATGAGTAAAGTTGAACTGCAGAAAATGAGGAAGTGGCACGGTGGTTAGCACTGCTGCCTCACAGCGCCAGACTACTGAGAAATCCATGGAACTTGTCTGGTCCCATTTGCCATTCCATGTGCAGTGTGGTGTGCTTGACCACCACATCCTGGTTAATTCTAATCCCTGTTGGCAAATCAATGGAAGATGCAGCATAATTTGGATAAATGTGAGGTTATTCACTTTGGAAGCAAGAACAAGAAGTCAGATTACTACCTGAATGGCTGTAAATTGGGAGAGGGGAGTGTACAGCGGGACATGGGTATCCTTGTGCGCCAGTCGCTGAAGGTAAGCATGCAGGTGCAGCAGACGGTAAAGAAGGCAAATGTTTACCTTCATTGGGGGAGGTTTCGAGTACAGGAGCAGAGATATGTTGCTGCAAATTTACAGGGCCTTGGTGAGGTCACACCGAGAGAATTGTGTGCAGTTTTGCACTCCGTTTCTGAGGAAGGATGTTCTTGCTTTCGAGACAGTGCAACGAATGTTTACCAGACTAATTCCGGGGATGGTGGGACTGATGCATGAGGAGAGACTGACGAGGTTAGGATTGGTTTTGCTGCAGTTCAGATGAATGAGGGAGGATCTCATAGAGATTCATAAAATTTGAAAAGGATTAGACAGGGTAGATGCAGGGAGGATGTTTCCGATGATGAGGGAGTCCAGAACCACAGGTCAAAGCCTGAGGATTCGGGGTAGACCCTTTAGAACGGAGATGAGGAGACATTTCTTCACCCAAAGAGTGGTGAGCCTGTGGAATTCATTACCACGGGAAGTAGTTGATGCCAAAACTTTGAAGGTATTCAAGAGGCGGCTGGATACAGCACTCGGGGCGAATGGGATCAAAGGTTATGGGGAAAAAGCAGGATGAGGCTACTGAGTTGGATGAACAGCCATTATGGTGATGAATGGTGGAGCAGGCTCGAAAGGCAAATGGCCTCATCCTGCTCCAATCTCCGATATTTCTATGTTTCTGTGTAATGCACATGGACCTCTTGTTAAATCTGAATATTGGAGTATAAGTTAGATATTGTAGATTGTTTGACTTTGCAGACTTTGCACAGTAAATTTTACATTGTTTGATTCAGACCGTTGTTTATTCGCCCAGCGGGTAACTGGCATTTCAAACTTTTGTCTCCTCGAAGCACAACGTTACTGGTCATTAAACGGACCGAGAGAAAATCGAGTCAGGAGTCCTGTCATGGACAAGCACGGTGCAGAAAAAGAGCGATTGATCTGCACACAGCCAGTACCGAGCGGGAGAGTCAAGTCAATGCCTGTCCCATTCGAAATACAGTGAGTAACAGAATAGTGAAAGGCCTGGATAGAGTGGATGTGTAGAAGATGTCTCTATTATTCGGGGAGCCTGGGACCCGAGGGCACAGCCTCAGACTAAATGGACAACCCTTCAGACCTGAGATGAGGAGGAATCTCTTCAGCCAGAGGATGGTGAATCTGTGCAATTCATTCCCACAGGAGGCTGTGTGGAGCGAGGGTCAATGAGTGTAATTAAGCCAGAGATAGATAGGTTCTTGATTGGTGACAGAATCAAAGGTTACGGGAGAATTGGGTTGAGAAACTTGTCCGCCATGATGGAATGGTGAAGCAGATTCGATGGACCGAATGGCCCAATTCTGCTCCTTGTGGTCTCATGATATAAAAGCCTTTTGGATTGGGAGGAATACCAAGAGAACATAATTTTCAAAAGCACCTGATCAGGTCAAGACGCTGTGACGAGCAACAGTCTAAAATCCAGGGGAATAGTGAACCTGCAACTCTCCAAATTAGTGTTACTGGTGATGAAATAATCCCCTGATCTGAAAATCGTTTCATTAATGGTGTTTGCTGGATTGTCTGTGTCCCTGCTGGCAGCTGTTAGGTAACTTCACCGAGCCATTGGAGGATTGGTTCAGGTATAAATCTGTGTGCTGCTTCCAATGCATTACGCACAGCGCCAGTTGGAGGCTTGCTCTCGGGAAGTTTCAATAATCTCCGTGCAAAATGGGAACAACCAAACCTGTAGACTTCACTCTGATTTGTTATCCAATTCTTATCATTATCAGTATCCCTGGTGAGTAACAGGAAACAACTATTTATTTTAGAAAGCCCTTGTTTCGATGTGTTGTCTTTTTCTTTCCCCTTGCTGTCTGTTGCTGAATCCACGTTGACCATCGCTGCTCCAGTTCCTGGTGACAGTTTGAGCAAGAAAATAATCGTATTCTTCCTTATTTGCATGGATCTGGGGATCCGAGACAGAGTTTTGACATGATGTTGTGATTCACAGTGGACACTGATATCTGGGTGGGTTGATGAGAAATCCATGGACTCTGTCTTGGCAGCATCTGCCATTTAATGTGTATTGTGGTGAGCTTGATCACAGTTTGCCTGGAAACTCACATGCACCTCTTGTTAATGATGTTAATGTGGCGGCACCATGATGGCACCGTGTTTAGCACTGCTGCCTCACAGCGGCAGGGACAGGGGTTCCATTCCCGGCTTGGGTGAATGTGTGGAAACTGCACGTTGTTCACTCTCTGCATGTGTTTCCTCCGGATGCTCTGCTTTCCCATACGGTCTGAAACACGTACTGGTCAGTTCCATGGGTAAAGCTAATTTCTCCCTCAGTGAACCCGAACAGGCTCCAGAGTGTGGCGACTAGGGGAGTAATTTTATTTCCAATTTCTTACAGCCAACCTGATGGCGATTGTGGTCCTGTCCCGGGGAAGGTGCGGCCTCTCCAAAGGGGTCACCTGTTATATGATCACCATGGCGATCGCCGATGTCCTGGTCTGCATTTTTAATGTCACCGTGGAAGGTATCTTTCGCTCTCATTTCCCGGATTCATTCCTGATGTACACCAGTGTGTGCAGTTTCATCTCTTTCATGCAAGTATCCAGCATCCAGTTGTCCGTCTGGTCCACAACATTATTTACTCTTGACCGTTTTGTAGCAATTTGTTGTCCAAAACTGAAATTAAAATACTGCACCGGGAGAACTGCCACTGTGATTCTCGCAGCCGTGAGTGTACTCAGTTTTGTCATGAATATTCCGGCCTATTTCCGTTATGAGCCCTACTCTGTTGTTGCTAGTGTGCAGTGGGGCTGCCGCACAGTGAAAGGATACGTTTCTTCACCAGCATGGATAGCTTACACGTGGGTCTCTCATCTCTCAGTCCCATTATTGCCATTCCCCTTGTTGCTGCTGTTGAATTCTCTCACCGTCCGGCACATCTTGGTGACCAGTAGGTCTCGCAGGGCCCTGAAGGCTCACGGCCCTGGGGCGGCCAGCAGCGACCCCGTGATGAAGAGCAGAAGAACGACTATCGTCCTGCTCTTCACTGTCTCCGGGAGCTTTATCATTCTGTGGATGCCAATCGTAATACTTCACCTCCTGTTCAACTTCACCGAGACAGCTACCCTCGAAGGTGCCACTTTGCTTCATGTAACAATGAGAATCACACTCCTGCTAATGTATTCCAGCACCTGTACGAACACATGCATTTATATATTGACCCAGAGGAGGTTTCGGGAAGAGATTCTAAACATGGTGAAATTTCCATTCATTCTCCTGTTCAAATTCCTTAAGTAATTTTAGGAGAATGAAAAGCTGGATAGAGTGGACTGAGGAAAGATGTTTCGATTAGTCGGAGAGACTGAGATCCGAGCACACAACCTCAGAGTAAAGGGGTGACCCTTTAGAACTGAGATCAGGTGGAATTTCTTTAGCCAGAGGGTGGTGAATCTGTGGAACTCTGTGGAAGGCTGTGGAGGCCAGGTCATTGAGTGTTTTTAACACAGAAATACGCAGTTCTTGATTAGTAAGGGGATCAAAGGTTGCTGGGAGAAGGCAGGAGAATGGGGTTGAGAAACATATCAGCCATGATCGAATGGCAGAGAAGGCAGGAGGTCCGAATAGCCTGATTCTGCTCCTATATCTTATGGTCTTAAGATTTGGAAGGTTGAGATGAGGGCGTTGGGGAACTAGTTGTTGTTTGATATCTCAATTGGACCTCACCAAGTGACCAGAAGATCGAGGCAAGTCTCACTGTTCACAGCTTCTCAATCTTTCACAAAAATCTTTCTTTTTGTTGAAGGAGATTGGACGAATAGTGTTGTGCTTGGCACATGTGGTTACAATTGACCAGAAACTCAACTGGACTTGCCACATAAACACGGTGGTTACAAGAGCAGGTAAAAGGCTCGGAATACTGCAGCGATAAACTCACCCCCGCCATCCCAAAGCCTATCCACCATCTACAAGGCAGAGGTCAGGAGTGTGATGGAATATTCCCCGCTTGCCTGGATGGGTGTGGCTCCAACAACACTCAAGAAGCTTAACACCAAACAGGACAAATCTGCCCGCTTGATTGGCACCATATCTAAAAGCATTCACTCCCTCCACCACCGACGCTCAGTAGCAGAAGTGTCCACCATTACAAGATGCACTGCAGCAATTCACCAAAAAATCCTGAGACAGCACCTTCCAAATCCACGACCACTTGCAGCTGGAAGGACAGGGGCAGCAGACACATGGAACACCACCATCTGCAAGTTCCCCTCCAAGCCACCCGGCATCCTGACTTTTAAATATATCGCCGTTCCTTCACAGTCACTGGATCAAAATCGTGGAATTCCCTCCCTAACGGCATTGTGGGTGAATCCACAGCATGTGGACTGCAGCGATTCGAGAAGGCATCTCACCGCCACCTTCTCTCGGTCAACTAGGAGTGGACAATAAATGCTGGCCCAGCCAGTGACACCCAACTGTTAAAATTCATTTGTGGGACATACATGCATTGTCAGTGCTAAATTCTGCAGAGTGCGGCCAATTGGGGATTATAACAGTAACTTCATTGCAGTGTTAATGTAAGCCTATTTGTGACACGAATAAATAAACTGCAAAAGTACTTTGAATAAAATACACAGATTCGATTGGAGTTAATGTGGTTGTTTTTTTTAACTGAATCGCAAGGTTTTCCTGGAAGGAGAAATGTGTCCGTGTGAGAAAGCAGCAATCCAGCCTCTTCAGCTGTTTCACAACTGTTGGGGGGGACCCGATGTTAATTTTAACTTTCGGCTGTGTCGGAGAGCTGGCCTCCAAATCCAATTACCTTCCCCATCAACAGAGAGGAAAATCAGTCACCGTGGGTGGCCAATTCCATATCCGGTGCACAGCTTTCCCTCGAGTTGAAGTGAACTCACGTCACCAATGTTGAAGTCTTCTCCATTGACTTGAACCGCCTGTCAGTCCCATTCCTGGTGTTAGCCACTGAGCTCAGGTGGCTGGCCGGCTGGTTAGTGACGCAGAGAGATGCTAACAGCGAGGGTTCAATTCCCATTCTGGCTGAGTACTCCCATACTCAATACTCCCATACTCAACACTCCCATACTCAATACTCCCAAACTCTCCTGATGGGAGAAGAAGGTGCATTTCAAGATGACCTTCCGGGAGGAAATGAGGGTGAAAGGCAGAGTGATTCAGGGAAGAATTCCCCGTGAGTTAAGTCACGGCTGCCAAGGGTGAGAAATAAGAAGGGACACACACAAGGAAGCAGGGACAGAGACACCAAGATTTCTGGAGGCTGGAGGTGGTAAACGAGCGGAGGATTTCTGGGGTGGACTGGCTTGAAACAACAGAAATAATTCCAGAAGAATATACTATTGATTTGAATTGAATCATTTTTGTCACAGGATACAGTGTAAAGCATTATTTCTTGCACGCTGGACAGACAAAGAATTCCGTTTGTCGAGCACATCGGGGAAAAGGAAAGGACAGGGTGCAGAATTTAGCGTTACACTCAAAGCTAGGATATAAACTTAATGTAAGGTAGGTCCATTCAAAAGTCTGATGGCAGCAGGGAAGAAGCTATTCTTCAGTCAGTTGCGACATGACCTCAGATTTTGTATCTTTTTTCTGACGGAAGAAGGTGGGAGAGAGGTTGTCCGGGGTGCGTGGGGTCCTTAATTATACTGGCTGCTTTTCTGAGGCAGCAGGAAGTGCAGACGGACTCAATAGATGGGAGTCGAGTTTGCGCAATGGACGTCGCTACCTTCACAATCCTTTGTAGATTTTTCTGGTCTTGGTCGGAGCAGGACCCATACCAAGCTGCTCTGAGATCTTTTGACCATAAGACATTGGACCAAATTAGGCCACTCAGCCCATCGACTCTGCTTCACCATTCAATCATGGTTGATATTTTTCTCATCCCCACTGTAAGGGGAAAAATACAAGGGAGCACACTCTAAAATGGCTGCCTGGCACATAAAGGGTTAACTGGGGAAGAAGCCAGAAAAGCAGACACAGGCTCCCGCTGTTCAGAAATCACGTCAAGTCAAAACCTAACAGACAAGCCACTTCCAAATTACAGACAGTGACTCATAGCAAACAAACACCTCAGGAAGCCAAAGCCAAGGGTCAAAACATCTTTTAAGATAAGGAAACCCCACAACAAAGAGCTGAGATTAACGTTAAAGGAACGCGGGAAATATGAATGCGAGGGAACCAATTAGCACCTGAACGAGACGAAACTAGCCATTGATAGATACAGACATAAGGAGATGTACCCATTCAGAAAATGCTAAATGTCTATACCTGTTTGTACTTTTGTAAACATGAGGAAATGTACCCATTCATAAACTGTTAAATATTTGTACTCACTTAAACAATGTGATAATGTTCGAATCACCGGTTTACCCATTGTGGAAAGGGTATAAAAATGAACCGCTCCCTACATACTATGGAGAGAAGGTTTGCTCCAGACATGTGCCTTGTCTCCACGGAGCTCCGTTTAATAAATCGTATTTTCTGCATCTCGAAGTCTGACTACTAGTGGATTTTTCCCAGAACACCCACTCTCCTGCCTTTTCCCCATAACCCCTGACTCCTTTATTAATCAAGAACCTATCTAGCTCTGTCTTAAAGACATTCAATGACCTGGCTCCACAGCCTTCTGCGGCAAAGAGTTCCACAGATTCACCACTCTCTGGCTGAAGAAATTCCTCCTCGTCTCTGTTTTAAAGGATCGTCCCTTTAGCCTGAGGTTATGCCCTCTTGTTCTCGTTTTTCCAACTAACGGAAACATCCTGTCCACGTCCATTCTATCCAGGCCTCGTAATATCCTGTAAGTTTCAATAAGGTCGCCTCCCTCATCCTTCGAAACTCCAACGAGTGCAACCGTTCCTCATTTGACAAGCTCTTCATACCAGGTATCATTTTTGTGAACCTCCTCTGGACCCTTTCCAAGGCCTGCACATCCTTCCTTAGATACAGGGCCTACAACTGCTGACAATACTCCAAATGGCGTCTGACCAGAGCCTTATGCAGCCTCAGAAGTACATCCCTGCTCTTGTATTCTCGCCCTCTCGACATGAATGCTAGCATTGCATTTGCTTTCCTAACTGCCGACTGAACCTGCACGTTAAGCTTAAGAGAATCTTGAACAATGACTCCCAAGTCCCTTTGTGTTTCGGGTTTGCGAAGCAGTTCCCCATTTAGAAAATAATCTATGCCTCCAGTCCTCTTTCCGAAGTGCATAACCTCACAGTTTTCCACATTGTATTCCATCTGCCACTTCTTTGCCCACTCTCCTAACCTGTCCAAGTCCTTCTGCAACCCCCTGCTTCCTCAATACTACCTGCCCCTCTACATATTTTTGTCTCATCTGCAAACTTAGCAACAGTGTCTTCAGTTCCTTCCTCCAAATCGTTCATGTATATTATGAAAAGTTATGGTCCCAGCACTGACCCCTGAGGCGCACCACTAGTCACCGGCTGCCTTCCTGAAAAAGATCCCTTTATCCCCACTCTCTGCCTTCTGCCAGTCAGCCAATCCTTTTTCCATGCCAGATATTACGCTTAACAGTCTGCTCTGTGACACCTTGTCAATGGATTTTTGGAAATCTAAATAAATCCTGTCCAGTGGTTCTCCTTTATCGAACTTCCTTGTTACCTCCTCAAAGAACTCTAACAGATTTGTCAGACATAACCTCCCCTTGACGAAGCCATGCTGACTCCATCCTGGTTTATCATGCACTTCCAAGTACCCCAGGATCTCATCTTTAATAATGGATTCTAAAATCTTGCCAATGACTGAACACAGGCTAACCTGCCTATAATTGCCCGTCTGCTGCTTCCATCCCTTCTCAAACATTGGTGTTACATTAGCTACTTTCCAGTCCTCTGGGACCCTCCCTGCCTCCAGTGATTCCTGAACGATCACCACCAATGCCTCCACAATTTCCTCAGCTATCTCTTTTAGAACCCCGGGGTGTAGTACATCTGGTCCAGGTTATTTATCCACCTTAGACCTTTCAGTTTCCCGAGAACCTTCTCCTTATTGATGGCCACTACACTCACTTGTACCCCCTGATTCCCCTGAAGCTCTGTGTAAGGGGAAGAATGCAAGGGAGCACACTTTAAAATGGCAATACAAGAAAGCACACTTTAAAATGGCTGCCTGGCACATAAAGGGTTAACTGGGACAGAGGCCAAAAGAGCAGACACAGGCTCCTGCTGTTCAGAAATCACTTTAAATTAAAACCAAACAGACAAGCCATTCCCAAATCACAGACTTTGACTCATAGCAAACAAATGCCTCAGGAAGCCAAGCCAAGGGTCAAAACATCTTTTAAGATAAGGAAAACCTGAAACAAAGAGCTTAGATTAACGTTAGGGAAACGCCGGAAAATATGAATGCGAGGAAACCAATTAGCACCTGAATGAGACAAAACTGACCATTGACAGATACAGACATGAGGAAATGTACCCATTCATATGATGTTAAATATCTATATCTGCTTGTACTCACTTAAACATGAAGGAAATCTACCCATTCATAAAATGTTAAATGTCTATACCGACTTGTACTCACTTAAACGATGTGATAATGTTCGAATCACCGGTTTACCCATTGTGTAAAGGGTATAAAAATGAACCGCTCCCGACATACGAGTGAGAAAACGATTTCTCCAAACATGTGCCTTAACTCCCGGAGCTCCGTTTAGTAAATCGTATTTTCTGAATCTCAAAGTCTTGCTACTGGTGGATTTTTCCCACAACAATTGGCGTAGTCGGCTATGATCGTATTACTGGTGAGATCGATTGGCCATAGTCGCAGCCGGGGTAGAGATCGCAGAATCTGTGACAGTCAGACTGGATCAGAAAATATGGTTTATAAGGGGAAATATTTGTACTGTGTATTTGTGATAGTATTTTGGTCTAGCGATAAGTAGTAACTGCTGATAGTAACAAGTAACTGTGATTTGTGCTGATCGACAAAAGGACAAGGTAGTGCCTGTCTCAAAACCTCTGCCTTAGACTGGCTATTAAGAGCAGAAATCTGCCACGTGAAGGTCAGGAATTGAAGTGAGTGAGAGACACCAAGGGCACTAAAGGATTGTGAAGCACAAAAGGGCAGAAGTCGGTTTAACATCACCCTCTGTAGTGGCGAACAGACGCAGAGGTGCCAGCTGATTGCATGAAAGTATTGAAAAGTTGGGAACTGTACTGTCAATGTTGTGAAAAGCGGAGCGGAACAGGAGTTTGATCAACTCTGACCTCAACCGGATTCCGGTGGAGAAGCACATTGCCGATGTGGTAATCGTGGAAGCCTGTAACGGCAGTGAAACACGGTGTGAGAATAGCCATAGTGGCCGGGGGTAGTGAAGTCCCTACGGTAGAGAGCACACTTTGCTAAGAATAGTAATAGTGGCCGGGGGTAGTGAAGTCCCGACGGTAGTTAGCACACTTTACTAAAGAATAATCGTGGCCGGGGTTAGTGAAATCTGCGAAATGGCAGATAGTGAATTTAAAAAGGGATCTGCAGGTTCCCTGATTGAAATCTACATGACAGACAGGAAGGAATTAATAAAGAGAATGCAAAAGGATGGCTGGGATACTTCTCAAACCTTAGAGCAGCAGAGAAAGTGGATAGATAAAGAAAAAAGAAACAGAACGAAGAAAATAGGAATAATGGTAACACATCAGTTAGCAGGTCTAATTGAACAGGTAATTGCCTCTACAAGGAAATGGAGAGAGGATAAAGATAGAATTCGAGAACTAGAATCCCAAGTGAGGGAATTGGAAAAACAAAATCAGGTTTCAGAAAGGCAAGGGGGAGGAGAAACTGTTCCTCTGCCTTCTTATGAGTCTACCCAGCAAGGACCAATGGCACCCTCAGAAGAATGGGAACAGCTGGAACACAACGTAGCGCCCATAACGAGAGGGGGGACAGCAGCGCGACCAAAGGCAAATTATAAACCCTTTACCCCAGGGGAGAGACAGCAGATAATGGCTTCCCTGGGCAAATTACAAACTAGAAGCACGAACACTACATTCTGGGAAGAATTAGACACAATCTGGGTTGGACACCAATTACACCTAAGAGACGTACACCAGCTGGTCAGGGCAGCCTGTCCAGCGGATAAGTGGAGGCAGGTAGTAGGTGGACCCGCTGCCCCTATAGCACAGGATGATAGTGGGGGACGGTGGACACATGTAATCCCCCTAACAGCAGAAATAGATGCCCAACAGGCATCCTTCTTACAGTTTAAATAAGAAATTCAGAGGGTCTTAGGGAATGCTCCCACTAACTGGAGCAGAATTACCACCAGCAGCGAAAAGGAGAAGGAGCCTCTGAGTACGGGGAACGATTGTTCCGAATATACCAAGAGTGCTCAGGACAAGGGAATCCAGGGCGAGGAGATCGAGCGTTCATCCAAGCTTTTAAGGATGGACTCTCTAATGCCCACCAGATCATCCTAAAAATGGGAGTGATTATGTCCCAAAATTACGATGAGCTGGTGGAGTGGGCTAGCGGCGTCCCAGGGGAAGAGAACCCCCAGGCAAGAGCAAGGTTTGAAAGAGTAGCAGCCTATAGTAACGGGAGTGGAACTAAACCCAAATTGATTTGCCACAATTGCGGACGACAGGGGCACTTTGCGAGGGATTGCGGGACTCCACGGAGAAAGAACAAAACTGGGAACAGTGGTAAGCATTGCAGCCACTGTAATAAACACGGACATACGGAAGCAGTATGTTGGAATAAGCATGGGAGACCCCCAGCCCAATCCATGTCCCCAGCTGAACTCCAGGAGCAAAAGAACACCCAGGGTCAGCAAGATTGACGGTCTGCAGCCCCCGTTCACAAGGGTAAAAAGGAGGGAAGGATTTATGTGTCAGCACTCGTAGGGGGCAGACAATGCGAAATGCTAGTGGACACAGGGGCATCCATATCCGTTACCGACCTACCCTTACCCACTACAACTAAAATGATTTATCTGACCGGGATAGGAGGGAACAAAACACCCGCCTACCTGAGCGAGACCACGTTAGCAGAAATAAATAATCTATATATCCCAATGAAGTTCTATGTGTGCAGAAATAACGAGGGAACCATAATGGGGAACAATTTAATGAAAGAATATGAGATCTTGATAGACTGCGGGAAGGGAGAATTAATTTGGCCAAGACAGGACGGTCGAAAAACTAGAATAGGGAAACTCACAAGTCACCTCGAGACCATTAAGGTGACCACAGTCACCACCAGAAAATGGGAGTTAGAGACAGGAGGGTTCGGAGCCATTTGTGCTTCCGTTGCCGGAGTATGGGCTGAAACAAAGTTAGATACTGGTTTAACCAAAACGGGCCCAATAAAGGTACCGGGACCAGAGCATAAGCCACACCGGCAGTACCCAATCAAACCAGAAGCAGAGAAAGCTGTAGTAGAAATTGTGAAAGGGTTCGTGGTAAAGGGGATCCTGAGAGAAGCCACAAGCACCACTAACTCCCCAACATGGCCAGTGCGTAAACCTGACGGGAGCTATAGGCTCACGATAGATTACACCGGACTTAATAAAGTCACGTCCAAGCTGCACCCCATTGTAGCAAGCCCTTCGACAATCCTGAATGGACTGTCACAGGAGCATAAAATATTTACAGTACTGGACATAGCTAATGGATTCTGGTCCTTACCATTGGATCCTGAATCCCAAGACAAATTCGCATTTACAGTAGAGGACAAGCAGTACACCTGGACCCGTTTACCACAGGGATTCCACAACAGCCCCGCTATATTCCATCGAGTGACGAGTGACATCCTAAACAGGGTAGAACTGCCAGAGGGTAACACGACCTTACAATATGTAGACGACATCCTAATAGCTTCAGAGTCCAAGTCAGGACATCAAGAAGCCTTATATTTAGTACTGAACGAATTAAAAGCCGCAGGGTTAAAGGTCAGTCCCAAAAAGGCGCAGATCGGGAAATCACAGGTCCTATACCGAGGGCACCTTATATCCCAAGGACTTAAAGAAATGCCGGCGGACAGGAAAGAGGCAATACAACAGATGCCGCGGCCGGTTAGTATAAGAGGGGTTAGAAAGGTGCGAGGACTATTCAACTACAGTCGGAGTTTCATCCCAGGGTTCTCAAAACTGGCAGAACCCATACAGAGACTCGTTAAAAGGGGGAAGCCAGCTTTAGACCCTGTAGAGTGGGGACCCGAGCAAGAAGAAGCTGACACTAAATTAAAAACAGAACTAATATCAGCCCCCGAACTAGGCTTACCCGATCTTAACAAAGACTTCGACATTTATTGTAATAATGAGGAAGGGTTCTATTCCGCAATAGTAACACAGGACCATGGCGACAGGAGGAGACCCATAGGATATTATTCCACCGCAGAGGGGCCGGTAGTTACCGGACTGCCAAGGTGCATAGCCGCCTTGGATTGCGCCGCCTGGGCCATAAAGGTTAGCGAGCCAGTAATCATGACAGGGAATATAATCCTCCACACCAAACACACCTTGGTGGAAATGCTGAACACGGGAAAACTAAAGTCAGTCTCCAACATGAGGAGGGCTAAATGGGAAGCTGTCCTCCTACCTCCCAGCAAGTCCGTAACAATAATAAGGGATACGGGAAATAACCCAGCAGAAGGAATCTTAGATGAAGGAGAACCCCACAATTGTGGGGATGTGGATGTGGGAGAAGGGGAAGGTAGGATAAAGGATATGCCCCTGGTAACAGCGGAAGAGACCCTCTTTGTGGATGGGTCACGCAAATATGTGGAAGGATCACCCCGGACAGGATGGGCAGCAGTAAATGATAAACTAGAAACAGTGAGGTCAGGAAGAATTGACGGAAGCTTGTCCGCACAAGTGGCAGAACTGGTGGCACTCACCCAGGCACTTGAGTTATCCGAGGGTAAGGCGGTAAACATTTATTCAGACAGCCGCTATGCCTTCGGAGTCATACATGATTATATGACAGCTTGGGGAAGGAGAGGGTTCATAACCACAGGGGGAACCCCTATCAAGCACCAGCAGAGAATTGAGGCATTGTTGAGAGCTAGCGAGAGACCTAGAGAAGCCGCAGTAATAAAAATTAAAGCGCACCAGAAGGAACCCGGAAGAGATAGCCCAGACTGGTTAAATTTCAAAGGGAACCAAGCCGCAGATAGGGCAGCACAGTTTGCCCGAGAGCAGGAAATGATTGATGAATTGCCAATAGCAGCAATAGAACCAACAGAAGCCGAAGTAGACATTCAGGGTTTGCATGAGGATACCCCAAAGGAAGAAAAGGAGGAGTGGCAAGCTCAGGGAGCAGTTAAGGGGACCGATAACATTTGGAGACGAGAAGATAAGGTAATAGCACCAGAGTGCATACAAAACACCCTGTTGGGATTACATCATGGACTCTCACATGTGGGTAGAGAGGCCATGATCACTAATATCGGGAAGGAGTGGTGGTGGAAGGGAATGGGAAAGGATATTGCCCGACAATGTCACCGATGCGTGACGTGCGCGCAACACAACCCTGGTAGACCCATAAAAATTAAAATGGGACACCAGCCGAGACCCAAGGGACCCTGGGAACATCTACAACTAGATTTTACAGGACCACTGCCACAGTCCCATGGCAAGACTTACTGTCTGGTCATCATAGACCAGTTCACCAGGTGGGTGGAAGCGTTCCCGACTTCAAACTGCACTGCTACCGCAGTGGCCAGGATATTGGCAGAGGAGGTAATCCCAAGATGGGGGGTACCCCGACAAATTGATTCGGACCAGGGAACGCACTTCACCGGAAAGGTGATAAATACAGTATGCCAATTAATGGGGATAAAACAAAAATTTCACATCCCCTACCACCCGCAGAGCTCTGGAATGGTGGAGCGTATGAACAGAACACTAAAAAATGCACTTGCTAAGGCCATGCAGACATCAGGGAGAAGGTGGACAGAGGTCTTGCCCACCATACTAATGAAATTAAGAGCTACCACAAACCGGACAACCGGATTAACCCCTTATGAACTAATGTCAGGACGGGCGATGCAATTACCAGAAAGCATCATAACAGGTGGGACCGATGTCGGTCCACTAAAAGATAAAATCAAAAGATACGTTCTGGAGCTGAGCACCCAGCTAAAAGGGATGCGCAAATTGGTAAGAGATAATCAGGAAATAAAAGACGCAGAGAGAGAGCTGGAAATGCTCCCTGACGTCCCAACAGCGTTCTAGTGAAAAATCTACCCGACAAACCAGGGTTTGCACCAAAGTGGAATGGGCCATATGAAATCATAATTAGTGGGGACACATGTGCCTGTATAGACATAAGAGGGAAAGGTGTCTGGAAGCACTGGACGCAACTGAAATTACACAAAGGAGATAAGTAGCTAAATTGATGAACTAACAGAACTGCTTTCCTCAACACAGGCAAGACTGCAAGCAAGAGCCGGCGTGCGCGGGTTAATAAATGAAATAACTGTAAAAAAATTGAATTGTAGTGTTAAGTTTTATAACTGTTGCGAATATGTATGTAATCGCGTATGTAATTGTATTATTTTGCGTTGTGGCAACTGTAAATCTGACTGGGCTAGAAGATAACTTGTTTTACAAAGCTCACATACATTTACACGGGAATCGGACTGTATGTTACCCGTTAACCCAATCTGTAGAAGCCCTATTTGTAGCCACCCCTGGGTGGACCCCTCATGACTTATAGACTGAAGATACATCAGAGACACCCTGTAAGGGACAAATTGGCAAATATAAAAGAGGTTTACAGGGGAGATGTGTGGGACTTGTAAACCCCATCAAATCCTACATGCGAGGGGTCCCAAAAGGAGGGAGGTAAAGCTTGCCCAGATACTGCAAGCTATCCGCTTTGCTTCACGGGGCAGGGATGGGGATGTGCCTAGGCCTCAGTCCCCAAGAATGATTCTTGTGTACAGACACAGTGTGTCCGTCAACATTGTCGGATTAACCAGGGACAGATTACTTGTATTTGTGACGAACGGAAATGTTTAAATATAACCGCGGGAAGACAGCTTATTTGCGGGCAATGTAATGGAACTCACGTAACCTCAGCCAAATGGACATACCCCTTTGATACTTACCAGGTGGTGGGATCAAACGGGAAGCCAAAGAAATTGAACAATTGGCAGTATGAGCAAACTCATAATCGGGACACTAAATGTTACCGGGTTACAAGGGGTATGTATTCCTCTTCAATGGTGCCTACATGACAGAAACACCAAACCTCCCAAACCGTTTTGCGGTAGGAACAATCGGGCCACTGACTGTTCCATGCCCTCAGAAGGGGTACATTCGGAGAAGAATAGGAACCCGGGCTATTAGCAGGGAATTCTGCGCTGACTGGGAAACCCCGGGTACACTGGGATCCTCACTGGGGTATGGGTTCCTCGGAGCTTTATCTCTAGGGGGGTCAGCCGGGGTAATTGGAGCAAAGAATAGAAACCATATTGTTTGTGGACTAAAATCCTGGGAAACAGCACTTCAAAAGCATTGGAGGCTGTTAACCAAGAAATGGCTGAACTCAGATTGTATGCTCAGCAGACACGATACGCAGTGGACTACCAGTTAGCACAACAAGGGGGAGTATGTGCAATCATAGGCAACAAATGCATAACCCATGTCACAGATGAGTCTTACAATATTACACAGGTCATCAATGACATCAGGAAACAACTTGATAACTTTAGACAGGGACCCAAGAGAGGAAGTAGTTGGCTGGCATGGCTGGTGGGAGAATCCTGGGAATCGTACCTGTTACATGGATTGGTCATACTCATTGTCATTATAATTGTCTGTTGTCTGACTGTGGGATGTCTTGAAGCCTGTTTTAAAATAACGTTGACAAGAATTGTGCCAGGAGCCAGTGTGTACATCGAAGAAGAGCCCCTAATGAAGATCCCTGAAGACGTCAGAAGAAATGAAGATACTGGAAGAAATAAAGACATCAAAAGAAGCAAAGAAGGAGAGAAGAACGAAGACCTGTATATGTGAATGTATGATTGTTGGTCTGGGGATTGTTCAAGCTATAATCCGACCAAAAAGAGGGACTGTAAGGGGAAATATACAAGGGAGCACACTTTAAAATGGCAAGACAAGGAAGCACACTTTAAAATGGCTGCCTGGCACATAAAGGGTTAACTGGGAAAGAAGCCAAAAGAGCAGACACAGGCTCCTGCTGTTCAGAAATCACTTTAAATTAAAACCTAACAGACAAGCCATTCCCAAATCACAGACAGTGACTCATAGCAAACAAACACCTCAGGAAGCCAAGCCAAGGGTCTAAACATATTTTAAGATAAGGAAAACCCGAAACAAAGAGCTTAGATTAACGTTAGGGGAATGCGGGAAAATATGAATGCGAGGAAACCAATTAGCACCTGAATGAGACAAAACTGACCATTGACAGATACAGACATGAGGAAATGTACCCATTCATATTATGTTAAATATCTATATCTGCTTGTACTCACTTAAACATGAAGGAAATTTACCCATTCATAAAATGTTAAATGTCTATACCTACTTGTACTCACTTAAACGATGTGATAATTTTCGAATCACCGGTTTACCCATTGCGCAAAGGGTATAAAAATGAACCGCTCCCGACATACGAGTGAGAAAAGGTTTTCTACGAACATGTGCCTTACCTCCCGGAGCTCCGTTTAATAAATCGTATTTTCTGAATCTCAAAGTCTGACTACTAGTGGATTTTTCCCACAACACTCTGGCATCCCACTGGTGTCTTCCACCGTGAAGACTGATGCAAAGGAACTATTCAGTCCCTCTGCCATTTCTTTGTTTCCTATTATTACGACTCCAGCCTCATTTTCCACTGGTCCAATATCTATTTTTGCCTCTCTCTAATCTTTTATACCTTGAAAAAAAAACTTCTTATTTTCTTTTACATCACTTGTTAGCTTACACTTATATTTTGTTGTCTCCGCTCTTATTGCTATTTTAGTTGTCCTCTGCTCACTTTAGAGGCTTCCCAATCATCTGGCTTCCCACGAATCCTCGCCACTTTGTATGCTTTTCGTTTTGCTTTTATGCTGTCCTTGACTTCACTCGTCAGCCATGTATGTCCCGTCCTCCCCTTTGCATGCCTCCTCCTCCTTCCGATGAATTCCTGTTGTGCCTCCCGAATAATCCCCAAATCTCCTGCCATTGCTGTTCCATTGTCTTCCCTGCTAGACTTACTTTTCCAATGAACTCTGGCCAGCTCCTCTCTCATGTCTTTCTAGTTACCTTTATTTAATTGTAATTCCATTACATCTGATTCCAGCTTCTCCCTCTCAAACTGCAAGGTAAATTCCATCATATTGTGGCCTCTGCTACTTCAGGGTTCTTTCACCTTAGGTTCCCGAATCAAGTCTGCCTCATTACATATCACCAAAACCAGAATTGCCTTTCCCTACTAGGCTCTGCCAAAAAACTGCTCCAAAAAAACATCTCTGAGACATTCCACAAATTCCTTTTCTTGGGATCCACTACCGACCTGATTTTCCCAGTCCACCTGCATATTGAAGTCCCCCATGATTATTATTTTATTGCAATTTTTATGTTCCTTTTCTGTCTCCTAATTGATCTGCTGCCCCCATCCTGACTACTGCTAGTGGGCCTGCACATAACTCCCATCAGGGTCTTTTTATTTTTGCGATTCCTCAAATCTACCCACAGAGATGTTATGCCTTCTGATCCTCTATCGCTTTTTGCTATCATAGAGTCAGAGAGTCATAGAGATTTACAGCATGGAGACAGGCCCTTCGGCCCAACTTGTCCACACTGCCCTTTCTTGACACCTAAGTTAGTCCCAATTGCCCGAGTTTCGCCCATATCCCTCCATACCCATCTTACCCATGTAACTGTCGAAACGTTTTTTAAAAGACAAGA
This sequence comes from Mustelus asterias, assembly GCF_964213995.1. Lineage (NCBI taxonomy): Eukaryota > Metazoa > Chordata > Chondrichthyes > Carcharhiniformes > Triakidae > Mustelus > Mustelus asterias. The sequence continues at coordinate 10,922,123 of NC_135808.1, forward strand.
TTGTCCCCACCTCTATATTAAACCTGGCAGCTTGTTCCAGACACTCACCACCCTCTGTGTGACAAAATTGCCCCTCTGGGCCATTTTGCGTCTCTCCCCTCTAACATAAATCTATGCCCTCTAGTTTCAGACTCCCCTAACGTTGGGAAAAGATATTGACTATGTCGCTGATCGATGCACCTCATTATTTTATAGACCTCTATAAAATCACCCCGAAGGCTCCTACATTCCAGAGAAAAAAGTCCCAGACTATCCAACCTCTCCTTATAGCTCAAACTGTCAAGCCCAGTCAGGGTGTAAGTAAATCTTTTCTGCATTATTTCTAGTTTAATAATATATTTTTTATTAAAGGGTGATCAGAACTGTACACAGTATTCCAAGTGTGGCCTTACCAATGTCTTGTACAACTTCAACAAGACATCTCAACTCCTGTATTCAATGTTCTGACCAGTGATCCCAAGCCTGCCAAAAGCCTTCTTCACCCCTCTGTCCACCTATGGCTCCATTTTCAAAGACCTATGAACCTGTACCCCTAAATCTCTTTGTTCTATAATTCCACCCAATGCCCGACCATTAACTGAATAAGCCTGACCTGGTTCAATCAACCAAAATGCATCACATCGCATTTATCTAAATTAAACTCCATCTGCCATTCGTCAACCCACTGGCCCAATTGATCAAGATCCCATTGCAATCCAAGATAACCTTCTGCACTGTTCACGATGCCACCAATCTTGGTGTCATCTGAAACTTACGAACCATGCACACTAAATACTCATCCAAATCATTCATATAAATGACACATAACAGTGGGCTCAGCACCGATCCCAGAGGCACACCACTGATCACAGAGCTCCAGTTTGAAAAACAACCCTCTACAACCACCATTTATCTTCTGTCATCAAGTCAATGTTGTATCCATTTGGCGAGCTCACCCTGGATCCCGTGAGATTTAACCTTATGCAACAACCTACCATATGTCGCCTTGTCAAAGGCCTTGCGAAAGTCCATGTAGATAACATTAACTGCACTGCCCTCATCTACCTTCTTGGTTACCCCTTCAAAAAAACTCAATCAAATTTGTGGGATATGATTTTCCACTCACAAATCCATGCTGACTATCCTGAATCAGTCCTTGCGTCTCTAAATGCCTGTATATCTGGTCGCTCAAAATACCTTCTAACAACTTATCCAGTACAGATGTGAGGCTCATCGGCCTGAAGTTCCCAAGCTTTTGTCTGCAGCCCTTCTTAAACAAAGGCACAAAATTTGCCACCCTCCAATCTTCAGGCACTCACCTGTGACTATCGATTATTCAAATATCTCCGCAAGGGGACACGCAATTTCCTCCCGAGCCTCCCACAATGTCCTGGGATACACTTCATCAGCTCCTGGGGATTTATCTACCTTGATGCGCTCTCAGACTTCAGCACCTCCTTCTCAGTAAAATGTACAGTCCTGAAAACATCACTGTTTTCCCAAGTTCCCTAACATCCATGCTTTTCTCAAATGTGAATACTGATGAGAAATATTCATTCAGGATCTCACCCATCTCTTGTGGATGTTTTAAAAATTTCGCCCCTAACTGTTCATACTCCCTCAGTAGAACCTTTGTTCCTGTTCTACCGATGTCATTGGTATCTACACTGACCACGATAACTGGATCTTTACCCCCCCCGCCCCACTCCAAGTTCCTCAGCAGCCCAGATGAGATATCCCGAACCTGAGCACCAGGCAGGCAACACAACCTTCGAGAGTCTCGCTCCTGGTCACAGAGAACAGTGCCAATGCCCCTAACATATACTATCCCCAACTACAACGACATTTCTTTTTCCCCCCACCGCTTGAACTGCCCTCTGTTCCACAGTGCCGTGGTCAGTTTGTTCCTCCTCCCTGCAGTATCCATTCCCATCCACACAGGGAGCAAGAATCTCAAACCCGTTGGAAAGGTTCAGGGGCTGAGGCTCCTGCAACCCTATCTCCTGGATCCCTCTACCTGCCTCACTCGCAGCCACACCCTCCTGTCCCTGACCACTGGCCGAATTGGAGGTATTTAATCGAAGGGGTGTGGCTGCCTCCTGGAACACAGTGTCCAGGTATCTCTCCCCCTCCCTCAGGTGTCTCAGTGTCCGAAACTCTAGGATCCAGATCATCCACTCTGAGCTGGAGTTCCTCAAGCAACCAACACTTACTACAGATGTGCTCCATGGGAACCACAATGGGGTCCACCAGCTCCAACGTCATGCATGAATAACACATCACTTGCCGCTCCATCACTATTTTAGTTTTAAATTTGGGTGAAAAAAAAATTATTTAATTTTGTTTAATTATATATCTTCTTATTACCTCAGTCTCAATGCAATTTTTAACAGCAATTTAAATGAATTTTCAAATTCAATACTGCTCCCTCTTACCCAATCAAATCACAGCCCTCCTGAGATGTCACTTTTATGTTTTTTGAGTCCGAACTCACTCTCAGTTTCAGAGAATCACGAGTAACACTTCCTTACCAATCAGCACTCTCCCTTTGGCCTCCGCTGTCTGTTTCACCCAACTCCCTGTTTCCACCAAACTCCAAAAGCGCTCCTCACAGCCAGGCAGCACTCACCTTGCAGACCGTGATACAGTGAAGTAAAGTTTATTTATTAGTCACAAGTCAGGCTTACATTAACACTGCAATGAATTTAGTGTGAAATTCCCCTAGTCGCCACAGTCCGGCGCCTGTTCGGTTCAATCCACCTAACCAGCACATATTTCAGACTGTGGGAGGAAACCGGAGAAGGCAGAGGAAACCCACGCAGACACGGGGAGAATGTGCAAACTCCACACAGACAGTGACCCAAACCAGGAATTGAACCCTGGCCCCTGGGGCTGTGAGGCAGCGGTGCCAACCACTGTGCCACCCTGCCGCCCATTGTGCCACCGTGCCGCCCATTGTGCCACCGTGCCGCCCATTCACAAGCCTGTAACACAAATTGGCAATGAACAGTTTCGGATGAAATTAACAGAAAGTTCTGGATGTAAGATCAGCCCTGAATTTTTTTAAGTTTGAAGTTAAATTTATTGTTACTGTCACAAGTAGGCTTACATTAATACTGCAATGAAGTTACTGTGAAAATCCTCGAGCCGCCACACTCCGGCGCCTGTTCGAGCACTGAGGGAGAATTCAGCACGGCCAATGCACCTAACTGTTGGGGGAAACCAGAGCACCCAAAGGAAACCCATGCAGACAGCGGGAGAATGTGCAGACCCTACTCAGACTCTGACCCAAGCCAGGAATCGAACCCATGTCCCTGGCATTCTGAGGCAGCAGTGCTAACCATTGTGCCACCGTGCCACCCATGTTGCAGAAATTGTGATGAACGTTGTTCTCATGCTTCATGCTAATATTTCAGTGGGAATAGTTTAGATCTGGGATGAGTAAAGTTGAACTACAGAAAATGAGGAAGTGGCGCGGTGGTTAGCACTGCTGCCTCACAAAGCCAGACTACTGAGAAATCCATGGAACTTGTCTGGTCCCATTTGCCATTCCATGTGCAGTGTGATGTGCTTGACCACCACATCCTGGTTAATTCTAATCCCTGTTGGCAAATCAATGGAAGATGCAAAATAATTTGGATAAATGTGAGGTAATTCACTTTGGAAGCAAGAACAAGAAGTCAGATTCCTACCTGAATGGCTGTAAATTGGGAGAGGGGAGTGTACAGCGGGACATGGGTATCCTTGTGCGCCAGTCGCTGAAGGTAAGCATGCAGGTGCAGCAGACGGTAAAGAAGGCAAATGTTTACCTTCATTGGGGGAGGTTTCGAGTACAGGAGCAGAGATATGTTGCTGCAAATTTACAGGGCCTTGGTGAGGCCACACCGAGAGTATTGTGTGCAGTTTTGCACTCCGTTTCTGAGGAAGGATGTTCTTGCTTTCGAGGGAGTGAAGCGAATGTTTACCAGACTAATTCCGGGGATGGTGGGACTGATGCATGAGGAGAGACTGACGAGGTTAGGATTGGTTTTGCTGCAGTTCAGATGAATGAGGGAGGATCTCATAGAGATTCATAAAATTTGAAAAGGATTAGACAGGGTAGATGCAGGGAGGATGTTTCCGATGATGAGGGAGTCCAGAACCACAGGTCAAAGCCTGAGGATTCGGGGTAGACCCTTTAGAACGGAGATGAGGAGACATTTCTTCACCCAAAGAGTGGTGAGCCTGTGGAATTCATTACCACGGGAAGTAGTTGATGCCAAAACATTGAATGTATTCAAGAGGCGGCTGGATATAGCACTAGGGGCGAATGGGATCAAAGGTTATGGGGAAAAAGCAGGATGAGGCTATTGAGTTGGATGAACAGCCATTATGGTGATGAATGGTGGAGCAGGCTCGAAAGGCAAATGCCCTCATCCTGTTCCAATCTCCGATATTTCTATGTTTCTGTGTAATGCACATGGACCTCTTGTTAGATCTGAATATTGGAGTATAAGTTAGATATTGTAGATTGTTTGACTTTGCAGACTTTGCACAGTAAATTTTACATTCTTTGATTCAAACCGTTGTTTATTCGCCCAGCGGGTAACTGGCATTTCAAACTTTTGTCTCCTCTGAGCACAACGTTACTGGTCATTAAAGGGACCGAGAGAAAATCGAGTCAGGAGTCCTTTCATGGACAAGCACGGTGCAGAAAAAGAGCGATTGATCTGCACACAGCCAGTAGCGAGCGGGAGAGTCAAGTCAATGCCTGTCCCATTCGAAATACAGTGAGTAACAGAATAGTGAAAGGCCTGGATAGAGTGGATGTGTAGAAGATGTCTCTATTATTCGGGGAGACTGGGACCCGAGGGCCCAGCTTCAGAGTAAATGGACAACCCTTCAGAACCGAGATGAGGGGGAATTTCTTCAGCCAGAGGATGGTGAATCTGTGCAATTCATTCCCACAGGAGGCTGTGTGGAGGGAGGATCAATGAGTGTAATTAAGACAGAGAAAGATAGGTTCTTGACTGGCTACAGAATCAAAGGTTACGGGAGAATTGGGTTGAGAAACTTATCAGCCATGATGGAATGGTGAAGCAGATTCGATGGACCGAATGGCCCAATTGTGCTCCTTGTGGTCTCATGATATAAAAGCCTTTTGGATTGGGAGGAATACCAAGAGAACATAATTCTCAAAAGCTCCCTGATCAGGTCAAGACCCTGTGATGAGCAACAGTCTAAAATCCAGGGGAATAGTGAACCTGCAACTCTCCAAATTAGTGTTACTGGTGATCAAATTATCCCCTGATCTGAAAATCGTTTCATTAATGGTGTTTGCTGGATTGTCTGTGTCCCTGCTGGCAGCTGTTAGGTAACTTCACCGAGCCATTGGAGGATTGGTTCAGGTATAAATCTGTGTGCTGCTTCCAATGCATTACGCACAGCGCCAGTTGGAGGCTTGCTCTCGGGAAGTTTCAATAATCTCCGTGTAAAATGGGAACAACCAAATCTGTAGGTGTCACTGTGATTGGTTATCCAATTCTTGTCATTATCAGTATCCCTGGTGAGTAACAGGAAACAACTATTAATTTTAGAAAGCCCTGGTTTCGATGTGTTGTCTTTTTCTTTCCCCTTGCTGTCTGTTGCTGACTCCACATTGACCATCGCTGCTCCAGTTCCTGGTGACAGTTTGAACAAGAAAATAATCGTATTTTTCCTTATTAGCATGGATCTGGGGATCCGAGACAGAGTTTTGACAGGATGTTGTGATTCACAGTGGACACTGATATCTGGGTGGGTTGATGAGAAATCCATGGACTCTGTCTTGGCAGCATCTGCCATTTAATGTGCATTGTGGTGAGCTTGACCACAATTTGCCTGGAAACTCACATGCAACTCATGTTAATGACGTTAATTTGGCGGCACGATGATAGCACCGTGTTTAGCACTGCTGCCTCACAGCGGCAGGGACAGGGGTTCCATTCCCGGCTTGGGTGAATGTCTGTGTGGAAACTGCACGTTGTTCACTGTCTGCATGCGTCTCCTCCGGATGCTCTGCTTTCCCAAACGGTCTGAAACACGTACTGGTTAGTTCCACGGGTAATGTTAATTTCTCCCTCAGTGAACCCGAACAGGCACCAGAGTGTGGCGACTAGGGGAGTAATTTTATTTCCACTTTCTTACAGCCAACGTGCTGGCGATTGTGGTCCTGTCCCGGGGAAGGTGCGGCCTCTCCAAAGGGGTCACCTGTTATATGATCACCATGGCGATCGCCGATCTCCTGGTCTGCATTTTTAACGTCACCGTGGGAGGCATCTTTCCCGGCCATTTCCCGTATTCGTTCCTGAACTACACCAGTGTGTGCAGTTTCATCACTTACATACAAGTATCCAGCGTCCAATTGTCCGTCTGGTCCACAACATTATTTACTCTTGACCGTTTCGTAGCCATTTGTTGTCCAAAACTAAAATTAAAATACTGCACCAGGAGAACTGCCACTGTGATTCTAGCGGCCGTGAGTGCACTCAGTTTTGTCAGGAACATTCCGGTCAATTTCCGTTATGAGCCCTACTCTGTTGTTGCCAATGTGCAGTGGGGCTGCCGCACAGTGAAAGGATACGTTTCTTCACCAGCATGGATAGCTTACAAGTGGGTCGCTAACCTCTCAGTCCCATTATTGCCATTCCCCTTGTTGCTGCTGTTGAATGCTCTCACTGTCCGGCACATCTTGGTGGCCAGTAGGTCTCGCAGGGCCCTGAAGGCTTACGTTCCTGGGGAGGCCAGTAGCGACCCCGTGTTGAAGAGCAGAAGAACGACTATCGTCCTGCTCTTCACTGTCTCCGGGAGCTTTATGATTCTGTGGATGCCAATCGTAATACTTGACCTCCTGTTCGACTTCACCGAGATACCTACCTTGGAAGGTGCCCGTTCACTTCATTTGGCAATGAGAATCACACTCTTGATAATGTATTGCAGCACCTGTACGAATACATGCATTTATATATTGACCCAGAGGAGGTTCCGGGAAGAGATTCTGAACATGGTGAAATATCCATTCATTCTACTGATCAAATTCCTTAAGTAATTTTGGAATAATGAATTGCTTGGGAAGAGTGGATGTTGGGAAGATGTTTCCATTAGTTGGAGAGACTGGTATCCGAGGGCCCAGCCTCAGCGTAAAGGGATGGCCCTTTAGAATCGAGATCAAGAGGAATTTCTTCAGCTGGAGGATGATGAATTTGTGGAACTCATTGCCACAGAGAGCTGTGGAGGCCTGGTCGTTGAGTGTTTTTAATACAGTGATGGATAAGTTCTTGATTGGTTAGGGGATCAAAGGTTGTAGGGAGAAGGCGGGAGAATGGGGTTGAGATACTTATCAACCATGATCGATTGGCGGGGAAGACTCGATGAGCAAAACGGCTTAAATCTTCTCCTTCATTTTATGGTCTTTCATATTGGAAGGTTGAGATGAGGGGGTTGGGGAAATAGTTGTTGTTTGATATCTCAATTGGACCTCACCAAGTGACCAGTAGATCGAAGCAAGTCTCGCTGTTCACAGCTTCTCAATCTTTCACAAAATCAGGGGGTTTTTTTGCTGAAGGAGTTTGGGCGAATATTTTTGTCCGAGGCACGTGTGGTTACCATTGACAGAAATTCAACGAGACTCAAAACATAAACACAGTGGCTACAAGAGCAGGTTAGTGTTTCGGAATACTGCGGCAAGAATCTCACCACCTGACTCCCCAAAACCTATCCACCATCATCTATAAGGCACAAGTCAGGAGTGTGATGGAATATTCCCCACTTGCCTGGATGGGTCCAACAGCACTCAAGAAACTTGACACCATCCAGGACAAATCAGCCCGCTTGATGGGCACCATATCTGAAAGCATTCACTCCCTCCACCACCGACGCTCAGGAGCAGAAGTGTCTACCATAGAACCATAGAAAATTACAGCTCAGAAACAGGCCTTTTGGCCCTTCTTGTCTGTGCCGAACCATTTTATGCCTCATCCCACTGACCTGCACTTGGACCATATCCCTCCACACCCCTCTCATCCATGAACCCGTCCAAGTTTTTCTTAAATGTTAAAAGTGACCCCGCATTTACCACTTTATCCGGCAGCTCATTCCACACTCCCACCACTCCCTGCGTGAAGAAGCCCCCCCCCCCCCCCCCTAACATTACCTTTAAACTTTTCTCCTTTCACCCTTAACCCATGCCCTCTGGTTTGTTTCTCCCCTAGCCTCAGCGGAAAAAGCCTGCTTGCATTCACTCTATCTATACCCATCAAAATCTTATACACCTCTATCAAATCTCCCCTCAATCTTCTACGCTCCAGGGATTAAAGTCCCAACCTATTCAATCTCTCTCTGTAACTCAGCTTCTCAAGTCCCGGCAACATCCTTGTGAACCTTCTCTGCACTCTTTCAATCTTACTTACAACCTTCCTGTAACTAGGTGACCAAAACTGTACACAATACTCCAAATTCGGCCTCACCAATGCCGTATATAACCTTACCATAACACTCCAAGTTTTATACTCGATACTCCGATTTATAAAGGCCAATGTACCAAAGGCACTCTTTACGAACTTATCCACCTGTGACGTCACTTTTAGGGAATTCTGTACCTGTATTCCCAGATCCCTCTGTTCAACTGCACTCTTCAGAGTCCTACCATTTACCCTGTACGTTCTACTTTGATTTGTCTTTCCAAATTGCAATATCTCACACTTGTCTGCGTTAAATTCCATTTGCCATTTTTCAGCCCATTTTTCTAGTTGGTCCAAATCCCTCTGCAAGCTTTGAAAACCTTCCTCATTGTTCACTACACCTCCAATCTTTGTATCATCAGCAAACGTGCTGATCCAATTGACCACATTATCATCCAGATCATTGATATAGATGACAAACAACAATGGACCCAACGCCGATCCCTGCGGCACACCACTAGTCACAGGTCTCCACTCAGAGAAGCAATCCTCCACAACCACTCTCTGGCTTCTTCTATTGAGCCAGTGTCTAATCCAATTTACTACCTCCCCATGTATACCTAGCGACTGAACCTTCCTAACTAACCTCCCATGAGGGACCTTGTCAAAGGCCTTGCTGAAATCCAGGTAGACAACATCCACCGCCTTCCCTTCATCCACTTTCCTGGTAACCTCCTCGAAAAACTCTAATAGATTGGTCAACCATGACCTACCACGCACAAAGCCATGTTGACTCTACCATTTACCAGATGCACTGCAGCAATTCACCAAAGATCCTTAAACAGCACCTTCCAAATGCACGACCACCTCGAGCTGGAAGGACATGGGCAGCAGATCTATCTGAACACCACAACCTGCAAATTCCCCTCCAAGCCACTCATCATCCTGACATGGAAATATAACACTCTTCCTTCACAGTCGCTGGGTCAAAATCCTGGAATTCCGTCCCCGAAGTCATTGTGGGTCAACCCACAGCACGTGGATTGCAGCGATTCAAGAAGTCAGCTCACCACCGCCTTCTCAACAGCAACTAGGGATGGGCAATAAATGGCTGCCCAGCCAGTGACAGCTATTTTTAAAAATTCATTGGTGGGACATGCGTGCTTTGATCATGCTAAATTCTGTGAAATGCGGCCAATAGGGAATTTTCACAGTAACTTCAATGCAGTGTGAATGTAAACCTCCTAATAAATAAATTACAAGAATTGTTTAACTGAATAAAATATGCAGATTCGATCAGAGTTAGTGTGGATGTTTTGTTTGGAACCGAATCGCAAGGTTTTCCTGGAAGGAGAAATGTGTCCGTGTGAGAAAGCAGCAATCCAGCCTCTTCAGGTGTTTCACAACTGCTGGGGGGGACCCGATGTTAATTTTAACTTTCGGCTGTGTCGGAGAGCTGGCCTCAAAATCCAATTACCTTCCCCATCAACAGAGAGGAAAATCAGTCACCGTGGTTCGCCAATTCCATATCCGGTGCACAGCTTCACTGAGAGTTGAAGTGAACTCACGTCCCCAACGATGAAGTCTTCTCCATTGACTTTAACAGTCTGTCAGTCCCAGTGTTGGTGTTAGCCACTTAGCTCAGGTGGCTGGCCGAATGGTTCGGGATGCAGAGCGATGCCAACAGCATGGGTTCAATTTCCGGATCGGCTGACTTTATCCATGAAGGCCCCGCCTTTCCCCTCGCCTGAGGTGTGGTGACCCTCAGGTTAAATCACCACCAGTCACCTCTCCCCCTCAAAGGGGAGAGCAGCCGATGGTCACCTGGTGACGTCACTTTATAGTTTGGCACTGAGAACTGCACCCAATATTCCAGCTGAGATCCAACCGGTGTCTGGGAGGACAGAGGAGGTCTCGATTTAAGGTATTCTCTGAGAGACAGCACCGGTGGAAATGCAGCACCCTCTCAGTGCTGGGATGGAGTGCCAGCCTTCATCATTGACTTCAAGTCCTGGCCATGGACTGTAACCCACCACATTCTCACCAGGTGCTGAGGGGATTTGGTCTGCCAGCGTGTGGTTTTTAATTGGGTAAATTAGTGGCAAGTTTTGGAATGAGGGATCTGGAAAAAAATTCGGGAAGAATTTTCCAGGAGGCTGAGGGAATTCAACATCTCTCACCAATTTTTCCAGCTGAACCATAGAAAGCACCCTTTCCGGATGCATCACAGCTTAGTATGGCTGCAGCTCTGACCAAGACCACAAGAAACTACAAAGAGTCGTGAATGTCGCCCAGTCCATCACACACCACAACCTCCCATCCATTGACTCCGTCTACACTTCCCGCTATTTTGAAAAAGCAGCCAGCGTATTTAAGGACCCCACATTCCCCACACATACTCTCTTCCACGTACTTCCATTGGGAAAATGATACACAATTCTGAGGACACAAGAGCAACCTCTTCCCTGCTTCCATCAGACTTTCGAATGGACGTACCATATATTAAGTTGATCTTTCTCTGCAGCCCAGCTATGACTATAACACTCCATTCGGCACCCTCTTCTTTCCTCCTCCCCTATGTACTCTATGTACTGTACGCTTTGAATAGCGTGCAACAAGCATTCATTTTCACCGGGCAGTATTTTTCATCCTTGTTTGTCCCAAAACCGGAAATTCCCGCCCAAGGTCAACGGATGTGTCCCTCACCAGCTCCGATTCCCCAGATGAGAGGGCGGATAAAACTCCAGCCATTGTTGTATCCCAATGTCTGTGACATTAATAAATCAAATCAAATTAAAATCAAATCTAACTGGGTCTATCCTCTGACTCTACGGCCCCCTGCGAGCACTACATTCCTCTTCACTGCTTGAATGACTTCCTGTCCCATGGTGTACTCGTCAATTATCCATTGATGAATAAATCCAAGGCGGACAGTGACGGTTTTCTGCATTTTTAGAGAGTCAATGGATATTGGGGAATGAGATGGGAAGTAGAGTAGAGGAAGGAGATCAGGCTGATTGTATTAAATGGTGGAGCAGCAGGCTGGTGGGGCCATACAGTCGACTCCTGCTCCGATTTCTCATGAAGTTATGCCGTCATGTTCTCCTATTACTTTCAAGAAATAACAATACTATTCAGTTGGCTGTGACCACTACATTGGGAGATTTGCAATAATTTGCAATAAACACTCACTGTGTTGAATCTGTCACTGCAGAAACGTTGAAGCAAACGGACAACAATGGGCTGAGTTTTTCACCTATCGGTCAGTCAATGGGCCCAGAAGTGGCCACGAAGCCAACAAGTGTGAAAGTGGTGCTGTGTGAGGCTGATTGCTTGTGGGGAAGGCAGGGAGAGGGTGCTGAGAAAAGGGAGGGTGCGGGTTGGCCTTTCCACGGTGCCACCCGTTGCAAAGGTGGAATTTGGTGTTTGTGAAATTTTAAACAAATTGTAAATTACTCGGGGGCAGGGAGGGTGGGGGGGGGGGGGAGGGGAAGGCGGGGAGGGGGTGCGGGGAGAAGCATTGGTTGGTCCCGTTAAAAGGTGGCACTTTTTCTGTATTTAGAGATTTTTAAAAATTCAAGTACACAGAGAGCCCAAAATGAAACATTTGTATCGAAGGGCCAAGCATCAGTGTTACCAAGACAACAGGTTTTTGAATTCAGCCAATCTATTTCAATCGGGCACTTAGATAAAACACAATCTATTAGATTTATTTTTGATCGATTGACAACCGAGGACAAATCCTATTGTGGGAAATATTGATATGTCATCATGGGTATAAAAGTAGGCGGCAATGGGACAAAGAACAGACAGCAACTGCCGACTGCAAGAGTTAACAACTCTCTGCTGAGCTCTCTGTCTCTCTCTCTCTCTCTTGAGAGAGAATTGTTTGCATTTTTAGCTTCAACTGTGTCTTAGAGAAAGCACCATCGAGATAGCAAAGATATCAAAGAAGAACAACGTTATCGACAGAAGAATCAACAGAGAAGGCCCAGAATATTACAGAAGATGCCAAACCTGGTTGTTATTTTGAGAGTGACTAAATTCTAGTTTGTTAATGAGTGGGAATTGTATTTATCTGAATTGCAACCATTACAATCTTGCTTATTAGGGAATATTTAATAGTTTAGTTAATTTGTTCAATTTTAGTTTATAAATAAATTGTTACATGTTGATTTTAGAGTGAGTGTCAGGGATTTATTTTTATTTAACCACGAGAAGTTGCTGAAGAGCAGGTCACACCACTTCACACACACATTTTACAGATTATCGGGCGAGGTACTCCTCTTTGAATGTTTCTGTGTTCATTCACAGAGGGGGGATTGACCTCTGCTTTACAACATCCCCCAGGGGGACAGACACAGCAGGGCTGTCTCAGGGAGCCCCTGACCCATTGAAAACAAAATAACAACTGAAACAATTATGTCTGGGCAGCGTGTGTGATGATAATGTAACATGCCTATAGATGTGTACAGAAATGTTGTTTTTTCATGTTAAGGGGACTGTTTTAAAGTTCAGTTCCTTCCTGCAGGCAGTCGGTATGTCTTGTAGGATTTCAGCTCGGACACTGGGAGAGCAGGATAATTACTCGTTTTAACTATGTGGTGCTTACTTAGGAAAGACGTCACAGACATTTGTTTACAAAGATACAAGGTCCCTGTGGTTTACATTAAAGGAGTAGAAGGTGCTTTCGATTGAGAGGATCATGTGATACTGTGGTTAATTGAAGCAGCTAGCTATGTAGCAAAGGAAAAAAAGACAGCTTTCAGTTCTGGCTGGGGTTTATTTAAAGACAGGGGACTAAAAGATTTGTGTGACTTAAAATCACTCTCTGAAAACTTTGAGACTGATAGCAAGTATACTTAGGGTTGCCAACTGTATTTAAAGTTGTTCTTGAGACAATAAGAAGAATGTTGCTTATTTGGAACTGAAATAATGTTAAGTTAGCAATCAGAGCTGTTTCTTTGAAATGTTGTTCAATGGGTAATATGACACGGATGCCATGTTGTTCTATTGGTAATATGACATGGATGCCATCATCTCACGTGAGAACACCATCTACCAGGTACACGGTACCAACTCTTGCAACTCGGCCAACATTGGCTACCTGATACGCTGCAGGAAAGGATGGCCCGAGGCATGGTACATTGGGGAAACCATGCAGAAGCTACGACAACGGATGAACGAACACCACTCGACAATCACCAGGCAAGACTGTTCTCTTCCTGTGGGGGAGCACTTCAGCAGTCATGGGCATTCAGCCTTGGATCTTCAGATAATCGTTCTCCAAGGCAGCCTTCACGACACACGACAGCGCAGAGTCACTGAGCAGAAACTGATAGCCAAGTTCCGCAAACATGAGGACGGCCTAAACCGGGATGTTGGATTTATCTCATATTATCAGTAACCCCCACAGCTTGCCTCCTGGGCTTGCAGAATCGCACGAGCTGTTCTGTCTGGAGACAATACACATCTCTTTAACCTGTGTTTAATGCTCCCTCCACCCACATTGTCTGTACCTTTAAGACCTGGCTGGCTGTAGGGATTCGCATTCTAATCAGTATTCTGCAACTTGATTTTGTGTCTGTTTGCACTGTTTGAGAGCACATTTCCACTCCATCTGACGACGGAGCAGTGCTCCGAAAGCTTATGGTATTTGCGACCTAATAAACCTGTTGGACTTTAACCTGGTGTTGTGAGACTTCTTACTGTTTTAATTAAAGGAATGGAAGGTCGGTTTAGATTGACAGGTTCATGTGATACTGTGGCCAATGGAAGCTGCTAGGTACGTAAGCAAAGGCAAAACCAGCTTTCAGTTCTGGCTGGGGTTTGTTTAAAGACAGAGAGATAGAAGCTTCTGTGGAACTCAAAATCTCTCTCTGAAAGCTTCGAGACTGACTCCACCCTTATAGCAAATATACGTTTGGTTGCTAACTGTATTTGAAGTTATTTTTGAGTCTGTAAGAAGAATGCTGCTTATTTGGAAGTGAAATATTGATAAAGTAGAAATTAGAGTTGTTTCATTTCAATGTTGTTCCATGGATAATATTTGAGCCGCCTCATTGTTAGAGTTATAGTTAAACTATGGTGTTAAATAAAGTTTGTTTTATTCTGAAAAATGTAGTCGTTTGAATACCAACTCTCAGTCAAGCATCAAAACACTGCTTGCTGTTCTTTCTCCATTTATGATTGTTTTATTGCCTCCTCTGGATAAGGGATGTGTCACGGTGCAAGCACAGGCCTCATCACACCAGCATTTATTAACAAGGAAAGGCTTGCACAGAGGCTTGCACCCTCCATCCCCTCCACCCCAGCACCTATGGGAGCAGCCCACTGGAAGCCCCGAATCCTACATATCTGCTATGTGCCTTCTACATGTCTTCTTCCGTGGGGTGATTACCCACTCTCTGTCCCAATTGGTCACTCCAGTCAGGTGACCCTCTTCTGCACTCAAAGGAATAATTACCACATGATGTTACGATTGCAACACTGCCAGAACCTTACGTAACAAGTTCAGACGTGCGTGAAATTAAAAAAGGAAACTTTGGACATGCATCCTGAGTGTACTCAGTTTTGTCACGAATATTCCGGTCTATTTCCGTTATGAGCCCTACTCTGTTGTTGCCAATGTGCAGTGGGGCTGCCGCACAGTGAAAGGATACGTTTCTTCACCAGCATGGATAGCTTACAAGTGGGTCGCTCGCCTCTCAGTCCCATTACTGCCATTCCCCTTGTTGCTGCTGTTGAATTCTCTCACTGTTCGGGACATCTTGGTGGCCAATAGGTCTCGCAGGGCCCTGAAGGCTCACGGCCCTGGGGAGGGCAGCAGTGACCCCGTGTTGAAGAGCAGAAGAACGACTATCGTCCTGCTCTTCACTGTCTCCGGGAGCTTTATGATTCTGTGGACACCAATTGTAATACTTGACCTCCTGTTTGACTTCACCGAGATACCTACCTTGGAAGGTGCCAGTTCGCTTCACTTGGCAATGAGAATCACACTCCTGATGACGTATTCCAGCACCTGTACGAACACATGCATTTATATATTGACCCAGAGGAGGTTCCGGGAAGAGATTCTGAACATGGTGAAATATCCATTGATTCTCCTGTTCAAATTCCTTAAGTAATTTTAGCATAAGAAAAGCCTGGATAGGGTGGACGTGGGGAAGATGTTTCCATTAGTTGGAGAGACTGGTATCCGAGGTCCCACCCTCAGAGTAAAGGGATGGCCCTTTGGAACCGAGATGAGGAGGAATTCTTTCAGCCTGAGGGGAGCGAATCTGTGGAACTCATTGCCACAGAGGGCAGTGGAGGCCGGGTCATTGAATGTATTTGAGACAGAGATGGATTGGTAATGGCAAAATACTTGCAGGCCTGTGTTTGGATTCATTTATTAGTCACAAGTAGGCTCACATTGACACTGCAATGAAGTTACTGTGAAAATCCCCCAGTTGCCACACTCTGGTTCCTGTTCAGGTACACTAAGGGAGATGTTAGCATGGCCAACGCACCCTAACCAGCACGTCTTTCAGACTGCAGGAGGAAACCGGAGCACCCGGAGGAAACCTATGCAGACACGTAGGGAGAGTGCAGACTCTGCACAGACCCAAGTCGGGAATTGAGCCCGGGTCCCTGGCACTGGGAAGCAGCAGTGTTACTCACTGTACCGCCATGCCGCCCAAAGACAGGTATATGGAGTTACACCGCAAATCAGCCATGATCCCATTGAATGGTTGAACAGGTTCAAGGGGCTGAATGGCCTTCTCCAGTTCCTATGTTCCACCTGATTGGCCATGCTAAATTGCCCCTCAGCGTCAGGAGGATTACCATGGTAAATATGTGGGGTTATGGGGATAGGACCTGGCTGGGATTGTTGTCAGTGCAGGTTCAATGGGCTGAATGGCCTCCTTCTGCACTGTCGGGATTCTATGGTTCAAACTGAATTGGGTGCTGAATAACTTATGTTCGAAATAAATGTAAAACACTGAAGCATTTGAGATCTGAAGCTCTTGTGCTGCAGCGGGTAGGGTCACGGCTTTCGAGGTGGAAGCCTTGGGTTCGAGTCCCATCCCAGTACTGGATGGTTAGTGCGCAATGCCGATTAGGGATGGGCACTAAACGCTGGCCTCGCCAGCGGCGCCCACTCCCCGTTAAAAAGTAAGGTGAGTTCATGATGTGGGCAAACCGTTCGTTATCAACATGCAAACCCTCCCAATATGTGCCAATGATGGGCAGCAAGTGAGGGAGACACATGTGGTCAGTCAGAGCGATGGAAGAAAACATTGGGGCCTCCACCATCACCAGCCAAATCTCCAGCGATCAACAACACGCATGGGGAAGCGCATGTTTCCACAGCAACACTGGAGTGATTTGTAACGCCATCAGATAAACTTACGTTTGCCGCAACAATAGATAGTCAGGAAGCCCAAAATGTGGATTTGTATCATTATGGAAACTCTTGGCACATGGAAAGCGATTTGCAAAATGATTTGGCAGATTATCAGCCTATGTTTTTTTTAATTCATTCATGGGACATGGGCGTCGCTGGCTGGGCCAGCGCTTATTGCCCATCCCTAGTTGCCCTTGAGAAGGTGGTGGTGAGCTGCCATCTTCAGCCACTGATATAATTGGGTGATTGCTGGGCCGTTTCAGGGGGCAGTTTGAGAATCAACCACATTGTTATGGCTCTGGAGTCACATGTAGGCCAGACCGGGTAAGGACAGCAGATTTCCTTCCCGAAATGACATTATTGAACCAGATGTGTTTTTCCCGACATTCAACAATGGTTTCATGGTCATCAGTAAATTCCAAGTTTTTTTTTAAATTCAACTTCTACCAGCTGCCGTAGTGGGAATCAAACCCGCGTCCCCAGAACATAAGCTGTGTTTCTAGATTGATAATCTAGCGATAATACCATTAGACCATTGCCTCCTCAATAGGGATTGGCAATAAATGCTGACCCAAGCCACTGAAGTTGGGGGGGGTGGGGGGGGTGGGAGGGTGGGGGGGGGGGGTGCGGAGGGAGGGGGTGCGGGCGTGGAATGCAAAGTGGCCAAGGTTCCTGCTACAAGTCCCAGCCTCCATTCGTAAAGGCAATCCGGTTGTGTTGTGAGTGTGTGTGCATTTTTTTTATTCATTCATGGGACATGGGCATTGCTGGTTGGCCAACATTTATTGTCCATCCTGAGTTGCCAGAGGACAGTTGAGAGTCAACCACATTATGTGGCACTGGAGGCACATGTAGGCCAGAGCGGGTAAGGATGGCAGATTTCCTTGTCGACAAGAATTGAAGATAGATTTAGGGTCACTGTTAATTTCAATTTCAGATTTCCTGACTAATTCATTATAAATTACAATAGACACCAGGGTGGGATATTAACATCTGTCCCCAGAGCATTAAATATCTGGATTACACAACCAGTGACATTACCATTCTGTGACCTCCTTCGCCTTATCGCAATTAGAGTTTTTAAAAAATCATTCATAGAACATGGGCATCGCTGGCTGGGTCAGCATTTATTATCCATCCGTTGTCGCCCTTGAACTGAGAGTCAACCACATTGCTGTGGCTCTGGAGTCAAGTGTAGGCCAGACCAGGTAAGGACGGCAGATTTCCTTCCCGAAAGGGATATTAGTGAACCAGATGGGTTTTTCCGACAATCGACAATTCATGGTCATCAGTAGATTCCAGGATTTTTATTATTGAATTCAAATTCCACCATCTGCCATGGTGGGAATCAAACCCGGGTCCCCAGAACATTTGCTGAGTTCCTGGATTAATAGTCTCGCGCTAATACCACTAGGCCATCGCCTAGAAGGGGGCCAGTGAAGAGTATATCACCTTTCCATCGATGTGCTACAGTTGCAGGTGAAAGAGCTTCAACACTCCCTTGGTCATTGTCTCTGGGAAAGGCAGGAAGAATGGATAGATCTTCTCCGTGAATCGGTCAGTGGAAGTATAGAGGTGGGTCATGTCATCGGCATTGTAAAAGGACACCTGTCCTCCCTCATAGTCCACACAGACTCCCACCTTCTGCAGGTTCATGTTTTGACAGCACTTCGATTCCGTCGCGTGGTGTGGCCCGTAGATTTTCCCGTTCCACTTTCTCAAGGTCCAAAGTCCGTTTGACGGCGTCAACGCAAAAGCGCTGTGCCGGTCAATGGACCCCTTGACCGCACCGATAATCCACTCGTCAATGCTCTCCACGTTGACCTCCCAGTAGAGTTTGCCCGTCGTGAACCCTTCCCGTGCCAACACGCAGCCGTAGTTGCTGAAGCGCTTTGCGTGGTGAGAAAACTCCTTCAGCTTCGAGCGTCCCTTCACCATCGTTTGGTCCTTGGACAGTACGAGGTCCAGGCTCGCTGACTCTGAGTCCAGCGTCAAAGGGACAGGGGCTGCGATTGAGAAATACACAAGTGCTTCACAAGCCGATACCAAAGTCAAAAAGGAACACAAAGAGAAAGAACAAAGAATAGTACAGCACAGGAACAGGCCCTTCAGCCCTCCAAGCCCGTGCCGATGCCCAAACTAAAAAAAAACCTTCTGCCCTTACTTGGTCTGTATCTCTCTATTCCCTCCCTATTCATGTACCCATCCTGATGCCTCTTAAATGTTGCTAACGTGCCTATTTCCATCACCTCCTCTGGTAGCGCATTCCTGGCACCCACCACTCTCTGCGTGGAAAACCTCCCCCGCACATCTCCCTGAAACTATCCCCCTTTCACATTGAACCTGTGCCCCTTGCAATTGACACTTCCACCCTGGGAAAATGCCTCTAACTATCCACCCTGTCTATGCCTCTTGTAGGCGAGTATCAGGTCTCCCCTCAGCCTTCATCTTTCCAGGGAACACATTTTGCGATCTTACCTTCATGCCACGATCAGGACCTTCTTTCGTCCTTAACACTGCCATTAACACTTCCTTTGTCTTGTACCCATACATCTTTTTTCCCAATCCCTCCTCGCTCACATCTATCCCAGTTCTTCTACTCTGCCCCACCCACTTACCTCATACAGTATAAAACCCGTCACATTTTTCCCTCTCTTTAGTTCTGAGGGAGAGTCATGCAGACTTGAAACATTCACTCTGTTCCCCCCCCCCCACACCGCAGCCCCCACTCTCCCTCCGCCCACGCCCCCCACTCACCATATGCCTCCAGTGTTTCCACCACTTCCTCTTTTTACATCACCTCTCCTATTTGCAAATTACTTCTGAAATTTAACTTGTACAGTGGAATCTGTTTGGTTTCTCCATGAATTCCACTGACAAATACTCTTTCCTGCAGCACCTACAATACCTCTTCTGGACATGACATGATGGAGTATGGCAATCAGTTTGAGAGTGAGAAACGTGGGCCACAAGCAGTTGTGCTACACTGACACTGCAAGCGAGTGAGAGGAGGATAAGGCGAGAGAAGAGGTGGAAAGGTGAGGAGGAGAGGAAAGTGGGCATTACCTGGGCTGATTATGTTCAGCATCTGTTTCCATACAGTGTACTGCAGAGGCCCATTGAACTCCCCTAGATGCAGTGCAGGTGTCTTTAGGGCAGACTTAGTCTGCAAGTCACATCTATAAAGCAAACAGAAGCCTTTTAATATAAAAATGACTGCACACCGGCGAAAGCAACCTCATTGTGATCGCACGGAACAAAGCAGTCAGGTTCAACCTCAATGGTATTGAGATTAAATTCGCTCATGAACCAGGTTAAAGTTTATTTATTGATTAATGTCACGGGCAGGCTTTCATTAACTGCAATGAAGTGACTGTGAAAATCCGCTAGACGCCACGCTCCTGTTCGGGTACACTGAGGGAAAATTTACCACGGCCAATGCATCTAATCAGCACGTCTTTCGGAGCACCCGGAGGAAACTCACACCGACACGGGGAAGATGTGAAAACTCCTTCTCAACAGTCACCCAAGGCCAGAATCGAACCCGGGTCCCTGGTGCTGTGAGGCAGCAATGCTAACCACTGTGCCACTGTGCCACCTAGCTGAAGGCTAGATGATTGAATGTGGAGTATCCAAATTGCACATCAGCCGGCTTACTTTCTTTATGACCATCTCAGATATGTTTCGATGGTGTAAACAGACAGAAAGCTTTTACTTTGATATCAGGAGGGGAAAATGTCCGAATCTGTTATAAAGAATGTGTTAACTGGACACTTGTAAGCTAATGATATGATTGGGCAGAGTCAACATGGATTTATAAAAGGGAAATCATGTTTGATAAACCTGTCTGTTTTGAGGATGTTACTTATACCATTGATAAAGGGGAACCAGGGGACGTGGCATATTTGTATTTTCAGAAATCTTTTTGTGGTCGCTACCTTTGAGCAAAATAAATTTTAATGACTTTGTCCTATTTATTTAACACCTTCTTTCAAGTTGCAAACCCCCTCTTCTCTCAATTTGAAATTTGACAGCTAAAAATACAAATCCTCACTTATCCCCTCATGTAAATTTCTAGCAACACTGTGTTTACTTGCAGAACATCCAACTTGGTTCTATTGAAGGTCCTATGCAGGAGGTTAATAAAGACATTTGGGGCACAGGAGATTGAAAGGGCAATGTTCTGGTATTGATTGATAACTGGGTTAACGGTCGGGCAACAGGGACTAGGTGTTAGCGGGTCATTCTCAGGATGGCAGGCTGTGACGAGGGGGGTGACACAAGTTTCTGTGCTTGGGCCACGATGGCTCGAAACATATATCAATGAATGTGGGGACCCAAATGTAATAATTCCCAATTTGCTGATAACACAAAACTGTGTGGAATATGAGCTGTGAGCAGGATACAAAGAGGCTTCAAGGGGATTTGCGCACGGTAAGTGAGCGTGGGCAGGAATATGGCAGATGGAATAAAATGGGAGGGATTTTCCTCCCCCTCCATGGTGTGTTTCACGGTTGCGGGAGGCGGCGCGCGGCTCGCAGGTAATGGGATGTAATGTTCCCACCTTTGCCAATAGGGTTTCCCATTGAACACACCTCTCATTGTTGGGAATCATAGAATTCCTACAGTGCAGAAGGTGGCCATTTGGCCCATCGAGTCTGCACCGACCACAATCCCAAAGAGGCCCTCGCCCTATGACCCAACTCATTTACCCGATTAACCCCGACACATGGGGCAATTTAGCACGGCCAATCAGCTTGACCCACACACCATTGGACTCTGAGAGGAAACCAGAGCACTCGGAGGAAACCCACGCAGACACGGGGAGAACGTGCAAATTCCACGAGGCATGGAATCGAACCCGGGTCCCTGGCACTGTGAGGCTGTAATGCTAACTGCTGTGCCAATGTACCACCCCACAGGAGCCCATGGAGCGGGTGTCCCGTCAGCGGGTCTGTACGATCCTGCCAGCGTGCTTGTCAGCAAGATTACAATGAACGTAAATAAGGGCGAAACTATTCCCTTCAGTGGAACAAAACAGAAAGTTGGAATATTTCTTCAATGGAGAGAGGTTAGGAAGTGGAGATGTCCAAAGAGATCTGACTGTCCTTGTACAAGAGTTACTAAAAGCTAGCATGCAGGTGCAGCAATGGAAGACAAATGGCATGTTGGTCTTCATCATGTGGAGATTTGAACACAGGGTTAAGACGTCTTCCTGTCGAGCCTTGGTAAGACCTCACCTGGAGTATTGCATGCAACTTTGGCCTCCTTATCCATGGAGGATATCCTCCTTATCATGTTCCAGCTTTATAGAACCTTAGTTAGGCGCACTTGGAATATAGTGTTCAATTTTGGTCGCCACACCACCAGAAGGATGTGGAGGCTTTGCAGAAGGTACAGATGAGGTTTACCAGGATGTTGCCTGTTACGGAAGGCATTAGCTATGAGGAGAGGTTGGAGAAACTTGGTTTGTTCTCACTGGATTGACAGAGGTTGAGGGGCGACCTGATAGAAGTCTACAAGATTATGAGGGGCATGGACAGAGTGGATAGTCAGAAGCTTTTTCAGAGCGTGGAAGAGTCAATTGCTAGGGGGCATAGGTTTAAGGTGTGAGGGGCAAGGTTTAAAAGAGATGTACGAGACAAGTTTTTTACACACACGGTGGTGGGTGCCTCGAACCCGTTGCCGGGGGAGGTAGTGGAAGGAGATACGATAGTGAGATCTACGGGGCGTCTTGACAAATATATGAATAGGATGGGAATAGAGGGGTATGGTCCCCGGAAGGGTAAGGGGTTTGAGTTAAGGTGGGCAGCACGGTGGTAGCAGGGTTGGAGGGTCGAAGGGCCTGTTACTGTGCTGTAATTCTTTTAGTTCTCTGTTCTTTGAAGGATGTCCTTGCCATAGAGGGAGTGCAACTGAGGTTCAACAAATTAATCTAAGGAGTGGCAGGATTGTCTTATGAGAAGAGTTTGAGGAAACTAGATCTGTAATCTCGAGAGTTTCAAAGAATTGAGAGGTTATCTCATTAAAAGTTACAGGATTCATAAAGGGCGTGCACAGGTAGACGTGGCTAGGATGTTTCCCATGGCTGTTTAGACCACAACCAGGGGATAGAGCCTCAATAATAAGGAGCAGGCTATTTAGGACTAAGATCAGGAGAAATGTATTCACTCACGAGGTGGAATTCTCGACCCCAAAGGGCTGTGAAACCTCAATCACTGAGGATGTTGAAGAGAGAAATCGAGAGATTCTATAGGTTACGAACATCAGAGGACATCACAGAAAGTTATAATTTGTGCAAAAGATGGATGGTCAGTCATGATCTGTTTGAATGATGGAGGAGGTTCAATGGGCTGAATGGCCACCTCCTGTTCCTATTACTAATCATGGTTAAATCTGACAGATTAGAGGGAGCTTTACTATGTTTCTAACCTGCATTATATCAATATCTATGTAGTATTTGATGGGACAGTATGGAGGGAGCTTCATTCTGTATCTAACCCCGTGCTGTACCTGTCCTAGGAGTGTTTGATGGGACAGTGTAGAGGGAGCTTTACTCTGTATCTAACCCTGTGCTGTACCTGTCCTGGGAGTGTTTCATGGGGACAATGTAGAGGGAGCTTTACTCTGTATCGAACCCCGTGCTGTACCTGTCCTGGGAGTGTTTGATGGGGACAGTGTAGAGGGAGCTTTACTCTGTATCTAACCCCGTGCTGTGAATCAGTGGAATTCGCTGCCCATTGAGGGAGTTGGGGACCTAGCTGTTGTTTGATATCCCAATTGGACCTCACCAAGTGACCAGTAGATCGAGGCGAGTCTCGCTGTTCACAGCTTCTCAATCTTTCACTAAAATTTTTCTTTTTGTTAAAGGAGTTTGGACTAATATTGTTGTGCTTGGCACATGTGGTTACAATTGACCAGAAACTCAACTGGACTTGCCACATAAACACAGTGATTACAAGAGCAGGTAAAAGACTCGGAATACTGCAGCGAGAAACTCACCCCTACCATCCCAAAGCCTATCCACCATCTACAAGGCAGAGGTCAGGAGTGTGATGGAATATTCCCCGCTTGACTGGATGGGTGCGGCTCCAACAACACTCAAGAAGCTAAACACCATACAGGACAAAACAGCCCGCTTTCACAACTGCTGGGGGGGACCCGATGTTAATTTTAACTTTCGGCTGTGTCGGAGAGCTGGCCTCCAAATCCAATTACCTTCCCCATCAACAGAGAGGAAAATCAGTCACCGTGGGTGGCCAATTCCATATCCGGTGCACAGCTTCACCGAGATTTGAAGTGAACCCACATCCTCAATGTTGAAGTCTTCTCCATTCACTTGAACCGCCTGTCGGTCCCACTGCTGGTGATAGCCACTTAGCTCAGGGGCTGGCCGGCCGGTTAGTGATGCAGAGCGATGCCAACAGCGAGGGTTCAATTCCCATACTGGCTGAGGTTATCCATGAAGGCCCTGCCTTGCCCCTCGCCTGAGGTGGGGCGACTTTCAGGTTAAATCACCACTAGTCACCTCTTCCCTTCAAAGGGGAGAACAGCCTATGGTCACCTGGGACTATGGTGAAGTTACTTTAGAGCGTAGTGCCCAGAAGTGGACACAATACTCCAGCTGATGTCTAACCGGTGTCTGGGAGGAGAGAACAGGTCTTAATTTAAGGTTTTCTCTGAAAGACAGCACCAGTGGGAGTGCAGCACCAGCACCCCCTCAGTGCTGGAATGGAGTGGCAGCCTTCATTATTGACTTCAAGTCCTGTCCTGTTACTGGAACCTACCACATTCTGACCAGGAACTGAGGGGATTTGCTCTGCAAGTTTATGGTTTTAAATTTGGTAAATTAGTGGCAAGTTTAGGAGTGAGGGATTTGGAGAAAATTTGGGAAGAATATCCCAGGAAACCAAGGAAATTCGACATGTCTGCTACGACTCTCACCAATTTTTATAGATGCACCAGAGAAAGCATCCTTTCGAATGTATCACAGCTTGGCATGACTCCTGCTCTGACCAAGACCACAAGTAATTACAAAGGGTTCAAAAAATAACCCAGTCCATCACACAAACCAATCTCCTATCCATTGACTCCATCTCCACTTCCCAATGCCTGGAAAAACAGACAGCATAATCAAGGACACCACACACTCCGGACATACTCTCTTCCGCCTTACTCCGTTGGGAAAAGTTATTAAAGTCTGATGTGACGTACCGACCGACTCAAGGACAGCTTCTCGCTGCTTCCTTCAGACGTTTGAATGGATCTTCCATGTATTAAGTTGACCTTTCTCTGCACCCGAGCTATGACTGTAACACTACATTCTGCACCTTCTCCTTTCCTTCTCCCCTATGTACTCTATATACTGTATGCTTTCTGTACAGTGCACAAGAATTAATACTTTTCACCAGTGGGATTTTACGGCCTCATTTGCCCCAAAACCGGAAACTCCCACCCGAGGTCAATGGGTCTTCCGACGGCCTGTCTCTCGCCCTCTCCATTTCCCATGATGGCCTGGCTGGTAAAATTCCGGCCTCTGTTTCCCAATACGTGTGACATCAATAAATCAAATCAAATCAAAATTAAATCAAACTGCGTCTATCCTCTGACTCTACGGCCCTCTGCAAGCACCACATTCCTCTTAACTGGTTGAATGGCTTCCTGTACCATGGTGTCCTGGTCAATTATCCATCATTGAATAAATCCTGGGCTGAGAGAGACGGTTTTCTGGATTTTTAGAGAGTGAATGGATATTGGGGAATGAGATGGGCAGTCGAGTAGAGGAAGGAGATCATGCTGATTGAATTGAGTGGTGGAGCTGCAGGCTGGTGGGGCCATAAAGTCTACTCCTGCTCTGATTTCTGATCACAGAATCGCGACAGTGCAGAAGGAGGCCATTCGGCCCATCAAGTCAACACAGACCACAACACCACCCAGGCAATATCCCCATGACCTTATGCATTTTCCCGAGCCACTCATCCTCACACTAAGTGGCAATCAACATTGCCCGCACATCTTTGGACTGTGGGACAAAACTGGAGCACCCAGAGGAAACCCACACAGACACGGGGAGAATGTGCAAACTCCACACAGACAGTGATCCAAGCCACGACTTGAACCTGGGTCCCTGCCGCTGTGAGACAGCAGTGCCAACCACTGTGCCACCGTGCCATCGACTTCTCCTATTATTTTAAAGGAATAACAATCGTATTCACTCAGCTGTGACCTCTACATTGAAAGATTTGCAATAATGTATTTACACTCACTACAGAAGCCCATTGAAATAAACGGAGAACAATGGCCTAAAGTTTTCACCTGTCGGGCAGTCAACAGACCCAGAAGTGACGACGAAGCCAACAAGTGTGAAAGTGGCTCTGTGTGAGGCTGATTGCTGCTGGGGAGGGCAGGGAGAGGCGGGGTGATGAGAAAAGGGAGGGTGCGGGTTGGCCTTTTCAATGAGCTCCCTGTCACAAAGTTAGAATTTGGTGTTTGGGAATTGTAAATAAATTGCAAAATGCTCGGGGGGAAAGTATTTCATGGTCCCATTACAAGGTGGCACTTTCTTAGTGCTCAGAGATTTTTAAAAAATGCAAGTACACTGAGAGCCCAAATTGAAACATTAGTATCGAAAGGCCAAGCAGCAGTGTTACCAAGACAACAGGCTTTTGAATTTAGCCAATCAATTTGAAGCAGGCACTCAGATACAAGAATATTTTGAATTTAAATCTGATGGTTTTGACAATCTAGGACCAATCCTATTGTGGGAAATATTCATATGTCATCACGGGTATAAATGTAGGGGGCAGTGGGACAAAGAAGAGAGAGCAACTGCCAACTGCAAGAGTTAACAACTCTCTGTTCACTCTCTCTCTCTCTCTTTCGCTGGCTCTCTCTCTCTCTCTCTCTCTTTCGCTGGCTCTCTCTCTCTCTCTTTCGCTGGCTCTCTCTCTCTCTCTCTGTCTCTCTCTCTTTCGCTGGCTCTCTCTCTCTCTCTCTCTCTCCC
Organism: Mustelus asterias; assembly: GCF_964213995.1. Lineage (NCBI taxonomy): Eukaryota > Metazoa > Chordata > Chondrichthyes > Carcharhiniformes > Triakidae > Mustelus > Mustelus asterias. The sequence continues at coordinate 10,948,911 of NC_135808.1, forward strand.
AGAGAGGCAGAGAGAGGGAGAGGGAAATTAACAGAGATAGAGATAGTGAGAGAGAGAGAGAGAATCGCTGGCTCTGACAGCTTCATCCATGTCTTAGAGAAAGCACCATTGACTGAGCAAAGGTACTAACGGACAGAGAATTTCCAGACAGAAGGATCAACACAGAAGGCACCAAACCTGGCTGTAATTTTGAGAATGACTAAATTATATTTTGTGAGAGTGGGAATTGTATTTATCTGAACAGGAAACCATTAGAATCTTGTTGATTTGGGAACAGTTAATAGTTTAGTTAATTTGTTCACTGTTAGTTCGATAAATAAATCATTACATGTTGATATTAGAGAGAGTGTCGGGGATTTATTTTTATTTAACCACTAGAAGTTGCTGAAGAGCAGGTTACACCACTTCACACACACTTTTTACAGATTATAGGATGAGGTATCCTCTGTGTGTGTTTCGGTGTTTGTTATCAGAGGGGGGATCCACCTCTGCTTTATAACATCCCTCAGGGGGACAGACACAGCAGAGCTGTCTCAGGGAGCCTCGGACCCAGAGAAAAAAATAGCAACTGAAAAATTGTGCCTGGGCAGCGTGTGTGATGAGTATAGTATTCCTATAGATGTACACACATATATTGTTTTTGTATGTTAAGGGGACTGATTAAAAGTTCAGTTCCTTACTACAGGTAGTCGATATGCCTTGAGTGAACACAGCTCAGATGCTGGAGGAGCAGGATAATTGCTCATTTTCACAATGTAGTGTTTATTTAGGAGAGAGTCAACAGACGTTTGGCAACAAAAATTAAAGCTCCCCTGAGGTTTTAATGAAAGGAATGGCAAGTGGGTTTAGATTGACAGGGTCATGTGATGCTGTGATTAATGGAAGCAGCTCGCCATGTCGCAAAGGCCAAACACAGCTTTCAGTTCAGGCTGGGGTTTGTTTAAAGACAGAGGGCAAAAAGTGTCTGGACAACTGAAAATCTCTCTCTGAAAGCTTCAAGACTGAATAAACTACTTGTTGTTTGCGAACTGTATTTAAAGTTGTTTTTGAGTCTGTAAGAAGAAAGTTGCTTATTTGGAACTGCAATGGTGATAAATAATAAATGAGAGTTGTTTCTTTTAAATGTTGTTCCATGGGGAATATTTAAACTGCTTCATTTGTTAGAGTTAGAGTTGAACTGTGATATTAAATAAAGTTTGTTTTACTGAAAAAATGTAAAGTCATTGAAATACCAACTCCCAATCAAACATCAAAACAATTCTTGCTGCTCTTTCTTCTTTTATTATTGTTTTCGAGCTCCTCTGGATCAGTGATGTGTAATGATGCATTCTCAGACCTCATTACACAAGCCTCAATTTACAAGGAAAAACTTGCACAGAGGCTTGCAGCCCCCTTCCCCTCCACCCCCAGCAGCTATGGGAGCAGCCCACCTGATGCCCCAGTTCCTACATGTCTTCTATGTGCCTTCTATGTGCCTTCTAGATATCTTCTGCCCAAGAGAGGACTCCACTCTGTGGGGTGATTACCCACCCTCAGTCCCGATTGGTCCCTCAAGTCAGGTGACCCTATTCTGCTGTGCTGCCCTGAAGGGAACAATCACCACAAGATGTTTCTATTCCAAAACTGCCAGAACTTTACGTACCATGTTCAGCATGTGCCCGAATCAGAAGTGTGTGAAATTACAAAAGAAAACATCAGGCATACATCCCGGTGGCACAGTGGTTAGCACAGCTGCCTCACAGAGCCAGGGACCTGGGTTCGATTCCCGGCTCAGCTCACTGTCTGTGCGGAGTTTACACAATCTCCGCGTGTCAGTATGGGTTTCCTCCGAGTGTCCTGGTTTCCTCCCACACTTCAAAGATGTGCTTGTTAGGTGGATTGGCCATGCTGAATTGCCCCTTAGTGTCAGGGGGACTAACATGGTTAATAGATGGGGTGAAGGGGATAGGGCTTGGACAGGATTGTGGTCGGTGCAGACTCAATGGGCTGAAGGATGCCATTCAACCCATTCAGATTTCATTGACTCTTACACACGCTCTATCCCCATCACCCCACTAATCCCCTGGGACAGCTCGGTGGCACAGCAGTTAGTGCTGTTGCATCAAAGCGCCAGGGACCCGGTTTCAATTCTTGGCTTGGATCACTGTCTGTGCAGAGTCTGCACATTCTTCCCGTGTCTGTGTGGGTTTTTTCCCATAGTCTGAAGGACGAGCTAGTTAGGTGTATTTGCGATGCTAAGTTCTCACTCAGTGTAACCAACCAGGCGCCGGAGTGTGGTGACTTGGGCATTTTCAAAGTAACTTCATTGCAGTGTTCATGTAAGCCTACTCGTGACACTATTAAATAAATAAAAGTTGAAGCTATGTCTTTGTCCAATATTGTGATCAGTGAGTGCGTGTGACAGTCAGATGTGCACCCACCAACAATCAAGAAGATAATTTAAATTAATTAACCACCAATTAATCAGAATTTTACATTGTCCTTCTGTCTTTGCAGGGGGCAGATGATTCGATTGACAAGGTGGCTTTTACGGTTAAACTGCATCCTGGATCCAGGGCAGGGTGAAAGGTGAGGCTTCAAATAAATTCACCAATGTGTCTGGGGACTGAGGTCTGTGTATGATCATGTGTTCGTGTCCTGGGGCAGAATCCCAAATTACATCAGGAAGCCAGATTAGACCCCAGCAACTTTTCTGTTTTGGCATTAATGTGAGGTTTGTGTGCTTCACTCCAGGAGTAATTCCATCAACAAATTAGGGACTCCAACCACATTCCATCGACGACCATCAACACAGTTAAAATATAGGCCACCTCCTCCGACTCACTTGGAGCGACCCCACTGGTGAATGCATTACAGAACCTGTCAATCAAATATCACTGTTCACATCCACAAATACCCCGTGGAAGATCGTGACACGATGTGATAACAGACTCTGAGGCAAAGGGCCAAGCGCACCACACTGCACATTAAATGGCAGACGCGACGAAGACAAATACCATGGATTTTTAGCAAGCCACCCAGATGTCAGTGACCGCTGTGAGTCACAACATCTCGTTAAAACTCTGTCTCCCTCAGGACAGATTTTGACCCTTTATTGTAGAAGATCTGGGGGGGGGGGGGGGGGGCGATTCTCACAAAAATGTTTCAAGTGCTGAATTCAGGTGAAATCTGGTGTAAACCACAATTGTTTTCTTCCGTGGGAGATCAGACTTGAATCCCACACTGTCGATGTTACAATCAGGAATATCGGGGAAGGGTCGAATCACGCCAGAGTCTGACATTTCCGTAACTCTCCGCATGTGCAGTGGCCCTGAATTGTCAGCCTCCGATTTGCTCGCCACCTTGATTGCTGTCCAGCCCGGGGCCCACACCGTGCTGCCCCTTCACTCATCCCACGTCCTGATTGCGGGCCCGAAGACCATTCTCGGGCCAGCCCCAAACCCCCATCACAGATTGCACTGATATTCAGTCACCCCCAGCAGCGGTGCTCCCCCCACACCCTCAAACTGGCAGACCCCACACCATGGAAGGCAGATCCCCCATGGGAGGCAGACACCCCCAACCTGGCAGACCTCTCCCACGGGGGGGCACTCCCCCCCCAGGCCGACCTCCGCACCAGCCCACCTCAATTGCTCATCTCCCTCCAGCCCTGGCCAATTCCTATGTAGGGTGGCAGCGGTTCACCCCAACCCCACTGATCGCCCCATCAGGCCCTGCCCAAAATGGGCCCGACCTAGGTCCCACCACCTTGGCACTGCACCATGCCCGGTCGGCAGTGCAAAGGTGCTCCCTGGGCATCGGCACTTTGCCCCTTGGGTAGCGTCATGGGGCATAGGCAAGCACTTCCAGGATTCCCATGCTCAGGAGGCACCACCCCCGCCCCCCATGGCTGCCCGACCCCCTGGGGGCCTATTGCCCCCCATTCACAAAGAGGGGTTTCCAGTTAGTTCCCCAACAGTGGGGAGCTACTCTAAACCCCGCCAGTGTGAAATACTCCTGACGAAGTGGGAGATGCTATTGGGCCCAGAGAATTTAATCCCAGGCCCGATAATCACATGCAAATAACAATAAAAATAGATTAAAATGACTTTCCTGGTCTTCACCCCGTTTTCCTGCATGGTTCCGACCACGCCTGTTTGCCGGTGGTGGGAGACGTGCAGTCGTCGGGAACGCCTGTGCAAATCCCGCGAATCAGTGCAGGCACGTGTCTCAAAATCCGACCCACCAAAAGCTTAGCGGGTTGGAATGGGGGAATCGTCCCCAGAGACACCAAGATTTCTGGAGGCTGGAGGTGGTTAGCCAGCGGGAGATTACTGGGATGGACAGGCTTGAAACAACGGAAAGAATTCCATAAGAATATACATTTTAACACATTGATTTGATTTGATTTAGTTTGGTCACATGATACAGTGGAAAGTATTGTTCCTTGCGCACTATATAGACAAAGCATACTATTCATAGAGTACATTGGGGAGAAAATAAGGAGAGGATGCGGAATACAGTGTTACAGTCATAGCTAGGGTATAGAGAAAGATCAACTTAATATAAGGTAGGTCCATTCAAAGGTCTAATGGGAAGAATTTGTTCTTGACTTGGCTGGTTCGTGTTCTCAGACTTTTGTATCTGTTTCCTGATTGAAGAAGGTGGAAGAGAGAATATCCGCAGAGCGTGCGGTCCTTGATTATGCTGGCTGCTTTTCCGAGGCAGCGGGAAGTGTAGGTGGAGTCAATGGATGGCAGGCTGGTTTGAGTGATGGACGGGGCTACATTCACGACCCTTTGTAGTTTCTTGTGGTCTCAGTCAGAGCATGACCCATAAACAAGCTGTGATACATCCAGAAAGAATGCTTTCCAGCAGCAGGTTAATAGCAGCATAGCCTTAGTATGGAATTAGCAATGAGGAGTTTCGGACGAAGTTCATGGAAAGTTCGAGATGTAAGGTCCGCCTTACATCCAGAACATTGAAATTGTTGTCGAAATTGTTATGAATGGCGATCTCACGTTTCATGTTAATATTTCAGTTGTAATGGTTCAGATCTGGGATGATTAAAGTTGAACTGTTGAAAATAAGAGTGTGGCACGTTGGCGCAATGGTTAGCACTGCTGCCTCACAGCGCCAGAGATACAGGTTCGATTCCCGGCTTGGGTCACTGCCTGTGTGGAGTCGGCACGTTCTCCCCGTGTCTGCGTGGGTTTCCTCCAGTTTCCTCCCACACTCCAAAGATGTCAAGGTTTGGTTGATTGGCCATCATGCATTGCCCCTCAACATCAGGGGATTAGCAGCGTAAATATGTGGGGTTACGAAGATAGGGCCTGGGTGGGGTTGTTGTTGGTGCAGGCTCGATGGGCCGAATGGCCTCCTTCTGCACTGTAGCTATACTATAGTTTTATGATTCTAGAACTGAAGCATCTTGGAGTCTAATACAGTTAGAGGGTTGGAGCCATGTTGATGCAAGGGGCTAGCGGATTTAATGGTCACACCCTAAAACAGGAGATGGTCTTACTTCACTGAAGAACTGGGAACATGGTTTCTCCGCTAAATGTTTGTTTTTTGGCATTAATGTTATTTTTTTAAGTTTATTTATTAGTGTCACAAGTAGGCTGACATTAACACGGCAATGAAGTTATTGTGTAAATCCCCTAGTCGCCACACTCCGGCACCTGTTCGGGTAGACCGAGGGAGAATTTATCATGGCCGATGCACATAACCAGCACGTCCTTCGGACTCTCGGAAGAAACCATAGCACCCGGAGGAAACACACGCAGACAGTGAGTGACCCAAGCCAGGAATCGAACCCTGGTCCCTGGCGCTGTGAGGCAGCAGTGCGAACCACTGTGCTACTGTGCCACCTTGACCTAAATTAGTTTAAAAGCAATCAGCGAACCCTGAAAGGCCATGTGTTGTTATGGAGACGGGTGGAGGTTAAGAAACTTCTCTGCTTTCAGTTTGTCTGTGTTTGGCTGGAGAGGTGTTGTTTGTCGTTTGGATCTCCTGTTGTTTTCAGATCACAAAGATCTGCAATACTTTAAAACTCAGTGCAGCTGCAAGACAGGATATCGGAGAAATACAGGACAATGTTAGCGTCGTAAAATGGATGATTTTGAACAAGAGCTGGAATTGTGTCAGTATTTAGAGGTGGGAGTGCATTTGTGTGAATCCCAGAGAACACAGGCCCAGGAGAAATAATTGAACCATCGGAAGTCTGAGACAGTCTGAGTCGGAGTGGCTTATGTGAGAATTCAGAGTCTAAGGGCGAGATTCTCCTGCCTCCCAGTCACGTGTTTCCCACTGGCGGGAGGTGACACGTTGTCTGCTGGCGGCAGGATTCTCTGCTCTCACCACTGTCAATGGGAATTCCCATTGACGCCACCCGATGCCGGTGGGAACCTATGGGCAGGGGTGCACTTCCAGCGGGACCAGAAAATCCCACCAGCGTGACCAGTCGGAGAATTCTGGCCTAAATCTTCAAAAGTTATGAGTTGAAACCTGTCCTGAGAGGAACAGAGATTTAATGAGGTGTTGTGGTTCTCAGTGGTCACTGACATCTGGGTGGGTTGCTGAGAAATCCGTGGAATCTGTCTTGGTCTCTTCTGTCATTTAATGTGCAGTGTGGTGAGCTGGACCACCGATTACCTGCTAATTCACAACGTAATTTTTAAAAAGCTGGTGTAGAGACGCTGTGACGAGCAACAGTCTAAAAGCCAGGGGAATAGTGAACCTGCAACTCTCCAAATTAGTGTTACTGGTGATGAAATTATCCCCTGATCTGAAAATCATTTCATTAATGATGTTTGCTGGATTGTCTGTGTTGCCGCTGGCAGCTGTTAGGTAACTTCACCGAGCCATTGGAGGATTGGTTCAGGTATAAATCTGTGTGCTGCTTCCAATGCATTACGCACAGCGCCAGTTGGAGGCTTGCTCTCGGGAAGTTTCAATAATCTCCGTGTAAAATGGGAACAACCAAATCTGTAGACATCACTGTGATTGGTTATCCAATTCTTGTCATTATCAGTATCCCTGGTGAGTAACAGGAAACAATTATTTATTTTAGAAAGCCCTGGTTTTGATGTGTTGTCTTTTCCTTCACCCTTGCTGTCTGTTGCTGAATCCACGCTGGCCATTGCTGCTCCAGTTTCAGGTGAGAGTTTAAGCAAGAAAAGAATCGAACTTTATCTTATTTGCATGGATCTGCGGATCTGAGACAGAGTTTTAACAGGATGCTGTGATTCACAGTGGACACTGACATCTGGGTAGGTTGATGAGAAATCCATGGAATCTGTCTTGGTCACATCTACCATTTAATGTGCAGTGTGGTGTGTTTGACCACAGTTTGCCTGTTATTTCACATGTACCTCATGTTAATTATGTTAAACACAGTGGCCCAGTGTTTAGCACTGCTGCCTCAGAGTGCCATGGGCCCAGGTTCGATTCCCAGCTTGGGTCACTGTCAGTGCGGAATCTGCATGTTCTTCCCCCTGTCTGCATGGGTTTCCTCCGGGTCCTCCTGATTCCTGCCCCAGTCCGAAAGACGTATTGGTTAGGTGCATTAGTCATGTTGATTTCTCCCCCGGTGACGACAGGGGAGTAATTATTTTTTCCAATTTCTTACAGCTAACCTGATGGCTATTGTGGTCCTGTCCCGGGGAATGTGCGGCCTCTCCAAAGGGATCACCTGTTATATGATCACCATGGCGATAGCCGATCTCCTGGTCTGCATTTTTAACGTCACCCTGGTTGGCATCTTTCGCTATCATTTCGCCTATTCCTTCCTGATGTACACCAGTGTCTGCCGTGTTACTGCTTTCATGCAAGTATCCAGCGTCCAATTGTCCGTCTGGTCCACAACATTATTTACTCTTGACCGTTTCGTAGCCATTTGTTGTCTGAAACTAAAATTAAAATACTGCACCAGGAGAACTGCCGCTGTGATTCTAGCGGCCGTGAGTGTACTCAGTTTTGTCATGAATATTCCGGTCTATTTCCGTTATGAGCCCTACTCTGTTGTTGCTAATGTGCAGTGGGGCTGCCGCACAGTGAAAGGATACGTTTCTTCACCAGCATGGATAGCTTACAAGTGGGTCGCTCGCCTCTCAGTCCCATTATTGCCATTCCCCTTGTTGCTGCTGTTGAATTCTCTCACCGTCCGGCACATCTTGGTGGCCAGTAGGTCTCGCAGGGCTCTGAAGGCTCATGGCCCTGGGGAGGCCAGCAGTGACCCCGTGCTGAAGAGCAGAAGAATGACTATCGTCCTGCTCTTCACTGTCTCCGGGAGCTTTATGGTTCTTTGGATGCCAATCGTAATACTTCACCTCCTGTTCGACTTCACTGAGACGTCTGCCTTGAAAGGTGCAAGCTCGCTTCTCTTGACAATGAGAATCACACTCCTGATGATGTATTCCAGCACCTGTACGAACACATGCATTTATATATTGACCCAGAGGAGGTTCCGGGAGGAGATTCTGAACATGGTGAAATATCCATTGATTCTCCTGTTCAAATTCCATAAGTAATTTTAAAATATTGAAAAGCTTGGATAGAGTGGACATGGGGAAGATGTTTCCATGATTAGGAGAGATAGGAGAGGACACTGCCTCAGAATAAAGGAACGATCCTTTAGAACTGAGATGAGGAGGAATTTCTTCAGCCCGAGGTTGGTGAAACAGTGGGATTCATTGCCACAGAGAGATATGGAGGCCAAGTCATTGAGTGCATTTAAGACAGAGATTGATAATTTCTTGATTGGTAAGGAGATCAAATGTTACAGGGAGATGACGGGAAAATGAGGTTGAGAAATATATCAACCATGATCGAATGGCGGAGCGCTCTTGACGAGTCAAATTACCTAATTCTGCTCCTTGGTGCTATTGTCTTAAGTATTGAAAGTTGGATATGAAGGATGGGGGAACTAGATGTTGTTTGAAATCTCAATTGTACCTCAGCAAATGACCAGTAGATCGAGGCAAGTCTCGCTGCTCATGGCTTCTCAATCTTTCACAAAATCAGTTTTACTTTTAGCTGAAAGTGTCTGGACTAATATTGTTCTTCTTGACACATGGGGTTGCCATTGACCAGAAACACAACTTGACTCACCACATAATGACATTGGCTCCAAGAGCAGGTCAGAGTCTCCGAATATTGCAGCGAGAAAATCACCGCCTGACCCCCCAAAGCCTGTCCACCATCTGCAAGGCACAAGTCAAGAGTGTGATGGAATACTCCCCACTTGCCTGGACGAGTGCAGCTCCAGCAACACTCAAGAAGCTCGACACCATCCAGGACAAAGCAGCCCATTTGATTGGCACCAAATTGACAAATACCCATTCCTCCACCGCGGACCCTCTTTAGCTGCAGTGTGGTACTATCCACAAGAAGCACTGCAGCAATTCACCAACGATCCATAGAGAGCACCTTCCAAACCCATGACCACTTCCACCTAGAAGGACAAGGGCAGCAGATACATGGGAACACCAACACCTGCAAGTTCCCCTCCAAGCCGCTTACCGTCCTGACTTGGAAATATATTGCTGTTCCTTCTCAGTCGCTGGATCAAAATCCTGGAATTCCCTCCCGAACAGCATTGTGGGTCAACCCACAGCACATGGACTGCACCCACAGCGCATGGACTGCAGCGATTCATCAAGGCAGCTCACCATCTAATCTGGTGACCCTCAGGTTAAATCACCACCAGTCACCTCTCCCCCACAAAAGGGAAAGCAGCCCATTGTCACCTGGTCTATGGCAACGTTACTTTATAGTGAGGCACCCAGCACTGCACACAATACCCCAACTGTGTTCTAATCGGTGTCTGGGAGGACAGAAGAGGTCTCGATTTAACGCGTCCTCTGAAAGACAGCTCCGGTGGAAGTGCAGCACCCCCTCAGTGCTGGAATGGATTGCCAGCCTTCATCATTGACTTCAAGTCCTGGCCTGGGACTGAATCTCACCACATTCTGACCGGGAGCTGTGGGGATTTGCTCTGCCAGGGTGCGGTTTGAAATTTGGTAAATTAGTGGCATGTTTGGGTTTGGAGAAAATTCGAGTAGAATACCCCAGGAGGCGAAGGAAATTCAGCATGTCCGCCATGACTCCCACCAGGTTTTACAGATGAACCATAGAAAGCATCCTTTCTGGATGTAACACAGCTTGGTCTGGTTCCTGCTCTGCCCAAGGCCACAAATAATTGCAAAGAGTTCTAAATATTGCCAAGTCTATCTCACAAACCAGTCTCCCATCCATTGACTCCATCTGCACTTCCTGCTGCGTCGGTAAAGCAGCTAGCATAATCAAAGACCCCACGCTTCCCAGACATTCTCTCTTCCACCTTCTTCCATTGGGAAAAAGATACAAAAGTCTGAGATCACGTAAAAACCGGCTCAAGAACAGTTTCTTCCCTGCTGCCATCAGACATTTGAACCAACCTACCATTTATTTAGCTGATCTTCCTCTGCACCCTAGCTATGACTGTAACACCACATTCTGCACCCTCTCCTTTCCTTCACCCCGATGTACTTTATGTATGGTATGCTTTCTCTGCTTAGTGAGCAAAAAAGCAATACTTTTCACTGGGTGGGATTTTACGGCCTCATTTGCCCCAAAACCGGAAAATCCCACCCGAGGTCAATGAGTCTTTCCACCACCTGACACTCGCACGCTCCGATTCCCATGAGGGGCGAGCTGGTCAAATTCTGATCTCCGTTTCCCAATACGTGTGACATTAATAAATCAAATCAAAATTAAATCAAACTGTGTCTATCCACTGACTCTACGGCCCTCTGCTTGCACTACATTCCTCTTAACCGCTTGAATGTCATCCTGTCCCATGGTGTCCTCATCAATTATCCATTGTTGAATGAATCAAAGGCTGGATCTCTGGGTTTTAAGAGAGTTAGTGGATATTGGGGAATGAGATGGGAAGTAGAGTAGAGGAAGGAGATCATGCTGATTGTATTGAGTGGTGGAGCAGCAGGCTGGTGGGGGCCATATAGTCTACTCCTGCTCCGATTTCTTAACACAGGATCCCAGCAGTGCGGAAGGAAGCCATTCGGCCCATCGAGTCTGCACAGACCACAATCCAACCTAGGCCATATCTCCACAACCTGATGCATTTACCTGAGCTAGTCATCCTCCCACTAAGGGGCAATTTATCATGGCCAATCCACCTAGCCCGCACATCTTTGGACTGTGGGAGGAAACTGGAGCAACCGGAGGAAAACAGGGAGAATGTGCATACATCACACAGACAGTGACCCAAGCCAGGAACTGAACCCGGGTCTCTGGCACTGTGAGACAGCAGTGCTAACCATTGTGCCACCGTGCCGTCGTCTTCTCCTATTACCGTCAAGAAATAACAATATTATTCAGTCGGCTGCGACCACAACACTGGGAGATTTACAATAATGTATTAAGACTCACTCTGTTGAATCTGTCACTACAGAAACCCATTGAAACAAACGGATAACAATGGCCTGAATTTTTCACCTGACAGGCTCTCAGTGGTTTCAGAAGTGGTCACGAAGCCAGCAAGTGTGAAACTGGCTCTGTGTGAGGCTGATTGCTGCCGGGGAGGGCAGGTAGAGGGAGGGTGCTGAGAAAAGGGAGGGTGCGGGTTGGCCTTTCCCGTGAGCTCCCTGTTACAAATTTAGAATTTGGTGTTTGTGAAATTGTCAATAAATTGTAAAATGCTCAGGGGGAAAGCATTGCATGGTCCCGTTAAAAGGTGGCGCTTTTTCTGTGCTTTGAGATCTTCAAAAATGTAAGCACATAGAGAACCCAAAATGCAACATTTGTATCAAAAGGCCAAGCAGCAGTGTTCCCAGACAACAGATTTTTGAATTCAGCCAATCAAACTGAATCAGGCACTACAGTAACTATTAAATTTAAATATGATGGATGGACAACCTAGGACCAATCCTATTGTGGGAAATATTGATATGTCATCACGCATATAAAAGAAGGGGACAGTTGGACAAAGAAGAGAGAGCAACTGCCACTTGCAAGAGTTAACAACTCTCGGCTCAGCTCTCTCTCTCTCTCTCTCTCTCTCTCGAGAGAGAGAGAGAGAGAGAGAGAGAGAGTGAGAGAGAGAGAGAGAGAGAGAATCATTGGCATTATAGGTCATAAGAACATAAGAACTAGGATCAGGAGTAGGCCATCTGGCCCCTCAAGCCTGCTCCGCCATTCAATAAAATCATGCCTGATCTTTTTGTGGACTCAGCTCCACTTGCCCGCCCACTCACCATAACCCTTAATTCTTCTACTGTTCAAAAGTGTATCTATCTTTGCCTTAAAAAACATTCAATCAAGTAGCCTCAACTGCTCACTGGGCAGGGAATTCCACAGATTCACAACCCTTTGTGTGAAGAAGTTCCTCCTCAACTCAGTCCTAAATCTGCTTCCCCTTATTTTGAGGCCATGCCCCCTAGTTCTAGTTTCACCCGCCAGTGGAAACAACTTCCCTGCTTCTATCTTATCTATTCCCTTCATAATCTTGTATGTTCCTATCAGATCTCCCCTCATCGAGATAGCAATGGTACCAAAGAGGAAAGAAGTTACAGACAGAAGAATCAACAGAGAAGGCCCAGAATATTCCAGAAAACCTGATTGTAATTTTGAGAATGACTAAATTCTATTGTGTTAATGAGTGGGAATTGTATTTATCTGAACAGCAAACCATTAGAACCTTGTTCATTTGGGAACAGTTAATAGTTTAGTTAATTTGTTCACTGTTAGCTCGGTAAATAAATTGTTACGTGTTGATTTTGGAGAGGGTGTCAGGGGTTTATTTTCATTCAACCACGAGAAGTTGCTGAAGAGCAGGTCACACCACTTCACACACACTTTTTACAGATTATAGGGTGAGGTACTCCTCTGTGGGTGTTTCGGTGTTGGTTCTTAGAGGGGGGATTCACCTCTGCTTTATAACATCCCTCAGGGGGACAGACACAGCAGGGCTGTCTCAGGGAGCCTCTGACCCATTGAAAAAAAACAGCAACTGAACAATTATGTCTGGGCAGCGTGCGAAATGATCGTGTAACATGCCTATAGATGTATACATATATGGTTTTTTTTATGTTAAGGGGGTTGTTTTAAAGTCCAGTTAGTTACAACAGGTAGCCGGTATGTCTTGAGGGAATACAGCTCAGATGCTGGGAGAGAAGGATAATTACTCATTTTAGCCATGAACTGTTTAGTTAGGAGAGAGCTAACAGACTTTTGTTTTCAAAAATGAAAGATCCCCTGGGGTTTTAATTAAAGGAATGGAAGTTGGGTTGAGATTGACAGGATCATGTGGTGCTGTGGTTAATGGAATCTTCCAGCTACATAGCAAAGGCAAAAACAACTTTTCGTTCTGGGTGTGGTTAGTTTAAAGACAGAAGGCTACAACGTCTGTGCAACTCAGAACATCTCTCCAAAATCTTCGAGACTGACTATACTCTATAGCAAGTATATTTTTGGTTGTGAACTGTATTTAAAGGTGTTTTTGAGTTTGTAAGAAGAATGCTGCCTATTTGGAACTGAAATGGTGATAAATTAGAATTAAAGACGGAGTTGTTGATTTTAAATGTTGTTCAATGGGTAATATTTAAGCTGCTTCATTTGTTGGAGTTATAGTTAAACTGTAGTGTTCAATAAAGTTTGTTTTACTGTAAAAGATGTAAAGTGCTTGGAATACCGACTCTCAATCAAGCATCAAAACATTTCTTGCTGTTCTTTCTTCTTTTATTATTGTTTTAGTTCCTCCTCTGGATAAGAGATGTGTAACGGTGCAGCTCAGACTTTATCACACAAGGATTTATTAACGAGGAAATGCTTGCACAGAGGCTTGCATTGCTTTGTGAATCACAAAACGTTGGTTGGCAGGTGCAGCAGGTAATTAAGAAGGCAAATGGAATTTTGTCCTTCATTGCAAGAGGGATGGAGTTTAAAAACAGTGAGGTTATGTTGCAGCTGTATAAGGTTCTGGTGAGGCCACACTCGGAGTATTGTGTACAGTTTTGGTCTCCTTACTTGAGAAAGGATATACTGGCACTGGAGGGGGTGCAGAGGAGATTCACTGGGTTGCTTCCGGAGATGAGAGTGTTGGCTTATGAGGAGGGACTGAGTAGACTGGGGCGATACTCATTGGAATTCGGAAGAATGAGGGTTAATCTTATAGAAACATATCTAATTATGAAGGGAACAGATAAGATAGAAGCAGGGATGTTGTTCCCACTGGCAGGTGAAACTAGAACTAGGGGGCATGGCCTCAATATAAGGAGGAGCAGGTTTAGGACTGAGTTGAGGAAGAACTTCTTCACCCAAAGGATAGTGAATCTGTGGAATTACCTGCCCAGTGAGCAGTTGAGGCGAACTGATTGAATGGCTTAAGGCAAGGATAATTTTTTGAACAGTGAAGGAATTAAGTGTGATGGTGGGTAAGTGGAGCTGAGTCCACGAAAAGATCAGCCGTGATCTTATTCAATGGCGGAGCAGGGTCAAAAGGCCAGATGGCCTACTGCTGCTCCTAATTCTTATGTTCATCAGTTCTTGTGTTCACGCCCAGCAGCTTTGGGAGCAGCCCACTGGCTGCCCCAGTCCCTACGTGTCTTCTATGTGCCTTCAACATATCTCCTGCCCAAGAGAGGAGTCCCTTCCCTGGGATGATTACTCACTCTCAGTCCCGATTGGTCCCTCAAATCAAGTGACCCTCTTCTGCGGTGCTGTCCTTAAAGGAACAATCACCACAAGATGTCACTGTCACAAAACTGCCAGAACTTTACACAGCAAGTTCAGACATGCGCCTGACGCACAGATCCGTGAATTTAACAAAGAACACGTCTAGCATGTGGTGCGGTGGCACAGTGGTTATTACTGCTGCCTCACAGCACCAGGGACCCGGTTTTGATCCCTGATTCTGGTCACTGTCTGTCTGGAATCTGCACGTTCTCCCTTGTGTCTGCATGGGTTTCCTCTGGGTACTCTGGTTTCCTTCAACACTCTGCAAGATGTGCTGGTTAGGTGCATTGAGCCGGACAGGCCACCCTGTCCTTTCCTGTTTCCCCTGTGTACTCTATGAACCGTATGCTTTGACAGTCCGACTTGGAGTGGCTTTTGTGGGAACTCAGAGATCTAGGGGCAATTCACGAAATTCTGTCCTGTTTATTTTTTGGCCGTTCGGGATCGGAGTGTGGCGACTGGAGGAATTTCACATAACTTCGTGGCAGTGTTAATGTAACCCTTACTTGTGATGAAGAAATAAACTTTAACTTGGCGCGACCCCACTGGTGAATGCATTGCAGAACCTGTCATTCAAATATTACTGTTCACAGACAAAAGTACCCCGTGGAAGTTTGTGACACGATGTGATAGCAGGCTCTGAGTTAAAGCACCACTCTGCACATTAAATGACAGTTGCAACAGATAAATTCCACGGATTTTTCAGTCAGACACCCAGATGTCAGTTACCACTGTGAGTCACAAAATCTCGTTAAAACTCTGCGTCCCTCAGAACAGGCTTCGGCCCTTTACTTTTGTAGTTCTGGGGGGGCCATTCACCCAAAAAAAGTTATCAGTGCTGAATTTGCAGGAAAACCGGTGTAAATCACAATTGTTTTTAGTTCAGACTCGAATCTCCCACATTCTGTGCACCGCAGTGGTCACAATCGGGAATATCATTAAAATCTCGGGCCTCTTCACGCCGGAATCTGACATTTCGGGATGTCTGCTCTGCACATGCTCAGTGCCCCTATCTGTCAGCCTGCATTTTGCTGGCCAGCCCGGGACCCCCGCAGTGCAGCCCCTACCGACACCCTCATGGCCCAACTGCCGCCCCCATGACCATTCCCCAGCAGGCCCCGCCCTCCCCTGTCACAGAGCGTACCCCCCCGCCCCCCCCCCAGCAGTGACAATCTCCCCACCATACCCAAACACCAGTAGACCACCCCCCAACGGGTCGGCCTCCCCCCACGGAAGGTAGACTCCCCCCACCCCCGGCATACCCCTCCACGGGTGGCAGACCCCCCCCCCCCCGGCAGTCCACGCCATCAGCCAACACTGATCGCTGGCCTCCCTCCAGCCCTGACCGGATCCCAATGTAGAGTGGCAGCGGGATTCCCCCACCGACCACCCCTAAGACCTGTCCCCAACTAGCCCTTCCCCCAATCGGCCCCGTCCCCAGGCCCCATCTGCATGGCGCTGCCCTATGCCTGTTGGGCAGTGACGTGCCTCCTCGGCATGGACGGTTTGCTCCTTGGGCAGTGCCAGGGGGCACAGGCTGGCACTGCCATGGTACCCAAGCCCAGAGGGCACCACCCCCACCACCGGACCCACTGGAGGCCCCTATTGCCCCCTTCACTCCAACGGCATCTCCCGCGACTTCCCTGAAGTGGGGAGTTCGCCGGAGTGAAATTGTACTGACTGGGAGGGAGATGCTTTCGAACCCGGAGGATTCAGTCCCAGGTTCCGACAATCACATTTAAATCACATTAAAAATAGATTAAAATGACTTACCTGGTGTTCCCGCCAGTTTCCTGCGTGGTCCCGACTGTGCCTGATGCCGGTGGTGGGAGATGTGTGCGAATCCGGTAAATCAGTGAACTCACGCATCTCCCGGCCCGAACGGCCAAAAAATAAACAGGTCAGAATTTTGTGAATTACCCCCTCGATCTCTGAGTTCCCACAAAGCCACTCCGAGTCGGATTGTCAAAGCATACCGTTCACAGAGTACACAGGGGAAACGGAAGGGACAGGGTGTAGAATTTAGCGTTACAGTCATAGCGAGAAGATAAACTTAACAGAAGGTAGGTCCATTGAAAAGTCAGATGGCAGCAGGGAAGCAGCTGTTCTTCAGTTGGTTGGTACGTGACCTCAGACTTTTGTATCTTTTCCCCAACGGAAGAAGGTGGAAGAGAGAACGCCCGGGGTGTGTGGGGTCCTTGATTGTGCTGGCTGCTTTTCCGAGGCAGCAGGAAGTGGACATGGAGAGAGATCCAGGGAAGGATTTCCCGTGAGTTAAGTCACAGCCGCCAAGGGTGTGAAATAAGAAAGGACGCACACAAGGAAGCAGAGACAGAAACACCAAGATTTCTGGAGGCTGGAGGTGATAAGCCAGCGGGAGATTTTCCGGGTTTGGGACAAAAACAAAGCCATAAAATCCCACCCAGTGAAAAGTATTCTTTCTTGCGCGCGATACAGCCAAAGCATACCGTTCATAGAGTACATGGGGGTGAAGGGATGGAGAGGGTGCAGAAATGTTACAGCCATAGCTAAGGTATCGAGAAAGATCAACTTAATATAAGGCAGGGCCATTCAAATGTCTGACGGCAGCAGGAAAGAAGCTGTCCTTGAGTCGGTTGGTACATGACCTCAGACATTTGTATCTTTTTCCCGATGGAAGGAGGTGGAAGAGAGAATGCCCAGGGTGTGTGGGGTCCTTGA
Source organism: Mustelus asterias (assembly GCF_964213995.1). Lineage (NCBI taxonomy): Eukaryota > Metazoa > Chordata > Chondrichthyes > Carcharhiniformes > Triakidae > Mustelus > Mustelus asterias. The sequence goes on from NC_135808.1 coordinate 10,966,326, forward strand.
TTATGCTGCCTGCTTTTCCGAGGCAGCGGGAAGTGTAGACAGAGTCAATGGACGGGAGGCTGGTTTGAGTGATGGACTTTGTAGTTTCTTGTGGTCTCGGTCAGAGCAGGAGCCACACCAATCTGTGATGCTCCGGAGAGGATGTATCACAGGTCAATAGCAGCATAGTCTTTTCATGGAATTGGAAGTGAGCAGTTTCGAATGAAGTTGATGGAAGGTTCCAGATATAAGATCGGCCCAACATTGTTGCAGAAATTGTTATGTGTATGGATCTCATGCTTCATGTTAACATTTGGGTGGTAATGGTTTAGTCCTGAGATAAATAAAGTTGAACTGTAGAAAATGGGAAATTCAGACTGTGGCCCAGTGGTTAGCACTGCTGCCTCACAGCGCCAGGGACACGGGTTCAATTCCAGCCTTGGGTCACTGTCTGTGCGGAGTCTGCACGTTCTCCCCGTGTCTGCGTGCATTTCCTCTGGGTGCTCCGGTTTCCTCCCACAGTGCAAAAGATGTGCTGGTTAGGTTGATTGGCCCTGCTAACTTGCCACTTAGTTTCAGGGGTTAGCGGACTAAATATGTGGAGTTATGAGGATGGAGCCTGGGTGGTATTGCTGTTTGTGCTGGCTCGATGGGCCAATTAGCCTCCTTCCGCACTGTAGTAATTCTATAATTCTGGAACTAAAGCAGCTTGGAGTCTATTACAGTTAAAAGGGTGGAGCCATATTGATGTCAGGGGCTACAGATCTAATGGTAAGACCCTACAACACGAGGTGGGCTTACTTAACTGAAGAAATGGGAGCACCATATCTCCACTGAGTCTTTGGTTTTTGGCATTAAGGATATTTTTTAAAAGTCTATTTAATAGTGCCACAAGATGGCTTATATAAACACTGCAATGAAGTTACTGTGCAAATCCTCTCGTCGCCACACTCCAGCACCTGTTCGCGTACATCGAGGGAGAATTTAGCACGGCCAAGGCACGTAACCAGCACGTCATTCAGACTGTGGGAGGAAGCTGGAGCACCTGGAGGAAATCTATGCAGACACAGGGAGAAAGTCCAGACTCCGCACAGACAGTGACCCATGCTGGGAATCGAACCCAGGTCCCTGGTGCTGGGAGGCAGCAGTGCTAACCACTGTGCCACCGTGCTGCCCTGAGCTGAACTAGTTTGAAAGCAATCAATCAACCCTGTAAAGGTGCATGGAGAGGGGTGGAGATTGAGAAACTTCTCTGCTTTCAGTTTATCTGTTGGCTGCAGATCACAGAGAAACGCTGGAATCCTTTAAAGTTCAATGCAGCTGCAAGACTGGAGTTCAGAGAACCCTTTAAAGAAACTAGTGGTTTGTGAAAAAGAGCTGGAATTGTGCCAGTAGTTAGAGGGGGGAGTGCATTTCTGTGAATCCCAGAGAACACAGGCCCAGGAGAAGCAATTGAAGCATCGGAAGGCTGAGACAGTCCGAGTCGGAGTTTGTTATGCGGGAATCCAGAGTCTCAGGGCGAGATACTCTGGCCTCCCAATTGCCTGTTTCCCACTTGCAGGAAGTGACACGTTGTTTGCACGCAGCAGCATTCTCTGTTCCCGCCACTGTCAATGGGAACGCCCATTGACGTCACCCCATGCCGGCGGGAAACCTCTGGGCGGGGGGTGCGCTGCCGGTGGGACTGGAGAATCCCACCAGTGTGAACGGCTGGAGAATTCAGCCTAAATCATCAAAGGTTATGATTTGAAACCTGTCCCGAGAGGGACAGAGATTTAGTGAGGTGCTGAGACTCACAGCCGACACTCACATCTGGCTGGGTTGCTGAGAAATCCATGGAATCTTTCTTGGTCACATCTGCCATTTAATATGCAGTGCGGTGTGCTTGCCCACCACTGCTATGCTAATTCGCATGGACCCCATGTAAAAGCTGAATATTGGAGTATAAGTTAGATATTGTAGACTGTTCGACTTTGTTGACTTTGTAGAGTGAATTTTAAATGCTTATTTCTAACCGTTGCTTTTTTTCCCTTAGCGGCCAACTGGCATTTCAAACTTTTGCCTGTTCTGAGCACAACATAACGGATCACTAACCGGACCAGACGAAAATCGAGTCTGGAGTTTTTTTCATATACAGGTTCAGCGCAAAAAACAGAGCGATTGATCTGCACACAGCCAGTACCGAGCGGGAGAGTCAAGTCAATGCCTGTCCCATTCGAAATACAGTGAGTAACAGAATACTGAAAGGCCTGGATAGAGTGGACGTGGGGAAGATATTTCCATTAGTGAGGAGACAAGGATCCGAGGGCACAGCCTCAGAGTAAAGGGACCAACCTTTAGAACCGAGATGAGTTGAAATTTACTCAGACAGAGGGTGGTGAATATATGGAATTCATTGTCACAGAAGGACAGGGAGGCCAGGTTTTTGAGTGTGTTTAAGAGAGAGATAGACAGGTTCTTAATTGGGAACGGGATCAAAGGTTACGGGAGAATGGGATTGAGAAATTTACCGGCCATGATTCAAAGGAGAAGCAGACTCGATGGGCCGAATGGATTAATTCTGCTCCTTGTGGCCTGATGGTCTAAAAGGCCATTGGATTGGGAGGAATACTGAGAGAACATAATTCTCTAAAGCACCCTGATGGGGGAAAGACGCTGTGACGAGCAACAGTCTAAAATCCAGGGGAATAGTGAACCTGCGACTCTCCAAATTAGTGTTACTGGTGATGAAACTATCCCCTGATCTGAAAATCGTTTCATTAATGATGTTTGCTGGATTGTCTGTGTCGCCGCTGGCAGCTGTTAGGTAACTTCACCGAGCCATTAGAGGATTGGTTCAGGTATAAATCTGTGTGCTGCTTCCAATGCATTACGCACAGCGCCAGTTGGAGGCTTGCTCTCGGGAAGTTTCAATAATCTCCGTGTAAAATGGGAACAACCAAATCTGTAGACATCACTGTGATTGGTTATCCAATTCTTGTCATTATCAGTATCCCTGGTGAGTAACAGGAAACAACTATTTATTTTAGAAAGCCCTGGTTTCGATGGGTTGTCTTTTTCTCCCCCCTTGCTGTCTGTTGCTGACTCCACATTGACCATCGCTGCTCCAGTTTCTGGTGACAGTTTAGGCAAGAATAGAATCCTACTTTTCCTCATTTGCATGGGCCTGCGGATCTGAGACAGATTTTTAACAGATGTTGTGATTCACAGTGGCCACTGACATCTGGGTGGGTTGAGGAAAAATCCATGGCATCTACCTTGATCGCATCTGCCATTTAATGCGCAGTGTGGTGAGCTTGACCACAGTTTGCCTGTGTACCTCATGTTAATTAAGTTAATGTGGCAGAGGCATGGTACCACAGTTTTTAGCACTGCTGCCTCACATCGCCAGTAACGCAGGATCCATTCCCTGCTTCGGTGACTGTCTGTGCAGAGTCTGCACATTGTTCAGTGTCTGCATGGGTTTCCTCCCGATGCTCCAGTTTCACCCTACAGTACAAAAGACGTATTGGTGAGGTTCACTGGCCATGCAAAATTCTCTCAGTGTGCCCGAACAGAAGCGACTCGGGGAGTAATTCTTTTCCAATTTCTTACAGCCAACCTGATGGCGATTGTGGTCCTGTCCCGGGGAAGGTGCGGCCTCTCTAAAGGAATCACCTGTTATATGATCACCATGGCGATTGCCGATCTTCTTGTCTGCATTTTTAACGTCACCCTGGTAGGCATCTTTCGCTCTCATTTCCCGTATTCATTCTTGGTCTACACCAGTGTGTGCCGTGTCACTGCCGTCTTGCAAGTATCCAGCGTCCAACTGACCGTCTGGTCCACAACATTATTTACTCTTGACCGTTCCGTAGCCATTTGTTGTCCGAAACTAAAATTAAAATACTGCACCAGGAGAACTGCCACTGTGATTCTGGCGGCCGTGAGTGTACTCAGTTTTGTCATGAATATTCCTGTCTATTTTCTGTATGAGCCCTACTCTGTTGTTGCCAATGTGCAGTGGGGCTGCCGCACAGTGAAAGGATACGTTTCTTCACCAGCATGGATAGCTTACAAGTGGGCCGCGAACCTCTCAGTCCCATTATTGCCATTCCCCTTGTTGCTGCTGTTGAATTCTCTCACCGTCCGGCATATCTTGGTGGCCAGTAGGTCTCGCAGGGCCCTGAAGGCTCACGGCCCTGGGGAGGGCAGCAGTGACCCCGTGTTGAAGAGCAGAAGAACGACTATCGTCCTGCTCTTCACCGTTTCTGGGAGTTTTATGATTCTGTGGACGCCAATCGTAATATTTGACATCCTGTTCGACTTCACCGAGATGTCTGCTTTGGAAGGTGCCAATTCACTTCATCTGACAATGAGAATCACACTCCTGATGATGTATTCCAGCACCTGTACGAACACATGCATTTATATATTGACCCAGAGGAGGTTCCGGGAAGAGATTCTAAACATGGTGAAATATCCATTGATTCTCCTGTTCAAATTCCTGAAGTAATTTTAGGATACAGAAAGGTCTGGATAGACTGGACATGGGGAAGATGTTTCCATGAGTCAGAGAGACTGGGATCCGAGGGCACAGCCTCAGAATATAGGAACGACCCTTTAGAACAGAGATAAGGAGCAATTAATTATGCCAAAATGTGGTGAATTCATTGTCACAGAAGGCTGGGGAGGCCTGGTCATTGAGTGTCGGGTTAGATTGACTCTTAATTGCTGAGGGGATTAAAAGGTTACGGGGAAAATCCAGGAGAATGTGGTTGAGAAGCATATCAGCCTTGATCGAATGGCGGAGTAGACTTGTTGGGCCGAATGTCTCCATTCTGCTCCTATATCTTCTGGTCTTAAGTATTGGGAGATGTGGTTCGGGGGTGGGGCAACTAGTTGTTCTTTGATAACTCAATTGGACTTCATCAAGTTACCAGTAGATCGAGGCAATTCTCGCTGTTCACGGCTGCCTCAATCTTTCACAAAATCAGGGATTCTTTTAGCTGACGGGGCTTGGATTAATATTCTTGTCCGGAGGGGTTACCATTGGCCAGAAACTCAACTGGACTCACCACATAAACACAGTGGCTACATGAGCAGGTCAGAGGCTAGGAATACTGTGGCGAGTAACTCACCTCCTGACTCCCCAAAGTCGATCCACCATCTACAAGGCACAAGTCAGGAGTGTGATGAAATGTTCCCCACTTGCCTGGACGGGTGCAGCTCCAACAACATTCGAGAAGCTCAACACCATTGAGAAAAAAGCAGCCCACTTGATTGGCAACACATTCACAATCATCCACTCACTCCACCACTGAGGTTCAGTAGCAGGAGTGTCTGCCATTTACAAGATGTACTGCAGCAACTCACCTGGAGACACTCTCATCCAACTTCTTCCAGCGGGAAAATGCTACAATGAGTTCGCATGCCTACCAACTCAAGAACAGCTTCTTCCCTGCTGCCGTCAGACTTTTGAATGGACCTACCTTATATTAAGTTGATCTTTCTCGACACACGAGCTGTGACTGTAACACTACATTCTGCATTCTCGCCGTTCCTTCTCGCCGATGTACTCTTTATACCGTATGCTTTGTCGGTATAGCCCACAAGAACCAATACTTTTCACTGGGTGGTTTTGCCCCAAAACCAGAAAATCCCACCCGAGGCCAATGGATCTTTCCATGGCCTGCCCTTCACCCGCTCTGATTCCCACGATGGGCGGGCTGGTAAAAATTCTGGTTACTGTATCCCAATACATGTGACATTAATAAATCAAATCAAATCAAAATCAAATCAAACTGGGTCTATCCTCTGACTCTCCAGCCTTCTGCTAGCACTACATTCCACTTAACCGCTTGAATGGCTTCCTGTACCATGGTGTCCTGGTCAATTATCCATTGGAGAATAAATCCAAGGCTGAGAGAGAAGGATTTCTGGATTTTTAGAGAGTCAGTGGATATTGGGGAATGAGATGGGAAGTAGAGTAGAGGAAGGAGATCATGCTGATTGTATTGAATGGTGGAGCAGCAGGCTGGTGGGGCCATATAGTCTACTCCTGCTCCTAGTTGTGGGCAAAGTATTGGAAAGGATTATAAGAGATAGGATTTATAATCACCTAGAAAGGAATTATTTGATTAGGGATAGTCAGCACGGTTTTATGAAGGGTAGGTCGTGCCTCATAAACCTTATTGAGTTCTTTGAGAAGGTGATCAAAGAGGTGGATGAGGGTAAAGCGGTTGATGTGGTGTATATGGATTTCAGCAAAGTGTTTGATAAGGTTCCCCATGGTAAGCTTTTGAAAAAAATACGGACACATGGGATTGAGGGTGATTTAGTGGTTTGGATCAGGAATTGGCTAGCTGTAAGAAAACAGAGGGTGGTGGTTGATGGGAAATATTCATCCTGGAGTTCAGTTACTAGTGGTGTACCGCAAGGATCTGTTTTGGGGCCACTGCTGTTTGTCATTTTTATTAATGACCTGGATGAGGGTGTGGAAGGATAGATTAGTAAATTTGCGGACGACACTTAAGTCGGTGGAGTTGTAGATAGTGCGGAGGGAAGTGGCAGGTTACAGAGGGACATAGATAAGCTGCAGAGCTGGGCTGAGAGATGGCAAATGGAATTTAATGCGGAAAAGTGTGAGGTGATTCACTTTGGAAGGAGTAACAGGAATACAGAGTACTGGGCTAATGGTAAGATACTTGGTAGTGTGGATGAACAGAGGGATCTGGGTGTCCATGTGCATAGATCCCTGAAAGTTGGCACCCAGGTTGATAGGGTTGTTAAGAAGGCGTACGGTGTGTTAGCTTTTATTGGTAGAGAGATTGAGTTTCGGAACCAGGAGGTCATGCTGCAACTGTACAAAACTCTGGTGCGGCCCCATTTGGAGTATTGCGTACAATTCTGGTCGCCGTATTATAGGAAAGATGTGGAAGTGTTGGAAAGGGTGCAGAGGGGATTTACCAGGATATTGCCTGGTATGGTGGGAAAATCATATGAGGAAAGGCTGATGGGCTTGAGGTTGTTTTCGTTAGAGAGAAGAAGGTTAAGAGGTGACTTAATAGAGGCATACAAGATGATCAGAGGATTAGATAGGGTGGATAGTGAAAGCCTTTTTCCTCGGATGGTGATGGCTAACACGAGGGGACATAGCTTTAAATTGAGGGGTGAGAGATATAGGACAGATGTTAGAAGTAGGTTCTTTACTCAGAGAGTAGTAAGGGCGTGGAATGCCCTGCCTGCAGTAGTAGTGGACTCGTCAACATTAAGAGCATTCAAATGGTTATTGGGTAAACATATGGATGATATTGGAATAGTGTAGATTAGATGGGCCTGTACTGCGCTGTAATGCTCTATGTTCTATGTTCTATTTCTTATGATCTGATGCCATCGTATTTTCCTGTTACTTTTGCGATGATACACAGAGGTTGTCCCCCTGAAGAAGTAACGCCAAATCCCCCAAAGAGGAACACCTCACATCCTAATCTGTGAAAAGTGTGCAGGAAGATGTGAACTGTTCTTCAGTAATGTTTAGTGTTTAACTAAAGGAAATACCTGGCACTCACTGTGAAATGAACATTTAACAATTGATTTATTGAACTAACAGGGAACTTTAACTAACCAATTAATATACCGAATAAAATAAAGTTCTGCTGGAATGCTGTGCAAATAAATACAATGCCCATTCATTAGCAAAATAATAATAATAGAATTTAGACACTCTCAAAAAATACACAACCAGTTTTTGTGTCTTTTGGAACCTTCAGGATTTTCTCGGTTGATTTCTATGTCTATGAGTTCCTCTCGATTTGGTACCTTTTGGGGGCCAGATGGTGAGTTCTCTAAAGAGATGTATAAAGCTGGCAGGGCGGCGAGCTGTTCTCTCCGCTCCAGACTTGAGGGGTGGCAGTTGTCAACTCCTGTTTTCCCTCCTGCACTCTCTTTTATACCTGTGATGACCTATCAATTTTCCCACAATAGGAATTGTCTGATTTTATTAACATCATCAAATTCAAATTTTATAGCTTCTTGGTAGCTGAGTGCCTGCTGTAAATTGATTGGGTAGAATTCAAACAATCAAATGTCTGAAGCCTGTTACCAAGGCAATCCTGTTGTCTGGCCTTGGATACAAATGTTTAACTTGAATTAAGTATGTAATTTGCATTTTAAACCTGCAAGCATGGAAACCAAAACCTGCTGTTAAAGGGAACACGCAAATATTCAGTTGGCTGTGACCATTGGGAGATTTGCAAGAATGTATTGAGATTCACTCTGTTGAATCTATCACGACAGAAGCCTATTGAAACAAATGGATTACAATGGCCTGAAGTTTTCACCTGTCGGGCAGTCAATGGGCCCAGAAGTGGCCACGAAGCCAACAAGTGTGAAACTGGTTCTGTGTGAGGCTGATTGCTGCCGGGGAGGGCAGGGAGAGGGTGCTGAGAAAAGGGAGGGTGCAGGCTGGCCTTTCCAGTGAGCTACCACAGGGGAAGAGACGCAGAGCTGTCCTAGGGATTCCCTGACCCATTGAAATAAAAGTCGCAACTGAAAAATTATGTCTGGGCAGCATGCGTGATGATAACGTAATATTCCTACAGATGTATACATATATATTGGGTTTTTTTTATTTCAAGGGGACTGTTTTAAATTTCAGTTACTTACGACAGGCAGTCGGTATGTCTTGAGGGAATACAGCTGGGATGTTTGGAAAGCAGGATATTTATTCATTTTAGCCATGTAGTGTTTACTTCGGAGAGAGCTAACAGGTTCTTCTTTACTAAAATAAACCCTGGGGTTTTTATTAAAAGGAATGGAAAGTGGAATTTGATTGACATGGATTGACAGGGTCAGGCGATACTGTGTTTAATGGAAGCAGCCAGCTATGTAGCAAAGGCAAAAACAGCTTTCAGTTCTGGCTATGGTTTGTTTAAAGACAGAGGGCTAAAACCTTCTGTGCAAATCAAAATCTCACCGTGAAAGTGGGAGGTGGGACGTTCTTTGCTTGCAGCAGGGTTCGAGGACCCGCCACTGTTAGTGGGATTTCCTATTGACATCACCCCATGCCAGCTGGAAGCCTGTGGGCGGGAGTGCAGTGCAGGTGGATCCGGAGAATCCCGCCAGAATGAACAGCCAGAGAATTCTAGCCTAAATCATCAAAGGTGATGATTTGAAACCTGTACTGAGAGGGACAGAGATTTAATGAGGTGTTGTGGTTCACAGTGGTCACTGACATAGAACCATATAACCATAGAAAATTACAGCTCAGAAACAGGCCTTTTGGTCCTTCTTGTCTGTGCCAAACCATTTTTTGCCGAGTCCCACTGACCTGGACTTGGACCATATCCCTCCACCTCCCCTCTCATCCATGAACCCGTCCAGGTTTTTCTTAAATGTTAAAAGCATTTACCACTTTATCCGGCAGCTCATTCCACACTCCCACCACTCTCTGCACGAATAAACCCCGCCTAATATTCTCTTTAAACTTTTCTCCTTTCACCCTTCACCCATGCCTTCTGGTTTTGTTCTCCTCTCGCCTCAGTGGAAAAAGCCTGCTTGCATTCACTCTATCTATACCCATCAAAATCTCATACACCTCTATCAAATCTCCCCTCAATCTTCTACGCTCCAGGGAATAAAGTCCCAACCTATTCAATCTCTCTCTGTAACTCAGCTTCTCAAGTCCCAGCAACATCCTTATGAACATTCTCTGCATTCTTTCAACCTTATTTACATCCTTCCTGTAACTAGGTGACCAACACTGTACACAATACTCTAAATTCGGCCTCACCAATGCCTTATATAACCTTACCACAACACTCCAATTTTTTTACTCGATACTCCGATTTATAAAGGCCAATGTACCAAAGGCACTCTTTACGACCCTATCCAACTGTGACGTCACTTTTTGGGAATTCTTTACTTGTATTCCCAGATCCCTCTGTTCAACTGCACTCTTCAGAGTCCTACCATTTACCCTGTACGTTCTACTTTGGTTTGTCCTTCCAAAGTGCAGTATCTCACACTTGCCTGCGTTAAATTCCATTAGCCATTTTTCAGCCCATTTTTCTAGTTGGTCCAAATCCCTCTGCAAGCTTTGAAAACCTTCCTCATTATCCACTACACCTCCAATCTTTGTATCAGCAGCAAATTTGCTGGTCCAATTTACGACATTATCATCCAGATCATTGATATAGATGACAAACAACAATGGACCCAACACCGATCCCTGCGGCACACCACTAGTCACAGGCCTCCACTCAGAGAAGCAATCCTCCACAACGACTCTCTGGCTTCTTCCATTGAGCCAGTGTCTAATCCAATTTACTACCTCCCCATGTACACCCAGCGACTGAACCTTCCTAACTAACCTCCCATGAGGGACCTTATCAAAGGCCTTGCTGAAATCCAGGTAGACAACATCCACCGCCTTCCCTTCATCCACTTTCCTGGTAACCTCCTCGAAAAACTCTAATAGATTGGTCAAACATGACCTATCACGCACAAAGCCATTTTGACTCTCCCTAATAATTCCCTGTCTATCCAAGTATTCGTAGATCCTATCCCTTATCACACCTTCCAATAACTTGCTCACCACCGATGTCAAACTTACTGGCCTATAATTTCCCGGATTTCTTTTGGGACCTTTTTTAAACAACGGAACAACATGAGCCACCCTCCAATCATCTGGGTGGGTTGCTGTGAAATCCATGGAATCTGTCCTGGTTGCATTTGCAATTTAAAGTGCAGTGTGTCCACCACTTCCATGCTAAAGCACAAGTACCTCTTGTTAAATCTGAACATTGGAGTATAAGTTTGATATTGTAAATTGTTTGACTTTGCTGACTTTGTAGAGTGAATGTTACATTGTCTGTCTCAAACCGTTGTTTATTCTCTTCGCGGGTAACTGGCATTTCAAACTTTGGTCTCCTCTATGCACAATGTTACTGGTCATGAACCGAACTGTAAGAAAATTGAGTCTGGAGTTCTCACATGGACAGGCTCGGCACAAAAAAGAGAATTGATCTCCACATAGCCACTACCGAGTGGGAGAGTCAAGTCAATGCCTGTCCTATTCGAGATACAGTGAGTAACATAATACTGAAAGGCCTGGATAGTGACCGTGGGGGAAGATGTCTCCATTATTAGGAGAGACGAGGACCCGAGGGCACAGCCTCAGAGTAAAGGGATAACCCTTCAGAACCGAGATGAGGAGGAATTTCTTCAACCAGAGGATGGTTAATCTATGGAAATCATTGCCACAGAAGGCTGTGAAGGTCATTGAGTACAATTAAGATACAGATAGATAGGTTCTTGATTGGTAAGGGGATCAAAGGTTACGGGAGAATGCGGTTGAGAAACTTGTCAGCCATGATTGAATGTTGAAGCAGACTCAAAGAACAGCAAAGAACAAAGAACAATACAGCACAGGAACAGGCCCTTCGGCCCTCCAAGCCCGCGCCGCTCCCCGGTCCAGGATTGAATCCTGAATCCAATTTTCCAGCCTATCTACATACCAATATCCTATCCACCGAGCTGTCCCTCACAGCTACGATGCTTTGACTCGATGAGACGAATGGTCTAATTCTGCTCCTTGTGGTCTCATGGTAGAAAAGGCTATTGGATTGGGAGGAAGACCAAGAGAACATAATTCTCAAAAGCACCCTGATCAGGTTGTGACGCTGTGACGAGAAACAATCTAAAATCCAGGGGAATAGTGAACCTGCAACTCTCCAAATTAGTGTGAGTGGTGATGAAATTATCCCCTGATCTGAAAATCATTTCATTAATGATGTTTGCTGGATTGTCTCTGTCGCCGCTGGCAGCTGTTAGGTAACTTCACCGAGCCATTGGAGGATTGGTTCAGGTATAAATCTGTGTGCTGCTTCCAATGCATTACGCACAGCGCCAGTTGGAGGCTTGCTCTCGGGAAGTTTCAATAATCTCCGTGCAAAATGGGAACAACCAAATCTGTAGACATCACTGTGATTGGTTATCCAATCCTTGTCATTATCAGTATCCCTGGTGAGTAACAGGAAACAACTATTTATTTTAGAAAGCCCTGGTTTCGATGTGTTGTCTTTTTCTTTCCCCTTGCTGTCTGTTGCTGACTCCATGTTGACCATCGCTGCTCCAGTTTCTGGTGACAGTTTCGCCAAGAATGGAATTTTACTTCTCCTTATTTGCATGGATCTGCGTAATCTGTGTTTTAACAGATTATTGTGATTCACAGAGGACACTGACATCTGGGTGGGTTGATGAGAAGTCCATGGAATCTGCCTTGGTTTCATCTGCCATTTAATGAGCTTGACCACAATTTGCCTGTTAACTCACATGTACCTCATGTTAATTATGTTAGTGTGGTGGCACAGTGGCACAGTGGTTAGCGCTGCTGCCTCACAGCGCTAGGGACCTGGGTTCAATTCCCGGCTTGGGTCACTGTCTGTACAGAGTCTGCACATTCTCCCCGTGTCTGCGTGGGTTTCCTCCGGGTGCTCCAGTTTCCTCCCACAGTCCGAAACAGTTGCTGATTAGGTGCATTGGCCGTGCTAAATTCTCCCTCAATGTACCCGAACAGGTGCCGGAGTGTTGCGAATAGGAGATTGTCACAGTAACTTCATTTCAGTGTTAATGTAAGCCTACTTGTGACACTAATAAATAAACTTTGACTTAAACTTTAAAAATTCATGTTTGCAGAGGTAACTTTCCTCATTAAGTTGTTTATTGGTCTTGATACTAAAGGAAACAGGTCCTTCCTATCCATTCTATTGAATCTCCACAGAATTTTCTAAACCTCAATTAAATCTCACCAATGTTTTCCTTGCTTTAAAGGAAGGAAACACAGTCTATTCAATACTTTCTCAATCTGAAAGAAAGTCTGAACGAGCCTGAAAGAAGGTTAATTCCAACAAGATTAGGCAGGAACTGAAGAATGTAGATTGGGGGCAGATGTTTGAGGGCAAATCCACATCTGGCATGTGGGAGGCTTTCAACTGTAAATTGATAGGGATTGAGGGCCGGCACATTCCTGCAAGGGTGAAGGATGAAGATGGCAAGTTTTTGGAACCTTGGATAAAAGAGATATTGTGAGCCTGGTCAAGGAGAAAAAGGAAGATTTATCAAAGCTAGGAGGCTGTGAACACACAAAGCAAATATGGAATACAAGGAAAGTAGAAAGAAACTTAAGCAAGGAGTAAGGAGGGCTAAAAGGGGCTATGAAAAGTCTTTGGCCAGTAGGATTAAGGAACATCCCAAGGATTTTTAGACATATATAAAGAGCAAGAGGGTAGCCAGGGAGAGGGTTGGCCCATTCAAGGACAGGGGAGGGAATCTATGTGTAGAGCCAGAGGAAATGGGCGAGGTATTAAATGAATACTTTGCGTCAGTATTCACCAAAGAGAAGGAGTTGGTGGATGATGAGTCTGGGAAAGGATGTGGAGGTAGTTTGAGTCATGTTGAGATCAAAAAGGGGATATTGGGGTTCTTGAGAAATATTAAGGGAGACAAGTCCCCAAGAGGTACTAGTAGAGGCAGGTACAATATTGTCTTTTAAAAAGCATTTAGACAGTTACATGGGTAAGATGGGTATCGAGGGATCTGGTCCAAATGCGAGCAATTGGGATTAGCTTAGTGGTTAAAAAAAAGGGCGGCATGGACAAGTTGGGCCGAAGAGCCTGTTTCCATGCTGTAAATCTCTATGACTCTATGACTCTAAGACCTGATGGGATATACCCCAGAATACTGAGAGAGGCAAGGGAGGAAATTCCTTTGGCCTTGAGAGAAATCTTTGTATCCTCACTGGCTACGGGGGAGGTACACACAGTAAGAAGTCAAACAACACCAGGTTAAAGTCCAACAGGTTTATAAACCTGTTGGACTTTAACCTGGTGTTGTTAGACTTCTTATTGTGTTTACCCCAGTCCAACGCCGGCATCTCCACATACAGGGGAGGTCCCAGAGGATTCGAGACTAGCTAATGTTGTTCCTTTGTGTAAGAAGGGTAGCAAGAGTGATCCAGGTAATTACAGGCCGGTGAGCCTTACGTCAGTGGTAGGGAAATTATTGCAGAGGGTTCTTCGAGACAGGATCTACTCCCACTTGGAAATAAGTGGACGTATTAGCGAGACGCAACATGGTTTTGTAAAGAAAAGGTCATGCCTCACCAACTTGATCGAGTTTTTCGAGGAAGTGACGAAGATGATTGATGAAGGTAGGGAAGTGAATGTTCTCTACATGACTTCAGTAAGGCCTTTGACACGGTCCCTCATGGCAGACTGGTGCAGAAGATGAAGTCGCATGGGATCAGAGGTGAGCTGGCAAGGTGGATACAGAACTGGCTCGATCATAGAAGTGGAGATGCCGGCGTTGGACTGGGGTAAGCACGGTAAGAAGTCTCACAACACCAGGTTAATTTCCACCAGGTTTATTTGGTAGCAAATACCCTAAGCTTTCGGAGCACAGCTCCTTCGTCAGATGGAGTGGATATCAGATGGAGAGATATCCACTCCATCTGACGAAGGAGCTGTGCTCCGAAAGCTTATGGTATTTGCTACCAAATAAACCTGTTGGACTTTAACCTGGTGTTGTGAGACTTCTTACTGTCGATCATAGAAGACAGAGGGTAGCAGTGGAAGGGTGCATTTCTGAATGGAGGGCTGTGACAAGTGGCGATCCTCAGGGATCAGTTCTGGGACCTTAGTTAGGCCGCACTTGGAATATAGTGTTCAATTCTCGTCGCCACACTTCCAGAAAGATGTGGAGGCTTTGGAGAGGATACAGAAAATATTTACCAGGATGTTGCCTGGTATGGAGGGCATTAGCTATGAGGAGAGGTTGGAGAAACGTGGTTTGTTCTCACTGGAACGACGAAGGTTGAGGGGCGACCTGATAGAAGTCTACAAGATTATGAGGGGCATGGAAAGAGTGGATAGTCAGAAGCTTTTTCCCAGGGTGGAAGAGTCAATTACTCGGGGGCAAAGGTTTAAGGTGCAAGTGGCAAGGTTTAAAGGAGATGTACGAGGCAAGTTTTTTACACAGAGGGTGGTGGGTGCCTGGAACTCGCTGCCGGGGGAGGGAGTGGAAGCCAATACGATAGTGACATTTAAGGGGCATCTTGACAAATACATGAATAGGATGGGAACAGAGGGACATGGTCCCCGTAAGGGTAGGGGGTTTTAATTGAGTCGGGCAGCATGGTCGGTGCAGGATTGGAGGGCCGAAGGGCCTGTTCCTGTTCTGTAATTTTCCTTGTTCTTTGTTCTTTTTGTTCTTTCAACATCCTTGTAAATCTGCTTTCCACCTTCTCCATTGAGATCATGTCTTCCTGCACTGCTGGCCAGACATGTGTATAGTACACAAGATCCAGTCTAGCTATGGCATGACCTTCCCGCTCTTACCAATTGTGTCCCGGCTAGCAAAGGAAGACACCATCCCTGGCTGGGGACTCACCCACTCAGCAGGTACCCGGGTTCAATTCCAACCTTGGGTCACTGCCTGCGTGGAGTTTGCATGTTCTCCCCATGTCTGCGTGGGCTTCCTCCGGTTGCTCGCGTTTCCTTCCACAGTCCAAAGATGTGCAGGTTAGGTGGACTGGCCATGCTAAATTGCCCCTTAGTGTCCAAGGTTGTGTAGATTAGATGGATTGGCCATGCTAAATTGCCCTTTAGTGTCCAAGGATATGTGGGGGTTAGATGGATTGGCCATGCTAAATTGCCCTTTAGTGTCCAAAGATGTGTAGTTAGTGGGATTAGTGGGGTTATGGGGATAGGGCTTGGGTAAGAGTGGATGCAGGTTCAAAGGGCCGAATGGTCTCCTTCTGCACTGTAGGGATTGTATGATTCTAGTCTTCCATAGAACACAGAAGGTGATTCGATGACCATTTTGTAAGCTATTGAGTGGAACAGCTAAGGTAAATAGAAAGAGAGTATTTGCACTGGTTGGGGAATCTAGGATTATGACGCACAGCCCAAAAACTGGAAGAGACCTTTCAGAAGTGAAATTGAGAAAGATTTCTATGCAGTCAGGTTCATAAAGTTTGGAACTCTATTATAGAAATGAGGATTGATGTGAGGCTGTGTCGGCCGAAGCAGCTTCCAAAGCAACCTGTTCAAAAACATAAGCGTTCACCTCTTTCACCATCCGTGAATTGCAGTTAAATTGTGAACCATTAAAACATTAGAAACTCGCTGAGGCTTCTTCAACAGAAACCACCACTGCCAACAAAAGCAAGGTCAGGAGGTGCAGGATGTTACTGTCGCTTGGTCAAATTCCGAGAACTCATAGAATCCCTACAGTGCTGGTGGAGGCCATTCGTCCCATCGAGTCTGCACTGACAACAATCCCACCCAGGCCCTAGCCCCATAACCCCTGCTTAACCCCCTGATACTAAGGGGCAATGTAGCATGGTCAATCCACCAAGCCCGCACATCTTTGGACTGCGGGAGGAAACCGGAGCACCCAGAAGAAACCCACACAGACAAAGGGGAGAATGTACAAACTCCACACAGACAGTGTCCCAAGCCAGGAATCCGGGTTCCTGGCGCTGTGAGACAGCAGTGCTAACCACTGTGCCATTACTTTGAGGGCAATTGTTTCACCTCTCATTTCAGATCTTTTATTGAATTCAAATTTCACCACTTGCTGTGGTAAGATTCGAACCCAGGTCCCCAGAGCATTACCTTGGGTCTCTCGATTACCAGTCTAGTGATATTACCGCTACGCCATTGTCTCCCCTTCCAAGCAGCACTGTGTGAGGAACAACATGACACCACTTGCAGTTGTCCATGAAAATGATGGAAAACACCTCCTCAAGGGCATTGCCAGATGGGCAATAAATGGTGGATATCAGTTATGCCCACCATTTATTTAATTTGAAAATGAGACATTAGGTCAAGTGATATCAGCTTGTGGAAAGACAAAGGTCTTAATTTGCGTATAAAAGGAGGCATGAGAGAGAAAAAAACAGAGCTTTGGCGTGAGGGCGGGCTATTTCCAAAGATTATGGGCGGGGCGGCACGGTGGCACAGTGGTTAGCAATCTCCCTCACCGCGCCGGGGACCCGGCTTCGATTCCTGGCTTGGGTAATTGTCTGTGTGGAATTTGCACGTTCTCCCCGTGTCTGCGTGGGATTCCTCCGGGTGCTCTGGTTTCCTCCCACAGTCCAAAGATGTGCGGGTTAGGTGGATTGGCCGTGCTAAATTTCCCCTTAGTGTCAGGGGGACGAGCTAGGGTAAATACATGGGTCATGGGGATAGGATCTGGGTGGGATTGTGGTCGGTGCAGGCTCGATGGGTCAAATGGCCTCCTTCTGCACTGTCGGATTCTATGATTGTATTTGAAGGATTCTAGGATTCTCCCTCACAAATTATACTCCAAATTCATGTAAAAACTGGAGTAAATCCCACTGCTTTTTTCAGCGGGATTTTCAAAATGAATCTCCCACACTCTGTGCACTGCAGAGTCCACAAGTGTGAATCAATCCAATCAAGTTAGCAAGGCCATTCCCATTCTATTCCCGCTGGAGAGACCGGCATCCGAGCGCTGAGCAGATCACTGCGCATGGACCTGTCTGTCAGTGCCAAGATCACCGCATGCGCAGTGGCCCGCATTGCTGGCCTCCTGCTCGCTGGCCCAGCTCGATCACTGGCCAGCCCCATGACACCACATTCCTGCCCCTCCGACCGCTCTGCCCCACCCCCCCCCCACCCCCCCCCACCCCACCCCCCCACCCCCCTCCCCTCCCCCCCCAAACCACCCCCCTCCCCTCCCCCCCGCAGCCCCCCCCCCCGCCACCAGCCCCCCCCCCGCCCCCCCCCACCCCCCTAATTCCATTTCTACAAAGTCTCATCAAAAATGAAATGCATACATTTGGGTCCACGATGCATGCAGTTTTTATATGCTCTTGGGAAGAGTAGAAGAACGGCTATCGTCCTGCTCTTCACTGTCTCCGGGAGTTTTATGATTCTGTGGACACCAATCATAATGCTTGACCTCCTGTTCGACTTCACCGAGATACCTACCTTGGAAGGTGCCAGTTCACTTCATTTGGCAATGAGGATCACACTCCTGATGATGTATTCCAGCACCTGTACGAACACATGCATTTATATATTGACACAGAGGAGGTTCTGGGAAGAGATTCTGAATCTGGTGAATTATCCATTGATTCTCCTGTTCAAATTCCTTGAGTAATTTTGGGACACTGAGGGGCAAGTTAGCATGGCCAATCCACCTAACCTACACATCTTGGGAAACTAAGGGACAATTTAGCATGGCTAATGCACCAAACCTACACATCTTTGGGCACCACGGGGCAATTTAGCATGGCCATTCCATCTAACCTACACAACCTTGGACACTAAGGGGCAATTTAGCATGGCCAATCCATCTAACCGACACATCTTGGGACACTAAGGGGCAAGTTAGCATGGCTACTGCACCAAACCTACACATCTTTGGGCACTAAGGGGCAATTTACCATGGCCAATCCACCTAACCTACACATCTTTGTACACCAAGGGACAATTTATCACGGCCAATCCACGTAACTTGCACATCTTTGGAATTTGAAATTCATTTGAACTCTTGTCATTCACAGAGGAATTGAAAGTGTTGACAATGGGGTTGGGGGGGGGGGGGGCGGAGGGTGTGTGAGAGTTGAGGGTGGGAAAAAATAACTTTTTCGACCTCGCCTGCAACTGGGATTCTCCAGTCCCGCTGCAGCGAATGAGGATTTTAGCTGAGCAGCCTCGAAGTCCAGTCACATCGCCCATCTATTGCTTGAGCATTTTTTTTCCAATTTCTTCCAGCTAACCTGATGGCGATTGTGGTCCTGTCCCGGGGAAGGTGCGGCCTCTCCAAAGGGATCACCTGTTATATGATCACCATGGCGATAGCCGATCTCTTGGTCTGCATTTTTAACGTCACCCTGGTCGGCATCTTTCACTACCATTTCCCATATTCATTCCTGATCTACACCAGTGTGTGCCGTGTCACCATTTTCATGGAAGTATCCAGCGTCCAATTGTCCGTCTGGTCCACAACATTATTTACTCTTGACCGTTTCGTAGCCATTTCTTGTCCAAAACTAAAATTAAAATACTGCACCAGGAGAACTGCCACTGTGATTCTAGCGGCCGTGAGCGTACTCAGTTTTGTCATGAATATTCCGGCCTATTTCCGTTATGAGCCCTACTCTGTTGTTGCCAATGTGCAGTGGGGCTGCCGCACAGTGAAAGGATACGTTTCTTCACCAGCATGGATAGCTTACAAGTGGGTCGCCAGCCTCTCAGTCCCATTATTGCCATTCCCCTTGTTGCTGCTGTTGAATTCTCTCACTGTCCGGCACATCTTGGTGGCCAGTAGGTCTCGCAGGGCCCTGAAGGCTCACGGCCCTGGGGAGGGCAGCAGCGACCCCGTGATGAAGAGCAGAAGAACGACTATCGTCCTGCTCTTTGCTGTCTCTGGGAGTTTTATGGTTCTGTGGATGCCAATCGTAATACTTGACCTCCTGTTCGACTTCACCGAGATACCTACCTTGGAAGGTGCCAGTTCGCTTCACTTGGCAATGAGAATCACACTCCTGATGATGTATTCCAGCACCTGTATGAACACATGCATTTATATATTGACCCAGAGGAGGTTCCGGGAAGAGATTCTGAACTTGGTGAAATACCCATTGATTCTCCTGTTCAAATTCCTTAAGTAATTTTAGAATAATGAAAAGCCTGGATAGAGTGGACGTGGGGAAGATGTTTTCATTAGTAGGGGGGACTGGGATCCGAGGACACAGCCTCAAAGTAAAGGGACGATCCCTTTAGAGCCGAGATGAGGAGGAATTTCTTCAGCCAGAGGGTGGTGAATCTGTGGAACTCATTGCCACAGAGGGCTGTGGAGGCCTGGTTATTGGGTGCATTTAAGACAGAGATGGATAGATAAAGGCAAAATACTTGCCGGCCTGTGTTTGGATTCATTTATTAGTGTCACAAGCAGGCTCACATTGACGCTGGAATGAAGTTAATGTGAAAATCCCCCAGTTGCCACACTCCAGCGCCTGTTCGGGTACACTGAGAGAGAAATTAGCATGGCCAATGCACCTTAATCAGCACATCTTTTGGACTGTGGGAGGAAACCAGAGCACCCGGAGAGAGAGTGCAGACTCTGCATAAACCTAAGTCGGGAATTGAGCCCGGGTCCCTGGCACTGGGAAGCAGCAGTGTTACCCACTGTGCCACCATGCCACCCAAAATCAGGTATATGGAGTTACGCCGCAAATCAGCCATCATCCCATTGAATGGTTGAACAGGTTCGAGGGGCTGAATGGCCTACTTCTGTTCCTATGTTCCACCTGATTGGCCATGCTAAATTGCCCATCAGCGTCAGGAGGTTTAGCACAGTAAATACTTGGGGTTATGGGGATAGGACCTGGCTAGGATTGCTGTCAGTGCAGGTTCAATGGCTGAATGGCCTCATTCTGCACTGTAGGGATTCTATGGTTCAAACTAAATTGGGTGCTGAATAACTTAAGTTCTAAATAAATGTAAAACACTGAAGCATTTGAGATCTGAAGCTCTTGTGGTGCGGCGGGTAGGGTCACGGCTTTCGTAGGTGGAAGCCTTGGGTTCGAGTCCCATCCCAGGGCTGGATGGTTAGTGCGGAAGGACGATAAGGGATGGGCACTAAACGCTGGCCTCGCCAGCGACGCCCACTCCCCGTTAAATATTTTTGCTTTAAAAAGTAAGGTGAGTTCATGATGTGGGCAAACCGTTCGTTATCAACCTGCAAACCCTCCCGATATGTGCCAATGATGGGCAGCAAGTGAGGGAGACACATGTGGTCAGTCAGAGTGATGGAAGAAAACATTGGGGCCTCCACCATCACCAGCCACATCTCCAGCGATCAGCAACACGCATGGGGAAGCGCATGTTTCCACAGCAACACTGGAGTGATTTGTAACGCCATCAGATAAACTTAAGTTTGCCGCAACAATATAGAGTCAGGAAGCCCAAAATATGGATTTGTATCATTATAGAAACTCTTGGCACGTGGAAAGCGATTGGCAAAATGATTTGGCAGATAATCAGCCGATGATTTTTTTTAAATTCATTCATGGGACATGGGCGTCGCTGGCTGGGCCAGCGCTTATTGCCCATCCCTAGTTGCCCTTGAGAAGGTGGTGGTGAGCTGCCATCTTCAGCCACCGATACAATTGAGTGATTGCTGAGCTGTTTCAGGGGGCAGTTTGAGAATCAACCACATTGTTATGGCTCGGGAGTCACATGTCAGCCAGACCGGGTAAGGACAGCAGATTTCCTTCCCGAAATGACATTATTGAACCAGATGGGTTTTTCCCGACATTCAACAATGGTTTCATGGTCATCAGCAAATTCCAAGTTTTTTCTAATAAATTCAACTTCTACCATCTGCCGTAGTGGGAATCAAACCCGGGTCCCCAGAACATAAGCTGTGTTTCTAGATTGATAATCTAGCGATAATACCATTAGACCATTGCCTCCTCAATAGGGATTGGCAATAAATGCTGACCCAAGCCACTGAAGTTGGGGGGTGGGGGTGGGGGGGTGGGGTGGGGGGGGGTGGGGTGCGGAGGGAGTGGGTGCGGGCGTGGAATGCAAAGTGGCCAAGGTTCCTGCTACAAGTCCCAGCCTCCATTCGTAAAGGCAATCCAGTTGTCTTGTGAGTGTGTGTTCATTTTTTGTATTCATTCATGGGACATGGGCATTGCTGGTTGGTCAACATTTATTGCCCATCTCGAGTTGCCAGAGGACATAGAACATAGAACATAGAACATTACAGCGCAGAACAGGCCCTTCGGCCCACGATGTTGCACCGACCAGTTAAAAAAAACAAACTGTGACCCTCCAACCTAAACCAATTTCTTTTCGTCCATGAACCTATCTACGGATCTCTTAAACGCCCCCAAACTAGGCGCATTTACTACTGATGCTGGCAGGGCATTCCAATCCCTCACCACCCTCTGGGTAAAGAACCTACCCCTGACATCGGTTCTATAACTACCCCCCCTCAATTTAAAGCCATGCCCCCTCGTGCTGGATTTCTCCATCAGAGGAAAAAGGCTATCACTATCCACCCTATCTAAACCTCTAATCATCTTATATGTTTCAATAAGATCCCCTCTTAGCCGCCGCCTTTCCAGCGAAAACAATCCCAAATCCCTCAGCCTCTCCTCATAGGATCTCCCCTCCATACCAGGCAACATCCTGGTAAACCTCCTCTGCACCCTCTCCAGAGCCTCCACATCCTTCCTGTAATGTGGGGACCAGAACTGCACACAGTACTCCAAGTGCGGCCGCACCAGAGTTGTGTACAGTTGCAACATAACGCTACGACTCCTAAATTCAATCCCCCTACCAATAAACGCCAAGACACCATATGCCTTCTTAACAACCTTATCTACTTGATTCCCAACTTTCAGGGATCTATGCACACATACACCTAGATCCCTCTGCTCCTCCACACTATTCAAAGTCCTCCCGTTAGCCCTATACTCAACACATCTGTTATTCCTACCAAAGTGAATTACCTCACACTTCTCCGCATTAAACTCCATCCGCCACCTCTCGGCCCAACTTTGCAACCTGTCTAAGTCTTCCTGCAAACTACGACACCCTTCCTCACTGTCTACCACACCACCGACTTTGGTGTCATCAGCAAATTTGCTAATCCACCCAACTATACCCTCATCCAGATCATTAATAAATATTACAAACAGCAGTGGCCCCAAAACAGATCCCTGAGGTACACCACTTGTAACCGCACTCCATGATGAATATTTACTATCAACCACCACCCTCTGTTTCCTATCCGCTAGCCAATTCCTGATCCAATTTCCTAGATCACCCCCAATCCCATACATCTGCATTTTCTGCAGAAGCCTACCATGGTGAACCTTATCAAACGCCTTACTAAAATCCATATATACCACGTCCACTGCCTTGCCCCCATCCACCTCCTTGGTCACTTTCTCAAAAAACTCAATAAGGTTAGTAAGGCACGACCTACCTGCCACAAAACCATGCTGACTATCACCTATCAATTCATTACTCTCCAAATAACTATAAATCCTATCCCTTATAATTTTTTCCAACATCTTGCCGACAACAGAAGTGAGACTCACCGGTCTATAATTCCCGGGGAAGTCTCTGTTCCCCTTCTTAAACAATGGGACAACATTCGCTAACCTCCAATCTTCTGGTACTATACCAGAGGCCAACGACGACCTGAAGATCAGAGCCAGAGGCTCTGCAATCACTTCTCTTGCCTCCCAGAGAATCCTTGGATAAATCCCAGTTGACAGTCAACCACATTATGTGGCTCTGGAGACGCATGTAGGCCAGACCAGGTAAGAATGGCAGATTTCCTTGTCTACAACAATTGAAGATAGTTTTAGGGTCACTGTTATTTTCAATTTCAGATTTCCTAACTAATTCATTATAAATTACAATAGACACCAGGGTGGGATATTAACATCTGTCCCCAGAGCATTAAATATCTGGATTACCCAACCAGTGACATTACCATTCTGTGACCTCCGTCGCCTTATCGCAATTAAAGTTTTTAAAAAATCATTCATAGAACATGGGCATCGCTGGCTGGGTCAGCATTTATTACCCATCCCTAGTCGCCCTTGAACTGAGAGTCAACCACATTGCTGTGGCTCTGGAGTCAAGTGTAGGCCAGACCAGGTAAGGACGGCAGATTTCCTTCCCGAAAGGGATATTAGTGAACCAGATGGGTTTTTCCGACAATCGACAATTCATGGTCATCAGTAGATTCCAGGATTTTTATTATTGAATTCAAATTCCACCATCTGCCGTGGCGGGATTCGAACCCCGGTCCCCAGAACATTAGCTGAGTTCCTGTATTAATAGTCTAGTGATAATACCACTCGGCCATCGCCTAGAAGGGGGCCAGTGAAGAGTATATCACCTTTCCATCGATGTGCTACAGTTGCAGGTGAAAGAGCTTCAACACTCCCTTGGTCATTGTCTCTGGGAAAGGCAGGAAGAATGGATAGATCTTCTCCGTGAATCGGTCAGTGGAGGTATAGAGGTGGGTCATGTCATCGGCATTGTAAAAGGACACCTGTCCTCCCTCATAGTCCACACAGACTCCCACCTTCTGCAGATTCATGTTTTGACAGCACTCCGATTCCGTCGCGTGGTGTGGCCCGTAGATGTTCCCGTTCCACTTTCTCAAGGTCCAATGTCCGTTTGACGGCGTCAACGCAAAGGCGCTGTGCCGGTCAATGGACTCCTTGACCGCACCGATAATCCACTCGTCAATGCTCTCCACGTTGACCTCCCAGTAGTGTTTGCCCGTCGTGAACCCTTCCCGTGCCAACACGCAGCCGTAGTTGCTGAAGGGCTTTGCGTGGTGAGAAAACTCCTTCAGCTTCGAGCGTCCCTTCACCATCGTTTGGTCCTTGGACAGTACGAGGTCCAGGCTCGCTGACTCTGAGTCCAGCGTCAAAGGGACAGGGGCTGCGATTGAGAAATACACAAGTGCTTCAGAAGCCGAGACCAAAGTCAAAAAGGAACGCAAAGAGAAAGAACAAAGTAAAGTACAGCACAGGAACAGGCCCTTCAGCCCTCCAAGCCCGTGCCGATGCCCAAACTAAACTAAAAAAAAACCTTCTGCCCTTACTTGGTCTGTATCTCTCTCTTCCCTCCCTATTCATGTACCCATCCTGATGCCTCTTAAATGCTGCTAATGTGCCTATTTCCATCACCTCCTCTGGCATCGCATTCCAGGCACCCACCACTCTCTGTGTGAAAAACGTCCCCCGCACATCTCCCTGAAACTATCCCTCTCTCACATTGAACCTGTGCCCCTTGTAATTGACACTTCCACCCTGGGAAAATGCCTCTAACTATCCACCCTGTCTATGCCTCTTGTAGGCATCTATCGGGTTTCCCCTCAGCCTTCGTCGTTCCGGGGAACACATTTTGCGATCTTACCTTCATGCCACGATCAGGACCTTCTTTACTCCTTAACACTGCCATTAACGCTTCCTTTGCCTTGTACCCATACATCTATTTTTCCCAATCCCTGCTAGCTCACATCTATCCCAGCTGTTCTACTCTGCCACACCCACTTCCCTTATACAGTACAAAACCGTCACCTTTTTCCCTCTCTTTAGCTCTGAGGGAGAGTCATGCAGACTCGAAACATTCACTCTGTCCCCTCCCCCCTCCCACAGCCCCCACATTCCCTCCGCCCACGCCCCCCACTCACCATATGCCTCCAGTGTTTCCACCACTTCCTCTTTTTACATCACCTCTCCTATTTTCAAATTACTTCTGAAATTTACTTTATACAGTTTGGTTTCTCCATGAATTCCACTGACAAATACTCTTTCCTGCAGTACCTACAATATCTCTTCTGGACATGACATGATGGAGTATGGCAATCACTTTGAGAGTGAGAAACGTGGGCCACAAGCACTTGTGCTACACTGACACTGCAAGTGAGTGAGAGGAGGATAAGGCGAGAGAAGAGGTGGAAAGGTGAGGAGGAGAGGAAAGTGGGCATTACCTGGGCTGATTATGTTCATCATCTGTTTCCATACAGTGTACTGCAGAGGCCCATTGAACTCCCCTAGATGCAGTTCAGGTGTCTTTAGGGCAGGTTTAGTCTGTAAGTCACATCTATAAAGCCTTTTAAGATAAAAATGACTGCACACCGGCGAAAGCAGCCTCATTGTGATCGCACGGAACAAAGCAGTCAGGTTCAACCTCAATGATATTGAGATTAATTTCGCTCATGAACCAGGTTAAAGTGTTGATTTATTAATGTCACGGGCAGGCTTACATTAACACTGCAATGACGTGACTGTGAAAATCCGCGCGACGCCACACTCCTGTTCGGGGACACTGAGGGAGAATTTAGCACGGCCAATGCACCGGATCAGCACGTCTTTCGGAGCACCCGGAGGAAGCTCACACAGACACGGGGAAAATGTGAAAACTCCCTCTCAACAGTCACCCAAGGCCAGAATCGAACCCGGGTTCCTGGTGCTGTGAGGCAGCAATGCTAACCACTGTGCCACCGTGCCACCTAGTTGAAGGCTAGATGATTGAATGTGGATTATCCATATTACGCGTCAGCCGGCTTACTTTCTTTCTGACCATCTCAGACATGTTTCGATGGTGAAAACAGACAGAAAGCTTTTACTTTGATATCAGGAGGGGAAAATGCTCGAATCTGTGAGAAAGAATGTGTTAACTGGACACTTGTTAGCGAATAATACGATTGGGCAGAGTCAACATGGATTTACAAAAGGGAAATCATGTTTGATAAACCTGCCTGTTTTGAGGATGTTACTTATAGCATTGATAAAGGGGAACCAGGGAACGTGGCATATTTGTATTTTCAGAAATCTTTTTGTGGTCGCTACCTTTGAGCAAAATATATTTTAATTACTTTGTCATATTTATTTAACACCTTCTCTTCAGTTGCAAACTCCCTCTTCCCTCAATTTGAAATTTGACACCTAAAAATACAAATCCTCACTTATCCCCTCATGTAAATTTCTAGCAACATTGTGTTTACTTGCAGAACATCCAACTTGGTTCTACTGAAGGTCCTAAATACATTTGGGGCACAGGAGATTGGAAGGGCAATGTTCTGGTATTGATTGATAACTGGGTTAACAGTCAGGCAACAGGGACTAGGTGTTAGCGGGTCATTCTCAGGATCGCAGGCTGTGACTAGGGGGGTGACACAAGTGTCTGTGCTTGGGCCACGATGGCTCGAAACTTATATCAATGAATGTGGGGACCCAGATTTAATAATTCCCAATTTGCTGATAACACAAAACTGTGTGGGATGTGAGCTGTGAGCAGGATACAAAGAAGCTTCAAGGGGATTTGTGCAGGGTAAGTGAGTGTGGGCAGGAATTTGGCAGATGGAATAAAATGGGAGGGATTTTCCTCCCCCTCCATGGTGCGTTTCACGGTTGCGGGAGGCGACACGCGGCTCGCAGGGAGTGGGATGTAATGGTCCCGCCTTTGCCAATAGGGTTTCCCATTGAACACACCTCTCATTGTTGGGAATCATAGAATACCTACAGTGCAGAAGGAGGCCATTTGGCCCATCGAGTCTGCACCGACCACAATCCCAAAGAGGCCCTAGCCCTGTCACCCAACTTATTTACCCGACTAACCCCGAGACACGGGGCAATTTAGCATGACCAATCAGCTTGACCCACACACCATTGGACTTTGAGAGGAAACCAGAGCACTCGGAGGAAACCCACGCAGACACGGGGAGAACGTGCAAATTCCACAGAGACAGTGACCTGAGGCCGGGAATCGAACCCGGGTCCCTGGCACTGTGAGGCTGTAATGCTAACCGCTGTGCCAATGTACCACCCCACAGGAGCCCATAGTGAGGGTGTCCCGTCAGCGGGTCTGTAAGATCCTGCCAGCGTGCTCGTCAGCAAGATTACAACGAACGCAAATAAGGGCGAAACTATTCCCTTCAGTGGAACAAACAGATAGGTGGAATATTTCTTCAATCTGAATTTGTATTTCTGAAAATACAATATTGAAGAATCTCCAATTCAGGAAGTGGAGATGTCCAAAGAGATCTGACTGTTCTTGTACAAGAGTTACTAAAAGCTAGCATGCAGGTGTAGCAATGGAAGACAAATGGCATGTTGGTCTTCCCATGAGGAGATTTGAGCACAGGGTTCAGACGTCTTCCTATAGAGCCTTGGTAAGACCTCACCTGGAGTATTGCGTGCAACTTTGGCCTCCTTTTCCAAGGAGGATATCCTCCTTATCATGTTGCCGCTTTATAGAACCTTAGTTAGGCGCACTTGGAATACAGTGTTCTGTTGTGGTCGCCACACCACCAGAAGGATGTGGAGGCTTTGGAGAGGGTACAGAAAATATTTACCAGGATGTTGCCTGGTATGGAAGGCATTAGCTATGAGGATAGGTTGGAGAAACTTGGTTTGTTCTCACTGGAACAACGGAGGCTGAGGGGCGACCTGATAGAAGTCTACAAGATTATGAGGGGCATGGACAGAGTGGATAGTCAGAAGCTTTTTCCTGGGGTGGAAGAGTCAGTTACTAGGGGGGCATAGGTTTAAAGTGAGGGGCAAGGTTTAAAGGAGATGTACGAGACAAGTTTTTTACACACACGGTGGTGCGTGCCTGGAACCCGTTGCCGGGGGAGGTAGTGGAAGCAGATGCGATCGTGGCATTTAAGGGGGTGTCTTGACAAATACATGAATAGGATGGGAATAGAGGGATATGGTCCCCGGAAGGGTAAGGGGTTTGAGTTAAGTTGGGCAGCACGGTGGGTGCAGGGTTGGAGGGCCGAAGGGCCTGTTCCTGTGCTGTAATTTTCTTTGTTCTCTGTTCTTTGAAGGATGTCCTTGCCATAGAGGGAGTGCAACTGAGCTTCAACAAATTAATCTCAGGGGTGGCAGGATTGTCTTATGAGAAGAGAATGAGGAAACTGGATCTGTAATCTCGAGAGTTTCAAAGAATTGAGAGGTTATCTCATTAAAAGTTACAAGATTCATAAAGGGCGTGCCCAGGTAGACGTGGCCAGGATGTTTCCCATGGCTGTTCAGACCACAACCAGGGGAGAGAGCCTCAATAATAAGGAGCAGGCTATTTAGGACGAAGATCAGGAGAAATGTATTCACTCACGAGGTGGAATTCTCCACCCCAAAGGGCTGTGAAACCGCAATCACTGAGGATGTTGAAGAGAGAAATCGATAGATTCTGTAGGTTACGAACATCAAAGGATATCACAGAAAGTTAAAATTAGTGCAAAAGATGGATGGTCAGTCATGATCTGTTTGAATGATGGAGCAGGTTCGATGGGCTGAATGGCCTACTCCTGTTCCTATTTCTAATCATGGTTAAATCTGACAGATTAGAGGGAGCTTTACTATGTTTCAAACCTGCATTATATCAATATCTATGTAGTATTTGATGGGACAGTATGGAGGGAGCTTTATTCTGTATCTAACCCCGTGCTGTACCTGTCCTGGGAGCGTTTGATGGGGACAGTGTAGAGGAAGCTTTACTCTATATCTAACCCTGTGCTGTACCTGTTTTAAGTGTGTTTGATGGGACAATGTAGAGGGAGCTTTACGCTGTATCTAACCCCGTGCTCTACCTGCTCTGGGAGTGTTTGATGGGGACTGTGCAGAGGGAGCTTTACTCTGTATCTTAACCCCGTGTTGTACCTGTCCTGGAAGTGTTTGATGGGACTGTATAAAGGCAGCTTTACTCTGTATCTAACCCCGTGCTGTACCTGTCCTGGGAGTGTTTGATGGGGACAGTGTAGAGGGAATTTAATCTCTATCTTAATCCCGTGCTGTACCTATCCTGCAACTGTTTGATGGGACAGTGGAGAGGGAGCTTTACTCTGTATCTAACCCCGTGCTATTAGGCCACTCAGCCCATCGACTCTGCTTCACCATTCAATCATGGTTAATATTTTTCTCATCCCCACTCTCCTGCCTTTTCCTCATAACCACTGACCCCCTTATTAATCAAGAACCTATCTAGCTCTGTCTTAAAAACACTCAATGACCTGGCCTCCACAGCCTTCTGCGGCAATGAGTTCCACAGATTCACCACTCTCTGGCTGAAGAAATTCCTCCTCGTCTCTGTTTTAAAGGATCGTCCCTTTAGCCTGAGGTTATGCCCTCTTGTTCTCGTTTTTCCATTTAACGGAACCATCCTCTCCACGTCCATTCTATCCAAGCCTCGTAATATCCTGTAAGTTTCAATAAGATCCCCTCCCTCATCCTTCGAAACTCCAACGAGTGCAACTGTTCCTCATTTGACAAGCTCTTCATACCATGTATCATTTTTGTCAACCTCCTCTGGACCCTTTCCAAGGCCTGCACATCCTTCTATGATTTTTCTATGATCCTTCCTTAGATACAGGGCCCACAACTGCTGACAATACTCCAAATGGGGTCTGACCAGAGCCTTATGTAGCCTCAGAAGTACATCCCTGCTCTTGTATTCTCGCCCTCTCGACATGAATGCTAGCATTGCGTTTGCTTCCCTAACTGCCGACTGAACCTGCACGTTAAGCTTAAGAGAATCTTGAACAATGACTCCCAAGTCCCTTTGTGTTTCGGGTTTGCGAAGCAGTTCCCCATTTAGAAAATAATCTAAGCCTCCATTCCTCCTTCCGAAGTGCATAACCTC
This sequence comes from Mustelus asterias, assembly GCF_964213995.1. Classification (NCBI taxonomy): domain Eukaryota; kingdom Metazoa; phylum Chordata; class Chondrichthyes; order Carcharhiniformes; family Triakidae; genus Mustelus; species Mustelus asterias. The sequence goes on from NC_135808.1 coordinate 10,996,514, forward strand.
ACAGTTTTCCACATTGTATTCCATCTGGTACTTCTTTGTCCACTCTCCTAACCTGTCCAAGTCCTTCTGCAACCCCCTGCTTCCTCAATACTACCTGCCCCTCGACATATCTTTATCTCATCTGCAAACTTAGCAACAGTGTCTTCAGTTCCTTCCTCCAAATCGTTAATGTATATTGTGAAAAGTTATGGTCCCAGCACCGACCCCTGAGGCACACCATTAGTCACCGGATGCCTTCCTGAAAAAGATCCCTTTATCCCCACTCTCTGCCTTCTGCCAGTCAGCCAATCCTTTTTCCATGCCAGATATTACGCTTACCAGTCTGCTCTGTGACACCTTGTCAATGGACTTTTGGAAATCTAAATAAATCCTGTCCAGTGGTTCTCCTTTATCGAACTTCCTTGTTACCTCCTCAAAGAACTCGAACAGATTTGTCAGACGTAACCTCCCCTTGACGAAGCCATGCTGACTCCATCCTGTTTTATCATGCACTTCCAAGTACTCCAGGATCTCATCTTTAATAATGGATTCTAAAATCTTGCCAATGACTGAAGACAGGCTAACCTGCCTATAATTGCCCGTCTGCTGCCTCCATCCCTTCTCAAACATTGGTGTTACATTAGCTACTTTCCAGTCCTCTGGGACCCTCCCTGCCATGATGTGGAGATGCCGTACCCTCCCTGCCTCCAGTGATTCCTGAACGATCACCACCAATGCCTCCACAATTTCCTCAGCTATCTCTTTTAGATCCTCGGGGTGTAGTACATCTGGTCCAGGTGATTTATCCACCTTAGACCTTTCAGTTTCCCCAGAACCTTCTCCTTAGTGATGGCCACTACACTCACTTGTATCCCCTGATTCCCCTGAAGCTCTGTGTAAGGGGAAAAATACAAGAAAGCACACTTTAAAATGGCTGCCTGGCACATAAAGGGTTAACTGGGAAAGAAGCCAAAAGAGCAGACACAGGCTCCTGCTGTTCTGAAATCACTTTAAGTCAAAACCAAACAGACAAGCCATTCCCAAATCACAGAAAGTAACTCATAGCAAACAAACACCTCAGGAAGCCAAGCCAAGGGTCAAAACATCTTTTAAGATGAGGAAAACCCGAAACAAAGAGCTTAGATTAACGTTCGGGAAACGCGGGAAAATATGAATGCGAGGAAACCAATTAGCACCTGAATGAGACAAAACTGACCATTGACAGATACAGACATGAGGAAATGTACCCATTCATATTATGTTAAATGTCTATATCTGCTTGTACTCACTTAAACATGAAGGAAATGTACCCAGTCATAAAATGTTAAATGTCTATACGTACTTGTACTCACTTAAACGATGTGATAATGTTCGAATCACCGGTTTACCCATTGTGTAAAGGGTATAAAAATGAACCGCTCCCGACATACGAGTGAGAGAGGATTTGCTACAGACATGTGCCTTGTCTCCACGGAGCTCCGTTTAATAAATCGTATTTTCTGAATCTCGAAGTCTGACTACTAGTGGATTTTTCCCACAACAAATGGCGTATTCGGCAGGATCCTATTGCTGGTGAGACCGATTGGCCACGGTCGCAACCGGGGTAGAGATTGCGGAATCTGTGAGAGTCGGACTGGATCGGAAAATACGGTTTATAAGGGGGAAATATTTGTACTGTGTATTTGTGATAGTATTTGTTATAGTGATAAGTACTAACTGCTGAAAGTAATAAGTAACTGTGATTTGTGCTGATCAACAAACGGACAAGGTAGTGCCTGTCTCAAAACCTCTGCCTGAGACTGGCTATTAAGAGCAGAAATCTGCCACGTGAAGGTCAGGAATTGAAGTGAGTGAGAGACACCAAGGGCACTAAAGGATTGTGAAGCACAAAAGGGCAGAAGTCGGTTTAACATCACCCTCTGTAGTGGCGAACTGGCGCAGAGGTGCCAGCTGATTGCATGAAAGTATTGAGAAGTTGAGAACTGTACTGTCAATGTTGTGAAAAGCGGGGCGGAACAGGAGTTTGATCAACTCTGACCTAAACCGTACTCCGGTGGAGAAGCACATTGCCGAAGTGATCATCGTGGAAGCCGTGAGTATAACTTGAAACTCTGTAACGGCAGTGAAACACGGTGAGAATAGCAATAGTGGCCGGGGGCAGTGAAGTCCCTACGGTAGAGAGCACACTTTGCTAAGAATAGTAATTGTGGCCGGGGTTAGTGAAATCTGCGAAATGGCAGATAGTGAAGTTAAAAGGGGATCTGCAGGTTCCCTGATTGAAATCTACATGACAGACAGGAAGGAGGTAATAAAGAGAATGCAAAAGGATGGCTGGGATACTTCTCAAACCTTAGAGCAGCAGAGAAAGTGGATAGATAAAGAAAAAAGAAACAGAACGAAGAAAATAGGAATAATGTTAACACATCAGTTAGCAGGTCTAATTGAACAGGTAATTGCCTCTACAAGGAAATGGAGGGAGGATAAAGAAAGAATTAGAGAACTAGGATCCCAAGTGAGGGAATTGGAAAAACAAAATCAGGTTTCAGAAAGGCAAGGGGGAGGAGAAACTGATCCTCTACCTTCTTATGAGTCTACCCAGCAAGGACCAACCGCACCCTCAGAAGAATGGGAACAGCTGGAACACAACTTAGCGCCCATAACTAGAGGGGGGACAGCAGCACGACCAAAGGCAAATTATAAACCCTTTACCCCAGGGGAGAGACAGCAGATAATGGCTTCCCTGGGCAAATTACAAACTAGAAGCGCGAACACTACATTCTGGGAAGAATTAGACACAATCTGGGTAGGACACCAATTACACCTAAGAGACGTACACCAGCTGGTCAGGGCAGCCTGTCCAGCGGATAAGTGGAGGCAGGTAGTAGGTGGACCCGCTGCCCCTATAGCACAGAATTATAGTGGGGGACGGTGGACACATGTAATCCCCCTAACAGCAGAGTTAGATGCCCAACAGGCACCCTTCTTACAGTTTAAAGAAGAAATTCAGAGGGTCTTAGGGAATGCTCCCACTAACTGGAGCAGAATTACCACCACAAAGCAGCTAAAGGGAGAAGGAGCCTCTGAGTACGGGGAACGATTGTTCCGAATATACCAAGAGTGCTCAGGACAAGGGAATCCAGGGCGAGGAGATCGAGCGTTCATCCAAGCTTTTAAGGATGGACTCTCTAATGCCCACCAGATCATCCTAAAAATGGGAGTGATTATGTCCCAAAATTACGATGAGCTGGTGGAGTGGGCTAGCGGCGTCCCAGCGGAAGAGAAACCCCAGGCAAGAGCAAGGTTTGAAACAGTAGCAGCCTACAGTAACGGGAGTGGAACTAAACCCAAATTGATTTGCCACAATTGCGGACGACAGGGGCACTTTGCGAGGGATTGCGGGACTCCACGGAGAAAGAACAAAACTGGGAACAGTGGTAAGCATTGCAGCCACTGTAATAAACACGGACATACGGAAGCAGTAGGTTGGAATAAGCATGGGAGAACCCCAGCCCAATCCATGTCCCCAGCTGAACCCCAGGAGCAAAAGAACATCCAGGGTCAGCAAGATTGACGGTCTGCAGCCACCGTTCACAAGGGTAAAAAGGAGGGAAGGATTTATGTGTCAGCACTCGTAGGGGGCAGACAATGCGAGATGCTAGTGGACACAGGGGCATGCATATCCGTCACCGACCTACCCTTACCCACTACAAATAAAATGATTTATCTGACCGGGATAGGAGGGAACAAAACACCCGCCTACCTGAGCGAGACCACGTTAGTAGAAATAAATAATCTATATATCCCAATGAAGTTCTATGTGCGCAGAAATAACGAGGGAACCATAATGGGGAACGATTTAATGAAAGAATATGAGATCTTGATAGACTGTGGGAAGGGAGAATTAATTTGGCCAAGACAGGACGGTCGAAAAACTAGAATAGGGAAACTCACAAGTCACCTCGAGACCATTAAGGTGGCCACAGTCACCACCAGAAAATGGGAGTTAGAGACAGGAGGGTTCGGAGCCATTTGTGCTTCCGTTGCCGGAGTATGTGCTGAAACAAAGTTAGATACCGGTTTAACCAAAACGGTCCCAATAAAGGTACCGGGACCAGAGCATAAGCCACACCGGCAGTACCCAATCAAACCAGAAGCAGAGAAAGCTGTAATAGAAATTGTGAAAGGATTAGTGGAAAAGGGGAACCTGAGAGAAGCCACAAACACCACTAACTCCCCAACATGGCCAGTGCGTAAACCTGACGGGAGCTATAGGCTCACGATAGATTACACCGGACTTAATAAAGTCACGTCCAAGCTGCACCCCATTGTAGCAAGCCCTTCGACAATCCTGAATGGACTGTCACAGGAGCATAAAATATTTACAGTACTGGACATAGCTAATGGATTCTGGTCCTTACCATTGGACCCTGAATCCCAAGACAAATTCGTATTTACATTAGGGGACAAGCAGTATACCTGGACCCGTTTACCACAGGGATTCCACAACAGCCCCGCTATATTCCATCGAGTGACGAGTGACATCCTAAACAGGGTAGAACTGCCAGAGGGTAACACGACCTTACAATATGTAGACGACATCCTAATAGCTTCAGAGTCCAAGTCAGGACATCAAGAAGCCTTATATTTAGTACTGAACGAATTAAAAGCCGCAGGGTTAAAGGTCAGCCCCAAAAAGGCGCAGATCAGGAAATCACAGGTCCTATACCTAGGGCACCTGATATCCCAAGGACTTAAAGAAATGCCGGCGGACAGGAAAGAGGCAATACAACAGATGCCGCGGCCGGTTAGTATAAGAGGGGTTAGAAAGGTGCGAGGACTATTCAACTACAGTCGGAGTTTCATCCCTGGGTTCTCAAAACTGGCAGAACCCATACAGAGACTCGTTAAAAGGGGGAAGCCAGCTTTAGACCCCGCAGAGTGGGGACCCGAGCAAGAAGAAGCTTACACTAAATTAAAGACAGAACTAATATCAGCCCCCGGACTAGGCTTACCCGATCTTAACAAAGACTTCGACATTTATTGTAATAATGAGGAAGGGTTCTATTCCGCAATAGTAACACAGGACCATGGCGACAGGAGGAGACCCATAGGATATTATTCCACCGCAGAGGGGCCGGTAGTTACCGGACTGCCAAGGTGCACAGCCGCCTTGGATTGCGCCGCCTGGGCCATAAAGGTTAGCGAGCCAGTAATCATGACAGGGAATATAATCCTCCACACCAAACACACCTTGGTGGAAATGCTGAACACGGGAAAACTAAAGTCAGTCTCCAACATGAGGACGGGTAAATGGGAAGCTGTCCTCCTACCTCCCAGCAAGTCCGTAACAATAATAAGGGATACGGGAAATAACCCAGCAGAAGGAATCTTAGGTGAAGGAGAACCCCACAATTGTGGGGATGTGGATGTGGGAGAAGGGGAAGGTAGGATAAAGGATATGCCCCTGGTAACAGCGGAAGAGACCCTCTTTGTGGATGGGTCACGCAAATATGTGGAAGGATCACCCCGGACAGGATGGGCAGCAGTAAATGATAAACTAGAAACAGTGAGGTCAGGAAGAATTGACGGAAGCTTGTCCGCACAAGTGGCAGAACTGGTGGCACTCACCCAGGCACTTGAGTTATCCGAGGGTAAGGCGGTAAACATTTATTCAGACAGCCGCTATGCCTTCGGAGTCATACATGATTATATGACAGCTTGGGGAAGGAGAGGGTTCATAACCACAGGGGGAACCCCTATCAAGCACCAGCAGAGAATTGAGGCATTGTTGAGAGCTAGCGAGAGACCTAGAGAAGCCGCAGTAATAAAAATTAAAGCGCACCAGAAAGAGCCCGGAAGAGATAGCCCAGACTGGTTAAATTTCAAAGGGAACCAAGCCGCAGATAGGGCAGCACAGTTAGCCCGAGAGCAGGAAATGATTGATGAATTGCCAATAGCAGCAGTAGAACCAACAGAAGCCGAAGTAGACATTCAGGGTTTGCATGAGGATACCCCAAAGGAAGAAAAGGAGGAGTGGCAAGCTCAGGGAGCAGTTAAGGGGACCGATAACATTTGGAGACGAGAAGATAAGGTAATAGCACCAGAGTGCATACAAAACACCCTATTGGGATTACATCATGGACTCTCACATATGGGTAGAGAAGCCATGATAACTAGTATCGGGAAGGAGTGGTGGTGGAAGGGAATGGGAAAAGATATTGCCCGACACTGTCACCGATGCATGACGTGCGCGCAACACAACCCTGGTAGACCCATAAAAATTAAAAGGGGACACCAGCCGAGACCCAAGTGTCCCTGGGAACATCTACAACTAGATTTTACAGGACCACTGCCACAGGCCCATGGCAAGACTTACTGTCTGGTCATCATAGACCAGTTCACCAGGTGGGTGGAAGCGTTCCCAACTTCAAACTGCACTGCTACCACAGTGGCCAGGATATTGGCAGAGGAGGTAATCCCAAGATGGGGGGTACCCCGACAAATTGATTCGGACCAGGGAACGCACTTCACCGGAAAGGTGATAAATACAGTATGCCAATTAATGGGGATAAAACAAAAATTTCACATCCCCTACCACTCGCAGAGCTCTGGAATGGTGGAGCGTATGAACAGAACACTAAAAAATGCACTTGCTAAGGCCATGCAGACATCAGGGAGAAGGTGGACAGAGGTATTGCCCACCATACTAATGAAATTAAGAGCTACCACAAACCGGACAACCGGATTAACCCCTTATGAACTAATAACAGGACGGGCGATGCAGTTACCAGAAAGCATCATAACAGGTGGGACCGATGTCGGTCCACTAAAAGATAAAATCAAAAGATACGTTCTGGACCTGAGCACCGAGCTAAAAGGGATGCGCAAATTGGTAAGAGATAATCAGGAAATAAAAGACGCAGAGAGAGAGCTGGAAATGCTCCCTGACGTCCCAACAGTGTGAAGTCGCTTCCTAGTGAAAACACTACCCGACAAACCAGGGTTTGCACCAAAGTGGAATGGGCCATATGAAATTATAATTAGTGGTGACACCTGTGCCTGTATAGACATAAGAGGGAAAGGTGTCTGGAAGCACTGGACGCAACTGAAATTATACAAAGGAGATAAGTAGCTAAATTGATGAACTAACAGAACTGCTTTCCTCAACACAGGCAAGACTGCAAGCAAGAGCCGGCGTGCGAGGGTTAATAAATGAAATAACTGTAAAAAAAATTGAATTGTAATGTTAAGTTTTATAACTGTTGCGAATATGTATGTAATCGCGTATGTAATTGTATTATTTTGCTTTGTGGCAACTGTAAATCTGACTGGGCTAGAAGATAACTTGTTTTACAAAGCTCACATACATTTACACGTGAATCGGGCTGTATGTTAACGTTAACCCAATCTGTAGAAGCCCTATTTGTAGCCACCCCTGGGTGGACCCCTCATGACTTATATACTGAAGATACATCAGAGACCCCCTGTAAGGGACAAATTGGCAAATATAAAAGAGGTTTACAGGGGAGATGTGTGGGACTTGTAAACCCCACAAATCCTACATGCGAGAGGTCCCAAAAGGAGGGAGGAAAAGCTTGCCCAGATACTGCAAGCTATCCGCTTTGTTTCACGGGGCAGGGATGGGGATGTGCCTATGCCTTAGTCCCCAAGAATGATTCTTGTGTACAGACACAGTGTGTCCGTCAACATTGTCGGATTAACAAGGGACAGATTACGTGTATTTGTGACGAACGGAAATGTTTAAATATAACCGCGGGAAGACAGCTTATTTGCGGGCAATGTAATGTAACACACGTAAGCTCAGCCAAATGGACATACCCCTTTGATACTTACCAGGTGGTGGGATCAAACGGGATGCCAAAGAAACTGAACAATTGGCAGTATGAGCAAACTCATAATCAGGACACTAAATGTTACCGGGCTAAGAAGGGGTATGTATTCCTGTTCAATGGTACCTACATGACAGAAACACCAAACCTCCCAAACCGTTTTGCGGTAGGAACAATCGGGCCACTGACTGTTCCATGCCCTCAGAAGGGGTACATTCGGAGAAGAATAGTAACCCGGGCTATTAGCAGGGAATTCTGCGCTGACTGGGAAGCCCCGGGTACACTGGGATCCTCACTGGGGTATGGGTTCCTCGGAGCTTTATCTCTAGGGGGGTCAGCCGGGGTAATTGGAGCAAAGAATAGAAACCATATTGTTTGTGGACTAACAATCCTGGGAAACAGCACTTCAAAAGCATTGGAGGCTGTTAACCAAGCAATGGCTTAACTAAGATTGTATGCTCAGCAGACACGATACGCAGTGGACTACCAGTTAGCACAACAAGGGGGAGTATGTGCAATCATAGGCAACAAATGCAGAGCCCATGTCACAGATGAGTCTTACAATATTACACAGGTCATCAATGACATCAGGAAACAACTTGATAACTTTAGACGGGGACCCAAGAGAGAAAGTAGTTGGCTGGCATGGCTGGTGGGAGAATCCTGGGAATCGTAACTGTTACATGGATTGGTCATAATCATTGTCATTATAATTGTCTGTTGTCTGACTGTGGGATGCCTTAAAGTCTGTTTTAAAATAATGTTGACAAGAATTGTGCCAGGAGCCAGTGTGTACATCGAAGAAGAGCCCCTAATGAAGATCCCTGAAGACGTCAGAAGAAGTGAAGATACTGGAAGAAATAAAGACATCAAAAGAAGCAAAGAAGGAGAGAAGAACGAAGACCTGTATGTGTGAATGTATGATTGTTGGTCTGGGGATTGTTCAAGCTACAATCCGACCAAAAAGAGGGACTGTAAGGGGAAAAATACAAGGGAGCACACTTTAAAATGGCAATACAAGAAAGCGCACTTTAAAATGGCTGCCTGGCACATAAAGGGTTAACTGGGAATGAAGCCAAAAGAGCAGACACAGGCTCCTGCTGTTCAGAAATCACTTTAAATTAAAACCGAACAGACAAGCCATTTCCAAATCACAGACAGTGACTCATAGCAAACAAACACCTCAGGAAGCCAAGCCAAGGGTCAAAACATCTTTTAAGAAAAGGAAAACCCGAAACAAAGAGCTTAGATTAACGTTAGGGAAACGCGGGAAAATATGAATGCGAGGAAACCAATTAGCACCTGAATGAGACGAAACTGACCATTGACAGATACAGACATGAGGAAATGTACCCATTCATATTATGTTAAATATCTATATCTGCTTGTACTCAATTAAACATGAAGAAAATGTACCCATTCATAAAATGTTAAATGTCTATACCTACGTGTACTCACTTAAACGATGTGATAATGTTCGAATCAGCGGTTTACCCATTGTGTAAAGGGTATAAAAATGAACTGCTCCCGACATACGAGTGAGAAAAGGTGTTCTACGAACATGTGCCTTAAGTCCCGGAGCTCCGTTAAATAAATCGTATTTTCTGAATCTCGAAGTCTGACTACTAGTGGATTTTTCCCACAATGCTCTGGCATCCCACTGGTGTCTTCAACCGTGAAGACTGATGCAAAGGAACTATTCAGTCCCTCTGCCATTTCTTTGTTTCATATTATTACGACTCCAGCCTCATTTTCCACTGGTCCAATATCTATTTTTGCCTCTCTCTAATCTTTTATGTCTTGAAAAAAAAACTCTTCTTATTTTCTTTTACATCACTTGTTAGCTTACACTCATATTTTGTTGTCTCCGCTCTTATTGCTATTTTAGTTGTCCTCTGCTCACTTTAGAGGCTTCCCAATCATCTGGCTTCCCACTAATCCTCGCCACTTTGTATGCTTTTCCTTTTGCTTTTCTGCTGTCCTTGACTTCACTCGTCAGCCATGTATGTCCCGTCCTCCCCTCAGCATGCCTCCTCCTCCTTGCGATGAATTCCTGTTGTGCCCCCTGAATAATCCCCAAATATCCTGCCATTGCTGTTCCATTGTCTTCCCTGCTCGACATACTTTTCCAATGAACACTTGCCAGTTCCTCTCTCATGTCTTTCTAGTTCCCTTTATTTAATTGTAATTCCATTACATCTGATTCCAGCTACTCCCTCTCAAACTGCAAGGTAAATTCCATCATCTTTTGGCCTCTGCTACCTCAGGGTTCTTTCACCTTAGGTTCCCTAATCAAGTCTGCCTCATTACATATCACCAAATCCAGAATTGCCTGTTCCCTACTCGGCTCTGCCACAAACTGCTCAAAAAAAACATCTCTGAGACATTCCACAAATTCCTTTTCTTGGGATCCACTACCAACCTGATTTTCCCAGTCCACTTGCATATTGAAGTCCCCCATGATTATTCTTTTATTGCCTTTTTTATGAGCCTTTTCTGTCTCCTAATTGATTTGCTGCCCCCATCCTGACTACTGCTAGTGGGCCTGCACATAACTCCCATCAGGGTCTTTTTATTTTTGCGATTCCTCAAATCTACCCACAGAGATGTTATGCCTTATGATCCTCTATCGCGTTTTGCTAACATAGAGTCATAGAGTCAGAGAGTCATAGAGATTTACAGCATGGAGACAGGCCCGTCAGCCCAACTTGTCCACACTGCTCATTCTTGACCCCTCAGTTAGTCCCAATTGTCCGAGTTTCGCCCATATCCCTCCATACCCATCTTACCCATGTAACTGTCGAAACGTTTTTTAAAAGACAAGATTGTACCCATCTCTATATTAAACCTGGCAGCTTGTTCCAGACACTCACCACCCTCTGTGTGACAAAACTGCCCCTCTGGGCCATTTTGCGTCTCTCCCCTCTAACATAAATCTATGCCCTCCACTTTCAGACTCCCCTAACTTTGGGAAAAGATATTGAATATCTAGCTGATCGATGCACCTCATTATTTTATAGACCTCTATAAAATCACCCCGAAGGCTCCTACATTCCAGAGAAAAAAGTCCCAGACGATCCAGCCTCTCCTTATAGCTCAAACTGTCAAGCCCCATTAGCGTCGAAGTAAATCTTTTCTGCATTCTTTCTAGTTTAATAATATATTTTTAATTAAAGGGTGATCAGGACTGGACACAGTATTCCAAGTGTGGCCTTACCAATGTCTTGTACAACTTCAACAAGACGTCTCAACTCCTGTATTCAATGTTTTGACCAGTGATCCCAAGCCTTCCAAAAGCCTTCTTCACCCCTCTGTCCACCTGTGACTGCATTTTCAAAGACCTATGAAACTGTACCCCTAAATCTGTTTGTTCTATAATTCCACCCAATGCCCGACCATTAACTGAATAAGTCCTGCCCTGGTTCAATCTACCAAAATGCATCACCTCGCATTTATCTAAATTAAACTCCGTCTGCCATTCGTCAGCCCACTGGACCAATTGATCAAGATCCCATTGCAATCCAAGATAACCTTCTGCACTGTTCACGATGCCACCAATCTTGGTGTCATCTGAAACTTACGAACCATGCACACGAAATACTCATCCAAATCATTCATATAAATGACAAATAACAGTGGGCTCAGCACCGATCCCAGAGGCACACCGCTGATCACAGACCTCCAGTTTGAAAAACAACCCTCTACAACCACCATTTATCTTCTGTCATCAAGCCAATGTTGTATCCATTTGGCGAGCTCACCCTGGATCCCGTGAGATTTAACCTTATGCAACAACCTACCATATGTTGCCTTGTCAAAGGCCTTGCGAAAGTCCATGTAGATAACATCAACTGCACTGCCCTCATCTACCTTCTTGGTTACCCCTTCAAAAAAACTCAATCAAATTTGTGGGATATGATTTTCCACTCACAAAGCTATGCTGACTATCCCGAATCAGTCCTTGCGTCTCTAAATGCCTGTATATCCGGTCGCTCAAAATACCTTCTAACAACTTATCCAGTACAGATGTGAGGCTCACCGGCCTGTAGTTCCCAAGCTTTTCGCTGCAGCCCTTCTCAAACAAAGGCACAAAATTTGCCACCCTCCAATCTTCAGGCACTCACTTGTGACTATCGATTATTCAAATATCTCCGCTCGGGGACACGCAATTTCCTTCCTAATCCCACAATGTCCTGGGATACACTTCATCAGCTCCTGCGGATTTATCTACCTTGATGCGCTTTAAGACTTCAGCACCTCCTTCTCAGTAAAATGTACAGTCCTTAAGACATCACTATTTTCCCAAGTTCCCTAACATCCATGCTTTTCTCAAATGTGAATACTGATGAGAAATGTTCATTCAGGATCTCACCCATCTCTTGTGGATGTTTTTAAAATTTCGCCCCTCACTGTTCATACTCCCTCAGTAGAACCTTTGTTCCTGTTCTACCGATGTCATTGGTATCTACACTGACCACGATAACTGGATCTTTACCCCCCCACTCCAAGTTCCTCTGCATCCCAGATGAGATATCCCGAACCTGAGCACCAGGCAGGCAACACAACCTTCGAGAGTCTCGATCCTGGTCACAGAGAACAGTGCCAATACCCCTAATATATACTATCCCCAACTACAACGACATTTCTTTTTCCCCCCACCGCTTGAACTGCCCTCTGTTCCACAGTGCCGTGGTCAGTTTGTTCCTCCTCCCTGCAGTATCCATCCGCGCACACACAGGGAGCAAGAATCTCAAACCCGTTGGAAAAGTTCAGGGACTGAGGCTCCTGCAACCCTACCTCCTGGATCCCTCTACCTGCCTCACTCGCAGCCACACCGTCCTGTCCCTGACCACTGGCCGAATTGAAGGTATTTAATCTAAGGGGTGTGATTGACACCTGGAACATAGTGTCCAGGTATCTCTCCCCCTCCCTGAGGTGTCTCAGTGTCCGAAACTCTAGGATCCCGATCATCCACTCTGAGCTCGAGTTCCTCAAGCAACCAACACTTACTACAGATGTGCTCCATGGGAACCACAATGGGGTCCACCAGCTCCCACGTCATGCATGAATAACACATCACTTGCCCCTCCATCACTATATTAGTTTTAAATTTGGGTGAAAAAAAAGTTATTTAATTTTGTTTAATTATATATCTTCTTATTACCTCAGTCTCAAGGCAATTTTTAACAGCAATTTAAATGAATTTTCAAATTCAGCACAGCTCCCTGTAACCCAATCAAATCACAGCCCTCCTGAGATGTCACTTTTCAGTTTATTTCAGTCCAAACTCACTGACAGTTTCAGAGAATCGAGAGTAACACTTCCTTACCAATCAGCACTCTCCCTTTGGCCTCCGCTGTCTGTTTCACCCAACTCCCTGTTTCCACCAAACTCCAAAAGCGCTCCTCACAGCCAGGCAGCACTCACCTTGCAGACCGTGATAAAGTGAAGTAAAGTTTATTTATTAGTCACAAGTAAGGCTTACATGAACACTGCAATGAAATTAGTGTGCAATTCCCCTAGTCGCCACAGTCCGGCGCCTGTTCGGTTCAATCCACCGAACCAGCACATATTTCAGACTGTGGGAGGAAAACCAGGAATTGAACCCTGGCCCCTGGCGCTGTGAGGCAGCGCTGCCAACCACTGTGCCACCCTGCCGCCCATTGTGCCACCGTGCCGCCCATTCGGGAAGGATGCTAAGACTGTAACACAAATTGGCAATGAACAGTTTCAGATGAAATTGACAGAAAGTTCTGGATGTAAGATCAGCCCTGAACTTTTTTAAGTTTGAAGTTAAATTTATTGTTACTGTCACAAGTAGGCTTACATTAACACTGCAATGAAGTTACTGTGAAAATCCTCGAGCCGCCACACTCCGGCGCCTGTTCGAGCACTGAGGGAGAATTCAGCACGGCCAATGCACCTAACTGTGGGGGGAAACCAGAGCACCCAAAGGAAACCCATGCAGACAGCGGGAGAATGTGCAGACCCTACTCAGACTCTGACCCAAGCCAGGAATCGAACCCATGTCCCTGGCATTCTGAGGCAGCAGTGCTAACCATTGTGTCACCGTGCCACCCATGTTGCAGAAATTGTGACGAATGTTGTTCTCATGTTTCATGCTAATATTTCAGTGGTAATAGTTTATATCTGGGATGAGTAAAGTTGAACTGCAGAAAATGAGGAAGTGGCACGGTGGTTAGCACTGCTGCCTCACAGCGCCAGACTACTGAGAAATCCATGGAACCTGTCTGGTCCCATTTGCCATTCCATGTGCAGTGTGATGTGCTTGACCACCACATCCTGGTTAATTCTAATCCCTGTTGGCAAATCAATGGAAGATGCAGCATAATTTGGATAAATGTGATGTTATTCACTTTGGAAGCAAGAACAAGAAGTCAGATTACTACCTGAATGGCTGTAAATTGGGAGGGGGGAGTGTACAGCGGGACATGGGTATCCTTGTGCGCCAGTCGCTGAAGATAAGCATGCAGGTGCAGCAGACGGTAAAGAAGGCAAATGTTTACCTTCATTGTGAGAGGTTTCGAGTACAGGAGCAGAGATATGTTGCTGCAAATTTACAGGGCCTTGGTGAGGTCACACCGAGAGCATTGTGTGCAGTTTTGCACTCCGTTTCTGAGGAAGGATGTTCTTGCTTTCGAGGGAGTGCAGCGAATGTTTACCAGACTAATTCCGGGGATGGTGGGACTGATGCATGAGGAGAGACTGACGAGGTTAGGATTGGTTTTGCTGGAGTTCAGATGAATGAGGGAGGATCTCATAGAGATTCATAAAATTCGAAAAGGATTAGACAGGGTAGATGCAGGGAGGATGTTTCCGATGATGAGGGAGTCCAGAACCACAGGTCAAAGCCTGAGGAATCGGGGTAGACCCGTTCGAACGGAGATGAGGAGACATTTCTTCACCCAAAGAGTGGTGAGTCTGTGGAATTCATTACCACGGGAAGTAGTTAATGCCAAAACATTGAAGGTATTCAAGAGGCGGCTGGATATAGCACTAGGGGCGAATGGGATCAAAGGTTATGGGGAAAAAGCAGGATGAGGCTATTGAGTTGGATGAACAGCCATTATGGTGATGAGTGGTGGAGCAGGCTCGAAGGGCAAATGGCTTCATCCTGCTCCAATCTCCGATATTTCTATGTTTCTGTGTAATGCACATGGACCTCTTGTTAAATCTGAATATTGGATTATAAGTTAGATATTGTAGATTGTTTGACTTTGCAGACTTTGCACAGTAAATTTTACGTTGTTTGATTCAAACCGTTGTTTATTCGCCCAGCGGGTAACAGGCATTTCAAACTTTTGTCTCCTCTCAGCACAACGTTACTGGTCATTAAACGGACCGAGAGAAAATCGAGTCAGGAGTCCTTTCATGGAGAAGCACGGTGCAGAAAAAGAGCGATTGATCTGCACACAGCCAGTACCGAGCGGGAGAGTCAAGTCAATGCCTGTCCCATTCGAAATACAGTGAGTAACAGAATAGTGAAAGGCCTGGATAGAGTGCATGTGTAGAAGATGTCTCTATTATTCGGGGAGACTGGGACCCGAGGGCACAGCTTCAGAGTAAAGGGACAACCCTTCAGAACTGAGATGAGGAGGAATTTCTTCAGCCAGAGGATGGTGAATCTGTGCAATTCATTCCCACAGGAGGCTGTGTGGAAGGAGGGTCAATGAGTGTAATTAAGACAGAGATAGATAGGTGCTTGATTGGCTACAGAATCAAAGGTTACGGGAGAATTGGGTTGAGAAACCTGTCCGCCATGATGGAATGGTGAAGCAGATTCGATGGACCGAATGGCCCAATTCTGCTCCTTGTGGTCTCATGATATAAAAGCCTTTTGGATTGGGAGGAATACCAAGAGAACATAATTTTCAAAAGCACCTGATTAGGTCAAGACGCTGTGACGAGCAACAGTCTAAAATCCAGGGGAATAGTGAACCTGCAACTCTCCAAATTAGTGTTACTGGTGATGAAATTATCCCCTGATCTGAAAATCATTTCATTAATGGTGTTTGCTGGATTGTCTCTGTCCCTGCTGGCAGCTGTTAGGTAACTTCACCGAGCCATTGGAGGATTGGTTCAGGTATAAATCTGTGTGCTGCTTCCAATGCATTACGCACAGCACCAGTTGGAGGCTTGCTCTCGGGAAGTTTCAATAATCTCCGTGCAAAATGGGAACAACCAAACCTGTCGACTTCACTCTGATTTGTTATCCAATTCTTATCATTATCAGTATCCCTGGTGAGTAACAGGAAACAACTATTAATTTTAGAAAGCCCTGGTTTCGATGTGTTGTCTTTTTCTTTCCCCTTGCTGTCTGTTGCTGACTCCACGTTGACCATTGCTGCTCCAGTTCCTGGTGACAGTTTGAGCAAGAAAATAATCGAATTTTTCCTTATTTGCATGGATCTGGGGATCCGAGACAGAGTTTTGACAGGATGTTGTGATTCACAGTGGACACTGATATCTGGGTGTTGAGGAGAAATCCATGGACTCTGTCTTGGCAGCATCTGCCATTTAATGTGCATTGTGGTGAGCTTGATCACAGTTTGCCTGGAAACTCACATGCACCTCTTGTTAATGATGTTAATGTGGCGGCACCATGATGGCACCGTGTTTAGCACTGCTGCCTCACAGCGGCAGGGACAGGGGTTCCATTCCCGGCTTGGGTGAATGTCTGTGTGGAAACTGCACGTTGTTCACTCTCGTCATGTGTTCCCTCCGGATGCTCCGCTTTCCCATACGGTCTGAAACACGTACTGGTTAGTTCCATGGGTAATGCTAATTTCTCCCTCAGTGAACCCGAACAGGCACCAGAGTGTGGCGACTAGGGGAGTAATTTTATTTCCAATTTCTTACAGCCAACCTGATGGCGATTGTGGTCCTGTCCCGGGGAAGGTGCGGCCTCTCCAAAGGGGTCACCTGTTATATGATCACCATGGCGATCGCCGATGTCCTGGTCTGCATTTTTAATGTCACCGTGGAAGGCATCTTTCACTCTCGTTTCCCGTATTCATTCCTGTCGTACACCAGTGTGTGCAGTTTCATCTCTTTGATGCAAATATCCAGCATCCAGTGGTCCGTCTGGTCCACAACATTTTTTACTCTTGACCGTTTTGTAGCCATCTGTTGTCCAAAACTGAAATTAAAATACTGCAGCGGGAGAACTGCCACTGTGATTCTAGCAGCCGTGAGTGTACTCAGTTTTGTCATGAATATTCCGGCCTATTTCCGTTATGAGCCCCACTCTGTTGTTGCCAATGTGCAGTGGGGCTGCCGCACAGTGAAAGAATACATTTCTTCACCAGCATGGATAGCTTACACGTGGGTATCTCATCTCTCAGTCCCATTATTGCCATTCCCCTTGTTGCTGCTGTTGAATTTTCTCACCGTCCGGCACATCTTGGTGACCAGTAGGTCTCGCAGGGCCCTGAAGGCTCACGGCCCTGGGGCGGCCAGCAGCGACCCCGTGATGAAGAGCAGAAGAACGACTATCGTCCTGCTCTTCACTGTCTCCGGTAGCTCTATCATTCTGTGGATGCCAATCGTAATACTTCACCTCCTGTTCAACTTCACCGAGACAGCCACCCTCGAAGGTACCACTTTGCTTCATTTAACAATGAGAATCACACTCCTGCTAATGTATTCCAGCACCTGTACGAACACATGCATTTATATATTGACCCAGAGGAGGTTTCGGGAAGAGATTCTAAACCTGGTGAAATTTCCATTCATTCTCCTGTGCAAATTCCTTAAGTAATTTTAGGAGAATGAAAAGCTGGATAGAGTGGACTGAGGAAAGATGTTTCGATTAGTCGGAGAGACTGAGATCCGAGGACACAACCTCAGAGTAAAGGGGTGACCCTTTAGAACTGAGATCAGTTGGATTTTCTTTAGCCAGAGGGTGGTGAATCTGTGGAACTCTGTGGAAGGCTGAGGAGGCCAGGTCATTGAGTGTTTTTAATACAGAAATAGGCAGTTCTTGATTAGTAAGGGGATCAAAGGTTGCAGGGAGAAGGCAGGGGAATGGGGTTGAGAAACGTATCAGCCATGATCGAATGGCAGAGAAGGCAGGAGGTCCGAATAGCCTGATTTTACTCCTATATCTTATGGTCTGAAGTATTGGAAGGTTGAGATGAGGGCGTTGGGGAACTAGTTGTTGTTTGATATCTCAATTGGGACTCACCAAGTGACCAGAAGATCGAGGCAAGTCTCACTGTTCACAGCTTCTCAATCTTTCACAAAAATCTTTCATTTTGTTGAAGGAGTTTGGACGAATATTGTTGTGCTTGGCACATGTGGTTACAATTGACCAGAAACTCAACTGGACTTGCCACATCAAGACGGTGGTTACAAGAGCAGGTAAAAGGCTCGGAATACTGCAGCGATAAACTCACCCCCGCCATCCCAAAGCCTATCCACCATCTACAAGGCAGAGGTCAGGGGTGTGATGGAACATTCCCCGCTTGCCTGGATGGGTGCGGCTCCAACAACACTCAAGAAGCCTAACACCAAACAGGACAAATCTGCCCGTTGATTGGCACCATATCTAAAAGCATTCACTCCCTCCACCACCGACGCTCAGTAGCAGAAGTGTCCACCATTACAAGATGCACTGCAGCAATTCACCAAAAAATCCTGAGACAGCACCTTCCAAATCCACAACCACTTGCAGCTGGAAGGACAGGGGCAGCAGGTACATGGGAACACCACCACCTGCAAGTTCCCCTCCAAGCCACTCAGCATCCTGACTTTTAAATATATCGCCGTTCCTTCACAGTCACTGGATCAAAATCCTGGAATTCCCTCCCGAACGGCATTGTGGGTGAATCCACAGCATGTGGACTGCAGTGATTCAAGAAGGCATCTCACCGCCACCTTCTCTCGGTCAACTAGGAATGGACAATAAATGCTGGCCCAGCCAGTGACACCCAACTGTTAAAATTCATTTGTGGGACATACATGCATTGTCAATGCTAAATTCCCCAGAGTGCGGCCAATTGGGGATTATAACAGTAAGTTCATTGCAGTGTTAATGTGCAATGAACTTACTGTTATAATCTATTTGTGACACTAATAGTGTCACAAATAGCACTATTTGTGCTATTTGTGACACTAATAAATAAACTGCAAAAGTATTTTAACTGAATAAAATACACAGATTCGATTGGAGTTAATGTGGTTGTTTTTTGAACTGAATCGCAAGGTTTTCCTGGAAGGAGAAATGTGTCCGTGTGAGAAAGCAGCAATCCAGCCTCTTCAGCTGTTTCACAACTGCTGGGGGGGACCCGATGTTAATTTTAACTTTCGGCTGTGTCGGAGAGCTGGCCTCCAAATCCAATTACCTTCCCCATCAACAGAGAGGAAAATCAGTCACCGTGGGTGGCCAATTCCATATCCGGTGTACAGCTTTCCCTGGAGTTGAAGTTAACTCACGTCCCCAATGTTGAAGTCTTCTCCATTCACTTGAACCGCCTGTCGGTCCCACTCCTGGTGTTAGCCACTTAGCTCAGGGGCTTGCCAGCCGGTTAGTGATGCAGAGCGAGGCCAACAGCGAGGGTTCAATTCCCATTCTGGCTGAGTACTCCCATACTTAATACTCCCATACTCAATACTCCCGTACTCAATTCTCCCATACTCTCCTGATGGGAGCAGAAGGTGCATTTCAAGATGACCTTCATGGAGGAAATGAGGGTGAAAGGCAGAGTGAGTCAGGGAAGAATTCCCCGTGAGTTAAGTCACGGCTGCCAAGGGAGAGAAATAAGAAGGGACACACACAAGGAAGCAGAGACAGAGACACCAAGATTTCTGGAGGCTGGAGGTGGTAAACGAGCGGAGGATTTCTGGGGTGGACTGGCTTGAAACAACAGAAAGAATTCCAGAAGAATATACTATTGATTTGAATTGATTCATTTTTGTCACAGGATACAGTGTAAAGCATTATTTCTTGCACGCTAGACAGACAAAGTATTCCGTTTGTAGAGCACATCGGGGAAAAGGAAAGGACAGGGTGCAGAATTTAGCGTTACACTCAAAGCTAGGATATAAACTTAGTATAAGGTAGGTCCATTCAAAAGTCTGATGGCAGCAGGGAAGAAGCTATTCTTCAGTCAGTTGCGACATGACCTCAGATTTTGTATCTTTTTTCTGATGGAAGAAGGTGGGAGAGAGGTTGTCCGGGGTGCGTGGGGTCCTTAATTACACTGGCTGCTTTTTTGAGGCAGCAGGAAGTGCAGATGGACTCAATAGATGGGAGTCGAGTTTGCGCAATGGACGTCGCTACCTTCACAATCCTTTGTAGATTTTTCTGGTCTTGGTCGGAGCAGGACCCGTACCAAGCTGCTATCAGATCTTTTGACCATAAGACATTGGACCAAATTAGGCCACTCAGCCCATCGACTCTGGTTCACCATTCAATCATGGTTGATATTTTTCTCATCCCCACTCTCCTGCCTTTTCCCCATAACCCCTGACTCCCTTATTAATCAAGAACCTATCTAGCTCTGTCTTAAAAACACTCAATGACCTGGCTCCACAGCCTTCTGCGGCAAAGAGTTCCACAGATTCACCACTCTCTGGCTGAAGAAATTCCTCCACGTCTCTGTTTTAAAGGATCGTCCGTTTTGCCTGAGCTTATGCCCTCTTGTTCTCGTTTTTCCAACTAACGGAAACATCCTCTCCACGTCCATTCTATCCAGGCCTCGTAATATCCTGTAAGTTTCAATAAGATCCCCTCCCTCATCCTTTGAAACTCCAACGAGTGCAACCGTTCCTCATTTGACAATCTCTTCATACCAGGTATCATTTTTGTCAACCTCCTCTGGACCCTTTCCAAGGCCTGCACATCCTTCCTTAGATACAGCGCCCACAACTGCTGACAATACTCCAAATGGAGTCTGACCAGAGCCTTATGCAGCCTCAGAAGTACATCCCTGCTCTTGTATTCTCGCCCTCTCGACATGAATGCTAGCATTGCATTTGCTTTCCTAACTGCCGACTGAACCTGCACGTTAAGCTGAAGAGAATACCAAAGAACAAAGAACAATACAGCACTGGAACAGGCCCTTCGGCCCTCCAAGCCCGCGCCGCTCCCCGGTCCAGGATTGAATCCTGAATCCAGGATCCCCGCCCAATTTTCCAGCCTATCTACATACCAATATCCTATCCACCGAGCTGTCCCTCACAGCTACGATGCTTTGTTCATTACAACCTATTAACTCACCCCCACCCCCCCATTCCAGACCATGTGATCTCCAGGGAGAGGCGAAAACCCAGAGTGAAAAACCCCAGGGCCAATATGGGGAAAACAAAATCTGGGAAATTCCTCTCCGACCCCCTGAGGCGATCGAAACGAGTCCAGAAGATCACAATGGTCCTGATCGGAGAATGCTTCCCAACCCTAGTCATTTCCACTTCCACGAACACCATATGAATTCCCTGCCCCCGAGACAGGTTCCCAACTATCCGCAGTCTCGCTCTGTACTGGTACCAGCAAGATGATCATAGAATGAAGCCTTGAAACGAGAAACAAGGAACAATTAGCCCGCGCCGCTCCCTGGTCCAAACTAGACCACTCTTTTGTATCCCTCCATTCCCACTCCGTTCATATAGCTGTCCAGATAAGTCTTAAACGTTCCCAGTGTGTCCGCCTCCACCACCTTGCCCGGCAACACATTCCAGGCCCCCACGACCCTCTGTGTGAAATATGTCCTTCTGATATCTGTTATAAACCTCCCCCCCTTCACCTTGAACCTATGACCCCTCGTGAACGTCACCACCGACCCGGGGAAAAGCTTCACACCGTTCACCCTAACTATGCCTTTCATAATTTTATACACCTCTATTAAGTCTCCCCTCATCCTCCGTCTTTCCAAGGAGAACAACCCCAGTTTCCCCAATCTCTCCTCATAACCAAGCCCCTCCATACCAGGCAACATCCTGGTAAACCTCCTCTGTACTCTCTCCAAAGCCTCCACGTCCTTCTGGTAGTGTGGCGACCAGAACTGGACGCAGTATTCCAAATGCGGCCGAACCAACGTTCTATACATCTGCAACATCAGACCCCAACTCTTATACTCTATGCCCCGTCCTATAAGGGCAAGCATGCCATATGCCTTCTTCACCACCTTCTCCACCTGTGACGTCACCTTCAAAGATCTGTGGACTTGCACACCCAGGTCCCTCTGCGTCTCTACACCCTTTATGGTTCTTCCATTTATCGTGTAGCTCCTCCCTACATTATTCCCACCAAAATGCATCACTTCGCATTTATCAGGATTGAACTCCATCTGCCATTTCCTTGCCCAAATTTCCAGCCTATCTATATCCTTCTGTAGCCTCTGACAATGTTCCTCACTATCTGCAAGTCCTGCCAGTTTTGTGTCGTCCGCAAACTTACTGATCACCCCAGTTACTCCTTCTTCCAGATCATTTATATAAATCACAAACAGCAGAGGTCCCAATACAGAGCCCTGCGGTACACCACTCGTCACAGGCCTCCAGCCGGAAAAAGACCCTTCCACTACCACCCTCTGTCTTCTATGACCAAGCCAGTTCTCCACCCATCTAGCCACCTCCCCCTTTATCCCATGGGATCCAACCTTTTTCACTTGCCTACCATGAGGGACTTTGTCAAACGCTTTACTAAAGTCCATATAGACAACATCCACTGCCCTTCCTTCGTCAACCATTTTGGTCACTTCTTCAAAAAACACCACCAGGTTAGTGAGGCATGACCTCCCTCTCACAAAACCATGTTGACTATCGTTAATGAGTTTATTCCTTTCTAAATATGCATACATCCTATCTCTAAGAATCTTCTCCAACAACTTCCCCACCACGGACGTCAAGCTCACCGGCCTATAATTACCCGGGTTATCCTTCCTACCCTTCTTAAATAACGGGACCACATTGGCTATCCTCCGATCCTCTGGGACCTCACCTGTGTCCAGTGACGAGACAAAGATTTGCGTCAGAGGCCCAACGATTTCACCTCTCGTCTCCCTGAGCAGCCTTGGAGAGATTCCATCAGGCCCTGGGGATTTGTCAGTCTTTATATTCTCTAACAAACCTAACACTTCCTCCTTTGTAATGGAGATTTTCTCCAACGGTTCAACACTCCCCTCCGAGACACTCCCAGTCAACACATCCCTCTCCTTTGTGAATACCGACGCAAAGTATTCATTTAGGATCTCCCCTACTTCTTTGGGCTCCAAGCATAAGTCCCCACTTTTGTCCCTGAGAGGTCCGATTTTTTCCCTAACAACCCTTTTGTTCCTAACGTATGAATAAAATGCCTTGGGATTCTCCTTAATCCTGTCTGCCAAGAACATTTCGTGACCCCTTTTTGCTCTTCTAATTCCCCGTTTGAGTATTTTCCTACTTTCATTGTACTCCTCCAGAGCTCCCTCCGTTTTTAGCTCCTTGGACCTAACATACGCCTCTCTTTTCTTTTTGACCAGTCCCTCAATTTCCCTGGTTATCCACGGTTCTCTAATCCTACCCTTCCTATCCTTCTTTTTTTTTTACAGGCACATGCTTGTCCTGTAGCCCTAACAACCGTTCCTTAAAAGACTGCCACATACCAGATGTGGATTTACCCTCAAACAGCCTCTCCCAATCAAGAGCTGCCAATTTCTGCCTGATCCCAGTAAAGTTAACCTTCCCCCAATCCAACACCTTACCCTTGGGACACCACTCATCCTTTTCCATCACTATCCTAAAGCTAACAGAATTGTGGTCACTATTTGCCACATGTTCCCCAACCAAAACTTTGAAGACCTGACCGGGCTCATTCCCCAGTACCAGGTCCAGTATAGCCCCCTCTCTAGTCGGGCTGTCCACATATTGTTCCAACGAACCCTCCTGTACACATTTTACAAATTCCTCCCCATCCAGAGTCCCTGCCCTCAGCGATTTCCAGCCTATACCAGGGAAATTGAAGTCTCCCACTACAACAACCCTATATTTCCTGCACCTATCCAGTATCTCCTGACATATCCATTCTTCCACTTCCCTTGGGCTGTTGGGGGGCCTGTAGTACACCCCCAACATAGTGACTGCGCCTTTCCTGTTTCTAAGCTCCACCCAGAGTGACTCGCTACACGACTCCTCCGAATTGTCCTCCCTCTGCACCGCTGTGATATGCTCTCCAACCAATACCGCTACTCCCCCACCTCTTTTGGCCCCTCCTCTGTCTCGCCTAATCTTGAACAATGACTCCCAAGTCCCTTTGTGTTTCTGGTTTGCGAAGCAGTTCCCCATTTAGAAAATAATCTATGCCTCCATTCCTCCTTCCGAAGTGCATAACCTCACAGTTTCCCACATTGTATTCTATCTGCTACTTCTTTGCCCACTCTCCTAACCTGTCCAAGTCCTTCTGCAACCCCCTGCTTCGTCAATACTACCTGCCCCTCGACATATTTTTGTATCATCTGCAAACTCAGCAAGTGTCATCAGTTCCTTCCTCCAAATCGTTCATGTATATTGTGAAATGTTATGGTCCCAGCACTGACCCCTGAGGCACACCACTAGTCACCGGCTGCCTTCCTGAAAAAGATCCCTTTATCCCCACTCTCTGTCTTCTGCCAGTCAGCCAATCCTTTTTCCATGCCAGATCTTACCCTTAACAGTCTGCACTGTGACACCTTGTCAATGGGCTTTTGGAAATCTAAATAAATCCTGTCCAGTGGTTCTCCTTTATCGAACTTCCTTGTTACCTCCTCAAAGAACTCGAACAGATTTGTCAGACATAACCTCCCCTTGACGAAGCCATGCTGACTCCATCCTGTTTTATCATGCACTTTCAAGTACTCCTGGATCTCATCTTTAATATTGGATTCTAAAATCTTGCCAATGACTGAAGACATGGTAACCTGCCTATAATTGCCCGTCTGCTGCCTCCCTCCCTTCTCAAACATTGGTGTTACATTAGCTACTTTCCAGTTATCTGGGACCCTCCCTGCCTCCAGTGATTCCTAAACGATCACCACCAATGCCTCCACAATTTCCTCAGCTATCTCTTTTAGAACCCCGGGGTGTAGTACATCTGGTCCAGGTGATTTATCCACCTTAGACCTTTCATTTTCCCCAGAACCTTCTCCTTAGTGATGGCCACTACACTCACTTGTACCCCCTGATTCCCCTGAAGCTCTGGCACCCCACTGGTGTCTTCCACCGTGAAGACTGATGCAAAGGAACTATTCAGTCCCTCTGCCATTTCTTTGTTTCCTATTATTACGACTCCAGCCTCATTTTCCACTGGTGCAATATCTATTTTTGCCTCTCTCTAATCTTTTATATCTTGAAAAAAAAACTCTTCTTATTTTCTTTTACATCACTTGTTAGCTTACACTCATATTTTGTTGTCTCCGCTCTTATTGCTATTTTAGTTGTCCTCTGCTCACTTTAGAGGCTTCCCAATCATCTGGCTTCCCACTAATCCTCGCCACTTTGTATGCTTTTCCTTTTGCTGTTATGCTGTCCTTGACTTCACTCGTCAGCCATGTATGTCCCGTCCTCCCCTTAGCATGCCTCCTCCTCCTTGCGATGAATTCCTGTTGTGCCTCCCGAATAATCCCCAAATCTCCTGCCATTGCTGTTCCACTGTCTTCCCTGCTAGACTCCCTTTCATAGAAATCATAGAAATCATCATAGAACCCCTACAGTACAGAAAGAGGCCACTCGGCCCATCGAGTCTGCACCATCCACAATCCCACCCAGGCCCTACCCCCATATATTTTACCCACTAATCCATCTAATCTATGCATTCCAGGACACTAAGGGGCAATTTAGCATAGCCAATCAACCTAACCCGCACATCTTTGGATTGTGGGAGGAAACCGGAACTCCCGGAGGAAACCCACGCAGACACGAGGGGAATGTGCAAACTCCACACAGACAGTGACCCAAGCCAGGAATCGAACCCAGGTCCCTGGAACTGTGAAGCAGCAGTGCTAACCACTGTGCTACCGTGCCGCCCACGGTACTCTGGCCTGCTCCTCTCTCATGTCTTTCTAGTTACCTTTAGTTAATTGTAATTCCATTACATCTGATTCCAGCTTCTCCCTCTCAAACTGCAGGGTAAATTCCATCATATTGTGGCCTCTGCTACCTCAGGGTTCTTTCACCTTAGGTTCCCTAATCAAGTCTGCCTCATTACATATCACCAAATCCAGAATTGCCTGTTCCCTACTAGGCTCTGTCACAAGCTGCTCCAAAAAAACATCTCTGAGACATTCCACAAATTCCTTTTCTTGAGATCCACGACCAACCTGATTTTCCCAGTCCACCTGCATATTGAAGTCCCCCATGATTATTCTTTTATTGCATTTTTTATGTGCCTTTTCTATCTCCTAATTGATTTGCTGCCCCCATCCTGACTACTGCTAGTGGGCCTGCACATAACTCCCATCAGGGTCTTTTTACTTTTGCTATTCCTCAAATCTACCCACAGAGATGTTATGCCTTCTGATCCTCTATCACTTCTTGCTATCATAGAGTCAGAGTCAGAGAGTCATAGAGGTTTACAGCATGGAGACAGGCCCTTCAGCCAAACTTGTCCACACTGCCCTTTCTTGACCCCTCAGTTGGTCCCAATTGCCCGGGTTTCGCCCATATCCCTCTATACCCATCTTACCCATGTAACTGTCGAAACGTTTTTTAAAAGACAAGATTGTACCCACCTCTATATTAAACCTGGCAGCTTGTTCCAGACACTCACCACCCTCTGTGTGACAAAATTGCCCCTCTGGGCCATTTTGCGTCTCTCCCCTCTAACATAAATCTATGCCCTCTCGTTTCAGAAACCCCTAACTTTGGGAAAAGATATTGACTATCTAACTGATCGATGCACCTCATTATTTTGCAGTCCTCCATAAAATCACCCCGAAGGCTCCTACATTCCAGAGAAAAAAGTCCCAGACTATCCAGCCTCTCCTTATAGCTCAAACTGTCAAGCCCAGTTAGCGTCTAAGTAAATCTTTTCTGCATTCTTTCTAGTTTAATAATATATTTTTTATTGAAAAGTGATCAGAACTGTACACAGTATTCCAAGTGTGGCCTTACCAATGTCTTGTACAACTTCAACAAGACGTCTCAACTCCTGTATTCTATGTTCTGACCAGTGATCCCAAGCCTGCCAAAAGCCTTCTTCACCACTCTGTCCACCTGTGGCTCCACTTTCAAAGACCGATGAACCTGTACCCCTAAATCTCTTTGTTCTATAATTCCACCCAATGCCCTACCATTAACTGAATAAGTTCAATCGACCAAAATGCATCACCTCGCATTTATCTAAATTAAACTCCATCTGCCATTCGTCAGCCCACTGGCCCAATTGATCAAGATCCCATTGCAATCCAAGGTAACCTTCTGCACTGTTCACGATGCCACCAATCTTGGTGTCATCTGAAACTTACGAACCATGCACACTAAATACTCATCCAAATCATTTATATAAATGACAAATAACAGTGGGCTCAGTACCGATCCCAGAGGCACACCATTGGTCACAGAGCTCCAGTTTGAAAAACAACCCTCTACAACCACCATTTATCTTCTGTCATCAAGCCAATGTTGTATCCATTTGGCGAGCTAACCCTGGATCCCGTGAGATTTAACCTTATGCAACAACCTACCATATGTCGCCTTGTCAAAGGCAGTGCTAAAGTCCATGTAGATAGCATCAACTGCACTGCCCTCATCTACCTTCTCGGTTACCCTTTCAAGAAAACTCAATCAAATTTGTGAGACATTATTTTCCACTCACAAAGCCATGCTGACTGTCCCGAATCAGTCCTTGCGTCTCTAAATGCCTGTATATCCGGTCGCTCAAAATACCTTCTAACAACTTATCCAGTACAGATGTGAGGCTCACCGGCCTGTAGTTCCCAAGCTTTTCTCTGCAGCCCTTCTTAAACAAAGGCACAAAATTTGCCACCCTCCAATCTTCAAGAACCTCACCTGTGACTATCGATTATTCAAATATCTCCGCTCGGGGACACGCAATTTCCTTCCTAATCCCACAATGTCCTGGGATACACTTCATCAGCTCCTGGGGATTTATCTGCCTTGATGCGCTTTAAGACTTCAGCACCTCCTTCTCAGTAAAATGTACAGTCCTGAAAACATCACTGTTTTCCCAAGTTCCCTAACATCCATGCTTTTCTCAAATGTGAATACTGATGAGAATTATTCATTCAGGATCTCACCCATCTCTTGTGGATGTTTTACAAATTTCGCCCCTAACTGTTCATAGTCCCTCAGTAGAACCTTTGTTCCTGTTCTACCGATGTCATTAGTATCTACACTGACCACGATAACTGGATCTTTACCCCCCCCCCCTCCCACTCCAAGTTCCTCTGCCTCCCAGATGACATATCCCGAACCTGAGCACCAGGCAGGCAACACAACCTTCGAGAGTCTCGATCCTGGTCACAGAGAACAGTGCCAATGCCCTGAACTATCCCATTCCCCAATTACGACGACATTTCTTTTCCCCCCCACCGCTTGAACTGCCCTCTGTTCCACAGTGCCGTGGTCAGTTTGTTCCTCCTCCCTGCAGTATCCATTCCCATCCACACAGGGTGCAAGAATCTCAAAACCGTTGGAAAAGTTCAGGGACTGAGGCTCCTGCAACCCTATCTCCTGGATCCCTCTACCTGCCTCACTCGCAGCCACACCCTCCTGTCCCTGACCACTGGCCGAATTGAAGGTATTTAATCTAAGGGGTGTGATTGCCTCCTGGAACACAGTGTCCAGGTATCTCTCGCCCTCCCTGAGGTGTCTCAGTGTCCGAAACTCTAGGATCCAGATCATCCACTCTGAGCTGGAATTCCTCAAGCAACCAACACTTACTACAGATGTGCTCCATGGGAACCACAATGGGGTCCACCAGCTCCCACCTCATGCATGAATATCACATCACCTGCCCCTCCATCACTATATTAGTTTTAAATTTGGGTGAAAAAAAATTATTTAACTTTGTTTAATTATATATCTTCTTATTACCTCAGTCTCAAGGCAATTTTTAACAGCAATTTAAATGAATTTTCAAATTCAGCACAGCTCCCTGTTACCCAATCAAATCACAGCCCTCCTGAGATGTCACTTTTCAGTTTATTTCAGTCCAAACTCACAGACAGTTTCAGAGAATCGAGAGTAACACTTCCTTACCAATCAGCACTCTCCCTTTGGCCTCCGCTGTCTGTTTCACCCAACTCCCTGTTTCCACCAAACTCCAAAAGCGCTCCTCACAGCCAGGCAACACTCGCCTTGCAGACCGTGATACAGTAAAATAAAGTTTATTTATTCGTCACAAGTAAGGCTTACATGAACACGGCAATGAATTTAGCGTGAAATTCCCCTGGGCGCCACAGTGCGGCGCCTGTTCGGTTCAATCCACCGAACCAGCACATATTTCAGACTGTGGGAGGAAACCGGAGCACGCGGAGGAAACCCACGCAGACACGGGGAGAATGTGCAAACTCCACGCAGACAGTGACCCAAACCAGGAATTGAACCCTGGCCCCTGGGGCTGTGAGGCAGCGCTGCCAACCACTGTGCCACCCTGCCGCCCATTGTGCCACCGTGCCGCCCATTCGGGAAGGATGCTAAGCCTGTAACACAAATTGGCAATGAACAGTTTCGGATGAAATTGACAGAAAGTTCTGGATGTAAGATCAGCCCTGAACTTTTTTAAGTTTGAAGTTAAATTTATTGTTACTGTCACAAGTAGGCTTACATTAACACTGCAACGAAGTTACTGTGAAAATCCTCGAGCCGCCACACTCCGGCGCCTGTTCGAACACTGAGGGAGAATTCAGCACGGCCAATGCACCTAACTGTGGGGGGAAACCAGAGCACCCAAAGGAAACCCATGCAGACAGCGGGAGAATGTGCAGACCCCACTCAGACTCTGACCCAAGCCATGAATCGAACCCATGTCCCTGGCATTCTGAGGCAGCAGTGCTAACCATTGTGCCAGCGTGCCACCCATGTTGCAGAAATTGTGATGAATGTTGTTCTCATGTTTCATGCTAATATTTCAGTGGTAATAGTTTAGATCTGGGATGAGTAAAGTTGAACTGCAGAAAATGAGGAAGTGGCACGGTGGTTAGCACTGCTGCCTCACAGCGCCAGACTACTGAGAAATCCATGGAACTTGTCTGGTCCCATTTGCCATTCCATGTGCAGTGTGATGTGCTTGACCACCACATCCTGGTTAATTCTAATCCCTGTTGGCAAATCAATGGAAGATGCAGCATAATTTGGATAAATGTGAGGTTATTCACTTTGGAAGCAAGAACAAGAAGTCAGATTACTACCTGAATGGCTGTAAATTGGGAGAGGGGAGTGTACAGCGGGACATGGGTATCCTTGTGCGCCAGTCGCTGACGGTAAGCATGCAGGTGCAGCAGACGGTAAAGAAGGCAAATGTTTACCTTCATTGGGGGAGGTTTCGAGTACAGGAGCAGGGATATGTTGCTGCAAATTTACAGGGCCTTGGTGAGGTCACACCGAGAGCATTGTGTGCAGTTTTGCACTCCGTTTCTGAGGAAGGATGTTCTTGCTTTCGAGGGAGTGAAGCGAATGTTTACCAGACTAATTCCGGGGATGGTGGGACTGATGCATGAGGAGAGACTGACGAGGTTAGGATTGGTTTTGCTGGAGTTCAGATGAATGAGGGAGGATCTCATAGAGATTCATAAAATTTGAAAATGATTAGAGAGGGTAGATGCAGGGAGGATGTTTCCGATGATGAGGGAGTCCAGAACCACAGGTCAAAGCCTGAGGATTCGGGGTAGACCCTTTAGAACGGAGATGAGGAGACATTCCTTCACCCAAAGAGTGGTGAGCCTGTGGAATTCATTACCACGGGAAGTAGTTGATGCCAAAACATTGAATGTATTCAAGAGGCGGCTGGATATCGCACTGTGGGCGAATGGGATCAAAGGTTATGGGGGAAAAAGCAGGATGAGGCTATTGAGTTGGATGAACAGCCATTATGGTGATGAATGGTGGAGCAGGCTCGAAGGGCAAATGGCCTCATCCTGTTCCAATCTCCGATATTTCTATGTTTCTGTGTAATGCACATGGACCTCTTGTTAAATCTGAATATTGGATTATAAGTTAGATATTGTAGATTGTTTGACTTTGCAGACTTTGCACAGTAAATTTTACGTTGTTTGATTCAAACCGTTGTTTATTCGCCCAGCGGGTAACTGGCATTTCAAACTTTTGTCTCCTCTCAGCACAACGTTACTGGTCATTAAACGGACCGAGAGAAAATCGAGTCAGGAGTCCTTTCATGGACAAGCACGGTGCAGAAAAAGAGCGATTGATCTGCACACAGCCAGTACCGAGCGGGAGAGTCAAGTCAATGCCTATCCCATTCGAAATACAGTGAGTAACAGAATAGTGAAAGGCCTGGATAGATTGGATGTGTAGAAGATGTCTCTATTATTCGGGGAGACTGGGACCCGAGGGCACAGCCTCAGAGTAAAGGGACAACCCTTCAGAACTGAGATGAGGAGGAATTTCTTCAGCCACAGGATGGTGAATCTGTGCAATTCATTCCCACAGGAGGCTGTGTGGAGGGAGGGTCAATGAGTGTAATTAAGACAGAGACAGATAGGTGCTTGATTGGCGACAGAATCAAAGGTTACGGGAGAATTGGGTTGAGAAACTTGTCAGCCATGATGGAATGGTGAAGCAGATTCGATGGACCAAATGGCCCAATTCTGCTCCTTGTGGTCTCATGACTTAAAAGGCTTTTGGATTGGGAGGAATACCAAGAGAACATAATTTTCAAAAGCACCCTGATCAGGTCAAGACCCTGTGATGAGCAACAGTCTAAAATCCAGGGGAATAGTGAACCTGCCACTCTCCAAATTAGTGTTACTGGTGATGAAATTATCCCCAGATCTGAAAATAATTTCATGAATGATGTTTGCTGGATTGTCTTTGTCCCCGCTGGCAGCTATTAGGTGACTTCACCGAGCCATTGGAGGATTGGTTCAGGTATAAATCTGTGTGCTGCTTCCAATGCATTACGCACAGCGCCAGTTGGAGGCTTGCTCTCGGGAAGTTTCAATAATGTCCGTGTAAAATGGGAACAACCAAATCTGTAGACATCACTGTGATTGGTTATCCAATTCTTGTCATTATCAGTATCCCTGGTGAGGAACAGGAAACAATTATTTATTTTAGAAAGCCCTGGTTTCGATGTGTTGTCTTTTTCTTTCCCCTTGCTGTCTGTCACTGACTCCACATTGACCATCGCTGCTCCAGTTCCTGGTGACAGTTTAGGCAAGAAAATAATCGTATTTTTCCTCATTTGCATGGATCTGGGGATCTGAGACAGAGTTTTGAGAGGATGTTGTGATTCACAGTGGACACTGATATCTGGGTGGATTGAGGAGAAATCCATGGACTCTGTCTTGGGAGCATCTGCCATTTCATGTGCATTGTGGTGAGCTTGATCACAGTTTGCCTGGAAACTCACATGCACCTCATGTTAATGATGTTAATGTGGCGGCACCATGATGGCACCGTGTTTAGCACTGCTGCCTCACAGCGGCAGGGACAGGGGTTCCATTCCCGGCTTGGGTGAATGTCTGTGTGGAAACTGCACGTTGTTCACTCTCTGCATGCGTCCTCCGGATGCTCCGCTTTCCCATAATGTCTGAAACACGTCCTGGTTAGTTCCATGAGTAATGCTAATTTTTCCCTCAGTGAACCCGAACAGGCACCAGAGTGTGGCGACTCGGGGAGTAATTTTATTTCCAATTTCTTACAGCCAACCTGATGGGGATTGTGGTCCTGTCCCGGGGAAGGTGCGGCCTCTCCAAAGGGATCACCTGTTATATGATCACCATGGCGATTGCCGATCTCCTGGTCTGCATTTTTAACGTCACCCTGATCGGCATCTTTCTCGACCATTTCCCGTATTCATTCCTGATGTACACCAGTGTGTGCAGTTTCATCGCTTTCATAGAAGTATCCAGCGTCCAACTGTCCGTCTGGTCCACAACATTATTTACTCTTGACCGTTTCGTAGCCATTTCTTGTCCAAAACTAAAATTAAAATACTGCACCAGGAGAACTGCCACTGTGATTCTCGCGGCCGTGAGTGTACTCAGTTTTGTCATGAATATCCCGATCTATTTCCGTTATGAGCCCTACTCTGTTGTTGCCAATGTGCAGTGGGGCTGCCGCACAGTGAAAGGATATTATTCTTCACCAGCATGGAGAGCTTTCAAGTGGGTCGCTAACCTCTCAGTCCCATTATTGCCATTCCCCTTGTTGCTGCTGTTGAATTCTCTCACAGTCCGGCACATCTTGATGGCCAGTAGGTCTCGCAGGGCCCTGAAGGCTCACGGCCCTGGGGAGGGCAGCAGTGACCCCGTGCTGAAGAGCAGAAGAATGACTATCGTCCTGCTCTTCACTGTCTCCGGGAGTTTTATGGTTCTGTGGATGCCAATCGTAATACTTCACCTCCTGTTCGACTTCACCGAGATACCTACCTTGGAAGGTGCCAGTTCACTTCATTTGGCAATGAGAATCACACTGCTGATTATGTATTCCAGCATCTGTACGAACACATGCATTTATATATTGACCCAGAGGAGGTTCCGGGAAGAGATTCTGAACATGGTGAAATATCCATTCATTCTACTGTTCAAATTCCTTCAGTAATTTTAGAATAATGAATTGCTTGGGAAGAGTGGATGTTGGGAAGATGTTTCCATTAGTTGGAGAAACTGGTATCCGAGGGCCCAGCCTCTTTTGAGAAAGATTGAGAAGCTGTGAACAGCGAGACTTGCTTCGATCCACTGGTCACTTGGTGAGGTCCAATTGAGATATCAAACAACAACTATTTCCCCAACCCCCTCATCTTTACCTTCCAATACTTAAGACCATAAAATGAAGGAGCAGATTTAGGCCGTTTTGCCCATCGAGTCTTCCCCGCCAATCGATCATGGTTGATATGTAGCTCAACGCCATTCTCCCGCCTTCTCCCTATAACCTTTGATCCCCGAAAGTCCCTTTTGAATCGAGATCAGGAGGAATTTCTTCAGCTGGGGGATGGTGAATTTGTGGAACTAATTGCCACAGAGAGCTGTGGAGGCCTGGTCGTTGAGTGTTTTTAATACAGTAATGGATAAGTTCTTGATTGGTTCGGGGATCAAAGGTTATAGGGAGAAGGCGGGAGAATGGGGTTGAGATACATATCAACCATGATCGATTGGCGGGGAAGACTCGATGGGCAAAACGGCCTAAATCTGCTCCTTTATTTTATGGTCTTAAGTATTGGAAGGTTAAGATGAGGGGGTTGGGGAAATAGTTGTTGTTTGATATCTCAATTGGACCTCACCAAGTGACCAGTAGATCGAAGCAAGTCTTGCTGTTCACAGCTTCTCAATCTTTCACAAAATCAGGGTTATTTTTTTGCTGAAGGAGTTTGGGCTAATATTTTTGTCCGAGGCACGTGTGGTTACCATTGACAGAAATTCAACGAGACTCACAACATAAACACAGTGGCTACAAGAGCAGGTTAGTGTTTCGGAATACTGCGGCAAGAATCTCACCACCTGACTCCCCAAAACCTATCCACCATCATCTATAAGGCACAAGTCAGGAGTGTGATGGAATATTCCCCACTTGCCTGGATGGGTCCAACAACACTCAAGAAACTTGACACCATCCAGGACAAATCTGCTCACTTGATTGGCACCATATCTGAAAGCATTCACTCCCTCCACCACCGACGCTCAGTAGCAGAAGTGTCTGTCATTTACAAGATGCACTGCAGCAATTCACCAAAGATCCTTAAACAGCACCTTCCAAATGCACGACCACCTCGAGCTGGAAGGACGTGGGCAGCAGATATATCTGAACACCACAACCTGCAAATTCCCTCCAAGGCACTCATCATCCTGACATGGAAATATAACACTCTTCCTTCACAGTCGCTGGGTCAAAATCCTGGAATTCCGTCCCCGAAGTCATTGTGGGTCAACCCACAGCACGTGGATTGCAGCGAATCAAAAAGGCAGCTCACCACCGCCTTCTCAACAGCAACTAGGGATGGGCAATAAATGGCTGCCCAGCCAGTGACAGCTATTTTTAAAAATTCATTGGTGGGACATGCGTGCTTTGATCATGCTAAATTCTGTGGAGTGCGGCCAATAGGGAATATTGACAGTAACTTCAATGCAGTGTGAATGTAAACCTCCTAATAAATAAATTACAAGAATTGTTTAACTGAATAAAATATGCAGATTCGGTCAGAGTTAGTGTGGATGATTTATTTGGAATCGAATCGCAATGTTTTCCTGGAAGGAGAAATGTGTCCGTGTGAGAAAGCAGCAATCCAGCCTCTTCAGCTGTTTCACAACTGCTGGGGGGGACCCGATGTTAATTTTAACTTTCGGCTGTGTCAGAGAGCTGGCCTCCAAATCCAATTACCTTCCCCATCAACAGAGAGGAAAATCAGTCACAGTGGGTGGCCAATTCCATATCCGGTGTACAGCTTCACTGAGAGTTGAAGTGAACTCACGTCCCCAATGCTGAAGTCTTCTCCATTGACTTAAACAGTCTGTCAGTCCCAGTGTTGGTGTTAGCCACTTAGCTCAGGTGGCTGGCCCAATGGATCGTGATGCAGAGCGATGCCAACAGCGTGGGTTCAATTTCCGGACTGGCTGGCGATATCCATGAAGGC
The DNA here is from genome assembly GCF_964213995.1 of Mustelus asterias. Classification (NCBI taxonomy): domain Eukaryota; kingdom Metazoa; phylum Chordata; class Chondrichthyes; order Carcharhiniformes; family Triakidae; genus Mustelus; species Mustelus asterias. Next base: position 11,032,088 of record NC_135808.1, read on the forward strand.
CCATGGTGTGGTAGCCCTCAGGTTAAATCACAACCAGTCACCTCTCACCCAAAAAGGGGAGAGCAGCCTATGGTCACCTGGGACTATGGTGACGTTACATTATAGTTTGGCACTGAGAACTGCACCCAATGCTCCAGCTGAGATCCAACCGGTGTCTGGGAGGACAGAGGAGGTCTCGATTTAAGGTATTCTCTGAAAGACAGCACCGGTGGAAGTGCAGCACCCTCTCAGTGCTGGGATGGAGTGCCAGCATTCATCATTGACTTCAAGTCCTGGCCATGGACTGTAACCCACCACATTCTCACCAAGTGCTGAGGGGATTTGCTCTGCCAGCGTGTGGTTTTTAATTGGGTAAATTAGTGGCATGCTTTGGAATGAGGGATCTGGAAAAAAATTCGGGAAGAATTTCCCAGGAGACTGAGGGAATTCAACATGTCCGCTGCGGCTCTCACCAATTTTTCCAGCTGAAACATAGAAAGCACCCTTTCCGGATGTATCACAGCTTAGTATGGCTGCAGCTCTGACCAAGACCACAAGAAACTACAAAGAGTCGTGAATGTCGCCCAGTCCAGCACACACTACATTGACTCCGTCTCCACTTCCCGCTGTCTTGGAAAAGCAGCCAGCGTAATTAAGGACCCCACATTCCCCACACATACTCTCTTCCACGTACTTCCATTGGGAAAATGATACACAAGTCTGAGGACACAAGAGCAACTTCTTCCCTGCTTCCATCAGACTTTCGAATGGACATTCCATATATTAAGTTGATCTTTCTCTACAGCCCAGCTATGATTATAACACTACATTCGGCACCCTCTTTTTTCCTCCTCCCCTATGTACTCTATGTACTGTACGCTTTGTGTAGCGTGCAACAAACATTCATTTTCACTGGGAAGTATTTTCCATCCCCGTTTGTCCCTAAACCGGAAAATCCCGCCCAAGGTCAACGGATGTGTCCCTCACCAGCTCTGATTCCCCAGATGGGCGGGCGGATAAAACTCCAGTCATTGTATCCCAATGTGTGTGACATTAATAAATCAAATCAAATTAAAATCAAGTCTAACTGGTTCTATCCTCTGACTCTACGGCCCACTGCTAGCACTACATTCCTCTTAACTGCTTGAATGACTTCCTATCCCATGGTGTACTGGTCAGTTATCCATTGATGAATAAATCCAAGGCGGACAGTGATGGATTTCTGGATTTTTAGAGAGTCACTGTATATTGGGGAATGAGATGGGAAGTAGTGTAGAGGAAGGAGATCATGCTGATTGTATTAAATGGTGGAGCAGCAGGCTGGTGGGGCCATGTAGTCTACTCCAGCTCCTATTTCTTATGAAGTTATGCCGTCATGTTCTCCTATTACTTTCAAGAAATAACAATACTATTCAGTCGGCTGTGACCACTACATTGGGAGATTTGCAATAATTTGCAATAAACACTCACTGTGTTGAATCTGTCACTGCAGAAACGTTGAAGCAAACGGACAACAATGGGCTGTGTTTTTCACCTATCGGGCAGTCAATGGGCCCAGAAGTGGCCACGAAGCCAACAAGTGTGAAAGTGGTGCTGTGTAAGGCTGATTGCTGGTGGGGAGGGCAGGGAGAGGGTGCTGAGAAAAGTGAGGGTGCGGGTTGGCCTTTCCACGGTGCTCCCTGTTGCAAAGTTAGAATTTGGTGTTTGTGAAATTGTAAACAAATTGTAAATCACTCAGTGGGGGCGGGGGTGGGGGGGGACATGTGGGGGGTGGGGGACGGCGGGGAGAAGCATTGCATGGTCCCGTTAAAAGGTGGCGCTTTTTCTGTACTTCGAGATTTTTAAAAATTCAAGTGCATGGAGAGCCCAAAATGAAACATTTATATCGAAAGGCCAAGCAGCAGTGTTACCAAGACAACAGGTTTTTGAATTCAGCCAATCAATTTCAATCAGGCACTCAGATAAAACACAACCTATTAAATTTAAATCTGATGGATTAACAACCTAGGACAAATCCTATTGGGGGAAATATTGACATGTCATCACGGGCATAAAAGAAGGGGCAGTGGGACAAAGAAGAGAGAGCAACTGCCAACTGCCAGAGTTAACAACTCTCTGCTCAGCTCTCTCTTTCTCTCTCTCTCTCTTTCTCTCCCTCTCTCTCTCGAGAGAGAATTGTTTGCATTTTTAGCTTCAACTGTGTCTTAAAGAAAGCGCCATCGAGATAGCAAAGGTATCAAAGAAGAACAACGTTATCAACAGAAGAATCAACAGAGAAGGCCCAGAATATTACAGAAGATGCCAAACCTGGTTGTAATTTTGAGAGCGACTAAATTCTGTTTTGTTCATGAGTGGGAATTGTATTTATCTGACTTGCAACCATTATAATCTTGCTTATTCGGGAATATTTAATAGTTTAATGAATTTGTTCAATGTCAGTTCATAAATAAATTGTTACGTGTTGATGTTAGACTGAGTGTCAGGGATTTATTTTTATTTAACCACGAGAAGTTGCTGAAGAGCAGGTCATACCACTTCACACGCACCTTTTAGAGATTATCGGGCGAGGTACTCCTCTTTGAATGTTTCGGTGTGAGTTCACAGAGGGGGGATTGACCTCTGCTTTACAACATCCCCCAGGGGGAGAGACACAGCAGAGCTGTCTCAGGGAGCCCCTGACCCATTGAAAACAAAATAACAAATGAAACAATTATGTCTGGGCAGCGTGTGTGATGATAGTGTAACATGCCGAGAGATGTGTACAGAAATGTTGTTTTCCTATGTTAAGGGGACTGTTTTAAAGTTCAGTTCCTTACTGCAGGTAGTCGGTATGTCTTGAAGGATTACAGCTCGGATACTGCGAGAGCAGGATAATTACTCATTTTAGCTATGTGGTGCTTACTTACGAAAGACATAACAGACATTTGTTTACAAAGGCACATGGTCCCTGTGGTTTACATTAAAGGAGTAGAAGGTGCTTTAGATTGAGAGGATCATGTGATACTGTGGTTAATTGAAGCAGCTAGTTATGTAGCAAAGGAAAAAAAACACAGCTTTCAGTTCTGGCTGGGGTTTATTTAAAGGCAGAGGACTAAAAGATTTGTGTGACTTAAAATCACTCTCTGAAAACTTTGAGACTGATAGCAAGTATACTTAGGGTTGCCAACTGTATTTAAAGTTGTTCTTGAGACAATAAGAAGAATGTTGCTTATTTGGAACTGAAATAATGTTAAGTTAGCAATCAGAGCTGCTTCTTTTACGTGTTGTTCAATGGGTAATATTTAAGCAGCTTCATTGATTAGAGTTATCGTTAAACTGTGGTGACTAATCAAGTTTTTTTCCGATAAAAGGGGTAAAGTGATTCGGATATCAACTCTCAATCAAGCATCAAAAATTTTCTTGCTGCTCTTTCTTCCTTTATTATTGTTTGCAAAGGCCATGATAAATTCTCCCTCAGTGTACCCGAGCAGACGCCGGAGTGTGGCAACCAGACAATTTTCACAGTAACTTCATTGTGGTATTAATGTAAGCCGACTTGTGACAATCTGGATAAGAGATGTGTAATAATGCGTGCTCAGACTTCATCACCCAAGTATTTATTAACAAGGAAAAGCTTGCACAGAGGCTTGCAGCCCCCTCCCCCTCCACCCCCAGCAGCTATGGGAGTGGCCCACCGGCTGCCCCAGTTCCTACATGTCTTCTAGGTGCCTTCTAGATGTCTGGGCTGATAAAATTCCTGGCACTGTATCCCAATACCTGTGACATTAATAAATCAAAAGAATTCGAAATCAAATCAACTGTGTCCATCCTCTAACTATATGGCCCTCTGCTAGCACTACATTCCTCTTAACTGCTTGAATGGCTTCCTGCACCATGGTGTCCTGGTCAACTATCCATCGATGAACAAATCCAAATTTGAGAGAGACGGATCTCTGGAAGTTTAGAGAGTCAGTGGATATTGGGGAATGAGATGGGAAGTAGAGTAGAGGAAGGAGATCATGCTGATTGCATTCAATGGTGGAGCAGCAGGCTGGTGGGGCCATATAGTCTACTCCTGCTCCTATTTCTTATGATCTGATGACGTTGTATTCTCCTATTTCTTTCAAGAAATAACAATATTATTCAGTCGGATGTGACCACTACATTGGGAGATTTACAATAATGTTTTAAGACTCACTCTGTTGAATCTGTCACCAGAGAAACCCATTGAAACAAACGGTTAACAATGGCCTGAATTTTTCACCTGTCGGGAGGTCAACAGGCCCAGAAGCAGCCACGAATCCAGCAAGTGTGAAACTGGCTCTGTGTGAGGCTGATTGCTGCCGGGGAGGGCAGGTAGAGGTTGGTTGCTGAGAAAAGGGAAGGTGCGGCCTGGTCTTTCCAGTGTGCTACCTCAGGGAGACAGACACTGCAGAGCTTTCCAGGGAGCCCCTGACCCATTGAAAAAGAATATATAGTTCATTAATGAGTCACAATTAGGCTGCAATGAAGTTGCTGTGAAAAATCTCCTCGTTGCCATACTCCAGCGCCTGGTCGGGTACACTGAAGGAGAATTTAGTAAGGCCAATGCATGTAACCAGCAAATCTTTCGGACTGTGGGAGTAAACCAGAGAATTTGGAGGAATCCCAGGTAGACATGGATGGAACATGCAGAATCCGCACAGTCACCCAAACCGGGAATCGAACCTAGGTCCCTGGCGCTGTGAGGCAGCAGTGCTAACCACTGTGCGACTGAAAAATTATGCCTGGGCAGCTTATGTTATAATAGTGTAATATTCCTATTGATATATACATATATATTGTTTTTGTATGTTAACGGGACTGTTTTAATGTTCAGTTACTTACCACAGGTAGTTAGTTTGTCCTGAGGGAATACAGTTCAGATGCTGGGAGAGCAAGAGAATTATTCATTTCAGCCATGTCATATCTACTTAGGAGACAGTTAACAAACTTTAGTTTCCAAAAATAAAAGGTCCTCTGGGGTTTTAATTAAAGGAATGAAGGTCGGTTTAGATTGACAGGTTCATGTGATACTGTGGCCAATGGAAGCTGCTAGGTACATAAGCAAAGGCAAAACCAGCATTCAGTTCTGGCTGCGGTTTGCTTAAAGACAGAGAGATAGAAGCTTCAGCGCAACTCAAAATCTCTCTCTGAAAGCTTCGAGACTGACTACACTCTTATAGCAAATATACGTTTGGTTGCTAAATGTATTTGAAGTTATTTTTGAGTCTGTAAGAAGAATGCTGCTTATTTGGAAGTGAAATATTGATAAAGTAGAAATTAGAGTTGTTTCTTTTCAATGTTGTTCCATGGATAATATTTGAGCCGCCTCATTGTTAGAGTTATCGGTAAACTATGGTGTTAAATAAAGTTTGTTTTGTTCTGAAAAATGTAAAGTCATTCGAACACCAACTCTCAGTAAAGCATCAAAACACTGCTTGCTGTTCTTTCTCCTGTTATTATTGCTTTATTGCCTCCTCTGGATAGGGGATGTGTCACGGTGCAAGCTCAGACCTCATCACACCAGCATTTATTAACAAGGAAAAGCTTGCACAGAGGCTTGCACCCTACACCCCCTCCACCCCAGCACCTATGGGAGCAGCCCACTGGCAGCCCCGAATCCTACATATCTGCTATGTGCCTTCTACATGTCTTCTTCCGTGGGGTGATTACCCACTCTCTGTCCCAATTGGTCACTCCAGTCAGGTGACCCTCTTCTGCACTCAAAGGAATAATTACCACATGATGTTACCATTGCAAAACTGCCAGAACCTTCCGTAACAAGTTCAGATGTGCGTGAAATTAAAAAAGGAAACTTTGGACATGCATCCTGGTGAAACAGTATTTGGCACTGCTGCCTCATAGCTCCAAGGACCCGGGTATGATTCCAGGCTTGGGTCACTGTCTGTGTGGAGTTTGCATGCTCTCCCGGTGACTGCAAGGATTCCTCCGGGTGCTCCGGTTTCCTCCCACAGTCCGAAAGATCTGCTGGTTCGATGCATTGACCATGACAAATTCTCCCTCAGCGTACCCAAATAGGCGCTGGAGTGTGGCGACGAGGGGATTTTCCCAGTGATTTCATTGCAGTGTTAATGTAAGCCTCCTTGTGGCACAAATAAATAGATAAAAGTTTGTGCGATGTTTTGATCGATGGATGCGCGAGAGTCAGACGTGCACCCACCAGCAATCAAGAAGATCATTTAAATTAATTATCCATCAATTGATCAGAATTTTACATTGCCCTTCTGACTTTGCAGCGGGCGGATGTTCCGATTGACAAGGCAGCTTTTACGGTTAAGCTGCATCCTGGATCCAGGGCAGGGTGAAAGGTGAGGCTTGAAATAAATTCACCAATGTGCCTGGGGACTGAGGTCTGTGAATGATCTTGTGTTCGTGCCCTGGAGCAGAATCCCAAATTACATCAGGAAGCCAGATTAGACCCCAGCAACTTTTCTGTTTTGGCATTAATGTGAGGATTGTGTGCTTCACTCCAGGAACAATTATAACAACAAATTAGGGACTCCAACCACATTCCATCGACTACCATCAACACAGTTAAAATATAGACCACCTCCTCCGACTAACTTGGAGCGACCCCACTGTTGAATGCACTACAGAACCTGTCATTCATATATCACTGTTCACATACAAAACTACCCCGTGGAAGGTCGTGACACTGTGTGATAACAGACTCTGAGCCAAAGGGCCAAGCGCACCACACTGCACATTAAATGGCAGACGCGACCAAGTCAAATTCCACGGATTTCTCAGCAAGCCACCCAGATGTCAGTGACCGCTGTGAGTCACAACATCTCGTTAAAACTCTGTCTCCCTCAGGACAGGATTCGACCCTTTACTTTGGAAGATCTAGATCTCTGAGTTCCCTCAAAAGCCACTCCGACTCGGACTGTCTCAGCCTTGCGATGGTTTCATGGGTGCGATGAGTGACAAAAATGCATTTCAACATGACCTTGTAGGAGGAAACGAGGGTGAAAGGCGGTGTGATTTATGGAAGGATTTCCCGTGAGTTAAGTCACTCCACATATCTTTGTATCATCTGCAAACTTAGCAACAGTGCCTTCAGTTCCTTCCTCCAAATCGTTAATGTGTATTGTGAACATTTGTGGTCCCAGCACTGAACCCTGAGCCACACCACTAGTCACCGGCTGCCATCCTGAAAAAAACCCCTTTATCCCTGCTCTCTGCTTTCTGCCAGTCAGCCAATCCTCTCTCCATGCCAGGGTCTTACCCTTACACCATGGGCTCTGAACTTATTTAACAGTCTCCTATGCGGCACCTTGTCAAAGGCCTTTTGGAAATCGAAATAAGTCACGTCCAATGGTTCTCCTTATCTAACTTCCATGAAACCTCCTCAAAGAACCCAACAGATTTGTCAGACATGACCTCCCCTTGCCGAAGCCATGCTGACTCAATTCAAGTACTCCAGGATCTCATCTTTAATAATGGCCTCTAAAATGTTGCCAATGACCAAAATCAGGCTAACCGGCCTGTAATTTCCCGTCTGCTGCCTCCCTCCCTTCTCAAACATCGGTGTTACATTAGCTACTTCCCAGTCCTCTGGGACCCTCCCTGTCTCCAGTGATTCCTGAAAGATCACCACCAATGCCTCCACAATTTCCTCAGCTATCTCATTTGGAATCCTGACGTGTTGTCCACCTGGTTCAGGTGATTTATCCACCTTCAGACCTTTCAGTTTTCCCACAATCCTTTCCTTAGTGATGGTCACTACACTCACCTGTGCCCCCTGATTCTCCTGAAGCTCTGGCATCCCATTGGTGTCTTCCACCGTGAAGACTGATGCAAAGGAACTGTTCAATTCCTCTGTCATTTCTTTGTTTCCTATTATTCTCCAGCCTCCTTTTCCGGTGGTCAAATGTCTATGTTTGTCTCTCTCTTACCTTTTATATATTGTAAAAAAACTCTTCCTATCTTCTTTTATATTACTAGCGAGCTTACACGCATATTTCATCTTCTCCCCCCTTATTGCCTTTTTAGTTATCCTCTGCTCGCTTTTAAAGGCGTCCCAATCCTCTGGTTGCTCCTAATCCTCGCCACGTTGTATGATTTTTCTTGTGCTTTTATTTTGTCCTTGACTTCCCTCGTCAGCTATGGATGCCTTGTCCTCCCCTTCGCATGTTTCCACCTCCTTGGGATGAATTTCTGTTGTGCCTCCTGAATAACCCCCGAAACTCCTGCCATTGCTGTTCTACTGTCTTCCCTGCTGGGCTCCCTTTCCAATCAACTCTGGCCACCTCCTCCCTCATGTCTTTCCCGTTGCCCTTATTTCATTGTAATACCGTTACAGCTGATTCCAGCTTCTCCCTCTCAAACTTCAGGTTAAATTCTATCATATTGTGGTCACTGCTCCCTAAGGGTTCCTTCACCTTAAGTGCCCGAATCAAGTCTGCCTTATTACATATCACCAAATACAGAACTGGCTGTTCCCGAGCAGGCTCTGTCACAAACTGCTCCAAAAAAAATCTCCTGGACATTCCACAAATTCCTTTCCTTGGGATCCACCACCTCCCTGATTTTCCCAGTACACCTGCATATTGAAGTCCCCATGATTATTGTAATATTGCCTTTTTTGGGTGCCTTTTCTATCTCCCGATTTATTTTTTGCCCCACATCATGACGACTGCTCGGGGACTGTACATAATTACCATCCGGGTCTTTTTACCTTTGCGATTCCTCAACTCTACCCACAGAGATTCTATGCCTTCTGATCCGAAATCGCTTCTTGTTATCGATTTAACTTCATTCCTGAAGAACAATGCAACCCCGCCCCCTTTGCCCATCTGCCTGTTCTTTCAATAGGGCACATATCGCTGGATATTTAGATCCCCGCCCTGATCCCCTTGCAGCCACGTCTCTGTGATGCCGACATCATCATATCGGCCAACCTCAATGTGTGCAACAAGCTCATTTACCTTGTTCCGTGTACTGCACACATTTCGGTAAAACACCTTCAGTCCTGTATTGACCACCTCCCTTCTCATATTTGTCATCTTTTTTGCTCTGCCGGAGGTTAGTTTCCTGTCACCTTCTATAATCTCTGTTCTATTACGTGGCCTTGAAACTTTAGTTAACCTATCCTGAGCCCTCGGCTCCGTCAACTGGTTGAAAGACGTCATCATTAACTTGCACTTCTAACCTCTCGTTTAACTTTGATTTTCTAATGCTCCATATAAATGAACCCTCCCCCCGCCTCCCCCCACCAGCACCACCCCCCCCCCCCCCCCCAACACCCCCCCCCCCCCCACGCCCCCCGCCCCCCCTCCCCCCCCCCCCCCGCTTTTTAGTTTAAAACCCTGTCTACTGCCCTAATTATACGATGCTCCAGCACTCTGGTCCCAGCATGATTCAGATGAAGTCTGTCCCATCGGAACAGTCCTCTCTTTCCCAGTACTTCCCCAATTCAAACGCACTCTTCCCACACCAATCTTACAGCCATGCATTTAGCACCTTAATGTTATTGATCCTGTGCCAATTAGCGAGAGGCTCAGTTAGTAATCCAGAGATTATTATTTTTTCAGTTCTGCTTTTGAATTTAGCTCCCAGCTGTTCACAATCTCTTAGCAGAACCTTTGTTCCTGTTCTACCAATGTCATTGGTAGCTCCGTGGACCACGATAACTGGGTCTTTTCCCTCCCACTCCAAGTTCCTCTGCAGCTCAGATGAGATATCCCGAACCCGAGCACCAGGCAGGCAACACAAACTTCGGGATTCTCGATACTGGTCACAGAGAACAGTGTCAATGCCCCCTAGCTATCCTATTCCCCAATTACGACTACATTTCTTTCTTCTCCCCCCCGCCGCCCCCCCACCCCCCCGCCCCACCGCTTGAAAGGCTCCCTGTGCCACGGTGCTGTGGTCAGTTTGCTCATCCTCCCTGCAGTACCCATTCCCGTCCACACAGGGAGCAAGAATCTCAAACCCGTTGGACAAGTTCAGGGACTGAGGCTCCTGCAACCCTACCTCTTGGATCCCTCGACCTACCTCACTCGCAGCCACACCCTCCTGTCCCGGACCACTGGCCGAATTGAAGGTATTTAATCTAAGGGGTGTGACTGCCTCCTGGAACACAGTGTCCAGGTATCTCTCCCCCTCCCTGATGTGTCTCAGTGTTCGAAGCTCAGAATCCAACTCATCCACTCTGAGCTAGAGTACCTCAAGCAACCAACAATTACTACAGATGTGCTCCATGGGAACCACAATGGGGTCCACAAGCTCCCACATCATGCATGAACAGCACATCACCTGACCATCCATCTCTATTTTAATGTTTAATTTGGGTTAGATATTTTTTAAATTATATATCTCTGGATTGTCTCAGTCTCAACACAATTTCTAACCAGTAATTTAAATGGACTTTCCAATTTAGCACAGCTCCCTGTTAGCCAATCAAATCACAGCAATCCTCAGATGTCACTTCAAAGTTTTTTGAGTCCTAACTCACTGTCAGTTTCAGAGAATCACGAGTAACACTTCCTTACCAATCAGCACTCTCCCTTTGGCCTCTGCTGCCTGTTTCACCCAACTCCCTGTTTCATCCAGCTCCAAAAGCGCTCCTCACAGCCAGGCAGCACTCACCTTGCAGACCATGATACAGTAAAATAAAGTTGGTTTATTAGTCACCAGTAAGGCTTACATTAACACTGCAATGAAGTTACTGTGAAATTCCCCTTGTCGCCGCCCCAGCGCCTGTTCGGGTCAATGCACCCTAACCAGGACATCTTTCAGACAGTGGGAGGACACAGGAACACGCGGAGGAAACACATGCAGACACGGGGAGAACATGCAGACTCCACACAGACAGTGACACAAGCCATTGTGCCGCCCATTGTGCCATCGTGCAGCCCTTGCGGGAAGGATGCTATAACTGTAACACGATCAGCAATGAACAGTTTCGGATGAAGTTTATGGAATGATCTGGATGTAAGATCAGCCCTGAATTCCATTAAGTTTACAGTTTAATTTATTTATTAGTGTCTCAAGTAGGCTTACATTAACATTGCAATGAAGTTAGTGTGAACATCCCCTGGTAACCACACTCTGGTGCTTGTTTGGGTACACTGAGGGAGAATTCAGCATGGCCAATGCACCCGAACCCTCACGTCTTTCAGACTGTGGGAGAAACCCAGAGAACCCACTGGCATTTCAAACTTCTATCTACTCGAAGCACAACGTTACTGGTCACCGAGCAAACCACGAGGAAAGCGAGTCTGGAGTTCTTTCATGGACAGGCTCAGCGCAGAAAGAGAGCAATTGACCTGAACAAAGCCAATATCCAGCAGGTGAGTCAAGTCAATGCCTGTCCTACTTGAAATACAGTGAGTAGCAGAATACTGAAAGGCCTGGATAGAGTGGACACGGGGAGGATGTTTCCATTATCAGGAGAGACGAGGATCCGAGGGCACAGCCTCAGAGTAAAGGGACGACCCTTCAGAACCGAGATGAGGAGGAATTTCTTCAGAGAGAGGCTGGTGAATCTGTGCAATTCATTCCCAACAAAAGGCTGTGTGAAGGGAGGGTCAATGAGTCTATTTGAGACAGAAATTGATAGGTGCTTGACTCGTGAAGGTATCAAAGGTTACGGGAGAATGGGGTTGAAAAATTTATCAGCCATGATGGAATGGCGAAGCAGACTCGATGGGCCAAATGGCCTAATTCTGCTCCTTGTGGTCTTCTGATCTAAAAGGCCGTTGGATTGGGAGGAATACCAAGAGAATGGTAATTATAGACCGGTTAGTCTGACTTCGGTGGTTGGTAAATTGATGGAAAAGGTCCTTAGGGATGGGATTTACGACCATTTAGAAAGATGGGGATTAATCCGGGATAGTCAGCACGGATTTGTGAAGGGCAAATCGTGCCTCACAAATTTGATAGAATTTTTTGAGGAGGTAACTAGGTGTGTTGATGAAGGTAGGGCGGTTGATGTCATATACATGGATTTTAGTAAGGCGTTTGATAAGGTCCCCCATGGTCGGCTTATGATGAAAGTAAGGAGGTGTGGGATAGAGGGAACGTTGGCCGATTGGATAGGTAACTGGCTATCTGATCGAAGACAGAGGGTGGTGGTGGATGGAAAATTTTCGGACTGGAGGCAGGTTGCCAGCGGAGTGCCGCAGGGATCGGTGCTTGGTCCTCTGCTCTTTGTGATTTTTATTAATGACTTAGAGGAGGGGGCTGAAGGGTGGATCAGTAAATTTGCTGATGACACTAAGATTGGTGGAGTAGTGGATGAGGTGGAGGGGTGCTGTAGGCTGCAAAGAGACATAGATAGGATGCAAAGCTGGGCTGAAAAATGGCAAATGGAGTTTAACCCTGATAAATGTGAGGTGATTCATTTTGGTAGGACAAATTTAAATGTGGATTACAGGGTCAAAGGTAGGGTTCTGAAGACTGTGGAGGAACAGAGAGATCTTGGGGTCCATATCCACAGATCTCTAAAGGTTGCCACTCAAGTGGATAGAGCTGTGAAGAAGGCATATAGTGTGTTAGCTTTTATTAACAGGGGGTTGGAGTTTAAGAGCCGTGGGGTTATGCTGCAACTGTACAGGACCTTGGTGAGACCGCATTTGGAATATTGCGTGCAGTTCTGGTCACCTCACTATAAGAAAGATGTGGAAGCGCTGGAAAGAGTGCAGAGGAGATTTACCAGGATGCTGCCTGGTTTGGAGTGTCGGTCTTATGAGGAAAGGTTGAGGGAGCTGGGGCTGTTCTCTCTGGAGCGGAGGAGATTGAGGGGAGACTTAATAGAGGTTTATAAAATGATGAAGGGGATAGATCGAGTGAACGTTCAAAGACTATTTCCTCGGGTGGATGGAGCTATTACAAGGGGGCATAACTATAGGGTTCATGGTGGGAGATATAGGAAGGATATCAGAGGTAGGTTCTTCACGCAGAGAGTGGTTGGGTTGTGGAATGGACTGCCTGCAGTGATAGTGGAGTCAGACACTTTAGGATCATTTAAGCGGTTATTGGATAGGCACATGGAGCACACCAGGATGGTAGGGAGTGGGATAGCTTGATCTTGGTTTCAGATGAAGGTCGGCACAACATCGTGGGCCGAAGGGCCTGTTCTGTGCTGTACTGTTCTATGTTCTATGTTAACGTAATTCTCGAAAGTACCCTGATGCCGTCCAGACACTGTGACGAGCAGCAGTCTAAAAGCCACTGCGACTCTCCCAATTATGTTAGTGGTGATGAAATTATCCACTGATCTGAAAATCATTTCATTCATGATGTTTGCTGGATTGTCTGTGTCGCTGCTGGCAGCTGTTAGGTAACTTCACCGAGCCATTGGAGGATTGGTTCAGGTATAAATCTGTGTGCTGCTTCCAATGCATTACGCACAGCGCCAGTTGGAGGCTTGCTCTCGGGAAGTTTCAATAATCTCCGTGTAAAATGGGAACAACCAAACCTGTAGGTATCACTGTGATTGGTTATCCAATTCTTGTCATTATCAGTATCCCTGGTGAGTAACAGGAAACAACTATTTATTTTGGAAAGCCCTGGTTTCGATGTGTTGTCTTTTCCTTTCCCCTTGCTGTCTGTCACTGACTCCACGTTGACCATCGCTGCTCCAGTTTCTGGTGACAGTTCAGCCAAGAATATAATTGTACATTTTCTTTTTTGCATGGATCTGCGGATCTGAGAGAGAATATTAACAACGTCTTGTGATTCACAAAGGGCACTGACATCTGGGTGGGTAGATGAGAAATCCATGTAATCTGTCTTGGTCGCATTTACCATTTGATGTGCAGTGTGGTTTGTTGCACTACAGTTTGCCTGTTAACTCACATCAACCTCATGTCAATTGTGTTAATCGTCTCAATGTGGAGGAACGGTGACACAGTTTTAGCACTGTTGCCTCACAGAAGCAGGGATCTCTGTTCGATTCCCGGCTTGGCTGAATGTCTGTGTGGTGTCTGCACATTCTCCCCGTGTCTGCGTGGGTTTCCTCTGGTTGCTCTGGTTTGCTCCCAGACTCCAAAGATTTCGGTGAATTGGCTGTGCTAAATTCTCCCTCAGTGAACCCGAACAGGAGCCGGAGTGTGGCAACTCGGGGAGTAATTTTATTTCCAATTTCTTACAGCTAACCTGATGGCGATTGTGGTCCTGTCCCGGGGAAGGTGCGGCCTCTGCAAAGCGATCACCTGTTATATGATCACCATGGCGATTGCCGATCTCCTGGTCTGCATTTTTAACGTCACCCTGATAGGCATCTTTCTCCATCATTTCCCGTATTCATTCTTGATGTACACCAGTGTCTGCCGTGTCACCTCTTTCATGCAAGTATCCAGCGTCCAGTTGTCCGTCTGGTCCACAACATTATTTACTCTTGACCGTTTCGTAGCCATTTGTTGTCCAAAACTAAAATTAAAATACTGCACCAGGAGAACTGCCACTGTGATTCTAGCGGCCGTGAGTGTACTCAGTTTTGTCATGAACATTCCGGTCTATTTCCGTTATGAGCCCTACTCTGTTGTTGCCAATGTGCAGTGGGGCTGCCGCACAGTGAAAGGATACGTTTCTTCACCAGCATGGAGAGTTTACAAGTGGGTCGCTAACCTCTCAGTCCCATTATTGCCATTCCCCTTGTTGCTGCTGTTGAATTATCTCACCGTCCGGCACATCTTGGTGGCCAGTAGGTCTCGCAGGGCCCTGAAGGCTCACGGCCCTGGGGAGGGCAGCAGTGACCCCGTGTTGAAGAGCAGAAGAACGACTATCGTCCTGCTCTTCACTGTCTCCGGGAGCTTTATGGTTCTGTGGACACCAGTCGTAATGCTTCACCTCCTCTTCGACTTCACCGAGATACGTACCTTGGAAGGTGCCATTTCGCTTCACTTGGCAATGAGAATCACACTACTGCTCATGTATTGCAGCACCTGTACGAACACATGCATTTATATATTGACCCAGAGGAGGTTCCGGGAAGAGATTCTGAACATGGTGAAATATCCATTGATTCTCCTGTTCAAATTCCTGAAGTAATTTTAGAATAATGAAAATCCTGGATCGAGTGGACGTGGGGAAGATGTTTCCATGAGTTGTAGTGACTGGGATCGGAGGCCCCAGCCTCGGAGGAAAGGGATAACCCATTAGAATCGAGGTCAGGAGTAATTTCTTCAGCCACAGGGTGGTGAATCTGTGGAACTCATTGCCACAGAGGGCTGTGGAGGCCTGGTTATTGAGTGTTTCTAATACAAAAATAGATAGGTTCTTGACTAGTAAGGGGATCAAAGGTTGCAGGGAGAAGGCAGGGGAATGGGGTTGAGAAACATATCAGCCATGATCGAATGGCAGAGAAGGCACGGTGGCCCGAATAGCCTGATTCTGCTCCTATAATCTATGGTCTTAAGTATTGGAAGGTTGAGATGAGGGGGTTGGGGACCTAGTTGTTGTTTGATATCTCAATTGGACCTCACCAAGTGACCAGAAGATCGAGGCATATCTCGCTGATTATGGCTTCTCAATCTTTCACAAAATCAGGGTTTTCTTTGAGCTGAAGGAATGTGGACTAATATTGTTCTCCTCGGCACATGTGGTTACAATTGACCTGAAACTCAACTGCACTCACCACATAAACACAGTGGTTACAAGAGCAGGTAAAAGACTAGGAATACTGCAGCGAGAAACTTACCCCCTGAGTTCCCAAAGCCTATCCACCATCTACAAGGCAGAGGTCAGGAGTTTGATGGAATATTCCCCGCTTGCCTGGATGGGTGTGGTTCCAACAACACTCAAGACACTCGACACGATCCGGGACAAATCTACCCGTTTGATTGGCACCATATCTAAAAGCATTCACTCCCTCCACCACCGACGCTCAGGAGCAGAAGTGTCCACCATTACAAGATGCACTGCAGCAATTCACCAAAAAATCCTTCGACAGCACCTTCCAAATCCACGACCACTTCCAGCTGGAAGGACCGGGGCAGCAGGTACATGGGAACACCACCACCTGCAAGTTCCCCTCCAAGCCACTCAGCATCCTGACTTTTAAATATATCGCCATTCCTTCACAGTCACTGGATCAAAATCCTGGAATTCCCTCCCTAACGGCACTGTGGGTGAATCCACAGCATGTGGACTGCAGCGATTCAAGAAGGCATCTCACCGCCACCTTCTCTCGGTCAACTAGGATTGGACAATAAATGCTGGCCCAGCCAGTGACACCGAATTGTTAAAATTCATTTGTGGGACATACATGCATTGTCAATGCTAAATTCTCCGGAGTGCGGCCAATTGGTGATTATAACAGTAACTTCATTGCAGTGTTAATGTAAGCCTATGTGTAACACGAATAAATAAACTGCAAACGTATTTTAACTGAATAAAATATACAGATTCGATCAGAGTTAATGTGGATTTTTAAAAAACTGAATCACAAGGCTTTCCTGGAAGGAGAAATGTGTCCGTGTGAGAAAGCAGCAATCCAGCCTCTTCAGCTGTTTCACAACTGCTGGGGGGGACCCGATGTTAATTTTAACTTTCGGCTGTGTCGGAGAGCTGGCCTCCAAATCCAATTACCTTCCCCATCAACAGAGAGGAAAATCAGTCACCGTGGGTGGCCAATTCCATATCCGGTGTACAGCTTTACCGAGAGTTGAAGTGAACCCATGTCACCAATGATGAAGTCTTCTCCATTGACTTGAACCGCCTGTCAGTCCCACTCCTGGTGTTAGCCACTTAGCTCAGGTGGCTGGCCGGCTGGTTAGTGATGCAGAGCGATGCTAACAGCGAGGGTTCAATTCCCATATTGGCTGAGGTTATCCATGAAGGCCGTGCCTTGCCCCTCGCCTGAGGTGGGGCAACTTTCAGGTTAAATCACCACGAGTCACCTCTTCGCCTCAAAGGGGAGAACAGCCTATGGTCACCTGGGACTATGGTGAAGTTACTTTATAGTGGAGTGCCCAGAAGTGGACACAATACTCCAGCTGAGGTCTAACCGGTGTCTGTGAGGATAGGTCTTAATTGAACGTTGTCTCTGAAACACAGCACCAGTGGGAGTGTAGCGCCCCCTCAGTGCTGGAATGGAGTGACAGCCTCCATTATTGACTTCATGTCCTGTCCTGTGACTGGAACCCACCACATTCTGACCAGGAACTGAGGGGATTTGCTCTGCAACTTTATGGTTTTAAATTTGGTAAATTAGTGCAAGTTTAGGAGTGAGGGATTTGGAGACAATTCGGGAAGGATATCCCAGGAAGCCAAGGAAATTAGACATGTCTGCTCCGACTCTCACCAGTCTTTCTCGATGCACCATAGAAAGCGTCCTTTCGAATGTATCACAGCTTGGCATGACTCCTGCTCTGACCAAGACCACAAGTAATTACAAAGGGTTCAAAAATAAACCAGTCCATGACACAAACCAATCTCCTGTCCATTGACTCCGTCTCCACTTCCCAATGCCTTAGAAAAGCAGCCAGGATAATCAAGGACCCCACACACTCCGGACATACTCTCTTCCGCCTTCCTCCGTTGGGAAAAAGTATGATAGTCTGTGGTGACGTAGCAACCGACTCAAGGACAGTTTCTTCGCTGCTTCCTTCAGACGTTTGAATGGACCGACCATATATTAAGTTGACCTTTCTCTGCACCCGAGCTATAACTGTAACACTGCATTCTGCACCCTCTCCTTTCCTTCTCCCCTATGTACTCTACATACTGTATGCTTTGTCTGTACAGTGCACAAGAAACAATACCTTTCACCGGGTGGGATTTTACGGCCTAATTTGCCCCAAAACCAGAAAATCCCACCCGGGGTCAATGGGTCTTCCGACGGCCTGTCTCCCGCCCTCTCCATTTCCCAGGATGGGCTGGCTGGTAAAGTTCCGGCCTCGGTTTCCCAATACGTGTGACATCAATAAATCAAATCAAATCAAAATTAAATCAAACTGCGTCCATCCTCTGACTCTACGGCCCTCTGCAAGCACCACATTCCTCTTAACTGTTTGAATGGCTTCCTGTACCATGGTGTCCTGGTCAATTATCCATCATTGAATAAATCCTGGGCTGAGATAGACGGTTTTCTGGATTTTTAGAGAGTGAATGGATATTGGGGAATGAGATGGGCAGTCGAGTAGAGGAAGGAGATCCTGCTGATTGAATTGAGTGGTGGAGCTGCAGGCTGGTGGGGGCCATAAAGTCTACTCCTGCTCTGATTTCTGATCACAGAATCGCGACAGTGCAGAAGGAGGCCATTAGGCCCATCAAGTCAACACAGACCACAACGTCACCCAGGCCATATCCCTCTGACCTTATGCATTTACCCGAGCTAGTCATCCTCACACTAAGCGGCAATCAGCATTGCCCGCACATCTTTGGACTGTGCGACAAAACTGGAGCACCCAGAGGAAACCCACACAGACAGGGGGAGAATGTACAAACTCCACACAGACAGTGATCCAAGCCACGACTTGAACCTGGGTCCCTGGTACTGTGAGACAGCAGTGCCAACCACTGTGCCACCGTGCCGTCGTCTTCTCCTATTATTTTAAAGGAATAACAATCGTATTCAGTCAGCTGTGACCACTACATTAGAAGATTTGCAATAATGTATAAACACTCACTGCAGAAGCCCATTGAAACAAACGGATAACACTGGCCTGAATTTTTCACTTGTCGGGCAGTCAACAGACCCAGAAGTGACGACGAAGCCAACAAGTGTGAAACTGGCTCTGTGTGAGGCTGATTGCTGCCGGGGAGTGCAGGGAGAGGGTGGGTGCTGAGAAAAGGGAGGGTGCGGGTTGGCCTTTTCAATGAGCTCCCTGTCACAAAGTTAGAATTTGGTGTTTGGAAATTGTAAATAAATTGCAAAATGCTTGGGGGAAAAGTATTGCATGGTCCCATTACAAGGTGGCACTTTCTTAGTGCTTAGAGATTTTTAAAAATGCAAGTACACAGAGAGCCCAAATAAAACATTTGTATCGAAAGGCCAAGCAGCAGTGTTACCAAGACTTTTGAATTTAGCCAATCAATTGGAAGCAGGCACTTAGCTACAAGAACATTCTGAATTTAAATCTGATGGTTTTGACAACCTAGGACCAATCCTATTGGGGAAATATTCATATGTCATCACGGGTATAAATGTAGGGGGCAGTGGGACAAAGAAGAGAGAGCAACTGCCAACTGCCAGAGTTAACAACTCTCTGCTCACTCTCTCTCTCTATCTCTATCTCTCTCTCTATTTCTCTCTCTTTCGCTGGCTCTCTCTCTCTCTCTCTCTCAGAGACAGAGAGGCAGAGAGAGGGAGAGGGAAATTAACAGAGATAGAGGTAGTGAGAAAGAGAGAGAGAATCGCTGGCTCTGACAGCTTCATCCATGTCTTAGAGAAAGCACCATTGACTGAGCAAAGGTACTAACGGACAGAGAATTTCCAGACAGAAGGATCAACACAGAAAGCTCAGAATATCACAGAAGACACCAAACCTGGCTGTAATTTTGAGAATGACTAAATTATATTTTGTGAGAGTGGGAATTGTATTTATCTGAACAGGAAACCATTAGAATCTTGTTGATTTGAGAACAGTTAATAGTTTAGTTAATTTGTTCACTGTTAGTTCGATAAATAAATCATTACATGTTGATATTAGAGAGTGTCGGGGATTTATTTTTATTTAACCACTAGAAGTTGCTGAAGAGCAGGTCACACCACTTCACACACACTTTTTACAGATTATAGGGTGAGGTACTCCTCTGTGGGTGTTTCGGTGTTTGTTATGAGAGGGGGGGATCCACCTCTGCGTTATAACATCCCTCAGGGGGACAGACACAGCAGAGCTGTCTCAGGGAGCCTCGGACCCATTGAAATAAATGGCAACTGAAAAATTGTGCCTGAGCAGCGTGTGTGATGAGTATAGTATTCCTATAGATGTATACACATATATTGTTTTTGTATGTTAATTGCTCATTTTCACAATGTAGTGTTTACTTAGGAGAGAGTCAACAGATATTTGGCAACAAAAATAAAAGCTAACCTGAGGTTTGAATGAAAGGAATGGAAAGTGGGTTGAGATTGACAGGGTCATGTGATGCTGTGATTAATGTTAGCAGCTCGCCATGTCGCAAAGGCCAAACACAACTTTCAGTTCGGGCTGGGGTTTGTTTAAAGACAGAGAGCAAAAAGTTTCTGTACAACTGAAAATCTCTCTCTGAAAGCTTCGAGACTGAATACACCACGTTTTGTTTGCGAACTGTATTTAAAGTTGTTTTTGAGTCTGTAAGAAGAAAGTTGCTTATTTGGAACTGCAATGGTGATAAATACTAAATGAGAGTTGTTTCTTTTAAATGTTGTTCAATGGGGAATATTTAAACTGCTTCATTTGTTAGAGTTAGAGTTGGACTGTGGTATTAAATAAAGTTTGTTTTACTGTAAAAATGTAAAGTCATTGAAATACCAACTCCCAATCAAACATCAAAACAATTCTTGCTGCTCTTTCTTCTTTTATTGTTGTTTTCGTGCTCCTCTGGATCAGTGATGTGTAATGGTTCATTCTCAGACCTCATTGCACAAGCCTCAATTTACAAGGAAAAACTTGCACAGAGGCTTGCAGCCCCCTCCCCCTCCACCCCCAGCAGCTATGGGAGCAGCCCACCTGATGCCCCAGTTCCTACATGTCTTCTATGTGCCTTCTAGATATCTTCTGCCCAAGACAGGACTCCACTCCGTGGGGTGATTACCCACCCTCAGTCCCAATTGGTCCCTCAAGTCAGGTGACCATATTCTGCTGTGCTGCCCTGAAGGGAACAATCACCACAAGATGTTTCTATTCCAAAACTGCCAGAACTTTACATACCATGTTCAGCACGTGCCCGAATCAGAAGTGTGTGAAATTACAAAAGGAAACATCAGGCATACATCCCGGTGGCACAGTGGACAGCACAGCTACCTCACAGAGCCAGGGATCGGGGTTCGATTCCCGGCTCAGCTCACTGTCTGTGCAGAGTTTGCACAATCTCCGCGTGTCAGTATGGGTTTCCTTCGAGTGCCCTGGTTTCCTCCCACACTCCAAAGATGTGCTTGTTAGGTGGATTGGCCATGCTGAATTGCCCCTTAGTGTCAGGGGGACTAACATGTTTAATAGATGGGGTGAAGGGGATAGGGCTTGGATAGGATTGTGGTCGGTGCAGACTCAATGGGCTGAAGGATGCCATTCAACCCATTGAGATTGCATCGACTCTGACACACGCTCTAACCCCATCACCCCACTAATCCCCTGGGACAGCTCGGTGGCACAGCAGTTAGTGCTGTTGCATCAAAGTGCCAGGGACCGGTTTCGATTATTGGCTTGGATCACTGTTGTGCGGAGTCTGCACATTCTTCCCGTGTCTGTGTGGGTTTCCTCCCATAGTCTGAAGGATGCGCTAGTTAGGTGTATTTGCGATGCTGAGTTCTCACTCAGTGTAACCAACCAGGCGCCGGAGTGTGGTGACTCGGGCATTTTCAAAGTAACTTCATTGCAGTGTTAATGTAAGCCTACTCGTGATGCTATTAAATAAATAAAACGTAAAGCTATGTCTTTGTCCAATATTGTGATCAGTGGGTGCGTGTGACAGTCAGATGTGCACCCACCAACATTCAAGGGGACAATTTAAATTAATTATCCACCAATTCATCAGAATTTTACATTGCCCTTCTGTCTTTGCAGGGGGCAGATGTTCCCATCGACAAGGTGGTTTTTACGGTTAAATTGCATCCTGGATCCAGTACAGGGTGAAAGGTGAGGCCTCAAATAAATTCACCAATGTGTTTGGGGACTGAGGTCTGTGTATGATCATGTGTTCGTGCCCTGGAGCAGAATCCCAAATTACATCAGGAAGCCAGATTAGACCCCAGCAACTTTTCTGTTTTGGCATTAATGTGAGGATTGTGTGCTACACTCCAGGAGTAATTCCACCAACAAATTAGGGACTCCAACCACGTTCCATCGACTACCATCAACCATCAATATAGGTCACCTCCTCTGACTAACGTGGAGCGACCCCACTGGTGAATGCATTGCAGAACCTGTCAATCAAATATCACTGTTCACATCCAAAACTACCCCGTGGAAGATTGTGACACTGTGTGATAACAGACTCTGAGGCAAAGGGCCAAGCGCACCACACTGCACATTAAATGGCAGACGCGACCAAAACAAATTCCATGGATTTATCAGCATCCCAGCCAGATGTCAGTGACCGCTGTGAGTCACAGCATTTCCTTCAAACTGTGTCGCCCTCAGGACAGGTTTTGACCCTTTACTTTTGACGCTCAAGCCTCTGAGTTCCAAGAAGAGCCACTCTGAATCGGACTGTTTCAGCCTTCCGATGGTTTGATGGGTGAAGAAAATGTATTTCAATATGATCTTCCAGGAGGAAACGAGGGTGAAAGGCAGAGTGATTCAGGGAAGGATTTCCCGTGAGTTAAGTCACAAGGGACACACACAAGGAAGCAGAGTCAAAGACACCAAGTTTTCTGAGGCTGGAGGTGGTAAGCCAACGGGAGATTACTGGGGTGGACAGGCTTGAAACACGGAAAGAATTCCGTTAGATTATACATTTTAATTTATTGATTTGACTTGGTTCATTTTTGTCACATGGTACAGTGAAAAGTCTTGTTTCTTTTGCGCTATCCAGACAAAGTTTACCGTTCATAGAGTACATGGGGAGAAGGAAAGGAGAGGGTCCAGAATGTGGTGTTGTAACCACAGCTATGGTGTAGAGCAAGATCAACTTAGTATAAGGTTGGTCCTTTCAAAAGTCGAATGGCAGCAAGAAAAGCTTTTCTTGAGTCGGTTGGTACATGATGGAAAAAGGTAGAAGAGAGAATGTCCGGGGTACGTGGGGTTAATTATGCTGGCTGCTTTTCTGAGGCAGCGGGAAGTGTAGACAGAGTCAATGGATGGGAGACTGGTTTGCGTGATAAACTGGGCGACTTTCACGACCCTTTGTACTTTATTGCGGTCCCGGTCAGAGCAGGAGCCATCCCTGCTCCTGATACATCCGGAAAGGATGCTTTCCAGGAGCAGGTTAATAGCAGCATAGTCTTGATATGGAATGAGTAATGAGCAGTTTCGGAGGAAGTTTATGGAATGTCCTGGATGTCAGGTCAGCCCAGAAATTGTTGCAGAATTTGTTATAAATATCGATCTCACGGTTCATGTTAATATTTCAGTGGTAATGGTTTAGTTCTGGGATGAGTAAAGTTGAACTGTAGAACATGTGAAAGTGACAAAGTGGCTCAGTGGTTAGCACTGCTGCCTCACAGCGCCAGGGACCCGGGCACGATTCTGGCTTTGGGCCACTGTCTGTGCGGACAATGTGTGGGTTAGGCTGATTGACGATGCTAAATTGCCCCTTGGTATCAGGTGAATGAGTGGAGTAAATATATGGTGTTACGGGAATAGGGCCTGGGTGGGATTGCTGTTGGTGCAGACTCGATGGGCCGAATGACCTCCTTCTGCACCGTAGGGATTCCATGGTTCTATAATTCTATGATTTTATTATTCTCGAATGAAAGCATCTTGGAGCCTATGGCAGTTAAACATTTGCAGCCATTTTGATGTCAGGGGCGAGCAGATTTCATGGTAAGACCCAAAACAGGAGGTGGGCTTCCTTCACTGAAGAACTGGGAACACGGTGTCTCCACTGAATGTTTGTCTTTTGGCATTAAAGATACTTTCTGAAGTTTATTTCTTAGTGTCACAAGTGGGCTTACATTAACACCTCAATGAAGTTCCTGTGAAAATCCCCAAGCCGCCACACTTGGGCGCCTATTCAGGTACACTGAGGGAGAATTTAGCATGGCCAACGTGTGGTAAGCCATTGTTAGCTTATTGCCTGTGTGTGTGTGTGAGATGCCTGGACATGCCCCTGCCGGCCCTGCCTGGGACTCCTCCCCCCCGGTCCAGGTAGAAAGGTGACTGCTCCCCACCCCCTGCCTCAGTCTCCGGACCAGTTCATCGGCATGGGTGTGCTCCAAGTCTTTTGCTCATAAAAGCCTAGAAACATAGAAACATAGAAACCCTACACTGCAGAAGGAGGCCATTCGGCCCATCGAGTCTGCACTGACCACAATCCCACCCAGGCCCTACCCCCACATATTTACCCGCTAATCCCTCTAACCTACGCATCTCAGGACTCTTAGGGGCAATTTTTAACCTGGCCAATCAACCTAACCTGCACATCTTTGGACTGTGGGAGGAAACCGGAGCACCCGGAGGAAACCCACGCAGACACGAGGAGAATGTGCAAACTCCACACAGACAGTGACCCGAGCCGGGAATCGAACCCAGGACCCTGGAGCTGTGAAGCTGCAGTGCTAACTACTGTGCTACCGTGCCGCCCTATTTGTTCTTGCGTACAAACTAGTCTTTGCTTGATTGATATTGCATCACAACACACGTAACTTTTCAGACTGTGAGAGGAAACCGGAGCACCCGGAGGGAAAGCACGCAGACACGGGGAGAACGTGTGGACTTCGCACAGGCAGCGACACAAGCCTGGAGTTGAACCCACATCCCTGACACTATGAGGCAGCAGGGCTAACCACTGTGCCACTGTGCCGCTCGGTGATAAATTAGTTTAAAAGCAATCAGTGAACCCTGAAAAGCTATGTTGTTATGGAGAGGGGTGGAGGTTGCGAAACTTCTCTGGTTTCAGTTTATCTGTGTGTTGGCTGGAGAGGTGTTGGTTGCCGTTTGGACCTCATATTGTTTGCAGATCACAGAGAAATGCTGGAAACATTTACAGGTCAGTGCAGCTGTGTGGTGAACCATTGTTGGTTCCCACTAGGTAGTGCTGAGCCATGGTCTGGCCAGTACTATGAGTCTGTATATATGTTACTCTTGGGGTTAGGGTTGGGCTGTTCTACCTGTTAGTATAGTTGTTATGGTACACCCCAGTCGGCTCTGCCTCCTGGGAGAGGTATAAATGTCACTGCTCTGCCTGGTGACCCTTTAGTCTGGGATCGTGTACTGTATATGGTAGCTCTGATATTGTTGGCAATAAAAGCCTTTATTTCCCGAGTACATCACGCCTCTCGTGTGTTATATCGCGCATCAATTTTATTGCCAACAAATAAATTCTTTTTTTGTGAAAGAAAACAACAAAGAAAACATGGAGCAAATGCTGAAACCCGAACGGCTTACGTTGGACCCACGTGCGGTCGGTGCATCGAACACTTTCGACCACTGGTTGAAGTGTTTCCAGGATTACCTCGACGCCTCCACAGTGGTCAACAACGACGCCGACAGACTCCGGGTCCTCCACGCGAGGGTAAGCGACGCTGTATGCCTAGCGATCCGTGGGGCCACCGACTACAAAGGGGCCCTCGAGCTTCTCAAGAAGCGATACAACAAACTGCCGAATGAGATGCATGCTCGATACCTTCTAGCCACTCGACGGCGGCATCCCGGCGAAATGACGGAACAGTACGCATGCGAGCTTCAACAGCTAGCCAGAGCCTGCAACTGCAAGGCAGTGTCGGCAGACCAGTACATGAACGACCTTGCTCGAGATGCGTTCGTGGCGGGAATCGGCTCATCGTACATCCGCCTTCGGCTGTTGGAGCAAGGTAACCTCGACCTCACTGAATCCATAGAGTTAGCTGACGCTCTAGAAACAGCCTCCAAAAGTTTGGCGATGTACCCCGACGACCACGTGGAGACAGCGTGGCAGGGGCAGTCACAGACCTCACTTCATTCAGCGGGACCGAAAAACTGCGCGATTGCGTTCCCAGCCTCGGACCTGACGACGGCAGCAGCTCCAGGTGGCCCGTGGTGTTACTTCTGTTGGGGGGGGGGCGTGAAACACCCTCGGCAGCGATGTCCAGCTAAAGCGGTGTTGTGTTCCGCCTGCGGCAAGAAGGGGCACTATTCCAAGGTATGCCGGTCCAAACCTCCATCCAAGAACAGCAGTGCGGCGTGTGACTCCCCGGAGCCGGCCTCCTTGTCTTCTGCATCTTCAAGGTCTTCTGCCACGTGCAATTCCAGGACATCGCCATTCCGAACAACGGAGTCGCAAGACACGTGCGACCTGCAGGGGCCGCAGGGTTTGGCGCCATCGTCCACGTGCAGCCATGTTGGTCGGCACCGACTGTGAATGACCAGCAGGGGTCGTCATCAACCATCTCAGCTGCCTGCAGTTGCGCCCACGAACCAACGGTGGCGTCGATCATCCTGGACCAGGCCAAGCCTCACAGACTCGACAAGTCCATGATGGACATACAGGTAAACAAACGCCCGATTTATTGTTTGTTTGACAGCGGGAGTACGGAGAGCTTCATTCATCCAGACACCGTGAAGCGGTGTGGTCTCCAGATTCGGACTGTCAAGCAGACAATTTTGATGGCGTCAAGGTCCCGGTCTGTCACCATGCTAGGGAGTTACATGGTCAATCTGACGGTGCAGGACACAGTCTATGAGAACTTCAAGCTCCTTGTGTTACCGCACCTTTGCGCGCCAATACTCCGAGGACTAGATTTTATGGTCCACTTGAAGAGTGTAACCCTGCAGTACGGTGGGCCACTCCCTCCGCTTTCAGTGGGAGACCCGCAGCCTCTAAATTGCCCAACGCGCTCCACGTGTAGTCTCTCAACGCTTAGGATTACCACACCCTCCCAATTCCAGAATCTCGTGCCAGGCTGCAAGCCCATCGCAACAAAGAGCAGGCGTTACAGCGCTGAAGATCGGATCTTCATTCGATCTGAAGTTCAGCGGCTCCTCAAGGAAGGGATCATCCAACCTAGCACTAGTCCTTGGAGAGCGCAAGTCGTGATGGTTAAGAATGGGAACAAACCCCGGATGGTCATAGACTATAGTCAGACCATTAACAGATACACGCAGTTGGATGCGTATCCCCTCCCGCGCATATCTGACATGGTCAATCAGATTGCGCAGTACTGGGTATTCTCCACCATCGACTTAAAATCTGCTTACCACCAACTCCCCATTCGCCCAGAGAACCGACAATACACGGCCTTTGAGGCGGATGGTCGCCTGTACCATTTTTTAAGGGTTCCTTTTAGTGTCACGAATGGGGTCTCGGTCTTCCAGCGTGCTATGGACCGAATGGTGGACCAGAACGGGCTGCGGGCTACCTTCCCGTACCTGGACAATGTCACCATCTGCGGCCATGACCAGCCGGACCACGATGCCAACCTTCTTAGATTCCTACGCACTGCATCTCGCCTGAATCTGACCTACAACAGGGAGAAGTGTGTATTTCGCACCCGCCGCCTAGCTATCCTCGGATACGTGGTGGATAACGGGTTCCTTGGCCCTGATCCAGACCGTATGCGTCCTCTCCTTGAACTTCCCCTGCCCACTAGCGTCAAAGCACTGAGAAGATGCTTCGGCTTCTTCTCATACTACGCACAGTGGGTTCCCAATTACGCGGACAAAGCCCGTCCGCTCATCAAGTCTACCTCTTTTCCCCTAGCACCAGAGGCTCGCTTAGAACATAGAACATAGAACATAGAACAGTACAGCACAGAACAGGCCCTTCGGCCCACGATGTTGTGCCGAGCTTTATCTGAAACCAAGATCAAGCTATCCCACTCCCTATCATCCTGGTGTGCTCCATGTGCCTATCCAATAACCGCTTAAATGTTTCTAAAGTGTCTGACTCCACTATCACTGCAGGCAGTCCATTCCACACCCCAACCACTCTCTGCGTAAAGAACCTACCTCTGATATCCAGAGGTATTAGCCTTTGCAAGAATAAAAGCCGACATCGTGAAAGCCACGATGCACGCTATCGATGAGTCCATCCCCTTCCAGGTGGAGAGAGATGCATCTGATTTCGCCCTGGCCGCCACACTTAACCAGGCGGGCAGGCCCGTCGCCTTTTTCTCTCGCACCCTCCAAGGCCCTGAAATTGGACATTCGGTGGTGGAAAAGGAGGCCCAGGCCATTGTGGAGGCCGTTCGGCATTGGCGCCATTACTTGGCGGGCAAACGGTTCACTCTGCTCACGGACCAGCGGTCCGTGGCGTTCATGTTCAATAACACGTTACGGGGTAAGATCAAGAATGATAAGATCTTGAGGTGGAGAATCGAACTCTCCACCTACAATTATGATATCATGTATCGTCCAGGGAAGCTCAACGAGCCCTCGGATGCCCTGTCGCGTGGAACATGCGCTAGTATGCAGGAGAATTGATTGCAGGCTCTCCACAATGACCTCTGCCATCCGGGGGTCACTCGGCTCTACTACTTCATAAAAGCCCGGAATCTACCCTACTCGGTGGAGGATGTCAGTTCCATAACCAGAAGCTGCCGGGTATGCGCGGAATGCAAACCGCACTTCTACCAACCTGACAGGGCACAACTCGTTAAGGCCACTCGTCCCTTCGAAAGACTGAGTGCGGATTTAAGGGCCCCCTTCCCTCGACAGATCGGTACGTGTACTTCCTCAATGTGGTTGATGACAACTCACGATTCCCTTTTGTCATTCCCTCTTCTGATATGACCGCTGCCACGGTTATCAAGGCATTTTGTGATCTTTTCACCCTGTTCGGTTACCCCTGTTACATCCACAGCGATAGGGGCTCGTCGTTCATGAGCGATGACTTGAGGCAATACCTGCTCTCATATGGGATTGCCTCTCGTAGAACCACGAGCTACAACCCAAGGGGTAACGGACAGGTCGGACGAGAGAATGCTACAGTCTGGAAGGCTGTCTTACTGGCGTTGAGGTCTAAAGGTCTTCCAGTCTCCCATTGGCAAGAGTTACTCCCTGATGCGCTCCACTCCATACGCTACTCCTCATGAGAGAATGTTTTCATTTCCTAGGAAGTCTTCCTCTGGGACCTCATTACCGTCTTGGTTGACGTACTCAGGTCCTGTCCTCCTGCGGCGACATGTTAGGACCCGCAAGTCGACCCTTTGGTTGAACAGGTCCATCTCCTCCACGCCAACCCTCAGTTTGCCTACGTGGCGTATCCTGACGGGCGAGAGGACACGGTCTCGATTCGAGATCTGGCGCCAGCAGGGGGCTTGGAAACCCCTGTCGCTCCCACACCTACTGTTAGGGACCCCCCAACCATTTTTTCCCCTCCTGACACGGCGCGGGCAGTATCAGGACCACCACTTAACCCTCTTAGTCCCGTGTACAGCTTGCCTGAGTCCAGGAGATGGTCGCCACTTCAAGGCGTGCCCGAGTTCAGCGGATTGTCACCACCTCGGGGTCTACCGGAGGAGTCACTGGACATCGCCTTGGAGAGAACGCCACCGCGATTGCCTGAACCGGTGTCATCGCCGGTGTTGAGGAGGTCACAACGACAGTGTGGTCCCCCAGACTGCTTGAACTTATAGACAAATGGACAATTGTTCTGTGTTTTGTACCCTGCCAGCCTTTGTTTTCAAAGGAGGGGTGAATGTGGTGAACCATTGTTGGTACCCACTCGGTAGTGCTGAGCCATGGTCTGGCCAGTACTATGAGTCTGTATATATGTTACTGTTGGGCTTAGGGTTGGGCTGTTCTACCTGTTAGTATAGTTGTTATGGTACACCTCAGTCGGCTCCGCCTCCTGGGAGAGGTATAAAGGTCACTGCTCTGCCTGGTGACCCTTTAGTCTGGGATCGTGTATTGTATATGGTAGCTCTGTTATTGTTGGCAATAAAAGCCTTTATTTCCCGAGACCATCACGCCTCTCGTGTGTTATATCGCGCATCAAGCTGCAAGACTGGAGTTTGGAGAAACCCAGGACAATGCGAGCTTAGTGAAACTAATGATTTGTGAAAACGAGCTGGAATTTAGAGGTGGGAGTGCATTTGTGTGAATCCCAGAGAACACAGGCCCAGGAGAAGCATTTGAACCAACAGAAGACTGAGAAATTCCGAGTCAGAATGCCATATGTGGGAATTCAGAGTCTAAGGCGAGATTCTCCGGCATCCCAGCCGCGTGTTTCCCACCAGCGGGAGGTGGCACGTTGTTTGCTAGTGGCGGGATTCTCTGGTCCCGCCACTGTCAATGGGAATTCCCATTGATGCCAACCCATGCTGGAGGGAAACTTGAGGACAGGGTTGTACTTCCGCCTGGACCAGAGAATCTCGCCGGCGTAAATGGCCAGAGGATTCAGACCGAAATTTCAAACATTATGAGTTGAAACCTGTCCTGAGAGGAACATTGATTTAATGGCGTGTTGTGATTCACAATGGTCACTGATATTTGGGTGGGTTGCTGACAAATCCATGGAATCTATCTTGGTCATATCTGCCATGTGAAGTGCAGTGTGGTGCGCTTGGCCACCACTTCCCTGCTAATGCGCATGTATCTCGTGTTAAAACTGAATATTGGATTATAAGTTAGATATTGTAGATTGTTTGACCTTGCTGACTTTACAGAGTGAATTTTACAGATTCTGATCGAAACCGTTGTTTATTCTCCGAGCAGGTAACTGACATTTCAAACTTTTGTCTCCTCCAAGGACAACGTTACTGGTCAAAGAAAGAACAAAGAACAATACAGCACAGGAACGGGCCCTTCAGCCCTCCAAGCCTGCACCGCTCCCTGGTCCAAACTAGACATTCTTTTGCATCCCTCCATTGCCACTCCGTTCATGTGGCTATCTAGATAATCCTTAAATGTTCCCAGTGTGTCCGCCTCCACCACCTTGCCCGGCAGCGCATTCCAGGCCCCCACCACCCTCTGTGTAAAATACGTCCTTCTGATATCCGTGTTAAACGTCACCCCCCTCACGTTGAACCTATGACCCCTCGTGAACGTTACCACCGACCTGGGAAAAAGCTTCCCACCGTTCACCCTATCTATGCCTTTCATAATTTTATACACCTCTATTAGGTCACCCCTCATCCTCTGTCTTTCCAGTGAGAACAACCCCAGTTTACCCAACCTCTCCTCATAACTAAGCCCTTCCATACCGGGCAACATCCTGGTATACCTCCTCTGCACTCTCTCTAAAGCCTCCACGTCCTTCTGGGAGTGGGGCGACCAGAACTGGGCGCAGTATTCCAAATGCGGCCGAACCAACGTTCTATATAACTGCAACATCAGACCCCAACTTTTATACTCTATGCCCCGTCCTATAAAGGCAAGCATGCCATATGCCTTCTTCACTACCTTCTCCACCTGTGACGTCACCTTCAAGGACCAGTGGACTTGCACACCCAGGTCCCACTGCGTAACTACACCCTTTATGGTTCTGCCATTTATCGTATAGCTCCCCCCTACGTTAGTTCTACCAAAATGCATCACTTCGCATTTATCTGGATTGAACACCATCTGCCAATTCTTTGCCCAAGTTTCCAGCCTATCTATATCCTTCTGTAGCCTCTTCCCCCTTGCTGTCTGTTGCTGCCTCCACGTTGATCCTGAGAAAATCGGGTCTGGAGTTCTTTCATGGACAGACACGGCACAAATAAGAAGCAACTGATCTGCACACAGCCAGTACCGAGCGGGAGAGTCAGGTCAGTGCCTGTCCTATTCGAAATACAGTGAGTAACAGAATACTGATAGGCCTGGATAGAGTGGACGTGGAGCAGATGTTTCCATTAGGAGGAGAGACTCGGATCTGAGAGCACAGCCACAGAGTAAAGGGACGACACTCCAGAACTGAGATGAGGAGGAATTTCTTCAAACAGAGGGTGGTGAATCTGTGGAACTCATTGCCACAGAAGGTTGTGGAGGCCGGGTCATTGAGTGCATTTAAGATGGAGATTGAAAGTTTATTGATTGGTCAGGGGACCAAGCTTACGGGAGATGAGGGTTGAGAAGCTTTTCAGCCATGATTGAATGGCGAAGCAGACTCGATGGGCCGAATGGTCTAATTCTGCTCCTTGTGGTGTATGGTCTAAAAGGCCATTGGATTGGGAGGAATACCAAGAGAACATAATTCTCAAAAGCATCCTGATGGTGTACAGACCCTGTGACGAGATACAACCTAAAATCCAGGGGAATAGTGAACCCGCGACTCTCCAAATTAGTGTTACTGGTGATGAAATTATCCCCTGATCTGAAAATCATTTCATGAATGTTGTTTGCTGGATTGTCTGTGTCCCCGCTGGCAGCTGTTAGGTAACTTCACCGAGCCATTGGAGGATTGGTTCAGGTATAAATCTGTGTGCTGCTTCCAATGCATGACGCACAGCGCCAGTTGGAGGCTCGCTCTCGGGAAGTTTCAATAATCTCCGTGTAAAATGGGAACATCCAAATCTGTCGACATCACTGTGATTGGTTATCCAATTCTTGTCATTATCAGTATCCCTGGTGAGTAACAGGAAACAACTATTTATTTTAGAAAGCCCTGGTTTCGATGTGTTGTCTTTTTCTTCCCCCTTGCTGTCTGTTGCTGCCTCCATGTTGACCATTGCTGCTCCAGTTTCTGGTGACAGTTCTGGCAAGAATAGAAACTTATTTTTCATTATTTGCATGGATCTGCGGATCTGAGAGAGAATATTAACAGGTTGTTGTGATTCACAAAGGACACTGACATTTGGGTGGGTTGAGGAGAAATCCATGGAATCTGTCTTGGTCGCATCTGCCATTTAATGTGCAGTGTGGTGAGTTTGACCACAGTTTGCCTGTTAACTCACATGTACCTCATGTTAATTATGTTAATGTGGTGGTGGCACTGTGGCACAGTGCTTATCAGGACCCTGGTTCGATTCCCGGCTTGAGTCACTCTCTTTGTGGGTCTGCACATTCTCCGTCGTGCCTGCATGGGTTTCCTCCGGATGCTCTGGTTTTTTCCCACAGTCCAAAAGACATATTGGTCAGGGTGCATTCGCCGTGCTAAGTTTCCCTCAGTGTAACTGAACAGGCAGCAAATGGGGGAGTAATTGTTTTTTCAATTTTCTCACAGCCAACCTGATGGCGATTGTGGTCCTGTCCCGGGGAAGATGCGGCCTCTCCAAAGGGATCACCTGTTATATGATCACCATGGCGATAGCCGATCTCCTGGTCTGCATTTTTAACGTCACCCTGGAAGGCATCTTTCGCTCTCATTTCCCGTATTCATTCTTGATGTACACCAGTGTGTGCAGTTTCATCACTTTCATAGAAGTGTCCAGCGTCCAATTGTCCGTCTGGTCCACAACATTATTTACTCTTGACCGTTTTGTAGCCATTTCTTGTCCAAAACTAAAATTAAAATACTGCACCAGGAAAACTGCCACTGTGATTCTCGCGGCCGTGAGTGTACTCAGTTTTGTCATGAATATTCCGGTCTATTTCCGTTATGAGCCCTACTCTGTTGTTGCCAATGTGCAGTGGGGCTGCCGCACAGTGAAAGGATACGTTTCTTCGCCAGCATGGATAGCTTACAAGTGGGTCGCCAGCCTCTCAGTCCCATTATTGCCATTCCCCTTGTTGCTGCTGTTGAATTCTCTCACTGTCCGGCACATCTTGGTGGCCAGTAGGTCTCGCAGGGCCTTGAAGGCTCACGGCCCTGGGGAGGCCAGCAGCGACCCCGTGTTGAAGAGCAGAACAACGACTATCGTCCTGCTCTTTGCTGTCTCCGGGAGCTTTATGATTCTGTGGACACCAATCGTAATGCTTGACCTCTTGTTCGACTTCACTGAGATACGTAGCTTGGAAGGTGATAGTTGGCTTCATCTGACAATGAGAATCACACTCCTGATGATGTATTGCAGCACCTGTACGAACACATGCATTTATATATTGACCCAGAGGAGGTTCCGGGCAGAGATTCTGAACATGGTGAAATACCCAGTGATTCTCCTGTTCACATTCCTCAAGTAATTTTGGAATAATGAAATGCCTGGATAGAGTGGACGTGGGGAAGATATTTCCGTTAGTCGGAGAGACTGAGATCCGAGGGCACAGCCTCACAGTAAAGGGGCGACCCTTTAGAATCGAGATGAGAAGGAATCTGTGGAACCCATTGCCACAGAGGGTTGTGGAGGCTTGGTCATTAAGTGTTTTTAATACAGAAATAGAAAGGTTCTTGATTGGTAAGGGGATCAAAGGTTACGGGGAGTAGACGAGAGAATGGGGTTGAGAAACATATCAGCCATGATCGAATGGCAGAGAAGATTCGAGGCCGCACGGCCTAATCCTGCTCCTTGATGTTATGGTCTGAAGTATTGGAAGGTCGAGATGATGGAGTTGGGGAACTAGTTGTTGTTTGATACCTCAATTGGACCTCACCAAGTGACCAGTAGATCGAGGCAAGTCTCGCTGCTCACGGCTTCTCAATCTTTAACAAAATCAAGGTTTTTTTTTCGCTGAAGGAGTTTGGACTAATATTGTTGTCCTGGGCACATGTGGTAACCATTGACCAGAAACTCAACTGCTCTCACCAAGCAAACACAGTGGTTACAAGAGCAGGTTAGAGGCTCGGAATACTGTGGGGAGAAACTTACCCCCTAACTTCCCAAATCCTATCCATCATCTACAAGGCCGAGGTCAGGAGTGTGATGGAATATTCCCCGCTTGCCTGTGGCTCCAAAAACTCTCAAGACGCTTGACACCATTCAGGCCAAATCAGCCCGCTTGATTGGCACCATATCTAAAAGCATTCACTCCCTCCACCACCGACGCTCAGTAGCAGAAGTGTTTACCATTACAAGATGCATTGCAGCAATTCACCAAAGATCCTTCGACAGCTCCTACCAAATCCACGACCACTTCCAGTTGGAAAGACAGCGGCAGCAGGTACATGGGAACACCACCACCTGCAAGTTGCCCTCCAAGCCACTCAGCATCCTGACAAGGAAATATATCGCCGTGCCTTCACTGTCGCTGGGTCAAAATCATGGAATTCCTTCCCTCATGGCATTGTGGGTCAACCCACAGCACGTGGACTGCAGCGTTTCAAGCAGGCGGCTCACCACCACCTTCTCTAGGTCAAAATAGGGATGGACAATAAATGCTGGCCCAGCCAGTGACACCCATTTTTAAAAATTCATCTGTGGGACATCCATGCATGGGCCTTGATAAATTCTCCGGAGTGCGGCCAATGGCGGATTTTCACAGT
The DNA here is from genome assembly GCF_964213995.1 of Mustelus asterias. Lineage (NCBI taxonomy): Eukaryota > Metazoa > Chordata > Chondrichthyes > Carcharhiniformes > Triakidae > Mustelus > Mustelus asterias. The sequence goes on from NC_135808.1 coordinate 11,067,041, forward strand.
AACTTCAATTCAGTGTCAATATAAGTCTACTTGTGAAACAATAAATAAACTACGAAATAGTTTGACCGAATAAAATACGCATATTCGATCAGAGTTAACGTGGATGTTTTGTTTGGAACCGAATCGCAAGGTTTTCCTGGAAGGAGAAATGTGTCCGTGTGAGAAAGCAGCAATCCAGCCTCTTCAGGTGTTTCACAACTGCTGGGGGGGACCCGATGTTAATTTTAACTTTCGGCTGTGTCGGTGAGCTGGCCTCCAAATCCAATTACCTTCCCCATCAACAGAGAGGAAAATCAGTCACCGTGGGTGGCCAATTTCATATCCGGTGCTCAGCTTTCCCTCGAGTTGAAGTGAACCCATGTCCCCAATGCTGAAGTCTTCTACATTGACTTGAACATACTGTCAGTCTGACTCCTGATATTAGCCACTTAGCTCAGATGGCTGGCCGGCTGGTTGGTGATGCAGAGCAATGCGAACAGCACGGGTTAATTTCCCGCACCGGCTGAGGTTATCCATGAAGACCCCGCCTTACCCCTCACTTGCAGTGCAGTGACCCTCAGGTTAAATCACCACCAGTCTCCTCTACCACTGAAACGGATTAGCTGCCTTTGATCATCTGGGATTATGGTGACGTTACATTATAGTGTGGCACCCAGGGATGCACACAATACTCCAGCTGTGGTCTAACGTTTGTCTGGGAGAACAGAAGAGATTTTGACTGAAGATTTTCTCTTAAAGACAGCACCGGCGGAAGAGCAGCACCCCCTCAGTGCTGGAATGGAGTGCCAGCCTTCATCATTGACTTCAAGTCAATGAGTCGATATGACTCTATGACTCTAAGTCTTGGCCTGGGACTGGAACCCACCACATTCTGACCAGGAGCTGAGGGGATTTGCTCTGCCAGCGTGTAGTTTTAAATTTGGTAAATTAGTGGCACGTTTAGGAGTGAGAGATTAGGAGAAACTTCAGGAAGAATATTCGGGGGCTAAGGAAATTCAGCATATCGACTCTCACTAACTTTTACAGAGACATGATAGAAAGCATTCTCCTGATTGTTTCACAGCTTGGTCTGGCTCCTGCTCTGTCCAAGACCGCAAGAAACTATAAACGGTCATGAATGTAGCCCGGTCCATAAGGCAAACCAGCCTCCCATCGATTGACTCTGTCTACACGCATCCCCCCCCCCCCCCCCGCCCCCCGCCGCCTCGTAATAGCAGACAGCATAATTAAGAACCCCACACACCCCGGACATTCTCTCTTCCATCTTCTTCCATCGTGAAAAAGATACAAATGTCTGAGGTCACGATCCAACTGATTCAAGAATTGCTTCTTCCTTGCTGCCATTCGCTTTTTTTTGATTGGACCGACCATATATGAAGTTCATCTTTCTTGACAACCTAGCTGTATGCCTTTAACAATACTCTCTGCACCCTCTCCTTTCCTTCTCCGCTATGTATGTACTTTATGTATGCGATGCTTTACCTGTATAGCGCACAAGAATCGATACTTTTCACTGGGTGGGATATTCCGACTTTTGTCTGCCCCAAAACTGGAAACATCCTACCCAAGATCAACGGATCTCATAGAGTCATAGAGCCAAAGTCATAGCGGTTCACAGCATGGAAACAGGCCCTTCGGCCCAAATTGTCCATGCCACCCTTTTTTTTCAAACCCCAAGCTCGTACCAGTTGCCTGCATTTAGCCCATATCTCTCCATACCCATCTTACCCATGTAACTGTCTAAACACTTTTTAAAAGACAAAATTGTACCCGTCCCTATTACTCCCTCTGGCAGCTTCTTCCAGACACTCACCACCCTCTGTGTGAAAAAAAAATGCCCCCTGGACATTTTAGTATCTCTCCCCTCTCACCTTAAACCTATGCCCTCTCGTTTTAGACTCCCCTACCTTTGGGAAAATATATTGACTTTCTAGCTGATCTATGCCCCTCATTGTTTTATAGACCTCGATACGATCACCCCTCCTCCTCCGCTCCAGAGAAAAAAAGTCCCAGTCTATCCAGCCTCTCCTTATAACTCAAACCATCAAGTCCCGGTAGCATTCTCGTAAATCTTTTCTGCATTATTTCTAGTTTAATAATATCCTTTCTATAATAGAGTGACCAGAACTGTACACAGTATTCCAAGTGTGGCCTTTCCAATGTTTTGTACAACTTCAACAGACATCCCAACTCCTGTATGCAATGTTCTGACCGATGAAACCAAGCATGCCGAATGCCTTTTTCACCACCCTGTCCAACTGTGACTCCACTTTCAAGGAGCTATGAACCTGTACCCCTTGATCTCTTTGTTCTGTAACTCTCCCCAACACCCTAGCATTAACGGAGGATCTTTCCATGTCATGCCTCTCGCCCGCTCCGATTCCCTTGACGGGCGGGCTGGTAAAATATAAAGCAGGTAAAAAATAAAGCTGGCAGGGGGAAGAGCTGGTGTCTCCCTCTTCAGACTTGAGAGGTGACAGTTAACACCCTTTTCCCTTTTGCACAATCTTTTATACCTGTGATGACCGATCAATTTTGCCACAATTGGATTGGTCTGATTTTTCCAACATCATCAAATTCAAATTTTATAGGTTCTTGGTAGCTGTGCGCCTGCTTTTAATTATTTGGGCAAAATTCAAAGGTTCAAATGCCTGAAGCCTGTTACCAAGGTCACCCTGCTTTCTGGCCTCAGAAACAAATGTTTCAGCTTGGATTCAGTACATACTTTGCATTTTAGGGGTGGCACAGTGGTTAGCAGTGCTGCCTCACAGCTCCAGGGACTTGGGTTCAATTCCCGGCTTGGGTCACTGTCTGTGTGGAATTTACACATTCTCCCTGTGTCTACATGGGTTTCTTCAGGGTGGTCCGGTTTCCTCCCACAGTCCAAATATGTGCGGGTTAGGTTGATTGGCCATGCTGAATTGCCCCTTAGTGTCTCGGGCTGTATGTGTTAGAGGGATTATCAGGGTAAATATGTGAGGTTGCGGGTAGAGGGCCTGGGTGGGATTGTTCTCGGTGTAGACTCGATGGGCCGAATGGCCTCCTTCTGCACTGTAGGGTTTCTATGTTTCCATGATTTTAAACCTGCAAGAACTGAAACCAAAACCAGCTGTTCACGGGACCACATGATGTTTTTTCCTCTCAAGCATTCTTACATTCTTTAGATCTTTACAAATACAACTTCACAGCACTTTCTGAAATAACAATATTATTCAGTCGGCTGCAACCACTGCACTGGGAGATTTGCAATAATGTATTAAGACTCACTCTGTTGAATCTGTCACCACAGAAACCAATTGAAAGAAACGGATAACAATGGCCTGAATTGTTCACCTGTTGGGCAGTCAATGGGCCCAGAAGTGACGACGAAGCCAACAAGTGTGAAACTGGCTCTGTGTGAGGCTGATTGCTGCCGTGGAGGGCAGGGAGGGGCGAGGTGCTGAGGAAAGGGAGGGTGCGGAATGGCCTTTCCAGAGAGCTCCCTGTTGCAAAGTTAGAATTTGGTGTTGGTGAAATTGGAAACAAATTGTAAAATGCTCGGGGGAAAAGCATTGCATGGTCCCGATAAAAGGTGGCACTTTATCTGGACTTAATGATTTTCAAAAATGTAAGTACACAGAGAGCCCAAAGTGAAACATTTGTATCGAAAGGCCAAACAGCAGTGTTACCAAAACAACAGGCTCTTGAATTTTGCCGATCAATTTGAATCAGGCACTTAGATACAAGAACATATTGAATTTAAATCTGATGGTTTTGACAACCTAGGACCAATCCTATTGTGAGAAATATTGATATGTCATCACGGGTATAAAAGAAGGGGCAGTGGGACAAAGAAGAGACAGCAACTGCCAACTGCCAGCGTTAACAACTCTCTGCTCAGCTCTCTCTTTCTCTCCCTTTCTCGGTGGTTCTCTCTCGCTGTCTCGCTCTTGTGACAGAGATAGGGATAGAGAGAGAGAGAGAGAATCACTGGCTCTTATAGCTTCATCGATGTCTTAGACAAAGCAACATTGAAAGAGCAAAGGTACCAAGGAAGAAAGAATTTGCAGACAGAAGAATCAACAGAGAAGGCCCAGAATATTCCAGAAAATGCCAAACCTGGTGGTAATTTTGAGAGTGTCGAAATTCTATTTTGTTAATGAGTTGGAATTGTATTTATCTGAACCCCTAACCATTAGAACCTTGTTTATCTGGTAACAGTTAATAGTTTAGTTAATTTGTTCACTATTAGTTCGATAAATAAATTGTTACGTGTTGATTTTACAGAGAGTGTCATGGATTTATTTTGATTCAATCACGAGAAGTTGCTGAAGAGCAGGTCACACCAATTCACACACACTTTTTACAGATTATAGGGTGAGGTACTCCTCTGTGGGTGTTTCTGTGGAGTTCTCAGAGGGGGGATCTACCTCTGCTTTATAACATCCCTCAGGGCGACAGACACAGCAGAGCTTTCTCAGGGAGCCTCGGACCCATTGAAATAAATAGCAACTGAAAAAATATGTCCGGGCAGCGTGTGTGATGACAGTGTAATATTCCTATACATGTATACATATCTATTGTTTTTATATGTTATTTAAAAGTTCAGTTCCTTACTGCAGGTAGTCTTGAGTGAACACAGCTCAGATGCTGGAGGAGCAGGATAACTGTTCATTTTAGCCATGTAGCTCCCCTGAGGTTTTAATGAAAGGGATGGAAAGTGGGTTGAGATTGACAGGGTCATGTGATGCTGTGATTAATGGAAGCAGCACGCCATGTCGCAAAGGCCAAACACAGCTTTCAGTTCGGGCTGGGGTTTGTTTAAAGACAGAGGGCAAAACGTTTCTGTACAGCTGAAAATTTCTCTCTGAAAGCTTCAAGACTGAATACACCACGTTTTGGTTGCAAACTGTATTTAAAGTTGTTTTTGAGTCTGTAAGAAGAAAGTTGCTGATTTGGAACTGCAATAGTGATAAATAATAAAGTTGCTTCTTTTAAATGTTGTTCAATGGGGAATATTTAAACTGCTTCATTTGTTAGAGTTAGAGTTGAACTGTGGTATTAAATAAAGTTTGTTTTACTGTAAAAAATGTAAAGTCATTGAAATACCAACTCCCAATCAAACATCAAAACAATTCTTGCTGCTCTTTCTTCTTTTATTCTTGTTTTCGTGTTCCTCTGGATCAGTGATGTGTAATGGTTCATTCTCAGACCTCATTACACAAGCCTCAATTTACAAGGGAAAGCTTACACAGAGGCTTGCAGCCCCCTCCCCCCCCACCCCCAGCAGCTATGGGAGCAGCCCACCTAATGCCCCAGTTCCTCCATGTCTTCTATGTGCCTTCTAGATATCTCCTCCCAAGAGAGGACTCCACTCTGTGGGGTGATTACCCACCCTCAGTCCCGATTGGTCCCTCAAGTCAGCTGACCCTATTCTGCTGTGCTGCCCCGAAGGGAACAGTCCCCACAAGATGTTTCTATTCCAAAACTACCAGAACTTTACGTACCATGTTCAGCATGTTCCCGAATCAGAAGTGTGTGAAATTACCAAAGGAAACATCAGGCATACATCCCGGTGGCACAGTGGTTAGCACAGCTGCCTCAAAGAGCCAGGGACCTGGGTTCGATTCCCGGCTCAGGTCACTGTATGTGCGGAGTTTGCACAATCTCCGCGTGTCAGTATGGGTTTCCTCCGAGTGTCCTGGTTTCCTCCCACACTCCAAAGATGTGCTTGTTAGGTGGATTGGCCATGCTGAATTGCCCCTTAGTGTCAGGGGGACTAACATGGTTAATAGATGGGGTGAAGGGGATAGGGCTTGGATAGGATTGTGGTCGGTGCAGACTCAATGGGCTGAAGGATGCCATTCAAAACATTGAGATTGCATCGACTCTTACACACGCTCTATCCCCTGGGACAGCTCGGTGGCACAGCAGTTAGTGCTGTTGCATCAAAGCGCCTGGGACTCGGTTTTGCTTCTTGGCTTGGATCGCTGTCTGTGCGGAGTCTGCACGTTCTTCCCGTGTCTGTGTGGGTTTTCTCCCGTAGTCTGAAGGACGAGCTAGTTAGGTGTATTTGCCACGCCATGTTCTCACTCAGTGTAACCAACCAGGCGCCGGAGTGTGGCGACGAGGTTATTTTCAAAATTACTCCCTTGCAGTGTTAATGTAAGCCAACTCGTGATGCTATTAAATAAATAAAACTTGAAGCTATGTCTTTGTCCAATATTGTGATCAGTGACTGTGGGTGACAGTCAGACGTGAACCCACCAACAATCAAGAGGACAATTTAAATTAATTATCCACAAATTAATCAGAATCTTACATTGCCCTTCTGTCTTTGCAGTGGGCGGATGTTCCGATCGACAAGGCAGCTTTTACAGTTAAGCTGCATCCTGGATCCAGGGCAGGGTGAAAGGTGAGGCCTCAAATAAATTCACCAATGTGTCTGGGGACTGAGGTCTGTGAATGATCATGTGTTCGTGCCCTGGAGCAGAATCCCAAATTACATCAGGAAGCCAGATTAGACCCCAGCAACTTTTCTGTTTTGGCATTAATGTGAGGATTGTGTGCTTCACTCCAGGAGCAATTCCACCAGCAAATTAGGGACTCCAACCACATTCTATCGACTACCAGTGAAAATATAGGCCACCTCCTCCGACTAACTTGGAGCGACCCCACTGGTGAATGCATTGCAGAACCTGTCATTCATATATCACTGTTCACATCCAAAACTACCCCGTGGAAGATTGTGACACTGTGTGATAACAGACTCTGAGGCAAAGTGCCAAGTACACCACAGTGCACATTAAATGGCAGACGCGACCAAGTCAAATTCCACGGATTTCTCAGCAAGTCTCCCAGATGTCAGTGACCGCTGTGAGTCACAACATCTCGTTAAAACTATGTCTGCCTCAGGACAGGTTTCGACCCTTTGTTTTGGAAGATCTCGATCTCTGACTTCGCTCAAAAGCCACTCGGAGTAGCATTCCGATAGTTTGATGGATGTAATGGGTAACGAAAATACATTTCGATATGACCTTCCGCGAGGAAATGAGGGTGAAAGGCAGAGTGATTCAGGGAAGGATTTCCCGTGAGTTAAGTCACGACTGCCAAGGGTGAGAAATAAGAAGGGACACACACGGAAGCGAGACAGAGAGAGCGGGACGATTCTCCCAAAATTCTAACTTCTGTATTGGCAGGAAAACAAGTGCAAATCACGATTGATTTTTTTTCAGTGGGAGTTCAGACTGGAATCTCCCACACTCTGCAATACAGAGGTCACAATCCTGAATATTATTAAAAGCTCGGGGGGTCGGGCCTATTCGTGCCTGAGTCTGACAGTTCGGAACTCTGCACATGTGCACCAGCCCCGCGCTGTCAGACTGGGAGCTCGATTTTGCTGGCCAGCTCGATCACTGTCACAATGAGCATTCTCCGGCCCAGCCCCGACCCCTCCCACAATCTCCAGCAGCTGCCCCCAGCATTGACGATCCCCCCCTACCCCAACAGACCCACCCCCCGGGGAGCAGACCCCACCGCAGACCAAGCCCCTCAGCCCATCCCAATCGCTGTCCTCCCTGCAGCCCTGACCAATCCCGATCCCCGTGCAGCGTGGCAGCGGGACCCCCCACCACCGCTGATCACCTCTAAGCCCACCCACAATAGGTCTCACCAATTTGGCGCTGCCCCGTGCCAAGTGTCAAGCTGCTGCGTGGGCACTTTGCCCCTTGGGTGCCAGGGTGCCCATGCCCATGGGGCACGGCCCCCCCCCCCACTGCCTGACACCCTGGGGGGGCCCAATTGCCCCCCTTCACTCCAGCAGGGTCTCCTATTGGTTCCCCGAAAGTTGGGAGCTTCTCGAAACCTTGCCTGAATGAAATTGTACTGGCGGGGTGGCAGATACTATCGGGCCGGATGAATTCAGTCCTGGGCCCGAAAATGACATTTAAATTACGTTAAGACCAGATTAAGATCACTTACCTGGTCTTCCCACAGGTTTCCAGCGTGACTGCGCCTGGTCTCCAGCTGTGAGACGCACATGCGACGGGAATGGGAGAATTGCCCCCAGAGACACCAAGATTTCTGGAGGCTGGGGGTGGTAATCCAGCGGGAGATTACTGGGACGGACAGGTTTGAAACAACGGATAGAATTCCATAAGAATATAAATGTTGATTTATTGATTTGATTTGATTTATTTTTGCCACATGATACAGTTAAAAGTATTGTTTCTTGTCCACAATACAGACAAAGGGCCGACTTTACCATCAAGTTGCAACCATTTTTGGGCACGGAAACTTGGTAAAGTCAGACATGAGGTGAGTAGTGTGACCCGTGCCCACCTCCACACCGGTTCCCCCTTCACCAAGGCCCGGAAATGGCCATGATCGGGCCTTGATGCATGCACTTAAATTGACTGAATGGGCTGCACGCCCAACCTTAACAGCACTTCCTCCTTGACCACCACGTTCGCCCATCTGGATTCGGTGCAAAAGAATTTGGGCACTCCAGTTAATGGGGAGGAAGGTGCCGAGCATCCGATGGCTCTCTGCCTGAGATCAGTTAGGGGGAGAGGGGGGTCCGCTGCCACTCTGCCTGAGATCAGTGATGGGGAGAGGGGGGGGGAGTCCGCTGCCATTCTGCCTGAGGTTGGTGGGAGAAGAAGGCTTGCGATCGGTCTGAGTGGTGTGGAGGTGGGGGAAGGGGGTGAAGGGGGTCAGTAATGTTGTGGGGGTGGGGCAGTGTCTGTGGGGGTCAGTGGGAGGCACTATTCGGCCCGGGAGTGATATGACAGGGCAGCTGCATTCTATCAGTATTCTGCGCATGCACAGTTGGAGGCTCTGGTCAGAGCTGCAGGATTTCGGGCGCGATAAGCCCCGCCCACAGACTTGTGCAGCGCGATGCAGAATCGCTGATAGTTTTTCAGGTAGAGTGTGTACGTGGACGTCTCAAAACAGGTCTAAAAGTCGGATCTGAAACACTCCCAGTTTGAAGTCCGCCCAGCACTTAGAATCAAAACGGTAAAATATGGCCCAAAGCATACCGTTCATAGACGAGAGAGGGGAGAAGCAAAGCAGAGGATGCAGAATACAGTTTTACAGCCACAGCTATGGTTTACAAAAGACCAACTTAATATAAGGCACGTCCATTCATAAGTCTGATGGCAGCAGGGAAGAAGTTGTTCTTGAGTCGGTTGGTTTGTGACCTCAGACTTTTGCATTTATTCCCGATAGAACAAGGTTGAAGAGAACATGTCCGGGGAGCTGTGGTCCTCGGTTATGGTGGCTGCTTTCCCGAGGCAGCGGGAAGTGTAGACGGAGGCAATGGATGGGAGGCTGGTTTGCGCGATGGACTGAGCTTGGTAGTTTCTTGCGGTGTCAGTCAGAGCAGGAGCCACACCAAGCTATGATACAACTGGGAAGGATGCTTTCCAGCAGCAGGTTAATAGCAGCATCGTCTTGATATGGAATAAGCAATGAGAAGTTTCAGACGAAGTTCATGGAATGTTGTGGATGTGACGTCAGCCCTGAAATTGTTGCAGAAATTGTTCTGAACATTGTTCTCACGCTTCATGTTAATATTTCAGTGGTGAATGTTTAGTTCTGGGATGAGTCAAGTTGAACTGTAGGAAATGAGAAAGTGGCATAGTGGCACAGTGGTTAGCACTGCTGGCTCACAGCACCAGGGACCCAGGTTCGATTCCGGGTTTGGGTCACTGTCTGTGTGGAGTTTGCACGTTCTCCCTGTGTCTGCGTGGGTTTCCTCCAGGTGCTCCCGTTTCCTCCCACAGTCCAAAAAATGTGCTGGTTAAATTGTTTGGCCATGCTAATTTGCCCCTTAGTGTCAGAGGATTAGTGGAATAAATATGTGGGGTCACAGGCATAGGGCCTGGGTGGGGTTGCTGTTGGTGAAGGCTTGATGGGACAAATGGCCTCCTTCTGCACTGTCGGGATTCTATGATTTTATGATGTTATAATTTTATGATTCCAGAGCGAAAGCATCTTGAAGTCGATTGCAGTTAAAGGGTTGGAGCTATATTGATGTAAGGGGCAAGCAGATTTAATGGTAAGACCCTAGAACAGGAGATGAGTTTATGAAACTGAAGAACTGGGAACACGGTGTCTCCACTAAATGTTTGTATTTTGGCATTATTTTCTCAAAGCTTATTTATTAGTGTCTGTGGTGAACCATCGTTGGTTCCCACTAGGTAGTACTGAGCCAGGGTCTGGCCAGTACGACGAGTCTGTACATATGTTGCAGTTGGGGTTAGGGATGGGTTGTTCTACTTGTTACTATTGGGGTTAGGGTTTGGCTGTTACACCTGTATTATAGTTATTATGGTACATCCCAGTCGTGCTCCGCCTCCTGGGAGAGGTATAAACGTCACTGCTCTGTCTGGGACCCCTCAGTCTGGGATCGTGTACTATAGGTAGCTTCGTTGTAATAGTAAATAAAAGCCTTTATTTCCTTGAGCATCCCAAGCCTCGTGTGTAATAATGCGCATCAATTTTATTTAATATTAATTAAACTCTCATCGTTAAAGAAAAAGGAAAACGATACTAAGAGTATGGACCAAATGTTAAAACCAGAACGTCTTACACTGGACCCACATGCGGCAGGCGCCTCCAACACCTTCGACCACTGGTTGAACTGTTTTCAGGACTACCTCGCAGCCTCCGCAGCGGTCACCACAGACGACGACAGACTCCGGGTCCTCCACGCGAGGCTAAGCGACACCGTATATCTCGCGATCCGTGCGGCCACTGACTACAAAGGGGCCCTCGAGCTTCTTAAGAAGCACTACATGAAACCGCCAAACGAGATGCATGCTCGATATCTCTTAGCCACTCGACGACGGCAGCCCGGCGAAACGACGGAACAGTACGCGTGCGAGCTCCTACAGCCAGCCAGGGGCTGTAACTGCAAAGCAGTGTTGGCAGACCAGAATATGAATGACCTCGCTCGAGATGCGTTTGTGGCGGGAATCGGATCATCTTATATCCGACTCAGACTGTTGGAGCAAGGTAATCTTGATCTCACTAAGTCGATAGAACGAGCAGATACGTTGGAGACGGCCTCCAAAAGCCTAGCGTTGTATCCCGAAGACCACGTGGAGACAGCGTGGTAGGAGCAGTCGCAGATCCCACCTCATCACTCGGGTCCGAAAAGCTGTGTGATGGCGTGCCCACACTCGGGCCTGACGACGGCAGCAGCTCCAGGCGGCCCGCGGTGTTACTTCTGTGGGGGAGTGAAGCACACTCGGCAGCGATGTCCCGCTAAAGCGGTGTTGTGCTCCGCCTGCGGTAAGAAAGGACACTATTCTAAGGTGTGTCGATCCAAACGTACTTCCAGGAACAGCAGTGCGGCCTGCGACTCCCCGGAGCCCGGTTCTTCGTCGTCGGCGTCGTCGAGGGTTTCGTCCACGTGCGAGGCCAGGATGCAGCCATTACAGACGACGGAGTCGCAAGAGATGCGCGACCACCAGGGGTCGCTGATTTTGGCGCCATCACCCACGTGCGACCTATGGGAGCAGCCATGTTGGTCGGCACTGACCGCAAACGACCAACAGGGGTCATCTTCGTCTATCTCTGCTGCCTGCAGTGGCGCTCATGAACCAACGGTGGCGTCGATCATTCTGGACCAGGCCAAGCCTCACAGACTCGACAAATCTATGATGGACATACAGGTAAACAAACGCTTGATTTATTCTCTGTTTGACAGCGGGAGCACAGAGAGTTTTATTCACCCAGACGCTGTGAAGCGGTGTGGCCTCCAGATCCAACCTGTCAAGCAGACGATTTCGATGGCATCAAGGTCCCGGTCTGTCACCATGCTAGGGAGTTGCGTGGTAAATTTAATGGTGCAGGGCACGGTTTACGAGAGCTTCAAGCACCTGGTGTTAACGCACCTTTGCACGCCAATACTCGTTGGACTAAATTTCATGTTCCACTTGAAGAGTGTAACCCTACAGTACGGTGGGCCACTCCCTCCGCTTTCAGTGGGAGAACAGCATCCTCCAAATTGCCCAACGTAATTTGTAGCCTCTCGACGCTGAAGATTACCACACCCTCCCTGTTCCAGAATCTTGTGCCAGGCTGCAAGCCCATTGCCACTAAGAGTAGGCGTTACAGCGCTGAGGATCGGATCTTCATTCGATCTGAAGTTCAGCGGCTCCTCAAGGAAGGGATCATACAATCTAGCGCTAGTCCATGGAGAGCGCAGGTCGTGGTGGTCAAGAGTGGGAACAAACCCCGGATGGTCATTGACTATAGTCAGACCATTAATAGATACACGCAGCTGGATGCGTATCCCCTCCCGCGCATATCTGACATGGTCAACCAGATTGCGCAGTACCGGGTGTTCTCCACCATAGACCAAAAGTCTGCCAACCACCAACTCCCCATTTGCCCAGAGGACCGACAATACACGGCTTTTGAGGCGGATGGTCGCTTGTATCACTTTCTCAGGGTTCCTTTTGGTGTCACCAATGGGGTCTCGGTCTTCCAGCGTGCTATGGACCGAATGGTGGACCATAACGGACTGCGGGCTACCTTCCCGTACCTGGATAACGTCACCATCTGCGGCCATGACCAGAAGGACCACGAAACCAATCTCCTTAAGTTCCTACGCACTGCATCTCGCCTGAATCTGACCTACAACAGGGAGAAGTGAGTATTTCGTACGTGCCGTTTAGCCATCCTCGGATACGTGGTGGAAAACGGGGTCCTTGGCCCTGGTCCAGACCGTATGCATCCCCTCCTTGAACTTCCCCTGCCCACTAGCGCAAAAGCACTGAGATGATGCTTCGCTTCTTCTCTTACTACGCACAGTGGGTTCCCAATTACGCGGACAAAGCCCGTCCGCTCATCAAGTCCACTTTTTTCCCCCTAACACCAGAGGCTCGATTGGCCTTTGATAAACTAAAAGCCGACATCGCGAAAGTCACGATGCACGCTGTCGATGAGTCCATCCCCTTTCAGGTGGAGAGCGATGCATCTGATTTCGCTCTGGCCGCCACACTTAACCAGGCGGGCAGGCCCGTGGCCTTTTTTTCCCGCACCCTCCAAGGCCCGAAATTCGACATTCAGCGGTGGAAAAGGAGGCCCAGGCCATTGTGGAGGCCATTCGGCATTGGCGCCAATACTTGGCGGGAAAGCGGTTCACCCTGATCACGGACCAGCGGTCCGTGGGGTTCATGTTCAATAACACGCTGCAGGGCAAGATCAAGAACGACAAGATCTTGAGGTGGAGAATCGAACTCTCCACCTATAATTACGACATCATGTATCGTCCAGGGAAACTCAACGCGCCCTCGGATGCCCTGTCGCGTGGAACATGCGCCAGTATACAGGACGACCGTTTGCAGGCTCTCCACAATGACCTCTGCCATCCTGGGGTCACTCGGCTCTACCACTTCGTAAAAGCCCGCAATCTACCCTACTCGGTGGAGGATGTCAGGTCCATAACGAGAAGCTGTCGGGTATGCGTGGAATGCAAACTGCACTTTTACCGACCTGACCGGGCACAACTAGTCAAGGCCACTCGTCCCCTCGAACGACTGAGTGTCGACTTTAAGGGCCCCCTTCCCTCGACAGATGGGAATGTGTACTTCCTCAACATCATTGATGAGTACTCCAGATTCCCTTTTGTTATTCCTTGCTCTGATACATCCGCTGCCAAGGTTATCAAGGCATTCCGTGATCTTTTCACCCTGTTCGGGTACCCCTGCTACATTCACAGCAGCAGGGGCTCATCGTTCATGAGCGATGACTTGAGGCAATACCTGCTCTCATATGGGATTGCCTCTAGTAGAACCCCGAGCTACAACCCTAGGGGTAACGGACAGGTGGAACGGGAGAATGCTACAGTCTGGAAGGCTGTCTTACTGGCGTTGAAGTCAAAAAGCCTTCCAGTCTCCCGTTGGCAAGAGGTGCTCCCTGATGCGCTCCACTCCATACGCTCACTCCTGTGTACGGCAACCAATGCTACTCCCCATGAGAGGCTGTTTTCATTCCCTCGGAAGTCTTCCTCTGGGACCTCATTACCGTCTTGGTTGACGTACTCAGGACCTGTCCTCCTGCGGCGACATGTTAGGACCCGCAAGTCCGACCCGTTGGTCGAACAGCTCCATCTCCTCCGCGCCAAACCTCAGTATGCCTATGTGGCATACCCTGACGGGCGAGAGGACACGGTCTCGATTCGAGACCTGGCGCCAGCAGGGGACGTAGAAACCCCTGTCGCTCCCATACCTCCTGTTAGAGACCCCCCAACTATTGTTTCCCCTCCTGACATGCCGCAGGCAGCATCGGGACAATTACTTAACTCCCGTGTACAGCTTGCCTGAGTCCAGGAGATGGTCTCCACTTCAGTGCGTGTCGGAACTCAGCGGATTATCATCACCTCGGGGTCAACCGGCCCGTGAGACTGTGGAGGAACCGTTGGACATCACCTTGGGGAGAACGCCACCGCGAGTGCCTACTCCAGTGTCATCACCGGTGTTGAGGAGGTCACAACGACGGTGCGGTCCCCCTGACCGTCTGAACTTATAGACTGATGACAAATTATTCTGTGTTTTTTTTTGTACCCCACCGGCCTTTGTTTTCGAAGGAGGGGTGAATGTGGTGAACCATCGTTGGTTCCCACTAGGTAGTACTGAGCCAGGGTCTGGCCAGTACTACGAGTCTGTATATATGTTGCTGTTGGGGTTAGGGATGGGTTGTTCTACTTGTTACTGTTGGGGTTAGGGTTGGGCTGTTACACCTGTATTATAGTTATTATGGTACATCCCAGTCGGGCTCCGCCTCCTGGGAGAGGTATAAAGGTCACTGCTCTGTCTGGGACCCCTCAGGCTGGGATCGTGTACTATACATGGTAGCCTCGTTGGAATAGTAAATAAAAGCCTTTATTTCCTTGAGCATCTCAAGCCTCGTGTGTAATAACGCGCATCAGTGTCACAAGTAGGCTTACATTAACATAGCGATGAAGTTCCTGTCCAAATCCCATAGTCACCACACTCCGGCGCCTGTTTGGGTACACTGAAGGAGAATTTTAGCGTGGCCAATGCACCCTAACCAGCACGTCTTTCAGACTGTGGGAGGGAACTGGTGCACCCAGCGGAAACCCATGCAGACAGGGGGAGAACGTGTAGGCTCCGCACAGACTGTGACCCAAGCCGGGAATCGAACCCCGGTCCCCGGCGCTGTGAGGCAGCAGTGCTATCCACAGTGACACCGTGCCGCCCTGAGCTAATTTAGTCCAAAACCAATCAGTGAACCTTGAAAGGCCATGTGTTATCATGGAGAGGGGTGGAGTTTAAGAAACTTCCCTGGTTTCAGTTTACCTGTGTGTTGGCTGCAGAGATGTCGGTTGCCGTTTGGACCTCATGTTGTTTGCAGATCACAGAGAAACCCTGGAAACATTTACAGCTCAGTGCCGCAGCAAGACTGGAGTTGGGAGAAACCCCGGACAATGTTAGTTTAGTGAAACTAGTGATTTGTGAGAAAGAGCTGGAATTGTGCCAGTAGTTAGAGGTGGGAGTGCATTTCTGTGAATTCCAGAGAACACAGGCCCAGGAGAAGCAATTGAACCATCGCAAGGTTGAGACAGTCCGAGTCGGAGTGGCTTATATGAGAATTCAGAGTCTAAGGCCTCCCAGCCTCCCAGCCACCTGCTCCCCACCAGCGGGAAGTGGCATGTTGTTTGCTCGCGGCAGTATTCCCTGGTCCCTCCACTGTCAATGGGAATTCACATTGATGTCACCCCATGCAGTCGGGAAACTACGGGCAGGGGTGAACTGCCGGTGGGCCTCCTAGTGGTCACTGACATCTGGCTGGGTTGCTGAGATCATGGAATCTATCTTGGTCACATCTGCCATTTAATATGCAGTGAGGTGTGCTTGCCCACCACTAACTGCTAATTCTCATGTACCTCATGGCAAATCTGAATATTGGAGTGTAAGTTAGATATTGTAGATTGTTTGACTTTGCTGACTTTGTCGAGTGAATTTTACAATGTTTGTTCCAAACTGTTGTCTATTCCCTGAGCGGCGAACTGGCATTTCCAACTTTTGCCTCCTCTAAGCACAACTTCACTGGTCACTATCTGGACCGTAAGAGAATCGAGTGTGGAGCTCTTTGATGGACAGGCTCGGTGCAAAAAAGAGTGATTGTTCTAAACACAGAGAGTACCGAGCGGGAGAGTCAAGTCAATGCCTCTCCCAATCGAAACACAGTGAGTAACAGAATACTGAAAGGCCTGGATAGAGTGGACGTGGGGAAGGTGTTTCCATTAGTGAGAGAGACTCGGATCCGAGGTCACGGCCTCAGAGTTAAGGGACGACCATTAAGAAACGCGATGAGGAGAAATTTATTCAGACAGACGGTGGTGAAGTTGTGGAAATCATTGCCAAAGAAAGCCGGGGAGAACGGGTCATTGAACGTATTTAAGACAGAGATAGATAGATTCTTGGGAAGGAGATCAAAGGTTATGTGAGAATGGGATTGAGAAACTTGTCAGCCACGATGGAATGGTGAAGTAGACTAGATGGGCCGAATGGCCTAATTCTGCTCCTTGTGGTCTTATGGTCTAAAACGTCATTGGATTGGGAGGAATACCAAGAGAACATAATTCTCAAAAGCACCCTGATGGGGGAAAGACGCTGTGACGAGCAACAGTCTAAAAGCCAGGGGAATAGTGAACCCGCGACTCTCCAAATTAGTGTTACTGGTGATGAAATTATTCCCTGATCTGAAAATCATTTCATTAATGGTGTTTGCTGGATTGTCTGTGTCGCCGCTGGCTGCTGTTAGGTAACTTCACCGAGCCATTGGAGGATTGGTTCAGGTATAAATCTGTGTGCTGCTTCCAATGCATTCCGCACAGCGCCAGTTGGAGGCTTGCTCTCGGGAAGTTTCAATAATCTCCGTGTAAAATGGGAACAACCAAATCTGTAGACATCACTGTGATTGGTTATCCAATTCTTGTCATTATCAGTATCCCTGGTGAGTAACAGGAAACAACTATTTATTTTAGAAAACCCTGGTTTCGATGTGTTGTCTTTTTCTTCCCCCTTGCTGCCTGTCACTGACTCCACGTTGACCATCGCTGCTCCAGTTTCTGCAAACAGTTCTGGCAAGGATAGAATCGTATTTTTCCTCATTTGTATGGATCTGCGGATCTGAGACAGAGTTTTAACAGGATGCTGTGATTCACAATGGACACTGACATCTGGGTGGGTTGATGAGAAATCCATGGAATCTGTCTTGGTCACATCTACCATTTCACGTGCAGTGTGGTGAGCTTGAGCACAGTTTTCCTGTTAACTCACATGTACCCCATGTTAATTATGTTGAGGTGGTGGCACAGTGGCACAGTTTTTAGCACTGCTGCCTCACAGTGCCAGGGCCCCTGTGCCATTCACGGCTTGTACGACTGTGTGTTCGGAGTGTGCAAGTTATTCCCTGTCTTATGGGTTTCCTCCGGGTCCTCCAGTTTCCTGCTACAGTCCATAATACCTGGTGGTTCGGTGCATTGACCGTGCAAACTTCTCTCTCAGTGTACCCGAACAGGTGCTGGAGTGTGGCAACTCAGGGAGTAATTTTCTTTCCAATTTCTTACAGCTAACCTGATGGCGATTGTGGTCCTGTCCCGGGGAAGGTGCGGCCTCTCCAAAGGGGTCATCTGTTATATGATCACCATGGCGATAGCCGATCTCCTGGTCTGCATTTGTAACGTCACCCTGGTCGGCATCTTTCGCTATCATTTCCCATATTCATTCTTGATCTACACCAGTGTGTGCCGTGTCACTGCCGCCTTGCAAGTATCCAGCGTCCAATTGTCCATCTGGTCCACAACATTATTTACTCTTGACCGTTTCGTAGCCATTTCTTGTCCAAAACTAAAATTAAAATACTGCACCAGGAGAACTGCCACTGTGATTCTAGCGGCCGTGAGTGTACTCAGTTTTGTCATGAATATTCCAGCCTATTTCCTTTATGAGCCCTACTCTGTTGTTGCCAATGTGCAGTGGGGCTGCCGCACAGTGAAAGAATATTATTCTTCACCAGCATGGATAGCTTACAAGTGGGTCGCTAACCTCTCAGTCCCATTATTGCCATTCCCCTTGTTGCTGCTGTTGAATTCTCTCACTGTCCGACACATCTTGATGGCCAGTAGGTCTCGCAGGGCCCTGAAGGCTCACGGCCCTGGGGCGGCCAGCAGCGACCCCGTGATGAAGAGCAGAAGAACGACTATCGTCCTGCTCTTCACTGTCTCCGGGAGCTTTATGGTTCTGTGGATGCCAATCGTAATACTTGACCTCCTGTTTGACTTCACCGAGATATCTGCCTTGAAAGGTACAAGTTTGTTTCATTTGGCAATGAGAATCACACTCCTGATGATGTATTCCAGCACCTGTACGAACACATGCATTTATATATTGACCCAGAGGAGGTTTCGGGAAGAGATTCTGAACATGGTGAAATATCCATTGATTCTCCTGTTCAAATTCCTGAAGTAATTTCAGAATATTGAAAAGCGTGGATAAAGTGGACGTGGGGAAGATGTTTCCATGATTAGGAGAGATTGGGATCTGAGGGCACAGCCTCAGTGTAAAGGAACGACCTTTTAGAATGTAATGAGGAGGGATTTCTTCAGCCAGAGGGTGATGAACCTGTGGAAATCATTGATACAGAAGGCTATGGAGGCAATATCATTGAGGGTTTTTAAGAAAGATATTGATAGGGTCTTGGTTGGTAAGGGGAGCAAAGCTTACAGGGAGAAGGTGGGAAAATGAGGTTGAGAAATATATCATCCATGATCGAATGGAGTAGACTAGATGGGCCGAATTACTTAATTCTGCTCCTTTATCATATGGTCTTAAATTTTGGGAGGTGGAGATGGAGGTTGGCAGAACTAATTGTTGTTTGACATCTCAATTGGACATCATCAAGTGGCCAGTAGATCGAGGCAAGTCTCGCTGTTCATTGCTTCTCAATCTTTCACAAAATCAGGGTTTTTATTCCGCTGAAGGTGTTTGGACTAATTTTGTTTTCCATAACACATGGGGTTACCATTGACGAGAAACTGCACGGGACTCACCACATAAACACATTGGCGAACAAAGCAGGTCAGAGACTGAATACTGCAGCGAGTAACTCACCTCCTGTCTCCCGAAATCCTGTCCACCATCTACAAGGCACAAGTCAGGAGTGTGATGGAATACTCCCCACTTGCCTGGATGGTTGCAACTCCAGCAACACTCAGGAAGCTCGACACCATCCAGGACAAAGCAGCCCGTTTTTTTGGCACCAGATCCACAAGCAACCACTCCCTCCACCACCGACACTCAGAAGCAGCAGTGTGTACTTTCCACAAGATATGCTGCAGCAGTTCACCAAAGATCCTCAGACAGCACCTTCCAAACCCACGGCCACTTCCACCGAGAAGGACAAGGGCAGCAGCTACATGGGAACACCAACACGTGCAAATTCCCCTCCAAGCCACTCACCGTCCTGACGTGGAAATATATCGCTATTCCTTCGCAGTTGCTGCGTTAAAATCCTGGAATTCCCTCCCTAACGGCATTGTGGGTGAGCACACAACACAGGGACTGCAGCGATTCAACAAGGCGGCTCACCCCCACCTTCTCATGGACAACAAGGGATGGTCAAGAAATGCTGGCCAGCCAGCGACGCACATTTTTTAAAAAAATCATTTGTGGGACATGGGCATTGCATGCATTGACAATGCAAACGTCTCCGGAGTGTGGCCTCCAGGGGATTTTCACAGTAACTTCATTGCAGTGTTAATGTCAGCCTACTTGTGACACTGACTAAAAAAAACTTTGAAATAGTTTAACTGAATAAAACATGCAGATTTGATCAGAGTTATTGTGGATTTTTTTTTGGAATCGAAGCACAAGGTTTTCCTGGAAGGAGAAATGTGTCAAAGAACAAAGAACAAAGAACAATACAGCACAGGAACAGGCCCTTCGGCCCTCCAAGCCCGCGCCGCTCCCCGGTCCAGGATTGAATCCTGAATCCAGGATCCCCGCCCAATTTTCCAGCCTATCTACATACCAATATCCTATCCACCGAGCTGTCCGCCACAGCTACGATGCTTTGTTCATTACAACCTATTAACTCACCCCCACCCCCCCATTCCAGACCATGTGATCTCCAGGGAGAGGCAAAAACCCAGAGTGAAAAACCCCAGGGCCAATATGGGGAAAAAAAAATCTGGGAAATTCCTCTCCGACCCCCTGAGGCGATCGAAACGAGTCCAGGAGATCACAATGGCCCTGATCGGAAAATGCTTCCCAACCCCAGTCATTTCCACTTCCACGAGAAACAAGGAACAATTAGCCCGCGCCGCTCCCTGGTCCAAACTAGACCACTCTTTTGTATCCCTCCATTCCCACTCCGTTCATATCGCTGTCTAGATAAGTCTTAAACGTTCCCAGTGTGTCCGCCTCCACCACCTTGCCCGGCAACACATTCCAGGCCCCCTCTGTGTGAAATATGTCCTTCTGATATCTGTGTTAAACCTCCCCCCCTTCACCTTGAACCTATGACCCCTCGTGAACGTCACCACCGACCCGGGGAAAAGCTTCCCACCGTTCACCCTATCTATGCCTTTCATAATTTTATACACCTCTATTAAGTCTCCCCTCATCCTCCGTCTTTCCAAGGAGAACAACCCCAATTTCCCCAATCTCTCCTCATAACCAAGCCCCTCCATACCAGGCAACATCCTGGTAAACCTCCTCTGTACTCTCTCCAAAGCCTCCACGTCCTTCTGGTAGTGTGGCGACCAGAACTGGACGCAGTATTCCAAATGCGGCCGAACCAACGTTCTATACATCTGCAACATCAGACCCCAACTTTTATACTCTATGCCCCGTCCTATAAAGGCAAGCATGCCATATGCCTTCTTCACCACCTTCTCCACCTGTGACGTGTCCGTGTGAGAAAGCAGCAATCCAGCCTCTTCAGCTCTTTCACAACTGCTGGGGGGGACCCGATGTTAATTTTAACTTTCGGCTGTGTCGGAGAGCTGGCCTCCAAATCCAATTACCTTCCCCATCAACAGAGAGGAAAATCAGTCACCGTGGGTGGCCAATTCCATATCCGGTGTACAGCTTCACCGAGAGTTGAAGTGAACCCACGTCCACAATGCTGAAGACTTATCCATTGACTTGAATAGCCTGTCAGTCCCACTCCTGGTGTTAGCCATTTAGCTCAGGTGGCTGGCCGACTGGTTGGTGATGCAGAGTGACGCCATCAGTGTGGGTTCAATTCCTACACCAGCTGAGGTTATCCATGAAGGTCCCACCTTGCCCCTCGCCTGAGGTGTGGTGACCCTTAGGTTAAATCACCGCTCCCCGCTCAAAGTGCAGAGCAGCCCATGGTCACCTGGAACTATGGCGATGTTACTTTATAGTGTGGCGCCCAGAACTGCACGCAGTACTCCAGGTGAGATCGAACCAGTGTCTGAGAGGACAGAAGAGGTCTCAATGTAATGTGTTCTCTGAAAGACAGCACCGGTGGAAGTGCAGCACCCCCTCAGTGCTGGAATGGAGTGCCAGCCTTCATCATTGACTTCAAGTCCTGGCCTGGGACTGGAACCCACCACATTCTGATCAGGAGCTGAGGGGATTTGCTCTGAAGGCGTGCTGTTTCAATTTGATCAATTAGTGGCGGCAAGTTTCGGAATGAGGGATTTGGAGAAAATTCAGGAAGAATATCCCAGGAGGCTAAGCAAATTTGGCATGAACACTACGAATCTCAACAACTTTTACAGATTCACCATCGGAAGCATCCTTTCCGGATGTATCACAGCTTGGTCTGGCTCCTGCTCTGCCCAAGACTGCAAGAAACTACAAAAGGTTGTGAATGTTGCCCAACCCATCACGCAAACCATCCTCCCATCCATTGACTCTGTCGATCCTTAACGTTGCCTCGGAAAAGCAGCCAGCATAAACATGGACTCCACGCACATCCGGACATACACTCTTCCACGCTCTTCTGTCAGGAAAAAGATACAAAAGTCTCAAGGACAGCTTCTTCCCGACTGCCATCAGACTTTTGAATGAATCTACCATATATGAAGTTGATCTTTCTCGACACACTCACTATGACTGTAACACTATAGTCTGCACCGTCACCTTTCCTCCACCACCATGTACTCTATGTACTGTATGTTTTGTCTGTATAACGTTCAAGAAACAATGCTTTTGACTGGGTGGGATTTCATGGTCTTGCTTGTCTCAAACCCAGAAAATCCCTTCCGAGGTCAACGGACCTTTCCATGACCTGCACCTCACCCAGTGATTCCTGTGACGTGCGTCTGATAAAATTCTGGTCACTGTATCCCAATACGTGTGACATTAATAAATCAAATCAAAATCAAATGAAATCAAACAGCATCTAGCCCTCTGCTAATACTACATTCCACTTAACTGCTTTAATTACTCCCTGTACCATGGTGTCCTGGTCAATTATCCACTTTTGAATAAATCCAAAGCTGAGGTAGACGGATCTCTGGATTTTTAGAGAGTCAGTGGATATTGGGGAATGAGATGGGAAGTAGGGTAGAGGAAGGAAATCATGCTGATTGTATTGAATGGTGGAGGAGTAGGCTGGTGGGGGCCATAGAGTCTACTCCAGCTCCGATTTCTTATCATCTGATGCCATCGTATTCTCCTATTACTTTCAAGAAATGACACTACTATTCAGTCGGCTGCGATCACGACATTGGGAGATTTACAATAATGTATTAATATTCACTCTGTTGAATCTGTCACCACAGAAACCCATTGAAACAAATGGATGGCTTTTTCGCCTGTTGGGCAGCCAATGGGACAAGAAGTGGAAACGAAGCCAGCAAGTGTGAAACTGACGCTGTGTGAGGCTAATTGTGCAAGGCAGAGATTGGTTGCTGAGGAAAGTGAGGGTGCGGGTTGGCCGCTCCAGTATGCTCCGAGTTGCCAAGTTAGAATTTGGGGCCCGATCCTCCCAAAAAAAATCTAAATGGTGAATTGGCTGGGAAAATGCTGTAAATCACTGTTGTTTTTTCAGTGGGAGTTCAGACTGGAATCTCCCACTGTGCAACGCAGAGGTCACAGTCGTCAATATCATTAAAAGCTCGGGGGGCCTATTCACCTCAGAATCAACCAGTTCCGGAACTCTGCGCACGTGCAGTCACCCCGAACTGACAGCATCCCACTTGCTCGATCGCTGGCCAGCCCCGGAACCCCACACTGCTGCCCCTCCAGACCTCGTAAGAAGTTTAACAACACCAGGTTAAAGTCCAACAGGTTTATTTGGTAGCAAAAGCCACACAAACTTTATTTGCTACCAAATAAACCTGTTGGACTTTAACCTGGTGTTGTTAAACTTCTTACTGTGTTTACCCCAGTCCAACGCCGGCATCTCCACATCATGACCTCCAGACCTCCCCACGGCCCAATCCGGCCTCACCGTCCATTCCCGAGGCAGTCCCAACCCCCTCCCCTCCTGCAGCGCCCCGGTCTCCAGCCCCCCCACCTCCAGCAGTGACGATGCACCTCCATGCCCCCTAGCAGACCCTTCCCCTGACAACCCCACCAGAGGCAGACACCCCCTTGGGAGGCAGAGTCCCCCCAGCAGACCATCATCCCAGCCCGTCCCAATCACTGTTCTCCCCCAGCCCCGACCAATCCTATCTGCAGAATGGCGGCGGGACCCCCCACCCACGCCAATCACCACCTAGGCCCCGCCGACATTAGTCTTGCTGCTCTTTTTCCTATATTCTTGTCTTAGTCCCTCCTCTGGATAAGAGATGTGTAATGATGCAAGCTCAGACTTCATCACACCAGCATTTATTAACAGGGTGAAGCTTGCACAGAGGGTCGCAGCTCTCTCCCCCTCCACCCCAGCAGCTATGGCAACAGCCCACCCACTGCTCCAGCTCCTAGACGTCTCCTATAGGCCTTCTAGATGTCTTTTGCCAAAGAGAGGACTCCACTTCCTGGGGTAATTACACACTCTCTGTCCTGATTGGTCCCTCAAGTCACATGATCCTCCTCTGCTATGTTGCTCTTAAAGGAACAATCATGTTATCAAGTTGAATTTGTGAAGATTTTTAAAAATGTTTAAAAAGATACAAAAGGATTGTAAAAAAATGTCAGAGTGAAAGAAAACAGTGCGTGGTCCCTTCAAGAATTGTTTTGAGTTCTGTGATAAAATGCAGAGCGCACACAGATTCCAGGTTACAACATTTGTTTCAAAAGGACCAAGCATCAGGGTTGCCTTGGTCACCGGCTCTGCAGGTTTTTGTTCGCCCATGAGTTCAAAGAAGATACTCAGCGAACAGGCTATGAGTTTACAGAAAGCACTCATCAATTGGCACGGTGGCTCAGTGGGTGGCACTGCTGCCTCACAGTGCCAGGGACAAAGGTCCGATTCCCAGCTTGGGTCCCTGTCTGTGCGCAGTCTGCACTTTCTCCCCGTGTCTGCATGGGTTTCCTTCGGATGCTCCGGTTTCCTCCCAGAGTCTGAATGGCGTGCTGGTTAGCTGCATTTGGCCGTGCAGAATTCTCCCTCAGTGTACCCGAACAGGCGCCAGAGTGTGGCGACTAGAGGATTTTCACAGTAACGTCATTGCAGTCTTAATGTAAACCTACTTGCTAATAAACCGACTAATAAATAAGCTTTCCGGGTAAGATGGATAGGGAGGGATATGGGCCAAAAGTGGGAAATTGGGACTATTTCAGGAGTTTAAAAAGGGGTGGCATGGACAAGTTGGGCCGAAGGGCCTGTCTCCATGCTGTAAACCTCTATTAAGAGCCTATCAGATTTGAATTTGATCGCTTTGACAACATCAAACCAATCGTGCTGTAAGAAAATTGGGAGGTTATCACAGGTATAAAGGCCAAAGCAACAGCTGTTACAAGGGAGAACATCTTGGAAGAACATCTCCAGAGGCCAGCGCAGCCAATGGAACAGCAAATATTCCTCTCTGGAGCAGCACTTCACTCTGCCAGTTTAATATCCCTTCAGAGAATTATCCAGCTATCCAACCGATGGATACCGAATCAGAAAACCTTATGGCCAGCGGACAACGACCGAAGATTTCAACACTTCCGGCCGCTATCAGACCTGGGTATATATATATTTTTTGAGAGTGACGAAATGTCTTTTATTACTGTTTTGGGTAAAGAATGTTCCTTGTATTATTCGAACAGCATTTCAGCCGATTTTATGTGAGTAAATATATTCCTTGTTCAGTTGAAGTTCCTGGTTATTTAAATAAAATACCTTGTTAATTATTCACTTAAAGTGAGTTTCAAGCCATTATATTAATGAACCTCAAAAACTTTAATTAAGAATGGATAACACCTTACCAAATAATTGCAGCAAATTATGACTCGAGGTAAAGGGGATTAACCTCTGTGTCGGAACAATCAGCACAAGATGTCATCACCCCAAAACTTCCAGAGCTTTACGTTCTAAGTTCAGACATGCGCCCGACTCATAAATGTGTGAAATTACAAAAGGAAACATTTGGCATGCGGTACGGGAGGACAGTGGTTCGCACTGCTGCCTCACAGCGCCAGGGACCCGGGGTCGATTCCCAGCTTGGGTCACTGTCTATGTTGAGTTTGCACGTTCTCCCCGAGTCTGCGTGGATTTCCTCCAGGAGCGCCAGTTTCCTCCCACAGTCCGGTTAGGTGCATTGGCCATGCTAAATTCTCCCTCAGTGCACCCGAACAGGCGCCAGCGTGTGGCGACTCAGGGATTTTCACAGGAACTTCAATCCAGTGTTAATGTAAGCCGACATGTGACGCTAATAAATAAGTAAAACTTAAAGCAATGTCTTTGTGCAATATTTTGTTCAGACGGTGCGTATGAGATCGCACCAACCAGCAATCAAGAAGATAATTTAATTTAATTAGCCACCAATGGACCAGAATTTTACATTTCCCTTCTGCCTTTGCAATGGGCGGATGTTCCGATTGACAAGGCAGCTTTTACAGTTCAACTGCATTTTGGATCCAGGGCAGGGTGAAAGCTGAGGCTTCAAATAAATTCACCAATGTGTCTGGGGACTGAGGTCTGTGAATGATCATGTGTTCGTGCCCTGGAGCAGAATCCCAAATTACATCAGGAAGCCAGATTAGACCCCAGCAACTTTTCTGTTTTGGCATGAATGTGAGGATTGTGTGCTTCACTCCAGGAGTAATTGCAGCAAATAAAATCGCTACTCCAACCAAGTTCTTTTGCCTACCGCCAACACGGTTAAAATATCGCCCACCTCCTCAGAGTAACTTGGAGCGACCCCACTGGTGAATGCATTACAGAACCTGTCATTCATATATCACTCACGTACAACAGTACCCCGTGGAAGATTGTGACACTGTGTGATAACAGACTCTGAGGCAAAGGGCCAAGCGCACCACACTGCACATTAAATGGCAGACGCGACCAAGACAAATACCACGGATTTCTCGGCTAGTCTCCCAGGTGTCAGTGACCGCTGTGAGTCACAACATCTCGTTAAAACTCTGTCTCCCTCAGGACAGATTTCGACCCTGTACTTTTGAAGATCGAGATCTCTGATTTTCCACAAAAGCCACTCCAACTCGAACTGTCTAAGACTTCCGATAGTTTGACGTGCGATAGGTGAAGAAAATGCATTTCAATAAGACCTTCCGGGAGGAAATGAGGGTGGAAGGCAGAGTGATTCAGGGAAGGATTTCTCATGAGATAAGTCATGGCTGCCAAGAGTGAGAAATAAGAAGGGACACACACAAGGAAGCTCTGTTCAAGAAAGGAAATAGGAATGACCCTGGTAATTATAGGCTGGTTAGGCTTACTTCGGTGGTCGGTAAGTTAATGGAAAAGGTCCTGAGGGATAAGATTTACGACCATTTAGAAAGATGCAGCTTAATCCGGGATGGTCAACACGGATTCATGAAGGCTAATTGAATTTTTTGAGGAGGTAACTAAGTGTGTTGCTGAAGGTAGAGCAGTTGATGTCATACACATGGATTTTAGTAAGGCGTTTGATAAGGTCCCTCATGTTCGGCTCATGAAGAAAGTAAGGAGGTGTGGGATCGAGGGAAATTTGACCGATTGGATAAGTAACTGGTTATCTCATAGAAGACAGAGGGTGGTCGTGGATGGAAAATTTTCAGACTGGAGACGAGTTACCAGTGGTGTACCACAAGGATCAGTGCTGGGTCCTCTGCTATTTGTGATTTTTATAAATGACTTGGAGGAGGGGGCTGAAGGGTGGATCAGTAAATTTGCGGATGACACCAAGATTGGTGGAGTAGTGGATGAGGTGGAGGGCTGTTGTAGACTGCAAAGAGACATTGATAGGATGCAGAGCTGGGCCGAAAAATGGCAGATGGAGTTTAACCCTGATAAGTGCGAGGTGATTAATTTTGGTAGGACACATTTGAATGCAGGTTACAGGGTCAAAGGAAAGGTTCTGAGGAATGTGGAGGAACAGAGAGATCTTGGGGTTCATATCCACAGATCTCTGAAGGTTGCCACTCAAGTGGATGGAGCCATGAAGAAAGCCTATCGTGTGTTAGCGTTTATTAACAGGGGTTTGAGTTTAAGAGCCATGGGGTTATGCTGCAACTGTACAGGACCTTGGTGAGACCACATTTGGAATATTGTGTGCAGTTCTGGTCACCTCACTATAAGAAGGTTGTGGAAGCACTGGAAAGAGTGCAGAGGAGATTTACCAGGATGCTGCCTGGGATGGAGGGTAGGTCTTATGAGGAAAGGTTGAGGGAGCTAGGGCTGTTCTCTCTGGAGCGGAGGAGGTTGAGAGGCGACTTAATAGAGGTTTATAAGATGATGAGGGGGATAGATAAGAGTGGACCTTCAGAGACTATTTCCTCGGGTGGATGCAGCTGTTACTCGGGGGCATAACTATAAGGTTTGTGCTGGAAGATATAGGAGGGATGTAGGAGGTAGGTTCTTTACTCAGAGAGTGATTGGAGTGTGGAATGGACTGCCTGCTGTGATAGTGGAGTCGGACACTTTAGGAACTTTCAAGCAGTTATTGGATAGGCACATGGAGCACACTAGAATGACAGGGAGTGGGATAGCTTGATCTTGGGTTCGGAAAAGGTTCGGCACAACATCGTGAGCCGAAGGGCCTGTACTGTACTTTTCTATGTTCTATGTTCAGAGACAGAGACAACAAGATTTCTGGAGGCTGGAGGTGATAAGCCCGCGGGAGATTACTGGGATGGACAGGCTTGAAACAACGGAAAGAATTCCATAAGAATATACATTTTGTAGATTGTTTTGTTTTATTTTGGTCACGTGAAACACATTGTTTCTTGCACGCCATGCAGTCAAAGCATACTGTTCATAGAGTACATAGGGGAGAAGGAAAGCAGAGGGTGAACAATGTAGTGTTGCATTCAAAACTTGGCCGTAGAGAAGGATCAGCTGAATATCAGATACGGCCATTCAAAAGTATGATGGCAGCAGGGAAGAAGCTGTTATTGAGTCGGTTGGTACATGACCTCAGATTTTTAGATCTTTTTTCCCAATGGAAGAACAAAGAACAACGAACAAATAAAATTAAAGCACAGGAACAGGCCCTTCGGCCCTCCAAGTCTGCACCGACCATGCTGCCCGACTGAACTAAAACTCCTTCTGGGGACCATATCCCTCTATTCCCATCCTATTCATGTATTTGTCCAGACACCCCTTAAAACTCACCATCGTATCTGTTTGCACTACCTCCCCCATCACCCTCTGTGTAAAAAACGTGCCTCGTTCATCTCCTTTAAATCTTGCCCCTCGCACCTTAAACCTATGCTCCCTAGTAATTGACTCTTCCACCCTGGGAGAAAACTTCTGACTATCCACTCTGTCCATGCCTCTCATAATCTTGTAGACTTCTATCAGGTCGCCCCTCAACTTCCGTCATTCCAGTGAGAACAAACCAAGTTTCTCCAACCTCTCCTCATAGCTAATGCCCTCCATACCAAGGAACATCCTGGTAAATCTTGTCTGTACCCTCTCCAAAGCTTCCACATCTTTCTGGTAGTGTGGCGACCAGAATTGAACACTCTATTCCAAGTGCGGCCGAACTAAGGTTCTATAAAGCTGCAACATCACTTAAGCAATTATTAAACTCAATGCCCCGGCCGATGAAGGCAAGCATGCCGTATGCCTTCTTGACTACCCTCTCCAACCTGCATTGCCACTTTCAGTGACCTGTGTACCTGTACACCCAGGTCGTTTTGTCTATCAATATTCTTAAGGGTTCTGCCATTTGCTGTATATTTTCTATCTGAATTAGACCTTCCAAAATGCATTACCTCACATTTGTCCGGATTAAACTCCATCTGCCATCTCTCCACCCAAACTTCCAATCGATCTATATCCTGCGGTATCCTTTGGTGGTCCCCATCGCTATCCGCAAATCCACCAACCTTTGTGTCATCCGCAAACTTACTCATCAAACCAGTTACATTTTCCTCCAAATCATTTGTATATATTGCAAACAGCAAAGGTCCTAACATTGATCCCTGAGGAACACCACTTGTCACAGCCCTCCATTCAGAAACACACCCTTCCATTGCTACCCTCTGTCTTCAATGACTGAGCCATTTCTGCATCCACTTTGCCAGCTCACCTCTGATCCCATGCGACTTCATCTTCTGCACCAGTCTGCCATGAGGGACCTTGTCAAAGGGCTTACTGAAGTCCATGTAGACAACATCCACTGCCCTACCCTCATCAATCATCTTCGTCACTTCCTCGAAAAATTCGATCAGGTTCGTGAGACATGACCTCCCCTTCACAAATCCATGTTGCCTCTCACTAATACATCCACTTATTTCCAAGTGGGAGTAAATCGTGTCTCGAAGAATTCTCTCCAATAATTTCCCTACCACTGATGTAAGGCTCACCGGCCTGTAATTATCTGGATTATTCTTGCTACCCTTCTGAAACAACGGAACAACATTGGCTATTCTCCGACTAGGCTCACAATATCTCTCGTTATCCAAGGTCCCCAAAATTGCCACACTTACCTTTCCTTACAGGAAAGTGCCAGTCCTGAATCCCGATCAATTTACATTTGAAAGCCTCCCACATGTCAAATGTTGATTTGCCCTCAAACATTTGCCCCCAATCTACATTCTTCAGTTCAACTCAAATACTGTTGTAATTAGCCTTACCCCAGTTTAGCACCTTAACTTGAGGACTACACTTTTCTTATCCATCAGTATCTTAAACTTACTGAATTGTGATCACTGTTCCTGAATAGCTCCCCTACTGAAACGTCAACCACTGGCCGGACTCATTCCCCAATACCAGGTCCAGTACGGCCCCTCCCCTAGTTGGACTATCTACATACTGTTTCAAGAAGCCCTCCTGGATGCTACTTATAAACTCTGCCCCATCCAAACCTCTGGCACTAAGTGAGTCCCAGTCAATATAGGGGAAGTTATAATCTCCCACCACAACAACCCTGTTACTTTTACACCTTGCCAAAATCTGCCTACAGATCTGTTCCTCCATCTGCCACTGGCTGTTGGGCGGCCTATAGTAAACCCCCAACATTGTGACTACACCCTTCCTAATCCTGAGCTCTACCCATATTGCCTCGCTGTATGACATTCCGAGGTGTCCTCCCGCAGTACAGCTGTGATATTCTCCTTATCCAGTAGTGCAACTCCCCCACCCCTTTTACATCCCCCCCCCCCCCCCACGCTTGAAACATCTGATTCCTGGGATGTTAAGCTGACAATCCTGTCCTTCGCTTAACCAAGTCTCTGTAATAGCAATAACATCATAGTGCTAATTCAAGTTCATCTGGTTACCAGTAACACTTCTCAAATTGAAAGAAATGCACTTCAGTCCACCAAACCCTCTTTGATTTGCAACCACCCCCTGCCTGCTCTTTCCCTGAGTCTTACTGGCCCGACAGTCTGTTTCCCTTCAGTTAATTCACTTTTGCTTTTGTTCCCACCCACCTGCCAAACTAGTTTAAATCCTCCCGTGTGACACTAGCAAACCTCCCGGCCAGAATATTTATGCCCTTCCAGTTTAGATGCAACCCATCCTTCTTGTGCAGGTCTCACCAGCCCCAGAATGGACACCAATGGTCCAGATACCTGAGACCCTCCCTCCTACACCGGCTGTTTAGCCATGTGTTGAGCTGCACTATCTTCCTAGTCCGAGCCTCACTGGCACGTGGCACAGGGAGTAATCCTGAGATTACAACCCGAGAGGTCCAGCTTTTTAACTTTCTATCTAACTCCCTAAACTGCTGCTGCAGGACCTCATCACTCTTCCTGCCTCTGTCATTAGCACCAATATGTACGCCGACCTCTGGCTGTTCACCCTCTCCCTTCAGAATGCTTTCTGTCCGTTCAGAGACATCCTGCACCCTGGCACCAGGGAGGCAACATACCATCCTGGAGTCTCTTTCACATCCACAGATGCACCTATCTGCACCCCTAACTATAGAGTCCCCTATAACTATTGCTCTTTGTCCTCTTTGTCCCTCCCTGCTTAACAACAGAGCCAGCCGTGGTGCCACTGCTTTGGCTGCTGCTGCTGTTATCCCCGATAGGCCATCTCCCCCAACAGTATCCAAAACGGTATACTTGTTACAGAGGGGGAAAGACCACAGGGGATTCCTGACCCTTCTGGCGGTCACCCATCTATCTTCCTGCACCTCAGGTGTGACCATGTCTCTAAAGCTCCTATCTCTGACGCTTCCCTCCACCTTCATGCTCGTAAGTGCATTCAACTGCTGCTCCAATCCATCCATGCGGCCGTTGGAGGTGCACTACTGGTGGGACTGGAGAATCCCGCCAGCTTGAAAGGCCAAGAGAATTCCAGCCGAAATCTTCAAAGGTTTTGAGTTGAAGCCTGTCCTGAGACGGGCAGAAATTTCATAAGGTGTTCTGGCTCACCGTGTTCACTGATATCTGTGAGGGTTGTTGAGAAATCCATGGAATCTATCTTGGTCGCATCTTCCATTGAATGTGCAGTGTTGTGTGTTTGACCACAACTTCCCTGCCAATGCACATGTACCTCATGTGGATTCTGAATATTGGAGTATAAGTGAGATATTGTATATTGTTTGACTTTGCTGTCTTTGTTGTGTTAATTTTACATTATTTGTTTCAAACCTTTCTTTATTCTCTCAACCCGCATTTCCAACATTTGTCTACTCGAAACACAACGTTACTGGTCACTAAAGAGACAATAAGAAAATCGAGTCTGGAGTTCTTTTGTGGACGGGTGCGGCGCAAAAGAAGAGTGATTGATATGAACACAGCCAACACTGAGCGGGAGAGTCAAGTCAATGCCTGTCCCTAGCGAAATACAGTGAGTAACAGAATACTGAAAGGCCTCGATAGATTGAACGTTGGGAAAATGTTTCCATTTGCAGGGGAGAGGAGGGTCCGATGGCACAGCCTCAGAGTCAGGGAATGAGCCCTTAGAACCGAGATGAGGAGGAATTTCTTCAGCCAGACAGTGGTGGAACTGTGGAATTCATTGCCACAGAAGGAGATAGAGACCGGGTCACTGAGTGTGTTTATGACCGAGATAGATAGGCTCTTGATTGGGAAGGGGACCACAGGTTACGGGACAATTGTGTTGAGGAACTTAACAGCCATGATGGAATGGCAAAGCAGACTCGATGGACCGAATGGCCTAATTCTGCTCCTTGTGGTCTTAGGGCCAAAGAGGCCATTGGATTGGGAGGCATACCGAGAGAACATGATTCTCAAAAGCATTCTGATCAGGTTGTGATGCTGTGACGAGCAGCAATCTATTAGCCAGGGGAATAGTGAACCCGCAACTCTCCAAATTAGCATTACTAGTGATGGAATTATCCCCTGATCTGAAAATCATTTCATTAATGATGTTTGCTGGATTGTCTGTGTCGCCGCTGGCAGCTGTTAGGTAACTTCGCCGAGTCATTGGAGGATTGGTGCAGGTATAAATCTGTGTGCTGCTTCCAATGCATTCCGCACAGCGCCAGTTGGAGGCTTGCTCTCGGGAAGTTTCAATAATCTCCGTGTAAAATGGGAACAACCAAATCTGTAGGTATCACTGTGATTGGTTATCCAATTCTTGTCATTATCAGTATCCCTGGTGAGTAACAGGAAACAACTATTTATTTTAGAAAGCCCTGGTTTCGATGTGTTGTCTTTTCCTTCCCCCTTGCTGTCTGTCACTGACTCCACGTTGAGCATCGCTGCTCCAGTTTCTGGTGCTAGTTCAGCCAAGAATAGAATCCTACTTTTCCTGATTTGCATGGATCTGCGGATCTGAGAGAGAATATTAACAACGTGTTGTGATTCACGGAGGACACTGACATAAAGAACAAAGAACAAAGAACAGTACAGCACAGGAAACAGGCCCTCCAAGCCTGTGCCGCTCCTTGGTCCAACTAGACCAATCGTTTGTATCCCTCCATTCCCAGGCTGCTCATGTGACTATCCAGGTAAGTCTTAAACGATGTCAGCGTGCCTGCTCCACCACCCTACTTGGCAGCGCATTCCAGGCCCCCACCACCCTCTGTGTAAAAAAACGTCCCTCTGATATCTGAGTTATACTTCGCCCCTCTCACCTTGAGCCCGTGACCCCTCGTGATCGTCACCTCCGACCTGGGAAAAAGCTTCCCACTGTTCACCATATCTATACCCTTCACAATCTTGTACACCTCTATTAGATCTCCCCTCATTCTCCGTCTTTCCAAGGAGAACAACCCCAGTCTACCCAATCTCTCCTCATAGCTAAGACCCTCCAAACCAGGCAACATCCTGGTAAACCTTCTCTGCACTCTCTCTAATGCCTCCACGTCCTTCTGGTAGTGCGGCGACCAGAACTGGATGCAGTACTCCAAATGTGGCCTAACCAGCGTTCTATACAGCTGCATCATCAGACTCCAGCTTTTATACTCTATACCCCGTCCTATAAAGGCAAGCATACCATATGCCTTCTTCACCACCTTCTCCACCTGTGTTGCCACCTTCAAGGATTTGTGGACTTGCACACCTCGGCCCCTCTGTGTTTCTATACTCCTGATGACTCTGCCATTTATTGTATAACTCCTCCCTACATTATTTCTTCCAAAATGCATCACTTCGCAAGAGGGTCGATGAGAAATCCATGTAATCTGTCTTGGTCGCATTTACCATTTGATGTGCAGTGTGGTTTGCTGCACTACAGTTTGCCTGTTAACTCACATCTACCTCATGTCAATTGTGTTAATCGTCTCAATGTGGAGGAACGGTGGCACAGTTTTAGCGCTGCTGCCTCACAGAACCAGGGATTTGTGTTCGATTCCCGGCTTGGCTGAATGTCTGTGTGGAGTCTGCACATTCTCCACGTGTCTGCGTGGGTTTCCTCTGCTTGCTCTGGTTTTCTCCCAGACTTCAAAGATTTCAGGTGAATTGGCTGTGCAAAATTCTCCCTCAGTGAACCCGAACAGGAGCCGGATTGTGGCGACTAGGGGAATAATTTTATTTCCAATTTCTCACAGCTAACCTGATGACGATTGTGGTCCTGTCCCGGGGAAGGTGCGGCCTCTCCAAAGGGATCACCTGTTATATGATCACCATGGCGATAGCCGATCTCCTGGTCTGCATTTTTAACGTCACCCTGGAATGCATCTTTCTCCATCATTTCCCGTATTCATTCTTGATCGACACCAGTGTCTGCCGTGTCACTGCCGTCTTGCAAGTATCCAGCGTCCAATTGTCCGTCTGGTCCACAACATTATTTACTCTTGACCGTTTTGTAGCCATTTCTTGTCCAAAACAAAAGTTAAAATACTGCACCGGGAGAACTGCCACTGTGATTCTAGCGGCCGTGAGTGTACTCAGTTTTGTCATGAATATTCCGGTCTCTTTCCGTTATGAGCTCTACTCTGTTGTTGCCAATGTGCAGTGGGGCTGCCGCACAGTGAACGGATACATTTCTTCACCAGCATGGATAGCTTACACGTGGGTCGCTAATCTCTCAGTCCCATTATTGCCATTCCCCTTGTTGCTGCTGTTGAATTTTCTCACCGTCCGGCACATCATGGTGGCCAGTAGGTCTCGCAGGGCCCTGAAGGCTCACGGCCCTGGGGAGGGCAGCAGCGACCCCGTGTTGAAGAGCAGAAGAACGACTATCGTCCTGCTCTTCACTGTCTCCGGGAGCTTTATGGTTCTGTGGACACCAGTCGTAATACTTCACCTCCTCTTCGACTTCACCGAGATACGTAACTTGGAAGGTGCCATTTCGCTTCACTTGGCAATGAGAATCACACTACTGATGATGTATTCCAGCACCTGTACGAACACATTCATTTATATATTAACACAGAGAATGTTCCGGGAAGAGATTCTGAACGTGGTGAAATATCCATTGATTCTCCTGTTCAAATTCCTAAAGTAATTTTAGAATAATGAAAATCCTGGATAGAGTGGACGTGGGGAAGATGTTTCCAATAGTTGTAGTGACTGGGATCGGAGGCCCCAGCCTCGGAGGAAAGGGATAACCCATTAGAATCGAGGTCAGGAGTAATTTCTTCAGCCATAGGGTGGTGAATCTGTGGAACTCATTTCCACAGAGGGCTGTGGACGCTTGGTCATTGAGTGTTTCTAATACAAAAATAGATAGGTTCTTGACTAGTAAGGGGATCAATGGTTGCAGGGAGAAGGCGGGAGCATGGGGTTGAGAAACATATCAGCCATGATCGAATGGCAGAGAAGGCACGGTGGCCCGAATAGCCTGATTCTGCTCCTATAATCTATGGCCTTACGTATTGGGAGGTTGAGATGAGGGGGTTGGGAACCAAGTTGTTGTTTGATATCTCAATTGGACCTCACCAAATGACCAGAAGATTGAGGCATATCTCGCTGATTATGGCTTCTCAATCTTTCACAAAATCAGGGTTTTCTTTGAGCTGAAGGAATGTGGACTAACATTGTTGTCCTTGGCACATGCGGTTACAATTGACCAGAAACTCAACTGCACTCGTCACATAAACACAGTGGTTAAAAAAGCAGGTGAAAGACTAGGAATACTGCAGCGAGAAACTTCCCAAAGCCTATCCACAGTCTACAAGGCAGAGGTCAGGAGTGTGATGGAATATTCCCCGCTTTCCTGGATGGGTGCAGCTCCAACAACACTCAAGACGCTTGACACGATCCGGGACAAATCAGCCCCGCTTGATTGGTACCATATCTAAAAGCATTCACTCCCTCCACCACCGACGCTCAGTCGCAGAAGTGTTGACCATTACAAGATGCACTGCAGCAATTCACTAAAACACCCTTCGTCAGTGTCGTGAACCATTGTTGGTTCCCACCAGGTAGTGCTGAGCCAGGGTCTGGCCAGTACTATGAGTCTGTATATATGTTACTGTTGGGGTTAGGGTTGGGCTGTTCTACATGTTACTGTTGGGTTTAGGGTTGGGCTGTTCTACCTGTAATATAGTTCTTATGGTACATCCCAGTCGGGCTCCGCCTCCTGGGAGAGGTATAAAGGTCACTGCTCTGTCTGGGTTTCTTTAGTCTGGGATCGTGTATTATATATGGTAACTCTATTGTTGTAGTCAATAAAAGCCTTTATTTCCCCAAGTACCTCTCGCCTCGTGAGTTATATTGCGCATCAATTTTATTGACTACACTTGAAATCTCTTCGTTGAAAAAAAGACGACACAGAGAACATCGAGCAAACGCTTAAACCCGAACGGCTTATGTTGGACCCACGTGCGGCGCGCGCCTCGAACACCTTCGACCACTGGTTGAAATGCTTTCAGGATTACCTCGAAGCCTCCGCAGTGGTCACCACCGATGCCGACAGACTCCGGGTCCTCCACGCGAGGGTAAGCGACGCTGTATATTTAGCGATCCGTGGGGCCACCAACTACAAAGGGCCCCTCGAGCTTCTTAAGAAGTGGTACATTAAACCGCCGAATGAGATGCATGCTCGATATCTCTTAGCCACTCGACGGCGGCAGCCCGGCGACACGACGGAACAGTACGCATGCGAGCTCCTACAGCTAGCCAGGGGCTGTAACTGCAAAGCAGTGTCGGCAGACCAGAACATGAACGACCTCGCTCGAGATGCGTTTGTGGTGGGAATCGGCTTGTCTTACATCCGCCTTCGGCTGTTGGAGCAAGGTAATCTCGATCTCACTAAGTCTATAGAGCTAGCGGATGCGCTAGAAACGGCCCCCAAAAGTCTGGCGATGTACCCCGACGACCACGTGGAGACAGCGTGGCAGGGGCAGTCACAGACCCCACTTCATTCAGCGGGACCGAAAAACTGCGTGATTGCCTTCCCACCCTCGGTCCTGACGACGGCAGCAGCTCCAGGCGGCTCACGGTGTCACTTCTGTGGGGGAGTGAAGCACCCTCGGCAGCGATGTCCCGCTAAAGCGGTGTTGTGCTCCGCCTGCGGCAAGAAGGGGCATTATTCGAAGGTATGCCGATCCAAACTTCCATCTTGGAACAGCAGTGCGGCCTGTGACTCCCCGGAGCCGGTTTCCTCGTCGTCGGCATCGTCAAGGGCTTCTTCCACGTGCGAGGCCAGGACGTCGCCATTCCAGACGACGGAGTCGCAAGAGACGCGCGACCGCCAGGGGCCGCTGGTCTTGGCACCATCGCCCACATGCGACCTATGGGGGCAGCCATTTTGGTCGGCACCGACCGCGAATGACCAGCAGGGGTCGTCATCATCCATCTCAACTGCCTGCAGTGGCGCCCACGAACCAACGGTGGCGTCGATCATCCTGGACCAGGCAAAGCCTCACAGACTCGACAAGTCCATGATGGACATACAGGTAAACGAACGCACGATTTATTGTCTGTTTGACAGCGGGAGCACAGAGAGCTTCATCCACCCAGACGCCGTGAAGCGGTGTGGCCTCCGGATTCAGCCTGTCAAGCAGACAATTTCGATGGCGTCAAGGTCCCGGTCTGTCACCATGCTAGGGAGTTGCGTGGTAAATCTTACAGTGCAGGGCATGGTTTATGAGAGCTTCAAGCTCCTGGTGTTACCGCAACTTTGCGCGCCAATACTCCTAGGACTAAATTTCATGGTCCACTTGAAGAGTGTAACCCTGCAGTACGGTGGGCCACTCCCTCCACTTTCAGTGGGAGACTCACAGCCTCTAAATTGCCCAACGCGCTCCATCTGTAACCTCTCGACGCTTAAGATTACCACACCCTCTTTATTCCAGAATCTCGTGCCAGGCTGCAAGCCCATCGCGACTAAGAGCAGGCGTTACTGCACTGAGGATCGGATCTTCATTCGATCTGAGGTTCAGCAGCTCCTCAAGGAAGGGATCATACAGCCTAGCGCTAGTCCATGGAGAACGCAGGTCGTGGTGGTCAAGAGTGGGAACAAACCCCGGATGGTCATTGACTATAGTCAGACCATTAACAGATACATGCAGCTGGATGCGTATCCCCTCCTGCGCATATCTGACATGGTCAAACAGATTGCGCAGTACCGGGTGTTCTCCACCATCGACCTAAAGTCTGCCTACCACCAGCTCCCCATTCGCCCAGAGGACCGACAATACACGGCCTTTGAGGCGGATGGTCGCTTGAACCATTTTCTAAGGGTTCCTTTTGGTGTCACCAACGGGGTCTCGGTCTTCCAGCGTGCAATGGACCGAATGGTGGACTGCGGGCTACCTTCCCGTACCTGGATAACGTCACCATCTGCGGCCATGACCAGCAGGACCACGATGCCAACCTTCTTAGATTCCTACGCACTGCATCTCGCCTGAATCTGACCTACAACAGGGAGAAGTGTGTATTTCGCACGCGCCGCCTAGCTATCCTCGGATACGTGGTGGAAAACGGGGTCATTGGCCCTGATCCAGACAGTATGCGTCCCTTCCTCGAACTTCCCCTGCCCACTAGCTTAAAAGCACTGAGAAGATGCTTAGGCTTCTTCTCTTACTACGCACAGTGGGTTCCCAATTACGTGGACAAAGCCCGTCCGATCAACAAGTCTACCTCTTTTCCCCTAGCACCAGAGGCTCGTTTGGCCTTTGAAAAACTAAAAGCCGACATCGCGAAAGCCACGATGCACGCTATCGATGAGTCCATCCCCTTCCAGAGTGATGCATCGGATTTCGCCCTGGCTGCCACACTTAACCAGGCGGGCAGGCCCGTCGCCTTTTTCTCTCGCACCCTCCAAGGCCCCGAAATTGGACATTCGGCGGTGGAAAGGAGGCCCAGGCCATTGTGGAGGCCATCCGGCATTGGCGCCATTACTTGGCGGGAAAACGGTTCTCCCTGCTCACGGACCAGCGGTCCGTGGCATTCATGTTCAATAACACGTTACGGAGCAAGATCAAGAACGATAAGATCTTGAGGTGGAGAATCGAACTCTCCACCTATTATTACGACATCATGTATCGTCCAGGGAAACTCAACGAGCCCTCGGATGCCCTGTCGCGTGGATCATGCGCTAGTATGCAGGAGAATCGATTGCAGGCTCTCCACAATGACCTCTGCCATCCGGGGGTCACTCAGCTCTACCACTTCATAAAAGCCCGAAATCTACCCTACTCGGTGGAGGATGTCAGGTCCATAACCAGAAGCTGCCGGGTATGCGCGGAATGCAAACCGCGCTTTTACCGACCTGACAAGGCACAACTCGTTAAGGACACTCGTCCCTTCGAAAGACTGAGTGTGGATTTTAAGGGCCCCCTTCCCACGACAGATCGGAACGTGTACTTCCTCAATGGGGTGGATGAGTACTCACGATTCCCTTTTGTCATTCCCTGTTCTTATATGACCGCTGCCACGGTTATCAAGGCATTTCGTGATCTTTTCACCCTGTTCGGTTACCCCTGTTACATCCACAGTGACAGGGGCTCGTCGTTAATGAGCGATGACTTGAGGCAATACCTGCTCTCATACGGGATTGCCTCCAGTAGAACCACGAGCTACAACCCTAGGGGTAACGGACAGGTTGAACGTGAGAATGCTACAGTCTGGAAGGCTGTCTTACTGGCGTTGAAGTCTAAAGGCCTTCCAGTCTCCCATTGGCAAGAGGTGCTCCCTGATGCGCTCCATTCCATACGCTCTCTCCTGTGTACGGCAACCAACGCTACTCCCCATGAGAGACTGTTTTCATTCCCTCGGAAGTCTTCCTCTGAATCATAGAATCATAGAATCATAGAAACCCTACAGTGTAGAAAGAGGCCATTCGGCCCATCGAGTCTACACCGACCACAATCCCACCCAGGCCCTACCCCCATATCCCTACATATTTACCCGCTAATCCCTCTAACCTACGCATCTCAAGACACTAAGGGGCAATTTTAGCACAGCCAATCAACCGACCCGCACATCTTTGGACTGTGGGAGGAAACCGGAGCACCTGGAGGAAACCCAGGCAGACACGAGGAGAATGTGCAAACTCCACACAGACAGTGACCCAAGCCGGGAATCGAACCCAGGTCCCTGGAGCTGTGAAGCAGCAGTGCTAACCACTGTGCTACCGTGCCGTCCTGGGACGGTAGCACAGTCTGGGACCTCATTACCGTCTTTGTTGACGTACTCAGGACCTGTCCTCCTGCGGCGACATCTTAGGACCCACAAGTCCGACCCTTTGGTTGAACAGGTCCATCTCCTCCACGCCAACCCTCAGTATGCCTATGTGGCATACCCTGACGGGCGAGAGGACACGGTCTCGATTCGAGACCTGGCGCCAGCAGGGGGCTTGGAAACCCCTGTCGCTCCCATACCTCCTGTTAGAGACCCCCCAACCATTGTTTCCCCTTCTGACACAGCGCGGGCAGCATCGAGACCATCACTTAACCCTTTTACTCCCGTGTACAGCTTGCCTGAGTCCAGGAGATGGTCGCCACTTCAAGGCGTGCCCGAGTTCAGCGGATTGTCATCACCTCGGGGTCTACCGGCCCGTGAGACATTGGAGGAGCCGTTGGACACCGCCTTGGGGAGAACGCCACCGCGAGTGCCTACACCGGTGTCATCGCCGGTGTTGAGGAGGTCACAACGACGGTGCGGTCCCCCAGACCGTCTGAACTTATAGACTGATGAACAATTGTTCTGTGTTTTGTACCCCACCGGCCTTTGTTTTCAAAGGAGGGGTGAATGTGGTGAACCATTGTTGGTTCCCACCAGGTAGTGCAGAGCCAGGGTCTGGCCAGTACTATGAGTCTGTATATATGTTACTGTTGGGGTTAGGGTTGGGCTGTTCTACATGTTACTGTTGGGGTTAGGGTTGGGCTGTTCGACCTGTAATATAATTCTTATGGTACATCCCAGTCGGGCTCCGCCTCCTGGGAGAGGTATAAAGGTCACTGCTCTGTCTGGGAGCCTTTAGTCTGGGATCGTGTATTATATATGGTAGCTCTATTATTGTAGTCAATAAAAGCCTTTATTTCCCCGTGAGTTATATCGCGCATCAGCCCATCTGGATGGTCTTTCAATAGGGCACATATTGTTGGATATTTCGATCCCCGCCCTGATCCCCTTGCAGCCATGTCTCTGTGATGCCTACATCATCATATCGGCCAACCTCAATGTGTGCAACAAGCTCATTTATCTTGTTCCGTGTACTGCACACATTTAGGTACAAGACTTTCAGTCCTGCATTGACCACCTCCCTTCTCATACTTGTCACCTTTTTTGCTCTGCCGGAGGTTAGTTTCCTGTCACCTCGTATAATCTCTGTTCTATTACGTGGCCTTGAAACTTTACTTAACCTATCCTGAGCCCTCGGCTCCTTTAACTGGTTGAAAGTCCTCATCATTAACTTGCACCTCTAACCTCTCGTTTAACTTTGATTTTCTAATTCTCCATGCAACTGACCACCCCCCCCCCACCCCCACCTGCACCCCCCCCCACCCCCTCCACCCCCCCCCCCCCCCCCCACCGCCCCCCCCCTCCACCCCCACCCGCACCCCCTCACGCTTTTTAGTTTAAAACACTGTCTACTGCCCTAGTTATACGATGCTCCAGCACTCTGGTCCCAGAACTCTCTCCCATCGGAACAGTCCTCTCTTCCCCAGTACGTCCGCAATTCAAACTCATTCCTCCCACACCAATCTTTCAGCCACGCCTTTGCCTCCTTAATCTTCTTGATCCTGTTCCAATTAGCGAGATGCTCAGTTAGTAATCCAGAGATTATTATCTTTTCAGTTCTGCTTTTGAATTTAGCTCCCAGCTGTTCACAATCTCTTAGCAGAACCTTTGTTCCTGTTCGACCAATGCCATTGGTACCTCCGTGGAACAGGACAACTGGATCTTTACCCTCCCACTCCAAGTTCCTCTGCAGTCCAGGTGAGATATCCCGAACCCGAGCACCAGGCAGGCAACACAACCTTCGGGATTCTCGATACTGGTCACAGAGAACAGTGTCAATGCCCCCGAGCTATCCTATTCCCCAATTATGACTACATTTCTTTCTTCCCCCCCGCTCCCCCCGCTTGAATGGCTCCCTGTACCACGGTGCCGTGGTCAGTTCGCTCATCCTCCCTGCAGTACCCATTACCATCCACACAGGGAGCAAGAATCTCAACCCTGTTGGACAAGTTCAGGGACTGAGGCTCCTGCAACCCTACCTCCTGGATCTCTCTACCTGCCTCACTCGCAGCCACACCCTCCTGTCCCGGACCACTGGCCGAATTGAAGGTATTTAATCTAAGGGGTGTGACTGCCTCCTGGAACACAGTGTCCAGGTATCTCTCCCCTTCCCTGATGTGCCACAGTGTTCGAAGCTCAGAATCCAGCTCATCCACTCTGAGCTGGAGTTCCTCAAGCAACGAACACTTACTACAGACGTGCTCCATGGGAACCACAATGGGGTCCACCTGCTCCCACGTCGTGCATGAACAGCACATCACCTGCCCCTCCATCTCTATTTTAATGTTTAATTTGGGTTATATATTTTTAAATTATATACCTCGGGTATTATCTCAGTCTCAACACAATTTCTAACCAGTAATTTAAATGGATTTTCAAATTCAGCCCAGCTCCCTGTTAGCGAATCAAATCACAGCACTCCTGAGATGTCACTTTTCAGTTTATTTTAGTCCTAACTCACTCTCAGTTTCAGAGAATCGCGAGTAACACTTCCTTACCAATCAGCACTCTCCCGTTGGCCTCTGCTGCCTGTTTCACCCAACTCCCTGTTTCCACCCAGCTCCAAAAGCACTCCTCACGGCCAGGCAGCACTCACCTTGCAGACCATGATACAGTAAAATAAAGTTGGTTTATTAGCCACCAGTAAGGCTTACTGCAATGAAGTTACTGTGAAATTCCCCTTGTCGCCACACTCCAGCGCCTGTTCGGGTCAATGCACCCTAACCAGCACGTCTTTCAGACAGTGGGAGGATACCGGAACACGCGGAGGAAACACATGCAGACACGGGGAGAACATGCAGACTCCACACAGACAGTGACACAAGCCATTATGCCGCCCATTGTGCCATCGTGCAGCCCTTGCGGGAAGGATGCTATAACTGCAACACGATCAGCAATGAACAGTTTCGGATGAAGTTTATGGAATGATCTGGATGTAAGATCAGCCCTGAATTCCATTAAGTTTACAGTTTAGTTTATTTATTAGTGTCTCAAGTGGGCTTACATTAACACTGCAATGACGTTAGTGTGAACATCCCCTGGTAACCACACTCTGGCGCTTGTTCGGGTACACTGAAGGAGAATTCAGCATAGCCAATGCACCCTAACCCTCACATCTTTCAGACTGAGGGAGAAACCCAGAGAACCCACTGGCATTTCAAACGTCTGACTACTCGAAGCACAACGTTACTGGTCACCGACCAAACCACGAGAAAATCGAGTCTGGAGTTCTTTCATGGACAGGCTCAGCGCAGAAAGAGAGCAATTGACCTGAACAAAGCCAATATCCAGCAGGTGAGTCAAGTCAATGCCTGTCCTATTTGAAATACAGTGAGTAGCAGAAGACTGAAAGGCCTGGATAGAGTGGACACGGGGAGGATGTTTCCATTATCAGGAGAGACGAGGATCCGAGGGCACAGCCTGAGAGTAACGGGACGACCCTTCAGAACCGAGATGAGGAGGAATTTCTTCAGCCAGAGGCTGGTGAATCTGTGCAATTCATTCCCACAGAAGGCTGTGTGGAGGGAGGGACAATGAATCTAATTGAGACAGAGACAGATAGGTGCTTGACTCGTGAAGGGATCAAAGGTTACGGGAGAATGGGGTTGAAAAATTTATCAGCCATGATGGAATGGCGAAGCAGACTCGATGGGCCAAATGGCCTAATTCTGCTCCTTGTGGTCTTCTGATCTAAAAGGCCATTGGATTGGGAGGAATACCAACAGAATGAAATGCTCAAAACTACCCTGATGGCGTAGAGATGCTGTGATGAGCAACAGTCTAAAAGCCAGGGGAATAGTGGACCCGCGACTCTCCAAATTAGTGTGATTGGTGTTGAAATTATCCCCTGATCTGAAAATCATTTCATTAATGATGTTTGCTAGATTGTCTGTGTCGCCGCTGGCAGCTGTTAGGTAACTTCACCGAGCCATTGGAGGATTGGTCTAGGTATAAATCTGTGTGCTACTTCCAATGCATTACGCACAGCGCCAGTTGGAGGCTTGCTCTCGGGATGTTTCAATAATCTCCGTGTAAAATGGGAACATCCAAATCTGTAGACATCACTGTGATTGGTTATCCAATTCTTGTCATTATCAGTATCCCTGGTGAGTAACAGGAAACAACTATTTATTTTAGAAAGCCCTGGTTTCGATGTGTTGTCTTTTTCTGTTCCCTTGCTGTCTGTTGCTGCCTCCACGTTGACCATCGCTGCTCCAGTTTCTGGTGACTGTTCTGCCAAGAATAGAAACTTATTTTTCCTTATTTGCATGGATCTGCGGATCTGAGGGAGAATATTAGCAGGATGTTGTGATTCACAGAGGACACTGATATCTGGGTGGGTTGAGGAGAAAT
This sequence comes from Mustelus asterias, assembly GCF_964213995.1. NCBI lineage: Eukaryota > Metazoa > Chordata > Chondrichthyes > Carcharhiniformes > Triakidae > Mustelus > Mustelus asterias. The sequence goes on from NC_135808.1 coordinate 11,111,989, forward strand.
CCATGGACTCTGCCTTGGACACATCTGCCATTTAATGTGCAGTGTGGTGAGTTTGACCACAGTTTGCCTGTTAACTCACATGTTCCTCATGTTAATGATGTTAATGTGGTGGTGGCACTGTGGCACAGTGCTTATCAGGACCCTGGTACGATTCCCGGCTTGAGTCACTCTCTTTGTGGGTCTGCACATTCTCCGTCGTGCCTGCATGGGTTTCCTCCGGATGCTCTGGTTTCTTCCCACAGTCCGAAAGACATATTGGTCAGGGTGCATTGGCCGTGCTAAGTTTCCCTCAGTGGAACTGAACAGGCAGCAAATGGGGGAGTCATTGTTTTTTCAATTTTCTTACAGCCAACCTGATGGCGATTGTGGTCCTGTCCCGGGAAAGATGCGGCCTCTCCAAAGGGATCACCTGTTATATGATCACCATGGCGATTGCCGATCTCCTGGTCTGCATTTTTAACGTCACCCTGGTCGGCATCTTTCTCGATCATTTCCCGTATTCATTCCTGATGTACACCAGTGTGTGCAGTTTCATCACTTTCATAGAAGTATCCAGCGTCCAACTGTCCGTCTGGTCCACAACATTATTTACTCTTGACCGTTCCGTAGCCATTTGTTGTCCAAAACTAAAATTAAAATACTGCACCAGGAGAACTGCTACTGTGATTCTAGCGGCCGTGAGTGTACTCAGTTTTGTCATGAATATTCCGGCCTATTTCCGTTATGAGCCCTACTGTGTTGTTGCCAATGTGCAGTGGGGCTGCCGCACGGTCAAAGGTTATTATTCTTCACCAGCATGGATAGCTTACAAGTGGGTCGCCAGCCTCTCAGTCCCATTATTGCCATTCCCCTTGTTGCTGCTGTTGAATTCTCTCACTGTCCGGCACATCTTGGTGGCCAGTAGGTCTCGCAGGGCCCTGAAGGCTCACGGCCCTGGGGAGGCCAGCAGCGACCCGGTGTTGAAGAGCAGAAGAACGACTATCATCCTGCTCTTTGCTGTCTCCGGGAGTTTTATGATTCTGTGGACACCAATCGTAATGCTTGACCTCCTGTTCGACTTCACCGAGATACGTAGCTTGGAAGGTGTTAGTTGGCTTCATTTGGCAATGAGAATCACACTCCTGATGATGTATTGCAGCACCTGTACGAACACATGCATTTATATATTGACCCAGAGGAGGTTCCGTGCAGAGATTCTGAACATGGTGAAATCCCCATTGATTCTCCTGTTCAAATTCCTCAAGTAATTTTAGAATAATGAAATGCCTGGATAGAGTGGACGTGGGGAAGATATTTCCGTTAGTCGGAGAGACTGAGATCCGAGGGCACAGCCTCACAGGAAAGGGGCGCCCTTTACAATCGAGATGAGAAGGAATCTGTGGAACCCATTGCCACAGAGGGTTGTGGAGGCTAGGTCATTAAGTGTTTTTAATACAGAAATAGATAGGTTCTTGATTGGTAAGGGGATCAAAGGCTACGGGGAGAAGACGAGAGAATGGGGTTGAGAAACATATCAGCCATGATCGAATGGCAGAGAAGGTTCGAGGCCGCATGGCCTAATCCTGCTCCTTTATCTTATGGTCTGAAGTATTGGAAGGTCGAGATGATGGGGTTGGGGAACTAGTTGTTGTTTGATACCTCAATTGGACCTCACCAAGTGCCCAGTAGATCGAGGCAAGTCTCGCTGCTCACGGCTTCTCAATCTTTAACAAAATCAAGGTTTCCTTTTCGATGAAGGAGTTTGGACTAATATTGAGGTTGAGAAATAAGTTATCCACGATCGAATGGTGGAGGAGACTCGATGGGCCCAATTACCTAATTCTGCTCCTTTATCTTATGGTCTTAAATATTGGGAGGTGGGAATTGAGGTTGGGGGATATAATTGTTGTTTGATATCTCAATTGGACCTCACCAAGTGCCAGTAGATCGAGGCAAGTCTCGCTGCTCACGGCTTCTCAATCTTTAACAAAATCAAGGTTTGTTTTTCACTGAAGGAGTTTGGACTAATATTGTTGTTTTGGGCACATGTGGTAACCATTGACCAGAAACTCAACTGCTCTCGCCAAGTAAACACAATGGTTACAAGAGCAGGTTAGAGGCTCGGAATACTGTGGGGAGAAACTTACCCCCTAACTTCCCAAATCCTATCCACCATCTACAAGGCAGAGGTCAGGAGTGTGATGGAATTCTCCCCACTCAAGAGGCTTGACACCATTCAGGACAAATCAGCCCGCTTGATTGGCACCATATCGAAAAGCATTCACTCCCTCCACCACCGACGCTCAGTAGCAGAAGTGTTTACCATTACAAGATGCATTGCAGCAATTCACCAAAGATCCTTAGACAGCACCTTCCAAATCCACGACCACTTGCAGCTGGAAGGACCGCGGCAGCAGATACATGGGAACACCACCACCTGCAAGTTCCCCTCCAAACCACTCAGCATCCTGACTTGGAAATATATTGCCGTAACTTCACTGCCGCTGGGTCAAAATCATGGAATTCCTTCCCTCATGGCATTGTGGGTTAACCCACAGCACGTGGCCTGCAGCGATTCAAGCAGGCGGCTCACCACCACCTTCTCTCGGTCAAAATAGGGATGGACAATAAATGCTGGCCCAGCCAGTGACACCCATTTTTAAAAATTCATCTGTGGGACATCCATGCATGGGCCTTGATAAATTCTCCGGAGTGCGGCCATTGGCGGATTTTCACAGTAACTTCAATTCAGTGTCAATATAAGTCTACTTGTGAAACAATAAATAAACTACGAAATAGTTTGACCGAATAAAATACGCATATTCGATCAGAGTTAACGTGGATGTTTTGTTTGGATCTGAATCACAAGGTTTTCCTGGAAGGAGAAATGTGTCCGTGTGAGAAAGCAGCAATCCAGCCTCTTCAGGTGTTTCACAACTGCTGGGGGGGACCCGATGTTAATTTTAACTTTCGGCTGTGTTGGAGAGCTGGCCTCCAAATCCAATTACCTTCCCCATCAACAGAGAGGAAAATCAGTCACCGTGGGTGGCCAATTCCATACCCGGTGTACAGCTTAACCGAGAGTTGAAGTGAAACCATGTCCCCAATGCTGAAGTCTTCTCCATTGACTTGAACATCCTGTCAGTCTGACTCTTGATATTAGCCACTTCGCTCAGATGGCTGGCCGGCTGGTTGGTGATGCAGAGCAATGCAAACAGCACGGGTTAATTTCCCGCACCGGCTGAGGTTATCCATGAAGACCCCGCCTTACCCCTCACTTGCAGTGCAGTGACCCTCCGGTTAAATCACCACCAGTCTCCTCTACCCCTGAAAGGGAATAGCTGCCTTTGATCATGAAGAAGGGAAAGGGTTAATGTTTTTTTTGTACTCAACTTATTTTGTACCTAAAAGGTTGAACTTTGTACCTGGAATGTATCATAAACATAACCCTTCCTTATGGCTAGTCTCCCCTTTGTTTATATTGCTCCTGGTCGTAGTATAAGCCATTTGTTCATGGTTCCCTCGCTTGTTTGTATCATTCTGATAAAACAGACAGTTAAACATAGATGTTGGGTTGCAAGTCTTTCTTTCCCGTAGGCTTGTGTATGATGTAAACAAAGGAAGCAGCGACCAAATGGTAGAGTGCGAGAATGGCCATTTGAAGGAGGACTCCCACTGGGACAGCTGCAATCGCACACAGTCACTTCAAAGGAAAAGCCGCGGGAGGAGCGGGGGACCAGATGTGGCACCTTGACTACAACTACCAGGAGAATTGTGCTTTATGACCCAAGGATACCAGATAGTCTCTAACCTTGACCCAGAGACTATCAGAAGCTGTTAAAGGAACTATAATTTATGATCAAGGACTGTTAACTTTGCTTCATGACTTGTATTGGGAACCCTGATGTATAAAGGTCCACGCTTCTTGTGTTCAGAGAGAACTTTGGCTTCCGCTTTCAAGGGGTCAGGTTCTCCCTCAAGCTTGTGAGAATAAAGCCTGACTGTATTTTGACTCATACCAGCCTCAGAGGTATTTTTACCGACTTCAGATCATCTGGGATGATGGTGACATTACATTATAGTGTGGCACCCAGGAATGCACACAATACTCCAGATGTGGTCTAACGTTTGTCTGGGAGAACAGAAGAGATTTTTATTTAAGATTTTCTCTTAAAGACAGCAGCGGTGGAAGTGCAGCACCCCCTCAGTGCTGGAATGGAGTGCCAGCCTTCATCATTGACTTCAAGTCAATGAGTCCGTATGACTCTATCTCTCTGACTCTAAGTCCTGGCCTGGGAGTGGAACCCACCACATTTTGACCAGGAGTTGAGGGGATTTGCTCTGCCAGCGTGTGGTTTTAAATTTGGTAAATTAGTGGAAAGTTTCGGAGTGAGAGATTTAGAGAAACTTCAGGAAGAATATTCTGGGGCTAAGGAAATTCAGCATATCGACTCTCACTAACTTTTACAGAGACATGATAGAAAGCATTCTCCTGATTGTTTCACAGCTTGGTCTGGCTCCTGCTCTGTCCAAGACCGCAAGAAACTACAAACGGTCATGAATGTAGCCCGGTCCATAACGCAAACCAGCCTCCCATCGATTGACTCTGTCGACACCGCCCCCCCCCCCCTCCCCGCCACACCCCGCCTCGTAAAGGCAGCCAGCTTAATTAAGAACCCGACACATCCCGAACATTCTCTCTTGCACCTTCTTCCATCGGGAAAAAGATGCAAATGTCTGAGGTCACGATCCAACTGATTCAAGAATTGCTTCTTCCTTCCTGCCATCAGGCTTTTGATTGGACCGACCATATATGAAGTTGATCTTTCTCTACAACCGAGCTGTATGCCTTTAACAATACTCTCTGCACCCTCTCCTTTCCTTCTCCGCTATGTCTGTACTTTATGTTTGCGATGCTTTGCCTGTATAGCGCACAAGAATCTATACTTTTCACTGGGTGGGATATTCCGACTTTTGTTTGCCCCAAAACTGGAAACATCCTACCCAAGATCAACGGATCTCATAGAGTCATAGAGCCATAGTCATAGAGGTTCACAGCATGGAAACAGGCCCTTCGGCCCAACTTGTCCATGCTGCCCTTTTTTTAAAAACCCCAAGCGAGTACCAATTGTCTGCATTTAGCCCGTACCCCTCCATAATCATCTGACCCATGTAACTGTCTAAACACTTCTTAAAAGACAAAACTGTACCCGCCCCTATTACTCCCTCTGGCAGCTTGTTCCAGACACTCACCACCCTCTGTGTGAAAAGAAATAGTCCGTCTGGACACTTTTGTATCTCTCCCCTCTCACCTTAAACCTATGTCTTCTAGTTTTAGACTCCCCTACCTTTGGGAAAAAATATTGACTATCTAGCTGCTCTGTGCCCCTCATTGTTTTATAGACCTCTATAAGATCACCCCTCAGCCTCCTACGCTCCAGAGAAAAAAGTCCCAGTCTATCCAAGCTCTCCTTGTAACTCAAACCATCAAGTCCCGGTAGCATCCTCGTAAATCTTTTCTGCACTCTTTCCAGTTTAATAATATCCTTTCTATAGTAGGGTGACCAGAACTGTACACAGTATTCCAAGTGTGGCCTTTCCAATGTTTTGTACAACTTCAACAGACGTCCCAGCTCCTGTATCCAATGTTCTGACCGATGAAACCAAGCATGCCGAATGCCTGCTTCACCACTCTGCACACCTGTGACTCCACTTTCAAGGAGCTATGAACCTGTACCCCTAGATCTCTTTGTTCTGTAACTCTCCCCAACACCCTACCATTAATGGAGGATCTTGTCATGTCATGCCCCTTGCCCGCTCCGATTCCCATGACGGGCGGGCTGGTAAAATATAAAGCAGGTAAAATATAAAGCTGGCAGGGGGAAGAGCTGGTCTCTCCCTCTTCAGACTTGAGAGGTGACAGTTAACACCTCTTTTCCCTTTTGCACAA